>NC_138663.1:188089796-188689796 GCF_964273445.1 Streptopelia decaocto | reverse complement strand
AAGTGTAAAAGTAATAAATACCATACCTTGGTTAGCATAAATGTAAACATCACATTTTCAGTGTACTATGAGCGAAATTATAGTAACTTAAAAAAATATATTGCTAGGAAAGTAAAATTTCCCTGACTGGTTATCATAAAAATGTAAAATCTTTTGTCTCTAACTATTGTAGGAAAGAAAAAAGAATGAACATTTAGAACCATGGCACTCTATTTGAAACAGCATTTTCATTACCATGCAAAGGAATATGTCGGTCAACAAGGTGCATAAATGCTTTGATCAGGTTCTTATTTTAATCAAGTTACTTACGTTTTGATGTCAATTATTGTTTTGCAGTACCAGTTGTGAAGCAGACTTGGGAAAAAGAAGCTGCCCTTTTTGAATACTACAGTGACTATGCAGACACCGCCATTCCTACTATAGATTTAGGCATACCTAATACGGACAGAGGTGAGCTACTGACTCTTGTCAGTTTTGTACAAATAACTGTCTAGAGATGGGTGTTTTAGGGTTGATATGTATATTTGATGTTTAGCATATAATTTAGAAATTCTTTATTTCTATAGCACAATTGTGCTGCCTAAAGGAAAAAAAGATGCTTTTGCCACACAGGAAATGGATGGAGAATACAGTTCACCCATGTATGTAGAAAGTCCTTTGTAGTAGAAACCTAAATACTATGAATATGAAAGCATGGTACACTGAAACACTCCAAGAGACAAAAATTGGTGTTGTTCATCTGGGTAGGTGTAGTAACTCTTGAGTTATTGACCATCTTGAGTAATATCATCAATAGCAGCAGAAGTCATTGATTGATGTCAGAAGACCTCAGACAGTGCCAGCTGGTTACTGAGCATAAACTACTAGTCATATGGTTTTTGAAGTATTATAGTACACGTTGGTGCCTAGTATGTCTTGAGTTAAGCACAAAAACTAAATGTTAAGATTAGAAGACCTTTTTATGACGAATAATGTGGTTTTAAAGTAATATACTTTTTGTTCGAATAGAAAAAAGGGTATGGACATGATGGCTTCCATGAGTTCATTAACTTTAGGGTTTTTTCTTTCATTTGCTATCATTCTTAGGATTTTAGTCTCTGCTAGAGATTATTGCCATCTGGATTAGAGGTGTCCAAGCCTGTTAGCTCTATCTGGCTCACTGGGTCAGTTGTTCGTGTCTCTGGATTATTTCCAGCTGCCCTTTTTTTTGTTCTCCAGAGTGTCTGTGAGATGCAGAGAAAAAACAGGCAGGGATTTCTGTTTGCCTGGGTGCAGTGGGACACGTGCAACCAGTGAGTGTTTTCAGGAGGCAGCAGAGCTGCTGAGCACATGGGGATGACCCGTAAATTATGTGCTCAGTGGTTCTGGTCACACCAGGGAGAAGGGACCTTCCACTGCTACTGGTGTTCTAAACTAAGCAAATTGTGCTGAGTTTGCTCTAATACTCATTCTGAACAAGGATATTTTACTTCTCAACTCCTAGTAAAGGGTATTTTACCTCTCAGCTTCATTATAGTCTTGTGATAAATGTTAAGGCCTTTTCTTGGACAAAGTTATCAGGACTGAGTTGCTGGTGATCAGTACAGTAGATTAATGTAGATTTAAATATTTATATATATGTGTGTGTGTATATATATATGTTTATATATAAAAGTAATGGACCTGTCTGGTACATTATGAAATACTATGAAAATATCTTGGTGTATTTTATAGAACGGTTTTCTATCATATTCTCCTTATTACAAAATCTCCTTTTATTTAAATGTATATATTCTGTTATTTCTCTTCCTTTAGGTCACTGTGGGAAAACTTTTGCAATTTTGGAAAGGTTTTTGAATCATAGCTCTCCCAGAACCCCTTGGTTAGTCATAGTGGATGATGACACATTGATAAGGTATACATTGCAATACTTCAGGAATTACCACCGTTCATATTGATAGCAGTTTTAGCAATATTCATCTCTTCTATGTTTAAGGCATACATTTGTTTTATTAGTTAAGTAGCTTTGTATTCCTTTAAGGAAAAAAATTGTTCCTTGACTGATACTAAAAACAATGGGATCTTCTAACTTGATAGAAGCTATACATATTGGTGTTATTGTGTAATCATATCGTCTGAATGTGACCAAAATGATTCTATGATTACGCACTGTGATTCTTCACTGTAGGTGTGTCCGAGCTGATTGGGTTTAGTTATTTGCTAATACACTTTCTAAAATGTATTCTTCACATAATGTGCCTGAAGCAAGGTGCCCCCAGGTAGGGTCAGTTGTCAGAGCCACTCAGAAGTGTTCAGGGACTTGCTTTTGTTAAAGAATTAGATCCCACGAACATGAAAACTGGCACTGCAGTATGAGTTAAATAGGGCCCAGTGGTCAACCAGCAGGATCACGAACATGAGAATAAATGGTTCAAGACAATACTTTACAATAAATTGTGTGACAGAAAAAGAATTTGGAAGAAGCCATTATTGTAGAATTGTAATATTCATATAACTATATCTACCTTTTTGTTTTCAGTTGCTGGGGTGAGAAGATCATTTGCAAAGATCTTACCATTGTTTGGAAAAAAATAATTTTATGTTTTCTCTGAGTTTTCCTGAGGAGCTTTGCCTCCTTCTCCAGAAAAATATTTTAAGCTAATCAGTTAATCTTTTGGCCAAATTCGTTAGTCATATATCATAGTAAATAACTGATCATAAATTTCTGGTTAGAGTTTGTATCTCTGTTCTATGTAGAACTGCTAAATTTCTGTTATCATTTTTGTGCTATTTGCTAGAATGCCATTTAGGCTAGCAATGTCTGTTTTAAGATGAATGTCTACATGCTCATTTTTTTACTGGATTTTCATATTATAGTATCTTCAGACTCCGGAAATTACTCAGCTGCTATGACCCAAATGAACCAGTGTTTCTCGGAGAGCGTTACGGTTACGGCTTGGGGACAGGAGGATATAGTTATATCACTGGCGGAGGAGGGTAATTTGTTCGAACTCCTACTGAGATCTACAGCAGTCCCTGCTTTGAATGCAAATATTTTGAATTACAACACAAATCAGTTTCAACAGAGGCAGTGATACTTCCTAGTATGATTAAAATGTAATGATGCTCAAAGACCCCAATGTCCTAATGAGTTAGAAGTTGTGCAGCCTGTTGGGAACAGGTTGTAGGGCAAAGCAGTTGGTGCTGAGGATCATGGTCGTTCTGGTTCTGCTGGTCCTGTGCACTGAGTGCGTATTATCAGTTATCAGCACCACACATTTCTCCAGGTGCACATCGTGCAGTCTTATTCCATCTAATAGAATTCATTCTGCATGTTCAGAGACCCTCTTACAGTGTGACTCAAAGTGTAGTAAGCAGATTATCACGATGCTCCTTTTGTTTTTGAACTTCACGTGATGATTTATGGAGAGGTAGCTGAGCAAGGAGTTTGATGTCGATGTCTTGGAAAATAGTTTCTCATAGAAAAGATCATTGTGGGTTGATCTCATGAATGAAACACAAGAGTTCCTATGATTGTATGCAAAATTTCATTTCAATTAATGTGTATATGGACTTTCAGGTTGGCTCATATTGCAGTAAGAACCATTTTAAGACTCTGATCCGTCCATCTTGTGTGTTTAAAGCAAGTAGTGTGGACATCTGAATGTCCTTAGTGTCTTTTTCTGGCTGTAACATTCATAAGTAAAAATCAGTTGACTGGCTTTCTCATTTTTTTGCATAGTTCTATATGATCTTGCTTAAGTGGGGTTTATGCTTGAGTTAAGAAATAAACATTTTACTGGTGGTGGTATGTTTATGAGTTACCAGTCTTATACTTCTATATGGTTTTAGTGTTTGTCTCTTAGTTTCTATTCTGTCACCTAGATGTGGAAGTTTGGGGTTATTTTCATTCTCAGGTTTGAGCAGATAGACACACAGATCATCCATCTTGCTCCATACCCTAATTTTGAGAAGATTTGCTCTAAGTGAAGAATTCTATATAACTGAAGGGATACAGTCCAGATAATCAACTAGCAAGTATTTTCCCCAAACTTATGCAATTTACATCGTACCTTCTGTGTAGAAACACTGGCTGGTCACAAGTCCCAACTATTTTTTGTTGTATTTTTTTTTTTTTTCAAGGCTCTAGCTTATTTTTCCTTCTCTGTTTGATCTGAGTACTGAGATACAACTGAAGTTGTTTCAACTTCAGGGAGTTGTATACAACTTCCTATTGTGCATGTATTCTTATGGTACATGCAGTTTTCAAAGTTGCAGTGATAGTCATGGAATATTTTACAACTTCAATCTGGCAATATTCTCAGGTCAGTTTGCCTCAGCATTCAGTACCTGTAGAAGTTTTGCCATGTCCCAGTGTCAAAGGATTGTCACATAGTGAATGAACTCAAGAAGCCATGTAGCGATTTCAGGGTGTGAATCTTCTTAGTATAACTTGTAGTATCTAGAGTAGCCTGTATTCTGTTGAGACTGGGTGGCTTCAGAAAAGGCAACTATGGAACACTAGGCAAGAGTATATTCCATCAGCTGTTGAATTTAAGATATCATCATGTTTCTGGTCTATTTAAGGCTTATTTAAGTGATAATGATCTAAGAGCTCCAGGCTTTGGTTGGTATTTAGATGAGCAAGAAAGTCAGAATGAACAGAAGAGCCTTGCAATGGCTTCAAGGAACATTTTTTCCTTATGGAGGGAACTCGGTATAACAGGGGATTAAAGGAATGACAGTTCAGGTTTAGAGTTCTTTTCATTTAATTGCTACAGGATAACTAATGACAATACGTTTGAGTAAGATAGAAGAGAATATCCTTTTAAAGTCCTGGGCAAATTAAGGAAGAATTGTCAGCTGTGGCAAAAATCGTGGCTAGCCAAGTAATTGTTGGAATAGCAACAATTGGCATAATTGGTACAATTAATTTTGATTATATGAAGCAATTATCTTTCAGAAAATGCCTCTTGCACTACTTGTCAGTGCTGACTTCTCCAATTCTGAAACTTCAGACGTTGCACCAGAGGGCTACATTTTGTCCTGCAGTTTCATATTGTTTAGCAATATTTATTATTTACAGTCATTTGGCTTCTCTAGTAGTTATTGTCTTATACGTTTCATTTGCTTTTTCATTCAGGATGGTTTTCAGCAGAACAGCTGTTCAGAAACTACTTGCTAGTAAATGCCGGTGTTACAGCATGGATGCGCCTGATGATATGGTCCTGGGGATGTGTTTCAGTGGCTTAGGAATCCCTATAACACATAGTCCACTCTTTCATCAGGTCAGAGAGTTATTTTTCCTGGTATTTAAAATATATTTTATTCTTTTAAGTATGCACATAACCAGGATTCATAAATATTGCAAACCCTATCAACATGTAATAACTATAGCCAGGAGACTGCTGCTGTACTTTATTTCTCTCCAGAACAAGTTTGATCAAGGAAGTAAGAATATTCTCAAAGTGTGGATTACTACAGTGCTTCAATAATTTATAAGATACTTCAGTTGTCCTGTAAGTACATTTTATAAAAAATGCAGTCAGAGGTGGGAACTTTGAAAAACTAATAGAATTGGGAGCCACATACTTTAAATACTTGTGATATGTGTGCTAAGAAAAGAAAAAAACCTGGACGACAATACTATTTTATTCAGGTAGTGGAGCACTGACTGTAAATTTTTTCAGTAAATTTATCTTCTCTACATCTCCAATTTTGCTATTGATTCAGTGTTTGCTATTCAGAAATATCTCATTAGTGAAGATGTAAAAGTATTCCTAAAACTGTTGCTTTTGTGAGGGATTCTAAAGAATGGTATAAATATGACAAATTGCCTTATGCTAGTACAAGGGAAGAAGAGGTTACAAAACATAATTTCCCTGTGAGTATGTTCTCCATTTTGGGAGAAGTGTGTTGGAACAGATTTGAATCTTGTTTGTGTCTTCCAGAATATTTAACAATGCAAGTGTAAGTGTCACAGTGGAAAACACAATTCATTGAGTCCCAGAGAGATTTGCTGCCTTGTAAACCAAATAAACACCTTCCTCCCATGGTATTAAAGGGAAGAAGCACTTACGATTTTTACCAAATAGTGCATTTTTTTTTTAATCAGCATTTCAATCAGTGTAGTGTTCCATGGTTTTCAGGTGTTAATCTAGTTTAAAAACTGGGAAGACCTTATGTATCTGGGTACAAACTGAGATTAATAGGCTATTTGAAAATTAGTAGATTGCCATGTAATTCAAAGCAGCTGTCAGTGCAGGGGGGGAAGTTTGCTATTTAAATTATCAGTTTTTCCTCTATTAAGATTTTCTTTCTGATTACATTTACTATTTGGAGAAATGGGAAGGCTGAGAATGCACTATTCAATATTTAAATTTCTTGTCCATATAAAAATAATTGATCTGTTTACTTTCCTGTTTTGTTTATCATTGCTTATTCCTCTCAGTGTAAGTATTAAAGCAAGTAACGCATCTTATAAAATTAACAGTTATTGAATACTTTGTGCTTCCAAGGTTGTTTTTAAAACAAGAAACAAAAAACTCACCTGATTGAGAGTTGGAAAGAACAGAACTCATTTTACAGATTTGTAGGAAGGGCCCTTACACAACAGAACAAAGCACTTCCTTGAAATCCTTAAAGGTTGTGCATTTGATACCGAATCGCTTTAAAAGTGAAATCTTAGAAGTTTGATTTTTCCACATAGAAAATTACACTTGAATTGTAATTCATCTTTATTGTTGCTTGTAACAAATTCTAATTTAACATACCTTGAGTGAAAGTTAACCTGGAGGGGAAAACTACTGTAGAAAAATTGAGTGTGCTTATTCTGTGAATTGCACTATTATGCAACAAATAGTTTAAAAATGAGAAAACTAAAATTGGATTTTCTGTCAACCAGAAAATTATTTTTTAAAGACTTGACTGAAATACTATGATGTACAATGGTCCCTGAAGTACATAAATCCAAAATTGTACTATCTATTATGAAACAAAAGCACAGATATCCTCATCCTTAGAGTGTCTGTGATGTGACAGCATTTGCTTGCTCACACTGGTTTCCTGTTTGCCACATCCTGAGGTAGAGACGTATTCTGTAACCTGTTCCAGAGGCTTTTGACATGCTGAGACTCTTGAAGGGAACAGGAACCTTCTCATGTTGAGTAGCAGCCAGGGTTGTGGTCTTAAAATACAAAATCTGGGCAATCGCAGTGTATTTGGCTTTTGTAGAAAACCAAGTACAAATTCTAACACCAAAAAAAGGCAAAAATTACAGTAACTGAACCCACAAAACATAAGGAAGAAGAAATTCAGGGAATTTATATCTTAAGGTCAACCACCTGTAAAGCAGTATGATTCTTAGCAAGCAATGTAATAAAAATTTTAGCTGTTAGAGCAGATTTTATTCTTCTAGGATCATCAAAACAGCAAAATTTTGTCTGTAGCTCAATATAAAGCTGATTGATTTTCAAATGGTGAAAATCTTTGCTCTCAGATATCTAAAAGCTGTCTCTATCCAAAGTAAATTCTTCAGGTTTTTGAAATCTAAATATTCATTAAAGTTTTTTTTCAAACGTGTTGAGGGCGGTAGGCTCCCTCTTGATTTCTCCAGTGGAATTTTTAAAAATATGCATTTGGTGGTGTAAGTATCAAAATTTAAAAGAAAAACACCACCACATATTCAGATTTCTTAATATCAAATGTTGTTGCCCAGGGTTATGGCTGTTTTATATACAGAACTGCATGAAGAATGCAGCATGTAGGATTCATTCACACCACTGTAAGTAGGTGAAGGGTGCAGTATTAAATCAGTTAGTAGCTTAGGCATCATATCACTGGTTCAGAACCCAAATTACTCAATTTTCTTCCCGTGTTTTATATCTAGGAAAAAAAAAAAGTGTGCCTTTCATACATTTCTCTTTACAGAAACTCTATTTACAATGGCAAAATCTAGTTATTTCACCAGGGACCACTGCAGGTGTGGCTTTTTTATATGATGATGCACTTAAAGGCCATTAAACTGTCAGGAAATGAAACGCGCTTGGTGCATTAGGAAGTCAGCTGCATCATGTAGCTGTGGTGTTAATTCTGTAGCTTTTGATATAACCTGACGAAGAAAAGCAATGCAATTTTCCAGCACCACAATATTTCCTGCCTTTGGTAATGTTTCTCCATCATAAAACTTTGTGTATTTCAGCTGCTTCTGGCATTATTAGGATCCGACAATCACACTGGCGGCGCTGGCAGCTCTCGTTTAGAGGAGGGGCAAGAGAATATTACTTAAAATCATTGTGTCATTATTGAACCAAAGCTGTATATTTGAAAAGATGCAATACAAACTACACTGTTTGTCACTTGCTTTCATTTAATGGCTATTTAATCCTGAGAAACAGAGCATATTGAATATCTGTGTACTTCTTAGCATGATGACTGCAGTGTGAGTTGACGGGCTAAACTAATGCCTATCAGTTCATTTAGCAGAGTGATGTAAAAATGCCCTTTGTTATCATCTCATGTATTTTGTCAGTGCCACATTGCTTTGTTATGATACAGAGGCCACTGAACAGCGATACTTTTGTTCTAAAATTATTCCTCCTCACTCAGTACTTGTGGTTTTGGTTTATTCTTCCATTTTAGGCAAGGCCAATGGACTACCCAAAAGGCTACCTTTCTCACCAAATCCCAGTATCATTTCACAAGCATTGGAATATTGATCCAGTGAAGGTGTATTTCACGTGGCTGGCACCAAACGCAGAAGAGTCACTTGGTGGAAAGAAAGTTGGATATAACAGAGAGGATTTATAAGCAGTAGAAGGATGTAAGTGTTGATTAATGTACTGCAGATGAGAGATAGTCACTACTGTGATTTTTATATTGTTCTCACGTTGTTCTTCTGTTCATGACATAGAAGGCAATGTTTTGTTCCTGTTGGTTATATTCCTTCAGAGCAATGGAAGGCAACAGCTAATTGACTTTTGGATTCTTTTTTTACACTTGGTTTCTTTTTAAAATGTTTTGGGGTTTTGTCTGCCAATGAACTTGACACACATTTAAAATGTCTCATACAGCTTCATCTGTGTTCTGGTTTGGACTTTGAGTCAGACAGCATCAATTTAAATTTCCTTCCTTTGTTCTGTGAAAAGCTGAAGCTGTGTATTTGGGAGCCTAATACTGAACGTGTGTTGAATGTCTGTTGACCATCACCTCTCATTGACCTGCAGACAACAGTTCTCTAAACTGTTCTGGACCAGATTCTTGATAACTCAGAGAGGAGACATGGTTTTGTTTCTGTGGCCAGGTTTCTGTGAAGGCTGTATTCCTTTATACTCATTTCAGTTAGAAATATTGTAGTTTCTTGGGACAGGTGGACCACTGTTGTACCTTGTAAGTTTATTAGCATTTGTGAGGATTGTCGTGTTCAAAATGAGAATAAAAGGTTAAGCACAGGGATTTCTTACGTGGCCACGGGAGGTCACTGTGGCTCTTTTAGAAACCTAAGTCACTGTGTATCTATTTGGCAACTATAAATGTGACTCTTAAGGATTTTTGCAGAACTAACACTTCAGTATTCCTGATGTGTGCATTTCAATAGTATATGGATGCCAGCTTTAAAAAGTTTGTAGTATTCCTAATTTATATCATCAAGATAAGTAATTTTATGCATACAACATGTAAAGAGTGATTCATATTTAAAATGTTCTTGATTTTTTTCTTTGAGTAATTCAGTTTTGTAAAAATGTTTGTACAAAAACTGGTTTTAGGATGTTCTAAACTAATTTTGATACTGTAAAACTGCTCCTTTTAAGATGACAGTATATGGCACTTGTATGCTGTTATTTAACTTTGCTTGCTATATTGTAACCAAATACAGGGTCTTAAAGCCATATTGCTGGTGCAATTTGTGTTTTGTTTTCTTTGACTAAGTTAAAAATTGATTCCATTCCAAAAGTGATGCAATACTTGCTCTTAAATCAAAGTAGGGGAGCCATTGATTCCTGTTTCAGTAAGAACTGAAGTTGTATAAACTTTTGTTGTTGAATGTAGCTTGTGGAATTTTAAGCATTTGAATAGCAAGCACATATAATAGATTCAAATTATAACCAAATAGGAGCAATCCATGTTATGTCTTTTTCATTTTTTCTTCCCACTATCAGTGCCTTAAACAGTAGACATTGTACTGATACTAGGACTATGGTCTCCAGTACCATGGGTGAATTGTTAATCATGTTTCCTGTTTAGAACTGTGAGAGCTGAAAGCTGAATAAAAACATTCTTCTTTAACCTTTTGTGCCTTCTTCCTCTTTGCACACTGAGTACAGGATTATTTAAGCACCCATGTCGTGATTTTATCACCTGAGTAGTATTCTATAGTCCGTTGTACTAAAAGGCAGTTTAAACATTTTTTGTTTTGTCATATTCTGTCCTGACATGCTTCCCCAGATTAAGTTAATTTTCAAGTGTCTGGTTTTGAGCAAACAAAAAATGTTTTTGCAGTAGACACCTCATGTGATTGGGAATCTTGGTGCTATCACAAAATACGTCATTATCAAGTTCTCCAAATGTCTTGCAACATAGTCCAATCACTACCCACTTCAAACTAGTGATACTTTACATCTCCTTGGGCTCTGTGGAGCGAGGAATAGGTTGGGCAAAGACAACTCACTTTGGGTCCATGCTGCGTTGCACTTGGAGGCTTCAGTCTTATTTAGAGGTTGGGAGCCATCGTCTCATTCACTGCTCGCTTACTTGGACTTTTGCTTCTGGTCTGACAAATGTGGTAGGAGCTGTGCTAAAGTCCATCTTTTCTCCTGCTGTTAACTCTGGGTTTTACTGCAAGGATTCTGGAGGTTTTAGTAAGCGTTAGACTTCCCGATTCTCATCTCCGTAGTTTTGAAAGCAATGAATTTACTCAAATATTCTGCCCCCAAAACTCTGATCTTTGAGACATAACTAATGCTATGCAACCCTAGCAGCAACATGACGAAAGTGACCTTTTATTCCATGAACTAAAAAATTCAAGCAGAGGATCCCAGAGAGTTTCTGAAAACAAGATGTGAAGCCTTCTATATTAAATATAGTTTTAGTAGACTCAGCAAGGCTGTTAATATCTGAAATCTAAAGACAAAATTGTGTGTTAATGAGCCTGAACAATACTAATGCTTCTAAGGAAAATCAAGAGGATTATAAATGGTGAAATGTTAAAGCAAAGCAAAAGAAGGGGAATTAACAACTCACTTTTGTAACAGTCAGATTAAAACGGGACAGCAAAGGTGACTGACTGCTTGAAGTTCCCTTGTCTGGGACATTCCAGAATTATGGTGTGAAAATCTGGGAGTCATTAATGACTGGTTTTAATGTTTATAACATAGAAAATTACCATGTATTAAGATATTTCTCTCATGACATTCTTTTGATAGTTTGGGTGGTTGGTTAATCTGTTTTCACGAGCCAAAAAGCAGTATTGAAATATAGATGCCTTCAATATAGCAGGACATGTAAATGATGAGAGATTAAGTACTTGAGTCCCACGTGTGATTACAAATGAGAATGAGGGCTGTGAATCCATTTTGATTTCCCTACATCTGCAGAAGGCCCAGGCATGGAGAGACCCCAAAGGAACTGACCTTTTTCTCTTCCTGTGTGAGAAGGAAAATGAGCAGGAGTCGGGCAGCTTGCTACCAGGGTAACTTTCTTTTTTTGCAGGAAAACTTTTCCAGCAGGGTAAGTTTCTTTTTGTGTGGGAAAACTTTGCCCTAACACCACTTTAAGGACTGCTGCCCTGAGGGAGGAGTGCAGATGACTTTGTTTTCAGTTCCTTAATTTGTCATGGTTCAAGACTTCTGTTATCATGGCTGGAATTAGAATATGTCTCAGCCAGAGGCCCAAGGCACCATTCCATTAGATGCCCAGAAAGTGGGACCAACCCTGGGAAGGGCTGCCACAACAGGCTGCTTGGAAGTGCCTCCAAAGCCAGTCATGACACTTCTCTTTTCCCAAGATCTCCTAGGAATCGTGTTTGAGGACAAATTGATTTGAGGTCAATCTGCTCCAAAGTCTAAGTAGAAATCTGTGGAAGGCAGCGCTGAACCTGGGGTCTTTCCAAATCCTGTGATTCAGAGGAGTAATTTATGTCTCTCCCTCATCTGGCTGACTTCCAGGGTCCTCAGACAGAGCACCATAACTCAGCATGCCTCCACCTGGACAAAACAATTCTGTTTCCCATCTTCCTAATGTGGCAGAAGAAACCCAAAGCCCCTTCCCCTCCTGCCCAAGTTGCTCACAGAGCACCATCCAAACCTGTCCTCCTTCACGTTGCAGGACCTGAATGAAATATAGTCATGGCTGCTGAGCAGCTGGCAGAGGCCTGGTGGCCACCCATGGCTGCCTAAAAGACCCTGTGTTCTTCCCACCACTTGGGAAGTGGCAGGTCTCCTTTATGGGACTTTCACCTCTGTTATTTTGTGCTGTCTGCTAGGGCTGAGGGAGTCTGTTCTTTGTGGATGATTTCCACAAATCGCCCTTCAGGAAAGTCTTTCTAAAGATCTCCACATCCCACAGTTCTTGTGGTTTTTTGTGGGCCCTAGTTATGGTTTTTCCTGAACGATGCCCCACCTCAGCATGGCTTAAGTCTGTCACAGCAGTTTCCTTTGAGTTTCTGGATGTCTTACTGCCACAGCTACTCGTGAAAGGTACAGATTAAAATAATAGGCTGGACACATTAAAAATTATAGCAGATCATCCATAGCAAGCTTCTTCATTGGTAGGATACCCCTTCAGATATCTGAAGCTTTTTCTGTGTTTATGACAGTTTCCTTCACACTACATGTTGAGATCACCTGTTCTGTTTCCCCTGACATCTCACCATGAAGACTGAGATCCTGGGTGCACCAGAGGACCTGTGCGCTTACTACAGATAACCTGTGGAGCAATACATCCACCAGCTCCTGGTCTGGAGAGCACATGGGCCCATAACACCTGAATTTAAATCTAAATTATCATTCAGACTACTCCAGTAATTCAGAAGTGATCTCTTTCCCCCAGGTTTTGTGATGTCCTCTGATACACAGCAATTCCTGCTGCCACTTGGCTCTAAAGTTAGTAATTTATTACTAAAACCACAAAAAACTGGCAGAAAGATGAGGGAAGTAGCTGTGTGGAAGCACAAGCCTTGAGCCAGTACAATATCACCATCACCCAGAATGTGCTCTAAGGGAACTGCTTCTTGAGAGCTGAAGCTCCAAGCAGTGACGTTTCTTGGTCTTGTCTATAATTTTCTGTTGTGCGTGGCAGAAACTAGCTCTGTGCCGCCTGCAAAGTCCCTTTGATGCCAGACTGTGAACAGAGCCATGCCATTTCTCTTGGCTTGAGAACAAGAAGAAGACAGAGCTCAGATCTAGCTGGGCTGAAATACTCCAGGTGAGAAATTCATTGTCTCCCATCAGTATTAATCACACTCAGTCCCTGAGAGGACTTGAGCCAATGCTGTACTGGCTGCTTCTGGGTGAGCAGACCCCTTGTATTTTACTGCCCTATGGGAGTGCCTGTCAGAGCTGTTTCTCAAGAAAATAGCACATTCCCACAGACATTCAGAATCACAGAATAGCTCAGGTGCTTCTGGAGGTCCCCTGATCAAGCTCCCCTGTCCAAGCAGGGCCACCTACAGCAGGCTGCCCAGGACCATGTCCAGAGGGCTTTTTAATATCTCCAGGAATGTAGACCCACCACCTCTTGGTCCAACCTGTGCCAGTGTTGATCATCCTCGCAGTATAAAAGGGTTGTCCTATGTTTAATTGGACTTTCCTGTGTTTCAGTTTGTGCCCGTTGCCTCTTCTCCTGTCACTGAGTATCACTGAGAAGACTTTGGCTCTGTCTAATCTACACCTTTCCATCAGATACTTATTGATAAGATCTGCCCTGAGCCTTTGCCTCTGAGAAGTCTCTGAAGCTGCCTAACATGGGCTCAGATCCAATTTATTTTTACTTATTTGACAGGTTCTCTTTAACCTGGCAAGGTGACTCTAAGCACTTTCCTCCAGAGCCTGTTTACAGGTTTGTAATAAGTGTCACAGTTGCCAGGCATTTGCTGCATGGTGAGAAGCTGCTGAGAATAATTAGCACCAAGGGGAAAATGTCAAAGAGATTGAGGTGTAGCATTTATACAAAACGCTCCTGCTTTTTGGAGATTCTATCAGCAGCAGCATGAAACCTCTGTGAGTCCCTGACCCCCAGGCTTCACGCCACCTACACAGCTGTGCAGAGCAAGTGCCCCCCAGGAGTCCCAGTTCTCTTTCCCACAAGGCTGGTGCCGGCAGCGCTGGGAGCTGCGGAGCCACACGAGCTCCTCGGTGCCCCAGCACCCCACACCGGGACCTTTCTGCAGGATGGGTTATCTGCAGCTCACATCCCTGTAGGAAGCTGCCCAGGCTGTCTGCATCGCTTACCTCACATCACTGCTCATCGCTGCTCTCCAGTTACCTCATGTCCCTGCTTGGTTTTGCCACCAGCCACTGTACCCAGCTCTCCAGATCTGCACATCAGTCCCCCAGTATCGATGATGAGTTATGCAGCACGTTCCTCCTGCTGCCCTCATCTCACTCAAAATTAATCGGGCAGTTACCACTGTCAATTGCAGCTTTTAAATCTTCTGCTTGTGAAGGAGAGTCTGTTTTCAATTAACCCTTTGCCCCCTTGCAGCGGTCATTACCAGCATTTAACATAAGGGGTTTATTGAAGCTCTCTCAGGGGTTACCTTGCTCAGACGTGGGAAGGGTCACACTGGAGGCACTGGGGAGGGATGGGTCAGTTCCTCCAGCTCCTCTCTTGCTCTGTGGCTTCCCTGGCACTCAGTGTGAAGTGGGTGAAGTGGTCCCCTCCTGCCAGCGCGCAGGTGATCTGCTTGTAACAGCACATGCTTCGTTGTGCCGGTTATTTGCTGGTGAGATTGAAGCTTCTCCACACCAGAGTCTCTTTACCAGTGCAAAGAATGGAAGAAAAGTGTTTGCTGCTGAGGCTAAGCAGAGGGCTCAAAGCATCTAAGGGCTTGGTACAGGCAGATATTTCCATGAATGTTCACAAGAAATTGCTTCCATACTGAAAAGAAAAAAAAACAAAACAAAACAAAACCAAAAAGCAACTATATATATTTCTCCAGTGATGGCCCCAATAAGACTTAAGAACCAGTTTCTATCTACAGAGCACTTCAGGAGCAGCAAAGCAGCTCAATGCAGCCCCACCACCAAGTGCAGAGCACACTGGGACCAGCAAGCGAGAATTTGCTGCCCTCTTGCAAGGAGCTGCTCCCTGGTGGTGGCTTCCCAGGGCTCTGCCTCAGCCCTCAGAGGAATTACTGCTGCTGGTTTCAAGGAAGAAGAATTCACAGGCTGGGCTGATCAGAGGAAATTTTTTCACTGGAATCATTTGAAGAGGCAATATAACTACGGGTTTTAGTCAGTTCTCAGGGATCTGACCTGTGGGTGATAGCTTGGAGAAGACAATCTTAAGCTGTTTCAACTTGTGAGATATGAATATTGTTTTCTGCAGTGTCCCTGACCCTCAGAAAAGTGCCCACTTGTCCATTAAGTCCTCCTGAGTAGTGAAAAATTAATTATTAACTGCAGATTTCTAGGTAACCATGTTATACTCTCCTCTCCCACCTGCAAATAAATAAAACTCCAGACTTCAGTAGCAGTACCTGTGGAGTGTGTGCTCACAGAGAATTATAGACACGTGTACTTCAAATTACATATGTACATTTATAAGACCTATTTCAAAGACCTGTTATTCTCTCAAACCTCAGTGTTAATAGCTCCTAGGAACTGAGTCACCACCATTAAGATCCTATATTTACATCTCACTATCACTGGACTAGGAAATTATGGTACAATATAGGGGAGCATACGGTTAATGATTTCTACTGTCCTGTTTAATTTTCTCAGGTGTTCCTAATGCTTTTCTTGGCCAAATCCCTTTCTAAAGTGCCCCCTTCACTTGTGCTGAAATACCCCAAAGGGATCCAGGCATTAAAGCACAAGGCTTTAGACTCCAGAACTGCAGCTATTTTTGACTAAACTATTCAGATACTCGAGTACCCATTAGTGAGAAGAGCCAGAATAATGATCAGTCATGATGGTGTGGCAACGTTAGGCTTTTAGGCCTCTACTGGGGTTTACAGACAAGATGTTCCTGGACCTACTGGTAGTGATAGAATATGTTCAACCCATCCAGAACACCAAGCTTTCTGTTACCCAGGCATGTGGTGGTGACATCGCTACCTACAAGATGGGAAGTCATCTGACAGGGAGCCTGGGCACTCACCTCTAAGCTTTAAGCAGAAACCTTCTGTGCTACCTGGAGGTACTGGACTACATGGAGCAGCAGTGGTGTACAGGTCGGTGTTGAAGATCTTCAATTTTGGGTTGAGTACTTACGTACCCAGAGGAGCAGTGTACAGACCCTAGGTCTTCCTCTCTACTGGCCGAGAAGCTGCTGGATCTTTTGATCTAAAGGAAGGTGTGAGGCCCAGTCACAGGGGACAGGCTGCAGTTGCCCAGCTTTCCTGTTGAGAAATGTTTAGCAAAGTTCTGGCTGTATCACTGTAGCCACAAAGCACACAAAGCCACAAAGCATCTCTCTGCAGCAGAGTCATTTATATCCCCTCTCACAGTAACTGGGAGACCAAAGGAAATAACAGATGTGGTGTTCCATAGTAGATATTGGGCTTTTGTTCTCAGGCACTGTGAGTAATGTTGCAAGACTACCTTAATTCTTTCTTTTTAGAATTTATTTTTTAAAGCACTCTTTGTAATATTGCTCTTAGAAAGACTTCTGCACAAACAGAAATAGCCTTATTTAGACAAATACAAATCATGTTTGAGCTGAGTCATCCCCTTCAGGGTACAATTAATTATTCAAGAAATACATATCTAAATGTTGCATAAGAGCTCTCTTCCTACTGAAATTATCAAATACATTTAAAAATTTATTAAGGAGGAGACAAACAGCCTCAAATAACTTTGCGAACTTCTAATTATTTTCAAGATCATTTCAAAGCCAGTATAAAACGTCCACGTGTAATTCAGCATACTGCTATGAGCTATATGTGCTCCCAGGCATGCAGAGCTCCCCAGACAAAATCATACCATAATCCCTGAATCCTTTACTACTGGATGCTGTATCACTGCCCTCACAGAAAACAGTGAGCTCACATTGTTGACTTCTCTGGAAGCAGAACTGCCCCTGAGATCACCAGTGGTGACAGCGAGACCTGGTGAGCCCAGCCTGCAGCACCCCTGTCCTGCAGCACCCCTGTCCTGCAGGACCCCTTTGTTTCCAGAACACACCTTGTGCCTCAGACCTCTCCCCACCACCTCCATTTCGGAGCAGCAGCATCCTTCCCAGGCAGCAGTAGTCCAGAACTGATCCAAAACTGTGATCTGGTTCCAAACAAAACGAGGGTAAAGCCTGAGTTTAAACACTTGCTCTAAGAGGTTATTGGGTAGAAAATTATGACAGTTTGTTTTTCCTAGACACAAGAAGCAGGGATTTTAAACAATAAGCTACTAAATAATAAATATTATAATCTTTGCTGGGAAAGTGTCTCAAATTATTTTCTTTATGAATAAGGAAGATAAAAAAGGAGATTTACTCACAGGCTAGAGAAAGTAACGATTTTTTATTTCTCTTCTTATTCGTCCTGGGTTGTCGATCAGGCCTGACAGACAGACACAGGTAAATGCTCTGTAAAAACAACAGGGATGAATTAACCTGGTGGGTTTTCTTCAGAGGCATGCTGCAAAGCTCTAGGTATTTCATCAGTCCTGCAGGGATAATTGCAAATCTGTCAGTTCCTCCTAAAACACGTCAAACTTTCACACAGCTTGGCTCTCGGAATAGGTGTTGCTTAACGAAGACTATTAGAAACTCTTTTCCGTGCAGTCTTCGACTGCCCTGCCAAAACAGTCATCTCTATTTCTTCCTTTCTTTCTCAATGATCTTCTTCCCCCTCAAAGCTTGTTTTTTTGCCTAATGAACCTAACTTCCAAACAGACATTTAGCAGGAAGCCTGAGGGGACCCCAGTCATCACCCCACCCCAACTAGGCTGGTGTGCCCTTGACATTGGCACAGACATCTTATTTAAACCAAGGCTACCTGTGAAACCGAAAATGCCCAGATCACCTCAGATGTATTCTCCTGCTCCTCCTGCTTGCCATTTTTGCCACTTTTTTCTTTGCATTGAGATATCAGCATATTTTATTACATTTTGTTTCCACAGGGGAGGCAGTTGTGCCATCGGCTGACAGGGATGATGCAAAGAAGCACCCCAGGTCCCCTGAGCATCAGTGTTTTCACCGGTCCCCCTCTGAAAAAACCAAGCAGTGGTATTTTCTTGCTTAGCAACACTCAGCCACCTTGGCCACTTGGCAGCACCTTTGCAAATCTACCCTCTGCATTTTTAATAAACAGTCCCTTGCCTGATGCAAATACTGAATGCATTTAGGATTTGGCCTGACAAATTAGGATTTGTTACTGTGAAGGAAGAATTATAAATGCCTGGTGAACACAGTCGAAGTGGAACAGCTTTATAGGAGGAAGCAGAGCTCAGGGCTACACAACACAATGAAAAGGTGGGAGTTTTGCAGCCTGCAGTGACCAATACACAGTTACTATTTTGTCTGTAATAAATCCTCTGCACCTGGTACCTTTGAATGCTGCAGTGGTATCATTTCTCTACAAAACTGGGAGAAAATTCCACATAGCCAGTGGGATTCCTTTTAACATCCTTTTCCCAGGAAATAAGCCCAGTTTGCTCTCTGCTGTGCCAGGCAGTAACCAGCTCAGAACACCAGGTGTCTGTTGTAACTCCGGAGTGCCAAAAGGACTGGACAACCCCATGGTAATTCTGCTCAGGCTGGAGCCTGCATCAGCCTGGCTTTACCTGGTGCCCACAGCAGCAGCTTTGGGGCACGGCAGGGACAAAGCTGGAGCTCATCCACCGCTTCCTTCATCCCTCAGCCTCCCCTGGAACCCGTGATTGCAGCAGCACAGCCTGGGCAGAGGAGCTCGCTGTGTCTCACCGCAGCAGGTGGGTCCCACACGCAGCCCGTGCTCTGTCTGTCCATACAGCATTCACTGCAGGATCCCCACAGAGACGGGCCTGGGAGAATAGTCAGTTTTCACCCATTCCCTCTCCTGTGCTCTGATGACAACGCTGCCCGTGACGTCTTCAGTGTATGAGGCACTGCCATTCATTGCTGGATAATTTATACCTCCCTTGTGGCTCTCCCCTTTTGCTGCACACCCCAAGCAGCACTAGAAGGATGCCAGACAGTCTTTACTGATTGACTTCTTCCACTTAATCATGTAATTTCTAAAAATACCATCCAGCAAAATGCTTTACATTCTGCTGTTGGGTGCATCATTTAAGTCTCATGGCCTTCAGCAGGTGTTACAGAGGTTAGTAAAGATCTGGAGGTGGCCCTTAACATGTCAGTGAGCTATTAGAAATAATAGTTACATTTATACAGTCCTAAAATTACATTCTGCCTTTTGAAGGCAATGGCAAGGCTGACGTGGCCCTGGCGAAAATGAGTTTGACACCCTGTCTTAGAGGACAATGGGATTTCAAACTGTGTTTATTAAGAGGCAGTATTATAATAAACAGCTTCAACAAACAAACAAACAATGAAATATGGGTCTCCATTTTGTTTACCTTAGTTTTCTGGCCACTGGAATAATCTGTAACTTTGGAAAATATCCATTCAGTTAAAGTAAATTTTACTTCCATACATGATAGATGAGTCCTCAGTACTTGTTTGGTATAAATATATGTTTGCGTACATATATGTCAGCAGGGTAATTGCACATCTACTGTAAAAAAAGCTTTTCAATAAGGTTTTATTTATGAAAACCACATAGAAGCACTTTATATCACAAATTCATTTTGGCTGGCAAATATATTTTAAATACTGGTCCTTACATCAGCTCTGCCAACTCTTCTTTGCTAATAAATTTGAGGTTTGGGAATTGAGACAAATAGGATGTACATAAATGAAAACCTATATGATATAAAGTGTCAGCCTCCAAGTCATAAAACTTAATGTGTTGAAACCCATTAGTGGTAATTCTAGCTATATCTGTCTGTCAGAAAGGAATAGATTAGAATACCTTAAAAGGCTAAGAAAAGACAAATATTTATCTTGATTTAAAGTCAGGATTCAAAGCTGAGGTGAATTGTTGCCTTCAAAGAAAAAAGGAAGGTGGATGGAAGGTGCAGCATCAGCTGGGTGGAAGGCAGGGCTGCCCGACGGTCTCATCTCACAGGATGCAGGTGAGGCTGTTTGCCACGGCGAGAGCTGGAACTGCCTGGTGGCCGACAGCGAGCTGAAAGCGGGCTGGGAGGATGGCTTTGCTTTGAGAAGGTGGTGGGTAGGCTGCCACCACAAAGGTGACAAGCTCAAAACCATCCCCTGGGCTTGTATTTGGGATCAAAGAGAGATATTGTCTGATTAGTTCATCTCATAGAGGTCATCCAAACTAAGGTTTTACTCAAATGGTGATTTCTGTGAATGTCATATTTGAACAAGAACTTTCCACCCTTAGCAAGAGAACAGGAACGAGCGCAGGGTCAGAACGCTTTGAGGAAGCCCTTGAAACCTTCTCTGTGCCTGCGGGTGCCTCTGCAAGCCAGCTTTATTTAAACTCCTTGGAGTTATTTATAACTGACCCTTTTATATCACATAATGGAGAGCAGGATACCTGTGACCTGGTGGTTTTGGGGTCTTTTTTCTCTCTGGAGCTGTTCAAGCTCTGGAGTGTCCTATGCAGTCCCTCTTAGGTTATGCAGCCAGCAGTCTTTCATGGGAATGAAGTGGATCTCAAAACAGTTACTCAGGTTTTCTGCTCATTTCAATAAATCTGAACAACAGCAAGAGATGTCTGCTGATATTCTGTTGTCAGAAAAATTTTCATACCTTATTTAAGAGTCCAAGCTGGTAAGTCTATGATGATCTCTTAAAAAAATTAAACTTCCAATTATACTTTTGTTGTTGTTGTTGTTGTTGTTGTTGTTGTTGTTGTTGTTGTTCAAAATTAGAGTTGACCAGAAAACTTTGATAAGAAACGCATTTAAGGGTGGGGTTTTTTTCTAAAAACCCTTTTTTTCCTCAGGATTTTATTTTTTATTTTAATAGATTTGAAGTCATTCACAGTTTTCTATGATCTGTCATGCATTGTCTCGAGTCTGCAGGGTTTGAGAAGCCCTGGTTTGTTTTTCCTTTCCTTTCCTTTCCTTTCCTTTCCTTTCCTTTCCTTTCCTTTCCTTTCCTTTCCTTTCCTTTCCTTTCCTTTCCTTTCCTTTCCTTTCCTTTCCTTTCCTTTCCTTTCCTTTCCTTTCCTTTCCTTTCCTTTCCTTTCCTTTCCTTTCCTTTCCTTTCCTTTCCTTTCCTTTCCTTTCCTTTCCTTTCCTTTCCTTTCCTTTCCTTTCCTTTCCTTTCCTTTCCCAGCACCCTGAATTTGTTCCAAACTCTTGTTTATGGAGATCAGTCAGGTGATCACCAATCCTGGTCTGAAATTCCCATGAAGCAGTGGAAAATATCAAATGAACCTAGTGACAAGATCAGTTCAGTATGTCGGAACAAAGTATGCAGATTCTGCAAATGCTGAAGTGATTTATTCTGATATCCTTCAAAATGATACATCTCGACTTTTGGCGTAGCATGGGATGAAAAGCAGAGTTTCAAGGCCAGCATTTGCGGCAGGCTGGCTGTTCTGAGCTCAGCTCAGCTCGAGCTCGGTGGAGCAGTGCATGGGGGATCATTGCTGCAGCATCTCCACTTGCCTTTGCAGAGCAAACCGGAGCAAATTCAAACCTCTGAAGGTCGCTGAGCTTTTTCTCAGCACTCAGTTATCAGCTTCTGTGGTTTCATAGGGAGAACTGAGCTTATGATGCCTGTGCCTGACAGGGTGCTAAAAGTCTGTGCCTGGGGACGGTGGCACTGTACTTCAGCTTGTATGGTGACCATGCAAGAAATTGTGTCTCCCAGGACCCCTATAGGGACCAGCTCTTCTGCTTACTTGACTGACTGTTTAGCCTCAGTGCTCATTCAGAAAATGCAACAGAAATAGTTACAGGTTTTCAGTGAGGAGTTATCCAAATTCCAGTGCTTTGGGCATGCAAAACTGAACAGATTTGAGCCTTTGCTTTTTTTCAAAACAGGACCCAAAAGCTTCTTTCTGGAGCTTTCATCAGGATCATGTAAATGACACTTCTAGAGCTTTGCCTAGTGCTTTTTTTCTGTTCTCTTACTTTTGATGGTGTGTGTCTCTGGTGCATTTTGCTCCGATACGCCACTGAGAACCACTCAGCTCACTGTGTCTGCATTATCATTACACTCGCAGAGGGAAACCCTGTGACTGAATGAATCAATATTGCATATGGCCTAATTCTAGGGAGGTGGATTTAATTAGTACACGCCATCACTGACACGACATTTGCCCACTGTTAGGCCAAATATATCCAAAATTGTCATTGTCCAATGACTGGGACTCAGAGCATGTGGTAACAGTTTTCTCAGGTACTCAAAAAATGGAGCTGATCCAACTGTTATGAGCCAGTGTGGCTCTCAGTGGCAAAATTGCCAGGGCCAGACCAAACAGAGGGAAGTAAGGGGGAAAACTGAGTTTTGGACTGCAAACTGTTAAAGCCATTGGCCCACATCAGCATGATGCTTAGCTGTACTTAGCAGGTTAATGAGGTCTTAGGCTTACATCCACACAGACTTTTTTTGCAGGATGTGGTGCTTAGGATTTGTGGCTCTGTTATTCTTTGCATACAGTCATTACAGCAACAGCTGCTTTTAAATAATGCATGTTTGCTTGCATGTTTTATGGGTTTCTTTTGAAGATGTCAGTCTCTCTTAAAGCAGTTGATAGAGGTGTGCAGAACAGAGCTTGACTGTTTCCCTCTAAGAAAAATCAAGGAAAAGGCCCTAAAGTTGTCTGAGACCTGCAAAGCCAGTGTTTGCTCCCTTGAGGTGGGCTGAACCCAGCAAGGGAACACCAGGCAGAGGAGATCCTGATGCAGGAGGTGTGCTGTCCTTCATCTGAACCAGAGAAATACTGAACACTGTCCTCAGCTTGCTTGTGTCCACCCTTTCCTGATGTCAGCATCATTGCCACATACGGGTTTTCATCAAAGACTGGGTGAGGAGAACTTTCTGTAAAATCACTTATTGGAAACATTGCCTAAAAGATGACAGTTTTAATGTATTAACTTAATATTATCATTTTATAGAATGTCATATTATTGTAACATTATAGCTTCATATTATAAGGGAATAAATGGATAGGACTCACAAAACTCTAACGCACTTGCTTTAGGATCTTTCCATTTAATTAATGTATTCTTTGGTTTGAGTCCCGAGGCACTCCTTGGTACGTGCATGAAACAACTGGTTACTCTAAGTGAAGGAGATGCCAGTCCTGTTTCTGCCTCAAAGCTGGGCGAAGCTTCAGAGCAGCCCATCCCAGACCTGGTGTCTCATGAAGAAGCCCTGTGGGGCAGGAGGTGGCCTTCAGGGCAGACAGATCAGGGTCAGGGGCCCAGTGTTTGGGTGTGAGTGTGTCTTTAGTCACTGCTGCCCTGGAGCGGCACAGAGCAGTTTGGCCTTGCACCCTGGCCACCCTGGAGATCACCACAACATGGTCCTGCTGCAAACTGAAACCTGATTTGGAAATGATCCTACCTGGTGTTCATACACTGACTGCCTTCAGTGTTCAATTGCAGTACCTCTGTGTCCACATTTTCCCCGCCACTGTGCCAGAGAAGCAGTAAAATATGTGGAGTTATATTACTTGGAAGAGTCTCGCAGGAGTTCATGTGCAGAGATTTCACAAATAAGCAGCTCTAGCATTACCCCCAAAAATCTCACTAAAGGCTATAAATCAACCCAAACAACATCCAGGGAACTATAACGGGTGTACATTTAACCATGTCCATTGCCTGCAATGAGCTATGTGACAGCTCTTCACCCCTGGTGTGGAGGGCAGACATTCCACCCAAAAGGCACAGGATGAGCAGAGAGAAAAAGAAGGTAGGAGAGTGATTAGATCAAAACCTTTAATTCCATAACTGAGCACCAAGAGGAGGAAATGAGCTTTCTGAATCACATTAAAACATTATTCATGGAAGCCCAGGGCCGCCTTAACATGTAAAGCAGGAATAGCCTCTAGAATTTGTTTTTCTCTAAAATTGCCTGCTAATTGATTGTCATCTGTGCGGGCTAAAAAAAATTCCACAGATTACTCACATTTGATTTAATTTGAATACATGTACTACCGCCGGCATGAATGCTAATCATCCTTGTACTCAGTTACTCAAATTAGTATCCTATGACTTGATCAAAGTGGATAACATGTATCAGAGAAAAGATGTTTATTTGTCTAAATCTACGGTCTTATTCACATACAGATAAGAGGGTATAGCAGGGGTTGGACCTTTGACGGGATGAGTGTGACCATGCTGCTATTTCAGAGCAATTCGCACTTTTCCTGCCTTCTGATGAAGGGAGTGAGACTGGCTGCTCTCCCATAGCAGGAGATGGCAAAGGGGCTGATAGAAGAGTTTTCATAGGACCTGACTGGGAGAAGGGAGATACACACGTTTAGCTGCCCAAAGCAGGTCTTGTGTTCTTCACTTCTTTTTCTCATGTCCCAGTCTCATTCATCACCCTTCCTCCCTAATCCTGAAACAGCATCCCAAGGAAAGGGAAAAGAGGTTGAGTGACGGAAGGGAGAAAGATCAGGAAAAAGAGCCCTAGAGATGTTCTCCCTTTTTCTGAGGAAAAGGGCAGTTTTCTCAGCAATACAAAATAAAAAAATGTGCTGAGACAAGATAGAAGAAGGAAAACAAGAAGAAATAATGAGAGGAAAAGCTACATTGGGACTAGGTTAATGTAGGACGTGAAGACACAAACACAGTCAGTGTGGCAATGAAGAAGAACCTGCTTGTTGTGGGGTGGAGGTGACTGATGAGATGGAGAAGGGTTAGAGGCAGGGAGGCCAGGAGTGAAGACACTTTAAACTTTGGTGTCCTGAGAGATATCAGAACCCCTCATTTGACCCAGCAGCTGTCTCCCCAGTGTATCTGATTTATCTTGGTAGGATCACCTAGCTGTGGGACACCAGAGCACTGTCAGTTAAAATGCATAAGGGTTGGCAAAACTGCTTTATCACACAGAAAGTGTGGCACAGGTGGGAGAAGCAAACCCCAAAACTGAAACAAACAAACAGAACAAAAAACAAGACAATTATTTTAAAAACAACAGCATTTTATTTTTTTAATCCTGTGAGCAGGTCTAAGAACATAAACTGAAAATTAATTTAACAAAATCTCACACTGCAGAGAACAAGTGGAAGGGACCCACTGAGGAATACTTTTATATGATCCCATGATTTTTGAGCCCATCTTGGGTTTTGAATCCTTGGATACGGCAACTCTGGGCTTACATAACTTGGAGACACACAGCAGAAAACTGTCACCCTCACAAACAGATAAATAAAATTGTTGAAGGCTATTTGGCTCAGCACTGCTGTATATACATCAGAAGTCACCTCAGGTGCTCAGCATGTGATTATTTTGTTCAAAATCATCAGTCTTTTGAAACCTTTATTTTTCGCTTCCTACATGAAATGTTCAAGAAGTGACTTGCCTGAAATCCCTCGTTAATGGTTGTGATGAAGCGCATGGCAACACTAGAAAGCGGGGAAAACATAATGAAGCACAAGGATATTTACAGCTGTCAAAGTGCCAGTGTTCATCAGGATTTGTTGGTCATGGATACCCTTGGACCTCATCCAAGGCTCACTGAGCTGATGAAAACGAGGTGCATGGACCTGGGATCAGGCCCTGCATGCCAGGAGGTACATTACCTGTCTCTGGAGATGGGTGGCAGATCTTCCTCCACAATTAGGCTGAGGTGCAAGCCTCCAGCCCTGGTTTAGCTCTGACACACCCAGGGTCAGTTACTTAAACAGAATCACCAGAATTTCAGGAGGTTTTTCATCAAGAAAGGGCTGCAGGAAATTAAGATATTTTAAACAGTATTACCTAGGGAGAGAACGTGTCTGCTTTTTCAGGTTTCTGCCAGGTAAGTCCAAGAGTAGAATGAACTGCAGTTTTTCTACATTCAGATGTGATGCAGAACCTGAAGTGGTGGAGTGGGCATCTGGTTGTGGAGATGAGAATAAAACCTTCCTCTCCCTTCCAAAATCTGATAGCCTAATCCAGGCTTCTAGCCTTGTCATCTTTCTGTCATTTTTCCCCCTTCCCCGAATGTATGAGATCACTTATTATAGTGGTCTTTTAGTAGCTGTGAGACCTGCAGGGCTTTGACCACAGGAATACAGTCTCACAAGAAATTTATCCGTGGGTAAATGAAATAATGAGCTGATGCTTGAAAGAAAGACTCTAAGTGTAAGAAAGGCTCTAGAAAGCAGAAGACCTCCTATTTCCTGCAAGAAAGAGCAGGCCCATGCCCATGTTAAGTCTTGCCAACTCCCATGGTCCTATTGGCAAAGTGATCACCTGCAGCTTTCAGGATGTCAGTGGGAGCTGCACATGTTCAGCATCTTTGTGATCATCTTCAACAATATCAGATCAAAAATGTTCCCACAAGTCTACATAATTGGTCCTTCACTGTCGTTTTGTTTGGTTGGTTTTAAATTTTTCTTATTGAAACTGCCATAAATGACAACTTGGCCTGGGGTTCTTCAACTAAAGTTCAAATAAAGAATAATGTTTCATATGAAGCAGGACCAAATTCAGATCACTTTCCCAGAGTGTCTTGGCTGTGTACTATCAAAAGAATTAACACTCACTGCTAATTAGGCAAAGAGGAAATGTCACTGAATACATCATGAAGAACATTTCCTTTTTAAGCAGCCTTGGTTAGAACACTCCCAGCAGCTATGCTATAAAGGCACAGTATTAAGTATAACAGACCCAAGAGTTATAAAAGGTATCTTACAGATCCAAATCTTACAAATCATTAGTTACATCCTCTTCTGGACAACTTTCCATCACCTGCATTTGACTCTGTTTTGCTAAAATTTTGGCAAAGAGTTCCTTTACTTCGGAAAAAATATGTTGCCGATCTGCTAAAATTGTTTGGTTATGTTCGCCAACTATTTATGGCTTTGCATGAATAAGCAATTAAATCTAACCTTTCAAAATATCTGGTTTAAACTGTGTGAAAGCTATCATAATAGTTGAGACCAACTAAATTGGATGCAATCAGAAGCCATGCAAAAGTCTCTGATAATCCTATCACAGGACTACACATAATTCTTACAGTTAAACATAGCAAGTAGTATATTTGGGCTGTTGACCTGTCATGTCTCCCTGCCTTGGTTGCAGCGTAAAAACAGACAGGGCATGATCATCCCTTCTATTTGTTTTGACTTTTGACTGAGACAGAGCTCAGCTCAAGCCTAAGATACCTCTAAACTCTTTCCCTGTGTCTCAGTTGCCCAATTTCATGTAAAGCTAATAATAACAAAAATTCTATGAAAATGAATTTAACATAGAGCAAAGTTTGCCAACAGTCCCATTAATCATTTTAATGCTGTCTTGTCTGTAAGTGTCCCACAGAGCTGTGAACATCCAGCCCCCCAAGCCTGGGGAAGCCACCAAGCACGGGTCCCCCATCATCACAGTCCCAGGCGCTGCAAGGAAAGCAGCCTCTGAGCTTATTTTCTTAAACTTTGCATACTGCAAGGAAAGCACTTGGCATCTTTCCTTCCCTCCATTTTTGCCTCTCTGATTCCTTTTAAAATCACTAATTGTACTTATCAATGTTTTCCAGTAAAGATCTTTAAATACAGAAGCAAAATTAATTATCCCCTCAACCCTTCTACACCCCAACATACTCCATTAGCTGATAGGAGAAGCTGACTCACCCTCTCTTATTTGATGCATCTCCTCTATTACATAAACAGTCAGGATATTTGAAATATAGGATTCCTAAGGGATTATTTACAATATGCTAGCACAATTTATTGTTTTATACAATTAAATTCTCTGATCCTGTCAAGCTCTGTAAAGCCCTTTGTTTGAGTTACCCTTGAGTCTAAATTATTCTCTGCTTTGTGTCATGTGCAATCCTTAAATATGATAATGCCATTTCAGCAGCACAATGGCATATGCCAGTGTCGAAGTTGACTCCCCATTTCTATATATATAAATCAAAACGAACATAAACCCATGTTCAACTCTTAGTAATTGCTTTAAGTGCCCAGATAAACTCCTTGCCATTTAACATTTGCAATTAAAGTCCATTACTCTTTTTAAGTGAAACAGTCAATTAAATTAATTTTATCAAAGGGACAGTGTTTGTTAGGCAATGTAATGAATATATATGATACTTTCAAGGAATGATGTCAGTGATTTTCCCCATTAATCTTTTTTACTCTCCAGATAGGTTTTTTTTCCCTGCTGCTGGTTGCAGGCTGCCTCTCTCTGCACTTTCATCTTCATTGGTGCTGCTATTGCAATAGTTGCCAAATGTGGGGGCCACCACCCCAGGGGAGAGGTGGAAGGGTTTGGTGGTGATGCCACAGTCTGTAATTCCAGCCTCATCTTTGCCTTTCATGCTTTGTTGCTCCCGGCTGCATTTGTCAGACACAAACAGGCTCAGCACATTTCTCTTCTTCCTTTGTTTCATTCTTTCTTTCCTTCCCATGAGCAGACTTGAGGCAAAGGTTCAGCTCATACAGGATTTCACTTCTGCTAAGACCTGTTCTGCATCTGTCCTCAGGAAGCACAAACCTTTTATTTCGAAGCGGGGTGGCTGAGCACTCAGAAAAAAAAAAAAACCTTTCAGTAGGTATATGTCACAGCTTTAATAGAATCCCTGTCATTTCAACAGGGTCTTTCAACAGCTCTGTTGACTCAGTGAGCTGATGAAAACCTGAGCTTGAAAAAGAGCTTAGCATGGCTGTTGGCCAGGACAGCTCTCCCCCACAGCACACACCACGTCATTGGGTTAGACAGGATTAACTGAAATGGCAGCATCTCATTTGTATGAGTGTGGCTATGCCATAAGAAAGCCACACGACTTCATTCAAGTGCAAGCTCGTGTTTTTATCTTGCATAAGATTTAATTCTGAGTCACAGAGCAAAGCCCTGAGTGAGGTAAATTTAATACTACATTTGCATTAGTCCAACAGGTAAAACTACAGAAATCAAACAAATTTCCAGGAACACTAGCTCCTGAAACTGTGAAGGGACAGGAAGAAGAGCCACTTCAGAACCTAAACCAGGGTTTCTGTGCATAAAATCTTCTTAGTCTTCCAATTCTACCAGCCAACCTCCTGAAAGACAGTTATTCCTTCCAACAAAAATTTGGCTCCCTTGTACTCCTGGATAGCAAGGTCTACAACAGCACTGGGTATTATTGATTCATTTATGCCTCATCATACATGTGCACTGCATGGTGGCTTTATCTGGACTGCCTCGTACAGTAAGGTCTCCTCAAAACACGGAAAGCTTTTAAACTCAAAAAGGCAAGCATAATTCAAATTCAAAAATCCATCTTTTAAAATAAAAATCAGTGGCTAGGCCAGATAGAAATAAGAATATTTTCTTTCTACATATGTGTGTATATGTACATAGTATGTAGTTTTCTCTGACCTGTGCTCAAGGAGAAGTTTCTGTTTCCAGCTAATTCTGTGTCTGAAAGGCAACATGCTCTGCCTGATCCCCTCTAGTCCCTAGGCAAGTCTTCTTTCCCTGGGAAGCCTGTCTTTTTCTGATCCTTAGCGCAATCTTTTGGCTTCTCTGCACAAGACAGAGATCCTCAGCCTCATGCTGCAATCTGCTACTCACTCCATGTTTTGGTCTTTGAAACCTTCTCTCCTGGAGCAGGGGGGACACAGGTCCAAGAAAAGGCACCATCTTCCCCAGCCACTTCCCCAACCGGCAAATGGCTCCTCTCAACCTCACAGTAAAACTAGTCTTGTGCCCATCTGGAAACTGTGGTTTCCTCACTGCCTGCAACGCTGTTAATCCCTTGCCATCCTCTTGGTCTGCTGGTTGCCTCCCAGGGTGTCCTTTGGAGGCCCAACCCTCTCTGAAGGCTGGAGCCCCCTTGTCCTGGTTTTGTTAAAAACAAGTTTCTCTTTCAGTGAATTTTGCCTGTCAGCTAAAGCCTTCATATTAACTGCATTTTCCTGGAGAACCAGACACATGTTTTGGTAAACCTGGCAATGGAATGCAAACTTATTGATAAGCATGGATGGACATCTCGCGAGAGGGGTGATGAGAAACAAGTGACCAAGAAACGGACCAACTGTGTATAACATTCCATTCACGTGAATACTTCATATAAAAGTGGGAGATCACGAGGATCTCGTCCCTTTGCCCTTTGCCTTTGTTTTTTCCCTTCTGCTTATGGCTGACATTAGGAGAGGATCTTGCTGGTCGTCCCTGCGAACAGAGGCCTAGTGAGAGACTGAATCCAGCTCTGGTTGGCTGCAGAGTCTAATCCAGGACTTTGGGTGCCAGCTCTGCAGTTGCTGAGACTTTCAAGATTGGTTTTGTATATTTTGTATTATTTTCTCTATTCTTATTAGTAGCATTAGTAAAACATTGTTAATTTTTCCAACTCTCTTCTCTCTGTCCTTCTTTCCCTCCCGATCTCCTGTCCTGAGTGGGAAGAGGGGGGAGGGAGGGGCAAAAAGGGGGAAGTGGGGGGGGGGTTAACAATACATCTGCCAGGGTTTTATTGTCACCCCGCAATTTTAACCCTCGACACCCCTTCTGTTGGCATGTCCATTCTAAGGAACCTCATTAGTAACACAGTTTGAGTCACCGTTTCTGTGATTACTTGCATATCTAAATGTATTTTCCAGGTGACTGTCGAAAATCAAGCTCTGGTCCTCCTTTGTGGTGCTGCTCACACAGGTGTAGTGCTCAGTTCAGACTCTTCTCCAACCTCTTCTCCCAGCTCCTTTAGGGAAGAGCCCTGTCTTGACTTTTGCTCAGCTCGAAATGGAATGTGTGTCTGCAGTGCCATCTTGCAGGGCTCTTGCTCAGACCTTGACAAATTTGTTTTGCCATTTTCACAGCCACAAACAATGTTGTTGTTAAAAAGAATTTCTAAGCATATCATTTTAACCACGCCAAGGCTTCCGCCTACTAGATCATTTTTGTCTACTACATCCAGTGACTTCAAGCTTCCTTAGGATTTACGTGTACAGACATTGCAACATTTAGTGACAGTCACCTATCTATGTCTTCTTTTATTTTGAGTGAACTAGTAAAAAAATTGCAATTTTAATTTAGTTAAACACCATCTAGCATATAATAAGACTGATGTCATCAAACTTAAGATCTGCTCTCAAAGAAAGCTTTTTTATTGGCTTAAATAAATTTGACATAAACTGGGTAAGACCAACTGCTTTTTGTCTTGTTGCAGCTTTCATATATCACTTATTTTTAAGATAGAAACTATGATTAACCAGTCCCTATTTAAATCCATGTGGTTCTTACCCAACTTGCTCAAAATATACATGAATACCTTGCAGAGCTAGAGTTATGAGTGAGTGATTTCTGTTTCTATCATGATATTAAGAACACCCTTGGAGAGAGGAGGGAGAAAACCAGGAGTCAGCCCCAGTTTGAAATGCCTGTGTGTGCTGCTGGGATGCCAGGGGACAGCAGCCAGGTCCATGCCTGTCTGCTTTATTCCTTCCAGGGATACTGCAAATGGAGATTTATCTACAGCTTCTAGGTTATTCTCTGGAGTGGAGGCTGGCATGGCTTGTATACCTCAGAGGAGAAGCGTATCCCATCTTGCTACCATACGATGTACTGAGAGCTGTAAATTTAGGGATGTTTTTCCAAGTACTGATGTTTCTCCCATGGCAAAAGGCAATGGTAGGCATGCTCTGCTCCTTCAGCATGTCCTCCAGGGCCGGGCGGGTAATGCAGTTTTATGGTGATTCACAACCTGGGGAGTAATAATGCAGCTGAAACACCAAAAACATAAGACTTCTTGTCTGAAGAAGCACTGAAAAGAAAGACAGATGAGAGGTATATTGGTTGGGAGTATATTTCCTTGTGGGAGCAGATATTTTTCTAGCTGTAGTTGCCAGAGCTGTTCTTTATCACAAGAACATGCCAAAAACTTTACTACCGCTGTTAGACAGCTGTCATAGTGTTTAGGTTTTGGGCATGACAGTATGGCACAAGTTTTATTTCATCTGTGCAAAATGACTGGGTAACATTCTGCAGTAAGTACAGCATATAAATAGTTCAGCTGCTTAGAGAGTTTTGTAAATGAAAATAGAAATTATTGAACACAGTTTTTTTAATATGAAGCAAAGCCAGCTACCTATTTTTAAAATTCTTGGCTCTAATTTAATACGTATTTTTTCCTTGTGCCTCTCTTTCTTCATAAATGACAAATACAGAATTTTTCCTCCATGTTTGTATTGACATTGATAAAACCTTTTTTTTTTTTCATAATTTTTCATTAAAGCAGCAGAATATGTCCTTCCATATTCTTTATTGTTGCCACTTCCTCCAGTTTTCACTGTATGATATTAGAGGAAGAAAAATAATTCTGTGGTAGGATTATTATCAGAAGATAACAGTTTTCATTACACTTCAGAAATACAGATCATATGCATTTACCAGTGTCACTAGGTAGTTTGAGTTTTAATTTTCTTTCCTTAGATTTTTACATCCTCCAATAGCAGGCACTTTATTGAGTTAAAGTACTGCTTCCCATCTATTTTTGCAAAGTGCCAGCCTGATGGTATTCCTTGATTTACCAAGTCATTAAATGCTGCGAGATGTTAGCTGGTGTTAACAATCCTGCTCACACAGCTCTACCAAAAGTGGTTCAAATGGTTATTGTCACCTGGAGACCATTTCCTCCGGCACTGAAAACATCAGAACTGATTGTGTGAGCACTCCAGGCTGCTTCACAGCAAAGTAGCTGCAAATTAACTCAAATCCTCTTCGGCCTCAGAGGTCAGGAAGCATTTGGATAAGGTGAAAGCTGCCAAAAGGCAAGCTAAATTATACCCTGCAATTACCTTACATTTTCTTTACATTACAATGAATAGACAGCTCTTCTGAAGTGGTATGGTATGAGTTGGAAAAGATACAGGGTAGCCAGTAAGGAGAGGGGGAACAATTTGAAAACATTCTAGTAATGGTCCCTAACTAGATGCATAAAATGACTTTGCTGTTAGTGGGAAATTTCAGGGATGATGGTGGATGGTCAGAAGTGGATAGGTAAAGTAGGCAACATGGATGGTCAGAAACAGGCTATGGAAAGAGAGATCTGAGGAAGGAATAAAAATCAGCTTGATGAGGAGAGGCATAATTCCAGCTCGTGGAACGAACTGGCTTCAGAAATGGTGGGTCTGACAGTAAGAATTTCAAATAAATCTCTTGAGCTGGGAGAGGTGATTGGGAAAGTGAGCCAGGCAATTGGAAGTGCAGCTTAATATTCATGTTACTTTTGCTTGGCTCTGGACATTATTTATTTGCAGACTGCCAGTTTGTTTTGCTCAGCTGCACTAGAGGCGAGCAAGTGTGAGCATCACCTGTGTCCCTGCCTTTGCACAGGCTCAGAAAAAGGCTGTAGGTGCATGGGGTATCCTGAACGCATGGGCTCCCTGTGGGTGGGAGTCCTGCCATTATCTCAACGGACTTATTGGTATTAAACAATGGACCACAGAGCATATGGCAACTGTGGGGCCACAGAGCAGATTGAATTTGCCACTGGAGTAAAAGACAATGAGGAGAAAATGAGGACAGCTGCTGAATCTACTTACTAGATTCAGCACAGAAAAACACACCAACAAATGTGTTTTATGCTGTTAATAATGTTCCACTCTATAAGCTTTTATGATTCTAGTGCAAAAACATCAAATATCAATTTATTTGTATAATGCAGTCATGAGGTACATGATATATTTGCTGAGCAGCTGAGGCTCATCACGCTGCAGTGTGCAAGCTCGCTTGATGCCAGCGCTTAACTGATGGTTCTTGCCAGACTCTCAGCCCAGTGTGTAGGATGTCTGGAAGCAGAAAGAACCCTCTGCACATCTGTGTCGTCTTATTTACACTCATAAATGCAGTCTGGTGCTTGTGTGACTGACTCAGAAATAGCTCATAAAAATCTTGTTTCTGCATCAAATTGTGCCAGTTATTGCCCCAAACCTGAAACTCCCCTCCCCTCCTCCTTATTCTTTTTCAAATCTGAAAATTGTCTTCTCAGTTGCAAAGGGAATTTTCTGGCTTGTACATCCTAGACCTAAAGGTGAAAAACTATATATGTTCAGTTTGCACTCTTTTAGGTGTGCTCATCCCTTCTCTTTGCATTACATGCACATGTTCTCTGTAAACTCTTTTTAGTAATGCATTACCCAAGTGGAAACCCTCCTCCCCTCCTCAGACCCTGTTTCAGCACGTTTGCTCCCGTGAATAACTCCATTGTTAATGGCAGAACATTCCCATCCCCATCAAGGAACAGATGGTTGGAGTTTATAACTACATGATGAAAGCAAACTCTGTTTATGGCAATGTGTAACTTTGATTCCTAACCTAGGATTTGTTCTAATTACATTTGCCATTTGCAGCCCTGTGTTTATTTCCACATTGAATTCATAATTGGTTCTACCACCAATATTAAAATGTCATTTTTTCAGCTGCTCAGCTGGATTCAAGAATCCCACTTCTCATGGTTGTCATGGACCAGTATTGTGTTTTCACTTGATGACCATATATTATAATACAGAACGACCAACATTACCCTGTAATGCTTTGTTTAAATTACATTACTATGACATGTAAGAAACCAGGAATAAAAGTACAATCCATTTGACCATAAAGAATTAATTACCAGAGCAAGATGCAGACCACATAAACCACTCTGGATGTCCTTTCTCTTTCTTTCTTCTGCTCAGTTTTTCATGGCGAGGAGCATGCCTGCAGCCTCACTCCAGCTGTCATGGGACTTTTCCTGCTGTTTGTAGGAGTAACTATTGATTTTAGGATGATAGCAGATTGATCACTGCTGAGTCTATGTGAGGAACTGAGACACCAAAATCCAATTTAAGGAGGTTTTAGGCAACCCGTGATGCAATCTTTTAGTTATTAGTGAAAAGCAATATTTTGCTTGTATTTTTCAGGTAATCACGTGTATCTATCACAAAGTTTTGTTTTACTCATCCCATTCATTACCTGGATGCCTTTTCTGTGGTCCCCTGATGATATCGGCTCAAAGAAAAAGGTGGAAGGAAAAGTCATTTTTAGGGAACGGGTGTTCAGTGGCAGCCCATGCAACCTTTTAATCTTGGGGTACAGGTTCAGATGCCACTGTCAGTGGAAAGTATGAGGTTTTTGTGCTGGCCCAGGTGATGAGCCAGTCCACTTTCTTGTTTTCCATGAGCCCTTCCTGGTGTGCCGTGCACTTTTGTATCATGTGCCGTGCACTGGGCTCCCCAGCAGTTGGGCTGTGCCCATTCCTGCTCCCTGAGCATGCCCATCTGCCAAGGGAAAGATTGAAATGAAAATATGCAATGAAGCAATTATTTTCTTAATAACGTGCATTGTATCTTTAGCAATATTTTTGTTCTACTACACTGAAAATAGGTTGTTGGGTTTTTTTTTTTTCCCACCACTTGAGAAGGTTACATATGAGGCTTTGAACATTACATGCAGTGTCATGGATAAACGGAACGCACCTTACTCGAAGAAGAGAAGCAGCTATATAGGTTTTTTTTTTAGGTAAAATAATAATTTGACAGAGTTCAATGAATTCAATCGAATTTAGCAAAGTTAACAGTGGTTTGACAAGGTTCAACAAGTCCAGTGGCAAGGTTCACTTTTTTAATTACTGCATGGAGGAAATATACAGAGGAATGCTGAGTTAGCCGTATGTTAGAACGATTTACACAGAGACAGAAGATGCAAAGGGTAAGGAAAACCCTCTCATTGAGTCTCACTTTCTAAACTCCTTATGGAGCCTATGTGCAGCTAGCTCCAATCATGGTCCCAAATTTGGTCAATGGTTTATGTCTAAGAGTAAGGAAGAGGTACATCTAATACAGAAGACCCTCCTGTTGAGTCACAAGTTTCAGAATGGACGTTCTTGCTTTCTAAACTCTTTCTCAGAGAGGAGTCTAGGTGTGGCTGAATACCGACTTAGTCTTAGACTTGGTCAATGCTTTGTGTCTAAGGGTAGAGATACAAGAAGTAAGTTTAAGTAACACAGAGGCTATAATATTTAATATTGAATAGCCACATGGACTGGTAATGTTTCATTACTATCAATTCAGCATGCAATCAAAGCTACCAAGGCAAGATCGAAGTTATCATTGTACAAAGCTGCATGCAATATCGGTCACTTACCAAAGATCTGCCATTGATAAAAGGTCTGTCTGCCTTGAAGAGCAGCTCAAAGAAGGCTCATGCAGGCTGTCATTTTATTGGTTGTCTTGTAGTCATAGAATCATAGAATAATTTCAGTTGGAAGAGACCCTCAAGATCATTGAGTCAAACCATAACCTAACTCTAGCACTAAACCATGTCCCTAAGAACCTCTTCTATACGCCTTTTAAACACCTCCAGGGATGGTGGCTCCACCAATTCCCTGGGCAGCCTGTTCCAGTGCTTCACAACCCTTTCTGTTAAGAATTTTTTTCTAGTCAAATCATATGTATGCATAAGACTCCTTGTACTCACAACTTTGTTGCTTGACAAATGAGTCTTGGAAAAGCCAGCTGCTATTCATCCATCTATTGCATGATCAGTGTTACAAGTTCATATGCATCAATGCTCACTGTAACGTTCTGCTCCTTTGTGGCTCAACTAGATGAGTTCTTTGGTTTTGTCCCATCTATGGCTCAGGCTTTTGCCTCCTTTGGAGCCTGCCCCAAACTGCTGCCAGTCTGGTCCAGGGGTTGAGTGCACCCATCACATGCGGTCAATGTACTGTCACAAAAATAAGCATCCAAGTTGTAGTACAAAATATTCCCATAAGCTTCTTTAAAAGCACTGAAATTCTTACTCTGAATGTCAAATTTGCTTTTGATAGCAAGCAAAGGGAGTTCACAAGTCGCAGGTGAAATGTAACCTTTAAGAAAGTATAAAAACAAGTAGAAGGCTATCAGCAAGCATCCTCAAAAAAAAAAAAAGCTTACAGATTAGTTGTGATAACAAGACCTACACACAGAAAACTGGAATTTTATGATCAAGTGGATATCTGATTTCTAATTAGTTCTAGTAGCTGTCTGTAAGGTGATGGAGACTGAAAAACTCTGCATTTCTCAGCTGTGCCACCACCAGCATAGCTGCACATATTGTCCTAGTGGCACCAATTGCCCTCATCCTTCCTGTTCAACTGCTACTTGTTGTCACTTATTGAAGAGCCTCATTTCTTGCCTTTACTGTAGGTGATGGTAGTTCCCTATAGTATAAAATCAACATAAATGAACATTGTACAATGCGCAGCTGATGAGCAAGTAGAAGTATTTGCTCCTTTTAAAAGAAGGAATGGAAATTTTGTTTCCAATTTATTTTACGACATTATTAATCAGAAAGCTTTTGCATGAAGCTTTTACATCAGAAAATTAGTCAATTCAGCCAGTAGATTAGACCTCAAATTCATTCATGCACAAAGCCTTTAGGACCAGAATATTGAAAAGATCTCTTGAAGATAAAAACTCGAGATACAATGAGCCTGTCCTGCTGCCTAACTACGCACATCTCCAAAGAGCAGAAAATTTCATGAGCAGCTCATGAAACTACTTCTACAAAGAAGCTTTTCTTAGAGGGTCATGCGTAGAATTTCACAAAGACAGCTACCTTTTCTAAAAGCATTTTCTTTGACATAGGAAGTCATGCTCTATACAAGAAAAAGGAATTGGTGTCAGCCAACATGAGTAATATAAAACTTTGATTGCAGGTTCAAACAATACCAGTAAAACCACAGTGAACTGTATTCATAGTCTCCACTGGCAGACAGCTATTTATGGCTGTATGCCATCCAGGCAGACTTCCTACCACTGAGATCTGTAGCTCAGATTTGATATAACCTTCTCTTTTTCTCCCTAGCAGATATATCTTTAATTTCATTAATTTTTACCTACTTGCTGCATTACAGAAATGGATTAAAAGGCATGTGGATAAAATTCATTATATCTATTGTAATAGTGCACGTGTCTTTTGAACCTCTTTTAAAATGCCCTCAGATCTTCATTATCTTTTGATATTAAAGTCCCTTCAAGGGTCCAACTATTTTCTAGATATTTTCCCTCATATTTTTGGTTTGTTTGTTTTTTGGCTAAATTGAAAGCAATTAATAGGGTGAAAACAGTAATAAGAAGTTTTAGTCAGTTAACAAAATTGTCATAATTTGTTGTCACTATCCTTGGAGTGTGTTTCTGAGGAAACAGCCCCTGTCTCTCACAACTCCACCAATAGGACTGACTACATCTCCCCTTGCTGTGAACATAGTGTAGGCTCCCTGGTCACATGTAAACCCTCTGCTCAGACTGCAGCTGAATCCCAGACCAAGGCAGGAAGATCAGTGAGATATCACCTTTGTTTAAGACTGGCAGGAAAAGCTGGCAGACTCAAAGGATGCTCCCAGGTTACTAAAATTGCAGGCTTTTAAAAGATGGGTGGGAAAAGTGGAACCTTATACATACATACTTAGACTAACCTGAAGTACACAAAAGAGGGGTTTAAGGTAGTCATTATGGCTACCTCTACCCAATGGTGAGGGAGAAGCAGGGAGAGAGAGAGAGATTAGCATCTCCAGAGAGCTGCTAATCTCATCCTAGAAAAATCAGATTTATGGACTGAATTGATGGACTGCAGAGGGAATCCAGTTAACAAGCTGTGAGTCCCATCTAAATGGGCACCAGTTATTCCCATTGCATATGGTAGACTGCATGGATTGTCAGATGATTGTTATTTCTGGAGCCAGATGTTGGAGCAAAACACGAGAGGCTTCAGAACATAAGAGGGATTACTGACTGCTAGAAAACTTTCTAATTATTACATTTTTCCATTGAAGAATTTTTAATGCATTAGAGTCTCCAAATGCCTTGTCAAAATCTTATGATAATTAAAGCTGAGAACCAGCTGAGGAACACTGTATTCTTTGCTAAAATGACTGGTTTTAAAATTAATAGGTCCAAATAATTATCCACTAAATTTTGCTGGATTTTTTTGTCTCTTCCTGAGCATGTCATGTGATAACATGTTTTTTAGTATGGGACTGAACTTTTACAGCATGTTATTTAAGGGCCAATACAGCCTGCTTTCAACTACAGCAGGCATTGCAGATGAAAGGCTAATTTTGCCAGTGGTGTACTCTGTAATGAGGATGTGAGACCTAGAGAGGAAAGGAGGGAAAACAGTTTCTTCTCAGAATTTTCATTATAGAACATCCTCTTTTTAAGATCTTACTTCTGAGAGTCACCCCTGAGGAAGACTAAACACCAAGTGTTTAGTAGCATACATAAAACTCACTAAAACCCTGATGTCCTTGTCCAAAAAATGATTTACTTTAGCTGTTCCAGAAATTAGAGATGTCTACACATTAACTAGATGGGGAGGGGAACGGCTGTTTACTCATGCTAATAGTCAAATAACTCTGATTTATGAGAGATCTTGGATAGAAAGTGATAAACATAGGCATTAATAAAAACTACTTAGAGTTGTGGGAAACCTCGTGGAAGCAGGAATTACTGTTATTGCCAGCAGTCACTTCCGTTCCTTCAAATCAGGCATGTGTAGAAACAGCTGTCAAAATAATATTTAAGGACCTATGGCAAATCTAAACCTGACTGAGGTAAATAAAATAGCTACTTCTGCTTATTATTGAAATTGCCAGCTGGGAAATCGGTCATAATCATTTGGAACTGCTACAAAATTGTTTCACATTGTGAGAGTGTGGTAGGAGGTAACTGAACCGCTGGTTCAGCTAGAGAAAAAACTGTGAATAGCACATCTGGCTCAGTCTGTGCTAGAGAGTCACCCATGCACTGGTCCAGCTTAGGTTTAGCTTCAGTGAAACCACTGGGAATAGGTATTTTCTCATTCACAATTACAGATGCCTCAGCTGCCTTCACTTTTGGTTGCCATCATCTGATAATCACTGTACAGAGTGTTTTCCCACTGGGATAACTCTTGGTCATGCTAAGTCTGATCTTCCCCATTTTTACAGTAATATCTCCAAATAGATATTTCCACCTTCACTGTGGATTTGCACCATTTTATATGAAAGGAGAATCAGTCCTAGTAAAATCACTTTCTTAGCTGCATAATATGCCTCTGGGTGCCTGGCTGTATGTAGACTTATATTTCAAGTAGGTAATCTACCTCCCTTTTCCCCACCATGATTTAGACTTTCATGGATTTTGTGGAGAACAGATACTGAGTGGTGGCAGAATCTTGACAGCAGCAAGGACCAGATCCACACCTCACAAGTCCTGCTAGTGAACAACCTTCTTTGTGCCACAGCCCCCCATGATCAGCCTGCCTTTTCCTCCATGCCTTTTTGCCTTGTGTCCAAGTCACCAGCTTCTCCCCTAACAGTGACTTCTCCACACTTGCTGCTGCAGGTAGGCAAGGGCAGGGGGCTCATTCAGCCATTTGAGGAGCAGCCAGATCCCACCTGCCAAGGAAGCGGAGCTGGTTCAGCCAGCAGCAGCTGTGGGGTGCCCAGTGGACCACACTGCTTTGGTTACATTAAGGCTTTCTGTCAAATTAAACTAATTCCTGGTCTGCAAACCCAAGCAATGCTGTGAGGAGGTGTACGACTTGCTGCCAGCATTGCTCATGGGTGTTTGCATGGGTCATGGGTGGTGGAGGTAACCTTTGGACACAGGTGTTTCCCTCCTCTGGCTGGATGTGAATATAGGACTTTCTGCTTCTCCTGTTCTTTTACAAGTGAGTGGACCAGATGTGAAGACAGGTCTGTGTGCTATCTGGTAAATAACACAGGTTATTTTCTGTTGCTTTACTGGGTGAACAGAATGATTTGGGCCAAATTTCCTGGGCAAACTCTTCCAATTCAAAAGAGGTGCTTTCTGTGGACATTTTGAACTGATGTTCAAGTCAAGTGACTCAAAATTGGTTTTGTCATTAAATTTTTATATAAGTATAGCTACAGAAAGTGAACAGAAAATTACTGTGAACTCAGTCAAAGCACATATATTTAATAAAGAAACATTTCCTGAAAAGATTTTGTAGTATTCATGCATTAAACATTTTGAAGCTTGAAATGAGCTATTATGGAAAGAGTGACATCAAAGACATTAACAGTCCCCACAAAGTGAGTTTGAAAAATGTAGCTGAGATTTCTCAAATTCTCTGTTTAGAAAAAAAAAAAAAAAAGTTATCTATAGTATTTTCCTTTTCTGGAAGACTATCATGTAATATCACGTGAGGAGGTTAATAATTTGATTGATAATGATTTGTATTCTGTTTGGTTACCGTTTGCTAGTCCCACTGTATCTCCGAACAACATGGATATCTACAGTCAGAAAACTGATATTTGTAACAGTAAAGACTAAATTATCCTTGACTGATGTTGATGTATGCTTTATAAGCTGAAGCTATTCCTCTTGAGTGTGTGTGTGCGCGTGTGCGCGTGTGTGTGTGTGTGTGTGTGTGTGTGTGTGTGTGTGTGTGTTCAGGAATAATGGTAATGACTGTAATTTTCATTATACTCTCACCTGTTGTAAATTTGTGTTATCTTATAACAGAATTACAAAATCTGCTTTCTCAACTATCTAGCAGTTTAATGTAACTCATTTTGGATACTGGCCGACTAACAAAATCTAAGATAAAAATTAATCTTTTATCACTTTTTCTTTATCTGGTCTTCATTCCTGCATTTGTCCATACTTTATAGCTTATTCTAATTATGTTTTAAGCTTTCATTGCTCATTTCTTGCTGTCTTCAACTGAGGATTAATTGGTTCACAAATCAGTGCCCATTCACATTTCAGTGGCAATAGCTTCTGTGACTACGTGTAGGATTTACAGCCCTACCTACTATGTACAGATCAAAGACTCATGGAATCATAGAAAAACCCAGGTTGGGAAGGACCATGGAAGACCTCCTGATTCAAACTTCTGTGGACAAGGGAGGCCAGATGAGAGTAGCTGTCATCCTGTCCAATCACATCTTGAAAACCTCCAGTGATGGGGACTCTAGTACATCACTGGGGAGGTTGTTCTGATGAATGATGGCTCTTGTTGTAAAAAATTAATTCTCATGTCAACTCTCCCAGTGCAACTTGTACCCACTGTCCCTTGTCTTCGCCATGTGACTTCATGTGAAGTGAGAGCCTCTATCTTCTTTGCAGCTGCCCTTTAAGCACCGGAATATTGTGATGAGGTCTCCCAAGACTTCTCCTTCAGTCTTTCCTCATTAAGCAGGTTCTCCAGACCTTTGATCATTTTCATGGTCCCACTTTGGACTCTCTCCAGTCTGTCTGCATCTTTCTTGAATTGTGGGGACTAGAACTGGACACAGTACTCCTGGTACAGCCTGACAAGCACTGAGTAGAGCGGCACAATCATATCTCCATCTCTGCTAGCAATGCTGCTGCAGATGCAGCCCAGGAACTGATTTGGCTTCATTGCTGCAGCAGCCTACTGCTGACTCATGTTCAGCTTGTTGTCCACCAGGACAGCCAGGTCCCTTCCAGCAAGGCTGCTCCCCAGTCACACAGATCCTAGCCCATAATGAGCTCTTTGGTTATGTTGTCCAAGGTCTTTCACTTTGTTAAACTTCATACAAGTCTTGCTAGCCCTGTCTTCCAGCATGCCCAGGTATTTCTGTTAGACAGCTGTCACTTCTGACATATCCATCTCAACACCTAGTTTCACATCACCACCCAGGTGACATCAGCAAACATGGTGAGGGTGCTTCTGGGCCTTTCTGGTACATCACTTTTTGCTTTGTCCCTGCTGGTGGTGTGGTGCTCATGCCAGGCATCCATGGCTTCTCTGGGAAAGCTTCTGAGAGAAACCTGCTGTCAACCTGCATCCTGGTGTTCAAGAGTCTTGCTGCAAAGGTGTTACTGTCTGTTGCTGTGTTACTGTCCTAGAGACATCAAAGCAAACCTCTGCTCTCCCTCTTGACAGCTGGGCTGTGGCCTTGGTCACTGTCCCACTGTGAGACATGCTGTGAAGGTACTCAAGCTGCGGGCCTGGTCTCGGGTGCTCACTGCAGAGCTCTGGGGGTATGGAGGAACTCATGGGTCATTTAATGGTTTATATATGCTTTATAATTATTTGAAGGCCTCCTGAAATTTCATCAATAGACCTTAGGCATGGAAACAAGAATACACAAGAGTGTGGATTCACTGGTCCTGAACAGAATGCATGACTTAACATTCCCGATTTGTCAACATACCTACAGCACCTGGGACTGACTGGATATTCGTTCTGCAGTTTCTTAGAATTGTTTTCAGTTATTAGGTATCCCAAACAATCTAGCATCACAAAAACTTTATACATTATTAAAGAAGAACACACAACTCATGCATTCTTAATGCATTAAAATAAAACTGGAAAACAGTCTCACTTTTTCTGTTTTATACTCAATCATTCAACAAATACTGAGTCTTTCTTTAATACAGCTTGATGTTTCCATAGTTGTCTTTCTTTTCCTCCTTCTTTTATGAAATAAGTTGGTGCTGTTATAATGTCAGTTTACAGAGCTCTGGAAAGTGTGTGCATTGGGAAGCAATGAAAAGTGGCAGATTACTGTTTCTCATGTTCTGCACAATTCATTTGCAAGATGGATTGAAATGCTAGAAATGGAAACATAATGCAATGAAAATTTAATCACAAAGTTGCTGCAGTTGCATAATAAAAGTGGACTGAAAATGGTAACTAGGAAGACAGGAGCAAGTATTTTTTGCAGAAGAAAGCATTTCATATTCAGAAATGTGCCATTTTCAAGGTTTCACCTCCTTGACCCCACAGGTCTGGATGGTGAGTAGAGCTGCAACTTAGGCCTTCCTCTGCACTCTGATACTTATTCTACTGTGTGAAGTCCATGGGGGAGTTACAGCTACAGGAGACATTGCATCCAAGGCATCCGGCTTTCCTACAGCATTGACTGATCTCCCTGGCATGTTCACAGTCCATTAAATACAGAATTACGTGTCTTGTACTCAGACCTCAAGTTTGTCAAAACAGGCCTAGAAGGAGTCAGAACTATTTTTTATTTCAATTAGTTAGGTTATCTGATTAAAGGCTAAACACTACAATCCCAAAGGCCCAGGGAGGATCAGAGGGTGACTGACAAGTGGGGCCCCCCACAAACTGCTGAGATGGAGCCCATTGCCTCAGCTTCTCCCCAAAGCCATCACAGGGGAACGATTCAGCCAATGTCCCCAGCGGGAAACTGCCAACAGAAGTCAAGGAAAGAATCTCTGCCCCAGAAAGACATGCAAAACAAAGGGAGTTGTTGCCTAGAGGGGAATAGGACTTGCTATTGGATGTAGGAGTAAGAGAATTAGGAGAGGGTGTAAAACTTGTTGTAAGATATTTTAAGAGAATTGTGAGAATCTGTGAAAATTATGATTAGGTAAAGGACCAAAAGTAGGGAAAGGGATGGACCAAAGTGGACAAGGAAGAAATACATGAGAAAACAGAGGGGGAAAAAGAGATAAAATTGCTGGTCATATGTAAACAAGGCTGCTGGTCTGGATGTCTCTCTAGCTAGCAGCCTATCAGTCTTCTTATTCAACTATTCCTATTTTCTGCATGTATGTGCTCTCTGTTCCGTGTGTGTGAGCCTGTATGTGTATGTGTGCATGATCCACCAGTGAACCGCAAGTCAGAGCAGCTGGAGAGCAGCGTAAGAGGTCCCAGCGCTGGTCACCTGGGAGGGAGCGCAGGTCTGAGAGGCCCCTTGGTGTCAAAAACAGGAGGTGACCAGGCAGCAGGAGGCTGAAGCTGGATAGACCCAGGGTCAAAGGACAGCTATTGGGAAGACCCATGGCGAGGGGTGTGTGTGCATACGTGTGTGACCACAGGGAATACCTGCTCAGAATCGCTGCTGGCCAGACCTGGGGGTGCAGAGCCACAGCAGCAACAGGAGAAAGACACTGGGTCCTCAGATTCACTGGATCCTTCAACCTCCGACAAAATTCAATACCCAGAATCTATGTCTATTTATGAATGTTTACTATGCATTACAATTTTTCATCAATTTGATATTAAAGCAACAAACATTAATTCAGCAAGCTTCTGTAATCAAAGGCAGTGTTGGAGGACAAGTTATTTCATTTGATATGTTAGTCTACAGCAGATCATAGACTAAAACTATATTTAAGTATCTCATACTGAGATTATTTTTTAAATAGTAAGTAGAGACTCTTTTGAACATAGCACCTTGATGTCTGCCTATTTACAACTTCAGTTTGGAGTCTGCAAAAGAACTAAAATAAACTTTTCATTATCAACTCATGTAGATTTCAACATTTCAAGAAAGGTGGAAGTTGACTAAATGGCTGCGAAAGTGTATATTCTGTTTGTAGCTCATTGTCAGAACTGGATGCTTTACATTCCCCAGGACCACCAGAAACATCTTCCTGTAATGTTCAAAGTCACCTGGGAAGTCTTTGTAAAACTGAAGCACATTTAGCTGCCCGATGTGCCAGCTTGAGAGAAGAATACATCTTTTGTTCTGGATGGTTTGAAATAAACTGTGTGAATTCACAGATGCAGCAGACACATACAATACACAGAAAACCAGGGCACTGAGTTTATGAAATGGTTGCTGTTCTTCCTCCTGTTAATATACTGTTATTATCTCTATTTGCCAGGACATATTTGCCCTTTTGAGATTAAACTTGCTTTCAGTTTTCTGACAGATGTAAATACCTTCCTTTTACCATCTTGGCTTTAAGGCTTTCAGCATCTGAAGTTGGTTTAAAAAATGTATGGAAGACATTCATCACTTCCTATAACACACTGCGCTTTCAGACTGTATCATCTGAAGTTTTCACCACTGTGAGGGGATCAGCTATTTGCACTGCAACTCTGTCTTGTTTGTAATTATGTCATCTTATCATTCAAGAGCGTGATTGCCCTGATTTTCTTTGTGAACAATAATATTTTGAGACCCAGAAGTAAAAACAGAGGACCTGCATAGATTTTCATTTGATTGCCATTACTTTGAACTGTCATTTGGGCAATATCCCTTCATTTAGAAATAAGTACCCAAGTGTCGTGTGTTCTAGAATTCTGGAAGCAGCTGGGTAAACCCACTGTTTCCTTATGAATTTTATTATATTTGTGAAATTATCACAAACTTTGTTAAAGATGGCAAAATCCGCTACTGTTAGGACATCAGTTGCTATATGAAAGAGATAAGCAATGCAGGGAACATGTTGCAAACAACTATCTAATCAAATAGTATTTTTAGCAGGTACCCAAACACGCAGTGAGAACAAGACATTCATATACAAGATTTCTTCCTAATGCACTCCAAGCCTCCAACTGTTTTCAGCTCCAGGGATCTCCTTAAGCTGATGTAGTTGCTGTGTAGTTAGAAATCTTCTGGTATTCCTTCTATGAAATTGTCTCATTGAACCCATATGAACTGTTTGCTGTCTTCTGCAACCTCAAGCAAAGAGTTCAGAGATTTACTGCATTTTCAGTGAAGAAATCTCTGTGTGACTGTCACCTAATCACAGCTGAGCAACATCCAGCTTTTCCAGCTACCGTCACCCAGAACAGCAAAAGAACCGTAACCAGAGCATCATATGCAATTTCTGAAGAATTGCTGCTCCACTGGATATTGCATGGTAAAAATCATGCAGTTCCTGGAAGTCCTTGCAATTTTGCTGTTTCACCAGCAATTAAAGAAAGCTGAAGACTTTACAAGCAGTTTGCTTTTTCTTTCCTGACAATGTTTAATCTTCCAGTGCTCCAGAAGGCATTCATTCACCAAGCACTGATTCTCAGCATAAGGGGATGCATGAGGGGCATATTTCATTTGAAAAAGCAAAAATACATAACACATTCAGATGAAGCATGTTCCCACTTTGGTCTGTCATTTTTGTTTCTGTGTTTTTGCTGCATCCTTTAGTTTGATGTGACTTGCAGATATATGTGCTAAATATGAGTTTGCTTTGTCATCCACAGCAACACTACAGTATTTGCGCCTTAAAATTTGTCCTTCCTTTCTGCTGTGTTGTTTTTTTTTTCCCCATAGCAAATTCCTTATATGTTACTCATGATTGTTTTGCTTTTTGCAGAGCCAGGCTCACAAACCAGCACTGCAGTTTGCTATCAGCCATACTGTCCTCATCCTTGACATGATGTTGTCTTCTCTTGCCTGACTTCAGTGTTTGCAAGATAACCAACACTCTTAAGAAAATAAATTTTTACCAAGATAAAAACTAAAATCTACATCTGCTTGTGCCCACACTGCAGAGTTCTTTGCCAGCTGCAGTCCTCTTTTCCCAAGTCGGTCCTGTCCTACAGGCTGTCCAAAGGCTAGAGACCTTACAGCTTCCAAATTCCTGGTCATCTTGCCAAAAGTTGGGCAACCCAGGGATCTAGCCGGCCTGGACACCTGGAAGCCTCATGTTCCTCAGCTAGTCAGTGTCTTATAACTTGCTGTTTCCAGAAAAAGATATTGCAACACCTCAGCTCATCCAAACATTTATTTTATGGCACTTTTGGGAAAATGGGTTGAGGATTAGTCACAAGTTTTTATATGACTGCAAAAAACATCTGGAAACTGCTGGTAAACTAACAGAAGTTACTTTTTTTTCCCTGGTCAGCTGTGTCATGTATATAATTTCAGTTGTTTACAGTAGCAAAATTTATATCTAAGTTACTACCTGGAATGGTCAGCAGAGGAAAACAAACACTGTTTTGCCATAATTTATCTGCTGTACATTAGATGTTCCCATAAGAACAAGAAGAACTGTGCTCTGACGTGCCTGTTTATTTTCACTGACCATAAAGGGAGCCAGGGATGAGCAGCTCCAATGCAGATGTGCACATTTCGTTAGGGAATCCCACCATGACTTCTTACATTCAGTCCATGCCATTAAATTAATAAGTTATAGTAGTCACTCCCAAGCAGAAGGACGCAGACACCTCACAGTGACTGTCGACATTATTTATATCTTTGCCATGAGCACACAGCAGAAACAGGAAGATGTGTTATCATTTATGAGATAGCATCCAATTGTGCTATGGTCCATTTATTTGGGGAGTAATGCTATGCCTGTTCAAAGAATAGCCAGAAAAATATTCCCTTTACATTTCCCCAGCAGCTTGCTACTTTCTTATCTGCTTTATCGTGAATCTATAGAAAGCCCTTTATAGAACAGTGCACAATAAGGACAAAAGATGTTACCTAAAATAGCACAGCAAGGACCAACAATGAAAACGAAGCACAGAAGTTGGTTTTAAAGTGATGTTCCACTGATGCAAAATTTGTAGGGCAACTTGAGTGAAGGGCGGCAGGCAGCTGTGACCAGCAGGGCAGCTGAGAGCTGCTTCTGGCAGACAAAACATTTACCTCCCTTCTCAGCCTGTGGTATCTCTTCTCTCCTGACGCCCATCATGAATACCACTGTGTCCAGAGGAACTGCCCAGTTCCTCATACTTGGCTGCACTTGCTGCCAGCAGCCCACAGTGATGGGACTATAGATAACTACTGAGACATCCGTTTTCTTTGCTCCTCAGGCATGTAACAGGGAGTGGCCAGAACATTAGTGCAATGGATTCACATTACTGAAGTGACATGAACATTAAAATGATTTAATGGCTGAACAGTACATAACTGGTTGCAAAATGTGCCAATTTGACATCGATAGATCTTAAATGTGTATTTAAAATGAAGTGGTTTTGAGACTGAAGTGCTTTTTGGGTCACAGCACATGCTGAAGAGTTTTAAAAGGAATTTTCAGAAGTCTTTAAATCGGTGTTTTAACTTTAAGGATTTTCATTTAATATAGATTTGGGCTTGAACCAAACCCCCAGCATCCAGTTTTGCATGTCTTAAGACTGAATCCCTTTCTGTTTGGATTTCAGTGGCCCTCTGACTGTTTATATCATCTAGGAGTCTACTCCCCAAAAAGTTGGCTTTGGATAAATGGTAGTGAGACTTTTATTTTTAATAAGGCTTAAGATAATTAAAACAGTTTTGGTTTAGTGTATAACCAAGTGCTCCTAAGCAGAGACCACTTGTGCCTGTTTGTCCTTATGTAGCTATCCTACCTGGAATGTAAAAATCAACATAGAACCATGTCAATGCAGAAGAAGGCATTTCTTACCCTCTTTTCTTATTTCCTTTTGTATAATTGATTAGCTGCAAAGCTAAATAATATCAAGGAAATAGTAAAAATTCTACATACAAGACCCCGTAGGAAAGTGGGATCTCATTGAAAATTGCCATTAGAAAGAATATTCTTTTGTTAGACATTTCTGTCAGAAAAATCCAAATGACATATTGTCTTTGTAAATCTTCGTGTCCACCTTAGGGAACTCATAATCTCATAGTCTTATTTCTGCCTTAATTTTCCATTATTTGCCCATGATATGGTCAGTCACCATCACACTGGACTCACCAGAGGAGCTGCTGCAGAGGTGAGGCTGGAGGTGGGACACAGCTGACCGGGGAAGATGTGCTGCAGGAGGAGAACAAGGCTCGTGCATCCCTGAGCTGTCATTCCTCGAGGACAATCTGCTGCATCTAGAGGATGCAAAGATGTTTTCCAAAGCAAAAAAATGTTAAAAAGTAGCTGGTTTGATGTTTCACATTTGAAAGCAATTAGACATTTAGTACATTAAATATTTCTGTATTTTTACTTTCGTCCTTCAGACAGAAAATCAAATACAAAAATTTTGATATGCCCCATGCAATGGAAATGCAAATGGAAATCTGCAGTGCTATTTTTGCTGCAGTACTGTGGATATTTGTTAGCAATATGACATCTGAGACTTAGACAAAGCCTTTAAAAAAGGCTGAATTAGATCCAGACTTGCTCTTTCGTCTGTCTTACTCCCATCATTTCTTCTAATGGGCAAGCTAGAGCACGTAAAAACCCTGGTGTGCAAAACTAGCATTGACCTGAACCTTCTGCTCTTGTTGCCAGTGACAGTAAGCAATATGTTGAAAATAACAGAAAAGTAATAAAGCCTATACCATAGGAAGCATTGTCGCAATGGAAAGAACACTACGAAAGAGGTTTACACAAACACAAGAGGTGGAGCCATTGGGATAGAACTAGGGGCAGCTGCAGTGTGGACAAGGTAGGACATCAGAGGCACCACTACGATGACACACCATCTGCGGGGCACAACACATGAAACTAATGAAGATGGGAGAGGGATTCAGTTCCTTTTTCTGTAAATAATTATGAAATTTCTTCAGATTTGGCATATGCACCATTTCTAGATAAGCTTAGCCACATGGGTGGTTTGATGCATCTAGTTATTTCATTACTTAGCTCATTTGGGATAGGAGTAGAGTCTGACACAGATGCTAAATTTCTTATAGGGTTCTGTTTTCATTTATTTTAATTGTTAAGCTGTCTAGCAGATTGAATTGTAAAATGGCAGAAAAAATAATTCAGTTCACAAAGGAGTATTAATACTGTAAGGGGAGGTTATGTTTTATTCCTCACACATAAACGAGAGAATAAATCTCTACTGTGAGTAAAAAATGGCTATACAGTTATAAATCCATATAACCTGTCAACAGAGTCATGGTTTTACTTCCACAGTTATCTGAGGTTGACAGTAAACAGCTAAGATTTACTCCTGGAAGAGGTTGAGCTGAAAAGTCCAGATTCTACTGCCAAACAAGTCAAAGCCATTTTCCTTTTAAATATATGACCTACACATAAAAAATATCATTTTATTATGCCTTTTTTTTCTCACTTTGTACTCTCACTTGCACGTTGTATTCACATTGTGTAATAAAACCAGAGAAATTCTGCATTCCCCACAAGTCGGGTGTAGGATTATTATTTACCACCACCTCATCCTCTTCGATGCAAGACACTGTGATGGGCATACAAATCATTACAACAAAGATTGTTAAGAGTAGACAGTTTAATTCTTCTGAAATCTGATCAAGAATAAGAGATCACATGACCCTAATAGTTTTGGTTTAGGGTTTTTATGTTTTTTTCAAGTAAAAGCTGCTGAGCTTCCTGGTTTCAGACTGATATGTGGATGTTCTATATTGCTTGGCAATGAAAGCAGATAAAAATGGAAATAACAGAAGGGAAGATTCAGAGACATTTCAAGTGATAAGCCTTGTTTAGCCAATATGCTTCATGTTGCAGCCCTTCTTTCTCTTTGGCCCTTATGCTAAGAAGACACAATGAACAGCTGCAGTTTTTGTTTTCAAGATGTTGTGTCCCCATATGTATTGCAGAGGGGTCAGAGAGCTTAAATCATCTAGTCCAACTGCCTGACCACTTCAGGGCTGACTGAAAGTTAAAGCATGTTCTTAAGGACACTGTTGAAAAGCCTCTTAAACACTGAGAGGGCTGGGGCATCAACTACCCCTCTAAGAAGCCTGTTCCAATGTTTGACTTGGTAAACAAATATTTCCTAATGTTCAGTCTATACCTCCCCGACAGAGCTTTGAACAGTCTATGACTGACCAATAAATGCCCGCAATGGAAGGAGGCTCAGCGGAGATGGGCAAGGATGAGGTGCCCATGAAGCATGGAGAATAAGGCAGGGTATGACTGACCACAGCCATTGCAAAGAAGCTGACTCGGTCTCAACACAAAGGGACCAGAGGGTGGCACTTCTATATATAGGTAAATACGTCAGTTGAGTCAATCGGCTGAAAATATCACAGGTGAGTGGATCAACTATTGGTGTAAATGTCTCCCTGAGTCAGCCAGACCAGTGTGGCAAGGAGGAATATGTGGCCTAGTGCAACAAAGAGTACAAAATCTGAACAACTAATAAAAGATTTTGAAGAGAACAACAGGCTTGAGTTGTCTTCAGCCCATGTATTCCTTCTCAGCAAGTGGGGACACCCACTATCCTGTCAGCGACCATATTATAGAGAGCAGTAATAGGGATCACACTGGCATTGTGATTGAACTGTGTATTGCAATTGCCATATTTTGCTAAATGTAACCAACATTTGTATTATGGTTTCAGAATATTTTGTGTCACTCTGCTAAATCAAAACTATTGTGTAACATCAAATACCTTCAAACAAATACATTTGATATTAAACATTACGCCATCCACATGTGGAATATCTAAAAGAACCTGGTCAGCAAGTATTGGACTGTGACACAGATTTATTGACGTGTGCATTTGATGTCTGTGTGTCTCTGACTGTGAGTTTCAGTGGGAAAGAAGTGTTGCCAAACAAGCAAGAAAGTGGTGGAAATGGTGCAGCACCAAATTTGTGGAAGTTTTAAAGAAGATCTGGTGTTGCTTGTTAATTTACCTACAGTAATTCATATTTGTCCTGTTAAAGAGAGGATGTAAAATCCCTTGAATTGGCAAAAGACCTGCTAACAATGTAATAATCATCAGGATCTGGTCCCTAGCATACAGTGAATGTTTTGCAAAATAATGAAATAACAGTGGCAATATGAGATCTTCTGTGCAATGAATCATACTGGTATTGATCATTGCTGGAATTTATCATGCTTGCCACGCTTCTGGCATTTGCTCATTGATGTATTCTGTTGGCAAAAACAGAGTATTGATCATGCATTATCATGGAAATTAGAAGAAAAGCTAATTGTTATAAAAGACAGCACATTCTTTTGTTTAAAGCCATGAAAACAGAACACAAACAGAATAAAGTACTTTGTTTTGTGCATATTAGGAGAAGAAGTTTCTCTGCAGTTTTCTCACAGTCATGTAAAAAAAAAAAACAACAACACTCAACTGTAGAAAGAAACTGAAAATAACTGAGAAAAGTGAAAAAAAACGCAGCTCCTTATATAGAAAAAAAAACAACCAGAGGTGTTGCTAAGGATTTAGTTAACATGAATGAATTTAAAATTTTCCAGGTTTCTTCTCTTTTCTATCTACTGACAGAGCTATCTTCATAGGACTTTTCACGCTGACTTAAATTTCAGGTCTAATAGATCCAAAGCTCTTTTTTAAGTGCTAATAATTTTCTTTGAACTTCAAAGAGGATGTATCTATGAGGGGGTACTGTAGGAATTTATGGTAAAGCAACAGCTAAAAGATATTCGAAGCATAAACCAGTAAACAATGGAGTACTGTGACTGGCTTTTAAATTAGAAGGTAGTAGCTGAACAAATTTAAGAAGTGATATCACTCACTACATTGTGCATTTTATAATAAAATCATTCTATCTTCCAGAATTTTACGGCTTAATCCATAGACATATGGGGTTGCTACCAACATACACTACATTGGCTGCAACAGTCACTATACCATTGTCCCTATGAAGAAAAAAGGACTTTTGACAGGTGTCTATAAAAGAAACAAGTTCTTTGTTTTGTTTCAGTAGAATGTTAAATTGTCATAATTTTGAATGTTGTAAATAATTCCTATCTAAACTATATGTAGCCATAATCTTGTTGCAGAGCTATGCGCTTTGTGAAGTTATTACAATTTTCAAAAAAAGAAAGATTTGTCATGATTTACGTCCAGTTATTTTGAGTGCTGCACTATGTTAAGTATGGTAGGACTTCCAGTGTAACTACACTGATTAAAGACCTTGCTACCTATCTCTTCACAGAGTGATTTCTCTGGATGTAAAAAATTATGAACAACTGAAGATCTATGTCAAACATATTTTTTTTTTTTAATTTATAAGCAGGTTTGTGTGTGTAAAGAATGGATACAACAACCAGGACTCATGAGTGCAGTACTGATTAATTGCCCAAAATCCAGCACAGTACATTTGTCATCAGTCTGAGTGCCCCTCTCAGTGCTGTCACCGAATCTTGGTTAGATGGCAGTGATGGTGTTGAACAATGAGACGTGGAGAAGCCCTGAACCATCACGTTTAACTGAATATGACTTAGAGAGCCAGAGAAAAGAGCAGAAATGTGAAAGGGTCAGACCCAAAGACTGCAAAAAACCCTTTTGCAGTGAGCACACATCACACAGAGACTTCAGGGAGAACGGGCTGTCAGTTCAGAAGAGAGACTTTTACATGGTGGAATTTGATCATGAAATATCAGTATGCAGTTTTGTTTCATTTGCTCTTTTTCTGATGAAGTGTTTGCATGTTTCTTGAAAGGAATTCAAATGGACTATAGAAGACTTGTCAGGAAGACATAAGACATAAGCTTCCTGATGTGTGAAAGATCATCCAAGACAGAAAGAACACCAGTAAAACACGTGAGAGAACATAGACTGCAATTTGGGGATGTTTAAATGGGCATCTGTGAGTGTAAAGTTCCTTCTTTCTGTAACGTGGGGCAGGTGCAATTTTCTGTAGACAATTGCTATTAGCACTAGATTCAATAGAGAAGACAGGATGAAGCAAAAGAAACATGCACCATGTACTGAATGGAAACGGAACCATGGTAGCATGCATGAATGTAAACATGGGAGTTCTGGTACCAACCAGGCTCTAACAAAGCCATGACCTGGAAAGACAAAATGCTCAACTTGACCAGACAGGGTATTTTTAAAAACATTCAAAGTGATTCAAGCATTTTTCTAAAACAGCTTTTAGGTCTAAACTTTTAAGGCATTATTGCAATGATAAAATGGGAAACGTAAAGAAGGAGTAGATCACTCTGGTGTACCAGTCATAACATACCTTAGGTAAACATTTTTCAAGTCCGGTAAAAGCATGGCTCCTATGGGAATTATTTTTCTGCACAGGTGAATGTTGCTCCTTTAAGAGACTTTGATGAAAACAGGGGTTTTCTTAATATTAAATGTACACTTGCCTTTTTTCTAATATATCTTTATTTTAATACACATCTTATGCAACACCTTAATTTTTTCTACTCTTGTTTTTAATTCAGTTTCTTCTCAATTATTTCAGTTTTGTGATTCCTGATCTTGCCAGTGGTTCTGCAGCTTTTATTTTGTGAGGCAGAAACAACCATCACTAGGCAAAAAGACGAGTAGTATTCCACACATATAGCCTGCAAGGGAAAAGGATTAAAAAACCCAAACCAAAAAACAGAATATTTGCAAAAGGTGGATTAAGAGTTTATGAACAATATACAACATTACTAGTGGCTAAGTACTGATATTGATAAGAATGAGAAATTCATTGGCAGGTTCTCGCAGTATATTCAGGCGGCTGCAATAGTTAATGTGCTAAAAATATACACTTAAACTTCATTATAGCAGTGCTGACATGATTTACCAAGACAGCACACACAGCTCTGGCATTCTGTATGCGGTAAATGCAGGCGTATTATTGAACTCCGGTCAAAGCCCAGTAGGAAAGCCTACCAGTGGGTACTGCCTTGTTATTTTTGCCTTTCAAAGACAAGCAAGAAATCTGCAGCCTGGCTCTGTTTTGTCCCTTCAGACTGCCTTCCTCTTTTTTTTTTTTTAATTGCCTCTAGTAACAATTGTCTTTTATGATATTTTCTACATTCTCACTTTTGAGAAGTAGTGGGAAGTGAAGAGTAACTTTTTTGGTTTTTCAAAGTGGCAGGCTGTTAACTCATTTTTTTGCAGTTAGGCAGACTACTCAGGCTGTTTGCCGTAAGTGCATCTGCAGGGCTCACACTCGGCTCCTAAGGTGTGGGGACATCCCTGGCTCACCTTCCCCTTCCCTTCTCCCCACCCTTGCTCACACGTGACGCTCCCCCGATGGATTGCCCTACATACAGATGGGAAATGCCTTGGGGAAAGCATTTCCCTCTGTGTTTGTAAAATGCACAGAACATTTCTGGATGGTTTTGATAAGAAATAAATATTACTGTTTGTGAATAACAGTCATCACTTACTATTCAGTGCATGTATTTTCTGTCTGATGGATGAGCAGGATTGGCACATCAGTCCATCAAACCATGAAGATTTGGTCTTATTCCCATTGAAATAAAACTTACTACTGATGTCAAACAGTGCAGGGTCAGGCAGTACAGACTTGAAAGCATTCTGTAGCACTGTATTTGAGCTGAATGATCTACTCAGATTTATGAAACTCAGTAAATACTCTATAAAAACAAAAAGCATGAGGGCTCAGTCCTGCAAGGATTTGAGCCCTTTGGTTTCATCTAACAAAGCGCAGAAGTATGTACTTAGCTTTAAGTATGTGTTTATTCCCCAGGGTAGTCCTATGCACTTTAAGTTAAACACCTGTTTAAGTGCTTTACTGGATCAAGGCCAGAGTATTTTCAGCATCTTTTAGGGCTGAGTTTGCACATAAGACAACATTCCCATCCATAACTCTTTCTGAGTCAGTGACAAACAAAAAGATCTATTTTTGCTCCATTAACTAAAAGATGCCCTGCTACAGTAAACACTGAAATGAATCAGTAATGTAAGAAAGACAGGCTTTAAAGTAAGCTACAGTGAGGAGAGGCATTGTTGTGTGTTTTATTTTCTCATAACTGAACACAGAGGGAAGTGTTTTATTTCTTTAGACAGGAAGAATTAAAACCACTATGAAGATGAACTAAAGACCATTTCTAATAGAGGCAGTAAATTGTCTTGAGGGAAATAGCACGGAGCTGTATAAAAGATAAAATCCTTGTCTAGGATACTGAATTAAGTAACAGCACTAATGTATGTTAATACCGCATATATATCTCATTCTAAATAATTATGTTATATAATAATAGCATCAAAAGACCCTGTCTAATTTCTTTGTACAAGCAGTACAAACACATAAGGAAAACTAAAACATATTGAAAGAAAGTTCTAGAGCACAATTTTCCAAGAAAGACAGAAACAACAATAAAAGCTATTATTTCTCCTCCTTTCCTAGAAGGTATTCCTCCACCTTGCTGGGCTAGTTGTTTGCCAGTCTGCAATGCTGGGTTCACCTCAGGAGGTAGCATGCGAGCCCATGGGCAGGCCTGGGCACACTCCCTTCTTCCAGTCATGCCAGGGATACAATGACACAGAACTTCATAAAATTATAGAAACACAGAGACAGAGCTTCATAGAATTATAGAAACAGAGAGTAGTTTAGTTTGGAAGGGACGTTCAAAGGTCATCTAGTCCAACCCCCTGCAATGAGCAGGGACATCTTCAACTAGATCAGGTTGCTCAGAGCCCCGTCCAGCCTGGCCTGGAATGTTGCCAGGGAGGGGGCATCTGCCACCTCTCTGAGCAACCTGGGACAGTGTTTCACCAACTATAAAGAGCCTGCCAGAGTACACAAAGAAGTCACATCAAAGCAATGCTTCATTAGGTCAGCAGGGTGGTTTAACCTGTGTAGTGCATCTGGACTAATTTCAGTACCAATGCTAACCCTCTGGCTGCATGAAGAATTTTAGATCAGAGTCATGTTTCAGTGTTGGAGGGAATGTCTCAGTTGTCTCTGCTTCCAGTGTCCTGGTTCATTTTACAGAACAGTTCTGGTGCACAGCATGCCAATTCCTTTTGTTGGACACCAATCTCTTTACTCCCCATATGCACTGGTTACTGAGGGAAGCACAAGGGTCTCTGAGCCACTGACTGGCCCTTCAGTCCAATTTGAAATGTGTGTGTGGTGGGAATCATTAATCCAGGGTACCAGACTGGTCCAGAATAAACCCCTACAATTCACTCAAGAGATTATGGAGCCTCTGCCCCAATCCTTCATCATACCGATGCCCCAAATTCCTTGCTAACATAGAGGTGACTAGTCAGAGCTAGTCTGGGTATCTTACCACAGCCCTGATCTGTCACAGGCAAAGGTGCCTGGAGGTAGCTCTCAGCACTCAAGTCCTCAGTGTTCCCACTGACTAATTCAACATGGTTCTGTGATATATATACTCAGTTTTGGCAACTCAGTGCAGTGTGCTGGCTGTTCTGGATCTTGTTCAGATACTTTTCAATCTTGTCATGAACAGTATGGTAAGCCCCCACACCTCCCACAAGATTTGGGTTTCTGCAACGAGGAGACCAGGTTACTGCAATGCTTAATTGCCAGGTGCCTGTAACCTTTCTAATTTGCAGCCCATGGTAGCAGGTGGTAAATGATAATCCTGATGTTTTGGAGTAGTGTGGGAGGTGACTCTGCTAAATTATGATCTTTAAATTCTGTGGACAGTGCAATGACTGTGTTACGAAATGGCTAGTACTGCTGATTCAGGTACAATTACACATCCTAAAATCATCATAAATTACATCAAAAGAATCAAGACTCTTTGGCATTTGCTTTGCAAAGAAAGTGCAGCATCAGAGCAGATTATTTAAAAACTGTTTTGTCTTGGCAAACATGCATCATGTGTGAGGTTTTTTTTCCAAGCCAGTTTTTTTTTTCATTTGATGCTTACAGGTATAGAATTTGATCTTTTTTCAGTCTGTGTCTGTTCCATGTGGAAAATCCCACTGTCAGCAGGCAGGACTGGGCAATGCTGCCATAAAACACTGCCAATGCTCCTATAAAAAACTGCATAAAACACTGTAATCAGTCTAATCTTCAATAGTATTCATACATTAATGTCCAATGTGGTAGAAAGAATACTGTACACATATTTTAATTGTCTGAATTAATTGGAGAAGTGATCTAAAATCAAGAAGCTCTACAATACAGATGAAAAATACCAGAACTGCCAAATAGAGAAGAAACAGCAAAGCATGAACACTGCAGAAAAAAAAAAGCTTTAGATATTTCAGCAGATCACAAAATCTTGAGTGTGCTGTTGCTGAAAAAAATAGTAAGTGAAGTTTTGGATTTCCAGAATGAATTTGTAAGAGTATCATATGGCACTGATTGTGTATCCATTGGAAAGCATTGGTCAGTTCAGGTCACCACACTTGGGGCAAATACAGAACATGTGAAAAAATGCAAAATATAAGTAGAGTAGTCCAACTCCTAGAAACTATGATCTACATGAAAAAAAAAATCCAAAGAGCTGAGATCGTGTAGCCTAAAAAGGAATGGATTAAGGGAGTTTTTGTATTGGTTGTAGTAAGAAAAAGAAAAAGAAAAAGAAAAAGAAAAAGAAAAAGAAAAAGAAAAAGAAAAAGAAAAAGAAAAAGAAAAAGAAAAAGAAAAAGAAAAAGAAAAAGAAAAAGAAAAAGAAAAAAAAAGAGGTGGCTGTTCTCCATGTCTACCAAAGGCAGAAGGAAAAATAATGAGTTTAATTCTCAGAAACTGAGGTGTCAGGCAGACTAACAGAGAATAAAGTGATAAAAAGGCTTTAACAGGCTCTAAAAAAGGTAGTAAAATCGCCAGTTCTGGATGACTTGGGCTTAGCCAAGTATCTCTCAGAAGACATGTTAACTTACTTGGTTATCAGAGCATATAAAAGGTTCATTTTAGGTGCCTTTTACTCCACATTTCTTTGATTTTTATGACTTGATAAAACAAGGATAATTAAAACACTAGCTTTTTGCTATGATCTGCCAGATCGATCTAGTGTTAAATCATACTCCCTTCGGCACTCTTTTCTTGGTAATATAGAATTTAAATGAGAGCTGACCTGGTTTACATATGCAGCATGGTGTGCTTTTGCCTACTTTAAATGTGAATCTGTTTCTAATTGTTTGCTATTAAGTTCTACCAACATAATTCCAACTGTTCAGTTTAAATAAGGATAATATTTTTATTACTATTTTTGCCATCTCTGACCTTAATTTCCAAAGCAGAAACATTTTCATAATACCTCTGGCATCAGTAAAATGAGGTCCTGGTTGATCCTAAATGGCACGAGTACATGTTACCGTTTCAAGGGATTGCTGATGTTTCTCTCCTCTTTCTTTCACCCTACCATCCCCAGTCACTCATCTCTGCCATGAGAGATTTATGCCTCCTCAGCTGCCAGGTGTTTTCTTACCATAACCTGTTTGTTCAAACTTGTTAATTTTAATTTTGTGGTTAGAGAGTAGCTGTGCAAAGAGTTGATTCCACTAGCAGTACAGCTCAAGGAGCAGTAACATTCAGCTTTAAACACCAGCAAAACAGTGTCCTGGCTGGCGGTGGCAATTTATTCTCTTGCTTCCATTTTTTTCCCCAGAAAGTGGTTCCTAGAGGTTCTCTTTTCTCAATCGCCAACTAAATTTAAATCTAGCATTTAGTTCAGTTTATCAATTGCCAGTGAAACCATTCATTGCAATAAATGGTGCCTTAAGGTTTACATTCACAATTCATTAGATGGGGTTTTATATACATGCTGTAGTGAGTGATGCAAAAAATGACAACTGATTTAGCTCCCTGTGTGGTGACCTTCTCTTCTGCATTTAAACTTATGTACGTTTCAGAAAACAATTTTATTACTTGTCGTATATTTTATGAGTATGCCATATTCCTCCAACATACCACCTTTTGGATGTAAGATGGCTTTATGCTGGGAAATGAGTCAAGTTTTCCTAAAGAATTCTTGAAATTTAGAGATCATGCTACAGGCAATGTTGACAGCTTGATAAAATGTCTACTCTAAAATTATATCTACAAAATGTCCCATATTTTGATGTCCCTGATAAATCAGAGTACTCTTTTTCTATCTGTTTTATGAGAATACCCGCTGAACAATGCAGTTTCAGGATCTGAAAGTGAACTGTAACAAACTGAACTGAGAGTGATCCTAACTGTATGAGCAAACTGAGGAAAGAGACTAAGGAATAACAGTTTAGAATATATTTTGTGGGAAAGGTATGAAAACTTCCTGACCACACACAGTCACACTGGCTCTGATAATGCCACAGTCTCAAATATCATACAATCATTTCGGTTGGAAGAGACCCTCAAGATCATAGAGTCCAACCATAACCTAAATCTAGCATTAAACCATGTCCCTAAAAGCCTTGTCTAAATGCCTTTTAAACACCTCCAGGGATGGTGACTCATCCACTCCCCTGGGCAGCCTGTTCCAGTGCCTGACAACCCTTTCTGTGAATAATTTTTTCCTAATATCCAATCTGAACCTCCCCAGGCACAACTTGAGGCCATTTCCTCTTGTCTTATCACTTGCTACCTGGGAGAAGAGACCAACACCCTCCATGCTACAACCTCCTTTCAGGTAGCTGTAGACAGTGATAAAGTCTCCCCTCAGCCTCCTTTTCTCCAGGCTGAACAGCCCCAGTTCCCTCAGCCGCTCCTCATCAGACTTGTGCTCCAGGTCCCTCACCAGCTTCATCGCCTCCTCTGCACTCTCTCTAGTATTTCAATGTCTGTCTTACAATGAGGGGCCCAAAACTGAACACAGGATTCAAGGTGGGGCATCACCAGTGATGAGTACAGTGGCACAATCACTTCCCTGGTCCTGCTGGCCACACTGTTTCTGATACAAGCCAGGACGCTGTTGGACCTTTTGGCCACCTGGGCACACTGCTGGCTCCCATTCAGCCAGCTGTCAATCAACACCCCCAGATCCCTTTCCACCAGGCAGCTTTCCAGCCACTCTTCCCCGAGCCTGTAGCGCTGCCTGGGGTTGTTGTGACCCAAGTGCAGGACCCGGCACTTGCCCTTGTTGAACCTCATACAATTGGCCTCAGCCCAACGATCCAGCTGGTCCAGATCCCTCTGGATCCCATCCTACCCTCCAGCAGATCAACAGTCCCACCCAGCTTGGTGTCATCTGCAAACGTACTAAAGGTGCACTCAATCCCCTCATCCATATTAACTTGCTTATTGTCTTTAAGCATCTCCTGTTTACTCTAAGCCAGTTAGAATCCTCTAACATGCTTTTCATGATTTCTTCTAACAGGTTTCAAAATCTTCTTTTGCAGTACTCTTTAGCATATGTTAGGGGAGAGGGGTTAAATCAAACATCTTAATCAGGATTGTATTTACATCTAGTCATGTTTCCCAGTATAGCTGACAGATGCAGCACCACAGGCCAAGGCAAATAAGTGCCTGCACATGAAAAAACAGTGGCATGGGAATATTTTATATTTTTTTTAGCAAAGTGTGCTTTTTTTATCTGCCAGCAGAAAGCAGATTTACATGCAAGGAGCAAGGGTGGGGCTAGAACTAAAATAAAGGACTTGACTAGAAAAGCAGAGAGCTCATTCACCTGATTTTGCTGTCATAAATAAACATGCTTCAGGGTTTCCCTTTTATTGCAAGCAATGTTTTCATGGATAATCTTTCTCCTTTTCTGTTATAATTTTTATCACCTTTTCACTACAAGTACTAACTACAGAATCTATGTTGAAAAAGGTTCCATTTATATGTTGTCCTACTGCACTCTGAGAAAGCATCCATAAACGTGCCAAATGTCATTGTACGGGATATTACCTTTCAGTAATTTGTAAAGGAGAAAAATGTTAGTGCTGCATCACTTCATCAGCCTTTTTGTATTTATTCAGGTTGTTAGTTTGAAGCTTTTGTGAACATCTTTTTACCAACTAAATAAATGCTGTGCAACCAGGGATTTCTTTGTAGAAGGTGACTGTTTTTAGGTATAAAATGGAAATCAGTAGCCCTGCTAACTCTAATGAGTGTGATGTGGCATTCTCAAGTCAACTAGGACAGCACTCCAAAGTGCCACCCAAATTTCGTAGTTAATCAAATTACTAAATTAGTTCAGAATGGAGGAGAAAGGGATCATGAAACTTTCACGATTTTAATGAAAGCAGGCAATGCAATATTTGTTTTACATGAGCATACATGAAAGACAAAGAAAATGTAGGCTGGCAAACTGACACATTCAAAGAAATTTCAGTGCCTGTTAGAATTTTTGTTAGAAAAATCATACAACTGCCCCTACATATCGGCCATTTACTGTGGCAAATAGAATATTCTCCTAAAGGAAGTGAGAGGAAAATACAAACATTGACACATGGATTTTTAACACAACTTTTAGATGCCATCTAATCTAGTTTTATTATTACATTAATACAAGAAAAAACATGTTTAATGATTTGTTTGCTGTGTAAATGTTTGTCAAAGTCTTGTGTAGTTAGGAAGAGCAGAAGTGTTTTCCTGGGAGGAAAGACAAGTAGAGGATTTTAGATATAGTGATTTTTAACTACTGCCTTTCTGAGGTGCAAATAGAACAACTTTGAAAACAGCCAAAGACTTGCTGGGAACCAGGGTATTGCCTCAGCTTTTCCTGCAAATTGCCTGAACAAACCTCTACCGATAACCCTTTCGCTGGAATATTCACATCTTGTTTCTATCAAAACAGAATAGCTACAAATCACCTTCTGGGCTAATTCTGTATACTGTAGAGGAAAAATGAACAGAAGGACAAGAAGACAATTGACATATAAGGGGCAGGGGGTTTAGTTTTATTAGCTGTGTTTCTACAAGTCAAACGAAAGACCCTACACGGGATATTTCGGATAACTGCCCACCTTGACAGACTTGACTCTGAGGCCCTCCAAAAACATGAATTTATCTGTTTTCAAGCCAGACACACAGTCTCAGGTTACCTAATGTCAGAATAAATAGCTATTCCTCACATTCATTATGAGTAAGTTGCTATTGAGGAAATGGAAAATAAACCAAAAATAATATTACAAGAATGTAATGTGCAATGAATATATCCAGTAAGTGACTGCCAACCCTGCAAATGCAGTATATATCTTCTCACCTCCCAGTCCACTTCTGTATCTCATGCATTCACCTCATTCTTCCCCTGCAAGGACTTTACTTGAATACTGTTGAATCTTCTTTCTCATCTTAATGCTTGAGGAGCAGACTTTGCTGAGTGGAGCATTCTCCATTTGGGTTAGAGTGGTGAAGGTTTTGCTAGTTTTTTTGGTAGAAGGAACATGATTCTTTGAAGTACAGTTGATTTGAGTGCTCATTTCATAGCAAAGAAACCATTTTTTTTTCTCCCAGGGCTGTTTATATACTTTATTCAATTCCTCTTGTAGCATGAAGTTCTGTGAGAACAAGGATGACAGCATCACTGACGGCCCCAAGTGTTAGATACATGCCCCTGCTACTTCTCTACAAGTAGACTTTCAATTTCTGCATGCAGAGAAGCAAAGCTTTCTGGCAGACATGGCAGTTACCCTTTGCAAAATAAATTAAAAGACTATGAAAGAATGCAATGGTCTATACCCTTACCAGGCACAATTTCAACCTGTGCTAGCTAGGAGTCTCCTGATTCTCAGACACAGCTGATTTATTCAAGTACCTAACAGTCCAGGACCTGTTTCAGGCACAGAGCTTGGACACCGCACCCTGTTAAAACTGGGTTTACTGAATAAGGTTTTCCTAGCGTAGATGTGGGCCGTTCTGCATTACTTGATCTTGGTGTTTAAGAACACGGCTCTGGGCTGTCTAATTTGCTAGTAAAGACATGGCTGGAAACCACTTTCCACCTGGCCTACTAAGACCAATAGCCTTGTGATTCGACATGCTTGTGAGAGCAATAGGTGTCAATCTCTGCAAGTTGAGCAGCAGATTAGGACCTTCTTCTCACATACCCAACTGGCCATCACACAAAACAATGCCACTGCTCCTCTTCCTCCCTTAGATGCGTTTCGAAAAGGAAAGGCTTGTGCAGTTTAGTGCAGCGTGGTTTACAAGTTTCTCTCCGCAGGATATCAGAAGCTTGACAAACGGAGATGGTGCAATGCATCCGAAATAAAGTACTTGCACACTAGAAGGCCCAGGGCTTGAAATCTTCTGTTCTTTGCATAACTTTTTGGAAACTGTGTGCTAGTCACACTGACTTTAAGTTTGGATTAGTGAGCCAAATGTATTAGGAGCTGGAAATTGGCATCTGAGGGAGTCTTAATTTTCATAAAACTCATATAAAGCATTAATTATAGGTGTCTGTATTGTACTCTGGAAGGAAAGAACTTACATGTTAAGTGCCATACTACAGAATTTCTGGCCCTAAGTGTTAAAGCATTGTCATTTAAGGCCCCCATAAATCTGTGCTTCCTTAAAACAAACCAGAAAATCCTTGACAAATGCCTAAAACCAGTACTGATTATTAGATTCTGTAAAGTTCGTGTACCAAACACATACCAACACCCTTCATTAGGTACATAAATGTAATATATCAGTTAGAGTTCTAAGCAGGTATGGGTGGAAGAAGTTGAAATCTTAAAGCAAAATAATACAGTTCTCTAGAGCAAATTTAAAAGTTTGTGTTGATTATCTGTTCTGTCAATTTGATAATCAATTTTGTTTACCAATTAAATTTAAATTGTAAAATCAATTTGATCCTTGCAGTGTTATGTCTTTAATTTGACTTCAAGAGTCTGTTAGTTTTCTTACTCTTTTTTATTGTATTAAAATGCAGGAAAAACCTAAGTCAACCCAGCTTACGCTGCTTTAGTTATGTCGGAACACGGATCATAAACTCTAAAGACACAGCTAACCTCTGATAAAGAAGTCCTGCCCACTAGGTTCTGTTTCCAAACTAAATGTATGTTCCTGAGAGTTTCTTTGTACTTGCTAAAATTAGCTACTCTTATTACCATAGAGACAGTTTAAAATATGTTTGTTAATATTTTATTTCCATTTTGTAGTGCCTGGGGGCTTTGTGAGTTATGCATAGTTTCTCAGCAACTTCGGCTCTTTTCAGATGGGTATATTTTTAAAACATGTAAATGTGTTACATTTGTAGACAATTACATTTTAAATCTAAGTGTATGGTTCTATTGTGTTAAATCCTTCCACAATTCTTTGAGTATTTCTTATCTTTGAGTTAATGTCACAAATGTTTTAACTTCTTATCATATTCCATAAAAATATTCTCCCAAGTGTCATTTCGATTGTACTTCACTTTCTGCTCTAACTCACAAAATCTGCATATAATTTTTCATGTCCCTTCTTATTTCAAGAAATGTCAGCGGTAATGCATGTAGACTTCTATTTTTAAAAAAAAAAAAAAAATACTATCTCTATTTTTAATTTTCATTACATGACTTCTTGGCAGTAAACCAAATAGCTTATACAATATTTGGAGAAGCATTACTGTAATTCATATCATACGTTTTTAACCTGAACACAGCAATTATTAAAAAAAAAAAAGAGACAACTTTCATTAAAGCAATTCAGTCAAAGGATAAAAGTTTGATTTTCCTTGTGTAGTGAACGCCATTATCCTTACATTTCAGTTTTAATTCACTGCACGTAGCCTGTGCCTAGTAGTTTAAAATCTCTTTTAATTTGCTGCAAGTATTGTAGCACTGGGTTCACCGTATTCTCTGACTCTCTGGCTTTCTCCTGGATTCTTGCATGCCATTTGCACAGTATAATGCACTGAGTATGGCACAAACCTTTCTGCTCAGCAGCAGGTACTAGGGAGGGTATTTTTCTCCCGTAACAGCCATGGAACAGTTTTCAAACAAACCTATCACAGCACCAGAGTGTCCTGAATATTTCTAAACCATCTAGTAGCCCTCTCTTTTTTTTTTTATTATCCAGCAAGTAAATGTTCTTCTGGCCTGCTAGCTCTCTGGTTGCCAGTAAATCTATGCTTGTGTATATGGAAGCCTTCACTGGGTACTATTACACTTTGCAGGTTCTGCCAGGCAGAGCAGGTCCACAAGCAAACCCCCAAACTGGAGCTGCAGCACCATCCACGGCAGAGCCCAAGAGCTGCTCATGGTCCTTCTGGCTCAGCAGAGCGGAGCGAGATGTGGGTGCTGTGTAATGCAGAGGCACTGCGAGCCTGGCTGGTGTCCAGCCACCGCATCTTTAAGTGAGCAAAGAAGGTATTTCCAGTGACTTTTGCAAAAATACTTTTACAAGACTCTGCCTAATCAGCTCTGACTACAAGTGATGGATAATGTGACAGTCACCATGGAATTGATAGAAGAGACTGCAGCTTTCCTTGCTTATATAATATTACATGCAATACATATCTTTTTTTTAAAAAAAAAAAAAAAAAATCAGGCTTTGATATTAGGCATCAACATCTAGTTAGGAAATCCCAAGTAGGGGTCAGTAGAATCTGTACACCTCCACTGACTTTTCAAGGCTCTGGATCCCCTCATTATTTTGAAAACTATCCCAGCTCACATCTCACAACCTGCTCACCCTTCCTACTGTGGGCTGGGCTTTGGCTTCCTACCACCACATTGCCTCTCTGGCTGGGCATCAAGCTTCAGTGTGGCAAACTGAAGACCAATATATAAGCTAGACACTATCAATAATGCTATGAAAGAAAAAAATATTGTGGGCCTAAACTATTTCTGCTTTTCTTGCATTGTGAAAATACCAACAACAGGATAGCTATGATATCAGTTCCTCCTTCCAGCTGACCCTTTCCTGGAGGAGTGAGAGGGAGCTTACTACCTGCACCTCTGGCAGTACAAGAGAGACCTCTGGGTGTGCCAGTGCCACCCCACCTGTTTTCCTCTCCCCTCTGCTGACCAGCCAGCTATCCATAAAAGCCAACCCTCTTCCATACTTGTAATTTCTACAATAAAGCCAGTGGCATGAATGAGGACAGTCCTCATCGAACCTGCAACACCTGGGCAAGCCCAAATTTTACTCAGAAAATGGGCCATTCACAACTTTGCATTCCTCTGCTGCTTTGCAAGTTGTCACGTTCTGTCTCTCACTATACAGAATTTTTTTGTTTTTCTTACTTATCACCAACAAAGATTGGCTAGAGAAGTGTGCTAGGGCTCTTGTTCCCCTTCTTATTTGATAACCCTTGATCTCGGGACCAGAGGAAGATCTTATGGTGACTTACGGAGGGTACAGCCTTTCCTGTCTATCCACACCTGCTTCTGGTTGTGTGTTCCAACCAGCACCCTCACTTCCCCGGTGCTGGGCAGACCAGCACTGAGCTCATGAAGGAAACTAAACCAGCAGAAAACTCCTCTTGCAGAAAGTCACTATCCTGTGCCAGAGCTGCCACGACAAAGAGGATGTGACTGTGGAGTTGGAGAAGAGGTGCCAGAGCAGTTTATCTGGTGCCTGTTTACCATCAGGTTAACCTGGCCTTAAGAAGGAACCTCACCTTCACTGAGCAATCTGGTAGCACAGCAATTAATTAAAAAATAAAACATCTACTGGGTGCCTGTGAATATTCCTAATTAATTAACAGTTTTGCTTCCTGTCTTGAAGTCTCTTTACAAACCAAGCTTACAGCGTAACATTTAACACAAAAGCTTCTAAACCCTGCAGCCTCAGCCCAGTTCTTTCATGTAGTGCATGGCCAGACATGGCAAAGTACCTTGACTGGTTCAGCACAGGCTTAGCCTGCTAGGAACCATTTTTTTGTTACAGGTGAGCCAGGCAGCTGCTGCTCCTTGCTGTCAGGGGCAGCTGGTGAGGGCCAGTTCACCCTTACGATGCCCTCCCATCACACCAAAACAGCAGTCTGTGGGTTGTGTGAACATTTGCAATAGGGAACTTGCCTGCTCCTTTTTTGCCAGGTTATTTTTCAGCTGGAGCCGTGGCTCAGCTTGGTTCGCTGTGAACACTGATGTGGGTGCAACAGCAGAGGAAGCCGGGGGGCAGGAAAAAGCAGGCACAGAGAGGGGGGTCTCTGGCTGCTCCAGCCCTAAATCTGACCCCACCCTGATCTGACCAAGGGCTCCAGGACCTGCGAGCATTAGTGTGAAGCACAAAATTCTCCCCCAACACCAAGAACACAAGAGAAGAACATATAAATAAAAACTGAGGGTACAGTGTGTGTTTTTCTGACAGCACATTGTGTGAAGGTGCTGATGCAGCAGTATTTCACCTGTGATGCTTTTGCAATAAGCATATTGGGTGTTCCTGGCCAGTAACAATTTCTCTTTGAGCTTTGATGTGTGATCATTCTGGAAACAACCAAGTGGATGGTCTACACCAGGGCCTTTTATCAGAATTCAGCTTTTGGCTGAAGTGTAATGAAACTGGCATGTTACCTTAGTGATTCTGAATTTGAACAATGTGCATACTAGAGCCTGTGAAAGAACAGGCAGCATACAATGCCATGAGAAAGATGAGGGAAACATTAACAGACCTCCCTTTCTATTCTCCAGCCTCCCAGAATCACTACTTGGAAAAAATCTCCTAAAGGAATACACAGCATTACACCAGTTTGGTGGATGTGCCATGTCCAAGACAACAATTTTACAGCATACAATGCTGTATGTAAGCAAATTTTGTACCTCTTACAAACTATATATTATTTATCCCCAGAAAACTTTAAAATAAAAATATAAAACAAATAGGAGAAAAAACCCATCTAACTCCCAGACTACCCATCATAGAATCCTTTTTCCTTGAAAATAACCAACAGAAAACCAGTTCAGATGTCACTCTTTAATGAAGCCCTGTCTTTATGTAAATGAAACTGTTTCCCTGAGATCCCTGATCACCATGGAGCTCCTGGATACACTCTACAGAAATCAAGTTGAGAACAATATCCAAATTAATTTGTGTCAACTTAAAAAAAAAATCTGTATAAAGATCTAGGTAAAGTGAACTTTCATGGAGATAAAATATGTGTGTTAAGATGAGTAAGTTAGGTTGGTCCAGTAAATGTATGATGAGCTAGTAGCTGATGGCATGAAATTTGATAACCTAAAAGGTGAGTCAGTGAGTTCCCTAGGCTACCAGAGTGAGAAAATATGTAGAAAAGAGTTTAAAGACAGTTACAGACTATTTGGGTTTGGCTTGGCTTTTTACTAAGGAATATACAGGCCCTTTTGGAGCTACAGATATGAAGAAATTGCTGGAGAGCACGATGACAAAAATCTGGACTGTGAAATAAATTGTAAAAATTTCAGTGAAAATTGGCACTGAAATGACAGCACATTCATGACTCTATTTTAAAGACACATTTTACTAATCTTTCAGGACTGTTTCCTGGACTTTCTCCCACAACATGGTGCTTCGCAGACTTCCTTGTCCTTACAGCCTGAATTGGGAGTTACCACCCTAAAGCTATCGAGCTTCCAGGCAGGGCAGGTGCTACAACCTCTGTCCTGGCTGAGTGTGGGGTAAAGCAAGTCAGCAGGAGCTTTGAAGGCAACGTCATCCTGGAACCCGGCTGCTCTCCTGGTCTAGGCCATCGCAGTGAGGCAGAGGGACATTGGAGACACACTGTCATCTCCTCAAAAGCCATAAAGGAGAACAGGGAGCTTGCAATGCTACTTGGATTAGCAAGTTGCATTAAAGATTATGAGAATCTTCAGTTTCTAACACAGCCTAAGACAGAGGTGAATCACTGGTTATTTCAAAGGATAAGTAAATGGATGGATAGTTGATTATCCCTAAGAAGCACCTCAGGGATGGTTCAAAGCAATAAGATGTGCAGACAATACTCATAAATAAAACAGCAGAGCAAAAGTAGCATTTATAAACTAGCTGACACACACCCTACAGAATTATGAAAGCACCAGAATGGCAAAAAAAGGAAATTATGACCCTCTCTGTGTACCAGGAGCATTACAAAGATGCCATCTCCGTGCAGTTGCCCTTCACAACGAGATGTTGCCCTGCACCCACTGGGTGCTTTATCACACTAAAAATCAACATGACAAATGCCTTCTTTCAGCAAGACGTAGCAACACTTATCAGTATTGACCAATTCCTCCATGTATCCGCTGCACTGAAAAGCTCTTCCCCGGAGGAGGTCCCCATGCCCAGCTCTCCCCACTCCTGGCTGTGATCTCTGTCCATGGACAGCACTCTCGCTTGCCATTGCAGCCATTGAGTAAGCTGACCCTGGTTAGCTAGAACAGGCAGTGTTGCCAGCCCAGACCATGCTGGGCAGGCATACCTCACAGTCAGTAGAAAGAGTCATCAGCCCCTCACACATGAAACCACTTCCATTTCCACTGCCTTCATGGGCAGCATCTGTAGCCAGCTGCACTTCTGCTGGGCAGCAGCTTTGAAATGTTGACTGGTGGGGGCGAGAAAAGGGCTAACAACAGCCGTGTGAGTCATTCATCACAAAAAGCATTTGAGATGCTTTTATTCCTCCTTTCAGGCTAGGTGACAGCTCTAATTCCTCAGCTCTACTTTTCCACAATTTTGGTGCGTTTTTATGCATATGACTGTCACAAACATTACTGCAAAGAATCTAGTTTTTATATTGAAAATCCAGGTCAGGAGTATCACAAAGACTGTGGGCCTGTCTCTTGTTCTTGACAGAGATGGAATTTTGTGCTTTTTTGTGCATACAGGTGCATTAACACCAGATAATTCATCTTTTTAACAAGCCAGTGCTCAAATTTAGATTATTAGATTAATTAGCCAGGAGTTTGAAAGGAGTTTGCCTTGAATTTGTGTTTCACTGACAGCGACAAGCTGTCCTCTCCAGCTGAGTGCCCTGGGACCCACCGAGGAGGCTGCTGCCAGACCTCCTGCTTGATACCGGGAGCCCATCCTGAGAAGATGCTGTGCTTTGAGGGAAGCGCAGGGAAAGCTCAAGCACCTGGCAGCAGCCACATGGCTCTGCCTGTCCCTGTCCTGCATCCCTGGCAGGGCCAAAAGCCTCATCCCAGACAGGGAACTCTTGGCAGCTGTGAGGCACCATTTGGGGGGAGCCTAGCAGAAAGCCTGTCCTTCTGAAAGGAGATTGGTGGGGAGATGGAAGACAGAATGTTTCCTTTGTGTGAAATGTTGGGTTTAAACGGTGGCCTTTTCACAGAATCACAGAATGTCCTGAGTTGGAAGGGACCCACAAGGATCAAGTCCAGCTCCTGTCCCTGCACGTGACAACCCCACAGTTCACACCATGTGTCTGAGGGTGTTGTCCAGTCTCTTCTTGAACACTGTCAGGCTTGGGGCCGTGACACCTCCCTGGGGAGCCTGTTCCAGTGCTCCACCACCCTCTGGGGGAAGAACCTTTTCCTAATGTCCAACCTCAACCTCCCCTGGCACATCTTCCTGCCATTTCCTCAGGTTCTGTCATTGGTCACCAGAGGGAAGAGTTCAGTGTCTGCCCCTCCTCCTCCCCTGTGAGGAAGCTGTAGCCGCCATGAGGTTTCCCCTCAGTCTCCTCTTCTCCAGGCTGAACAAACCAAGTGGCTTTAACCACTCCTCATACGGCTTCCTCTCCAAACCCTTCACCAACTTTGTAGCCCTCTCCTCGACACTCTCCAGTAGCTTTATATCCTTTTTATAGTGTGGCACCCAGAACTGCACACAGTACTGAAATAACTCAGGCTGTGAAGCAATGGCATATTTGTATTAAGATAAAATGCAGCACATAAAACAGCAGCAGTTTCAACAGAGACTTCAGTTTTCTCTGACAACACCTGTTTTCACTTACAAAGGACTGCATCATACAATACCAATGGCATTTTGCCTCTTACTGTTTTCTTTGTGACATGGGAGGTTTAGATTGGATATCAGGAAAAATTCTTCCTTGAGAAGGTTGTCAGGCATTGGAACAGGCTGCCCAGGAAGTGGTGGAGTCACCATCCCTGGAGGTGTTTAAAAGACACGTAGACAAGGTTCCCAGGGACATTGTTTAGTGCTAGAGTTAGGTGTTTGGACTCGATGATGTTAAGGGTCTCTTCCAACTGAAATGATTCTATGATTCTATTCTTGGATATACCAAAAATTAATATGCATCTCGAACATGCAGCAAACTCACTTTTATATCCTATCACTTTCATTTTTAACTGAAGGCAAAACCAGTTGGGTTTTTTTTCCTGTTTTCATGAATTAAGGTTTCAAAATCCTTTGACAATCAATGGACTTAGCCACTTCAGCATTCAGGGGAGTCAGGGGTTCACATGATCCCTTTTCCCCTATTAAAAAGTTTTTATACAGAATTTTGTATTGGATTTCATGGAAACAGTGACTTGGTAATCTGGCCTGCTGTGGCTGATGAGCAGTTATTTTAGCATATCTTGACATCTCAGGAAAAAAGTGTTGCCCACATGAAACTCCTGAAAACAGTGAATGAGAACTAAATTTTTCCTTCCCAGAAATCACTGCTTTATTCTGCTTTCCCATTTACCTAAAGCAGTGCTATATTTTGGGTTTCAGACAACTGATACTAGATGAATACAACAACAGCTGAATGGAGCAAACAAACATATTTTTAAAGGTACATTGCTCAGGCTATAGTAAAGCATGAAAACAAAAGAGTCAACCTCCCTGCACATGGAAGGTGTTACTAAAATGGTAAACCATGACACTGCAGACAACACAATGTTGGAGCATGTCTTAGGCCAGACTTGTACCATCTGAGCAAGAAAAGTCCTGACGAAGCACTCTGGAATGTGTCTCTTGTAAGGAGTGCTGACCTGATAGTGCACTCATAGTGTGAATGTTGACAGGTAGGATTTTAACTACAGGTAAAACATGTTTTGTTCTGAAAGGTTACAGATCTCTGCAGAAATAATCATAAGGCATTGCCTGCAAGTCTGCTAGCTTACTAAAAGTGTCGGAGGGAGTTGAGTTGAATCAATGTGTAGCTGATAGAAATTTGAGAAAAAAGTCACCAGTTGCAACTAAACATTCTTGATGCTTTCTCTTCAAAACTTCTAACCAGTTCTAGTCACATCACGAGAACATGACAATTTATGTGACAAAACACACTGAGAAAACAAAGTTAAATGAGAAAATTAAAAAAAAATAAAGAGACCAAAATCAATTGGCTCAGGTAACCCAGGGACCCTACACAAGACAATGTCCTGTCCACAGGTGATAGACTGTACAGTGCTGCCTGCAACATAATGCTTTTCTTGTTTGGGGCTCTCTGTGACAGTTCAGCCACTTTGCTGATGCCAGTTTTAATTAGCCAACAAGCAGCACATCATTTGAAACATATAGCTATTTCTCACTGTCTGTTGAGAAACAGCAGTGGTTCCAGTCCAGCAACATTCAAACATCACTAGATTGATGCTAAAATGTTGGGGGACTAGCCTGAAGTCATAAGTTTCTATTTTTGTTGTTTGTTTGTTTGGGAGTTTTTTTGTATGTTGTTTGTTGTTGTTGGGTGGTTGGTTGTTTTAAATCTCATCTTGGAGTTCATGTTTGCTTCAGAGATTCAATATGAAACAACTGAAATTCACAGCAGACATCCTCCCTTGCATTTTCCCAAGGACCTTCTTCAACATCTCCTCTTATCCTCCTGAGAGCACTCTTACACTTTTACCTTGAGGGCCACATCACAGTTCATTGCCTGCAAACAGCTCGTTACCTGGTGCTCATCAACCAACTCCTGCCTGAGCAACACACTGCCTTTACACCAGTCTGCTCCCTGGACCTTGCTTTTGCTCATCCTCTCTTGCTGATGAGGTCAGTTCTGCCACACTCTATCCATGTCTGGGAACACTGGCAAAACCACTGTCTTTATTGACACTCTAAGTGATGGATGCTCTTTTTTCCGAGATTCCCATTCTTCACCTCCAATTGGCTCATTTTTTACATCTGCCTTCTCCAGTTCAGGGCATCGTATCACTTCAACCATCTTACTCTCTCCTCTCTGCCAGCAGTAGACAGCACTGAGGTCCTAGCTGCTGAGCCTCCCAGCAGCAGTCCCTGCAATCTGGATGGCCCATCAAGTGGGGAAAGACTTCCTCTGCATGTCCTCTGTGAGATGACTTCAGTCGGCACCTTTCCCTCATATACAGAAGTTAGTTAAGAACTAATGACCTCAAAAGTCGTGTCTCTGTGTTCCTGGACACAGTCTTATGTTGTTGTTTTGCACCCTCCTCGAACACCAGATCTTAGGATGAAAAGGTAGAGGTCTCTCCAGTCCTTGGTGGCTTTTTTTCCCTTGTTCTCTGCCTACATGTGGCTTTGCAAAGGCAAAAGGGAGGTCACATAGAATTGAGATAAATGTTTGTAGTCACAAGGATCCGACCACACACAAAAAAAAAGCACCTAAAAGGTCTCAGGTCTCTGCAGAAAACCACTGTACACAGACTTCTTATTTCACCTGTCCAGAGACCAGCATTTAGCCCAAATATATTATCAACCTGGTACTACCCAGTGCTTAAAAATTTGATTAAGTACATGGCTCAGATCAATTATACTCAGTATCTTCTACTCTGAGGTGCAAGCCAGACTTCTATGTCCGGACAGCAAAATCAGCCAGGACTTTCTGGTAATAGCTGCCATTTTCATTGCTGATGTGATGACAGGTAAGCAGAGGCATAAAAATCTCCTAGTTATTTCATCAGTCCCACCTGTACCTGGGCAAGATATTGTTTCTCTTACTGCTGTGAAGGCCTCAGGAAGGTCCCCATGTATTATCTGTAGCACAGTCCCAAAACAGAGTGAGGAGCAGGGTGTCTCTGGTCCTTTGTGGCTGGTGACCTGCAGCGGACTGCATCTCAGTCCTCAGAGCAGACAATTTGCTGAGCACATGCTAGAAATGTGATGCCAAGAAACAACAAGGACGTTTACCAATGTTGTTTCACTTATTCATGAGATCCCTGCATAATCTTGCATGACTGCTCTTCTTAGTTGTACTTTTCATTTGCATGCGCTGAATCCAAGTGCCATCCATCACTCCTCTTGGTCTAGGACCTCTTCAAGTGCCTAGGTGGACAGTGTGTAGAAAACAGAAACAGAATCAAACAGTGCCAAGGAAGATATACATGTAATATTACTGTGATGGCCATGAGCATTTGTACCTTTCCATCATCTTCAATTTCAATCGCCTTCCACATTGCAATGTTGGCAAATTTCCACATTTACATCTGCTTTTTCAAAAAGTGCAGAAAATCTACAGTGCTAAACAGGACTAAAAAATATAGGTATAAGTATGCTACATCCCTTTCCCACCTACATTTGCCTCTTATATTCAATATATATACGACAACAAGGCTGGTGAAGGGTCTGGAGCACAAGCCTTATGAGGAAGGAACTGGGGCTGTTCAGCCTGGAGAGAAGGAGGCTGAGGGGAGACCTTATTGCTGTCTACAACTACCTGAAAGGAGGTTGTGGCATGGAGGGTGTTCATCTCTTCTCCCAAGTAACAAGTGATAGGACAAAAGGAAATGGCCTCAAGTTCTACCACGGTAGGTTTAGATTGGATATTAGGAAAAAATTCCTTCATGGAAAGGGTTGTCAGGCACTGGAACAGGCTGCCCAGGGCAGTGGTTGAGTCACCATCCCTGGAGGTGTTTAAAAGACACGTAGATGAGTTTCTTAGGGACATAGCTTAGGGCCAGAGTTAGGTTACTGGTAGGACTCTAGGATCTTGAGGGTCTCTTCCAAACAAAATGATTCTATGATTCTATAAAGAGCACCAGTGGTTGGGATGGTGAATGTATCCCAGATATTACTGATTACTGAAGTCAAATACTTTCTGGTATAAGTATTCCTCCTCATTTTAATTATTCATTGCCTTGCATAGATGTGAACAGCAGTTCGGCCTTTTAACACTGGGTAATTTATGACAGACCCTTTTTATATCTTATGGAGTGGAGGGCCCATACACAGTGTATTTTTGTAGTCCCTATTTCTGGGGGGTTTTGCATTCCTCCTGGTAGCCCATGTATTCTAGACAAAAGTTATCAGTAATTTCTGGTGAGATTTCATACAAATGCATTGTCGTCATTTTGCATTTATTTTCCCAATTTAAATCAAAATACAGTGTGGAAGAACACAGTGCCATTAGTCAGAGATATTAGTTAAATGCACTGAAAACTTACACCAAATGATGAATCAATGTTAGAGCAATGGGCCTGTCCTGCACTATTTTCAATGCAAATAGTGTTGTGGATAGTGTAAATTTTAGATGTCAGTGTAGCTAAAAGTCTTCTACATGTCTGTGGTATCCTCTTCTGGGGAGGAAATAAGTTTTCATTAAGTGAGGGACACATATAAGGCTGCCATGACATGGAGCAGAAAAACGTTAACTTCCCAGGATAATAATCAAGGCAAAAAGCTAAGGATGCTTCTTTGAGAAGCTACCATTTCAGAAAGCAACTGATCCCAGCAGGCTGCCTCTACACAGCACTTGATTACATATTTAAGTATTCATATGTTGGTACTTAGATGGCATTGAAACTGAAAAATCAAACTGACATCTTGCTTTGTAATCCCAAACTGTTTAGACATGTTCATCTCCCTCACAAAGGTAACTCACTATTATTAGAAAAGAAACACCTCCTATAATCCAAAACTACCTTGTCAGAAATCGCTCATGAATCTAGTAAAACCAAAAATCCCTTGCACCTTTTCTCAGACAAAAGCAGTAGCAGCCCAGAAGCCAGACAAAACTGTTTCTACAGTTTAAATAATTGCCAACAACCTGACAGGTGACAAGAGATTTCTCCTTCAGAGGTGGGAAGCCGCAGGCTGTGAGCACGCTCAGTGCCACATGTGACTGGACTGGAGATTTCTTCTGGAGACCAAGGTGTCCAGAGCTTAAGTGCTAGTCGGTGGCCATAAACATACTATTGCCCTTCTCTTAATCTTACTGACTTCAGACTGTCCGCAATGCTATTTCTGCTCCATTTTGCTCCTCTGTTGCAAATCCAAGGTAAGACCGCGTTTTTCTTCATTCTTTGGAAATCTGGTTGCCCTTTGGGACACAGTAAGGAATTTTCACTTGCATTAGGGAATTAATAAGGAATTTAATCTACAGTAAGGAATCAGCAAGGAATTTTCATTTACATGATTTAGGGAAACATATTTTTAGAAAAAAAATGTTTACAGTACATGACGAAATTTGATTTTATGAAATGACAGAGTTATCCAACTAGGCTAAGCTTTGATAAAATGAAATTAATTGAATGTAAGACTAAATGATAAACTGACGCTTTTTGAAAAAGTACTTGACATAATAAAATATTGTTGTAAACAGCAAGCTTCACACCAGTATCATAACACACTTTCTACATATTAGTTGACAAAATAAGCATTTAACTTAGCAAACGAGTTTTCAGAAACTTTTCTCTACTGCAAAAAAAAATGTGGTAATTTGGCCAAGAAAATCCGTTCAGTATCAATATATCGAAATTAGAATTAGACATTTGATAGAGTACTTTGAAGCTTAGAAATGATTCCCTAAAAGATTGCTTCTATGAGAAAAGTTCTTTCCCATAGAAACACTATATATAACAATACACAAGTAGACGCTACAGTATTTAATTCACACAAATTTTCCAGAATTAAGACTTTTCAGTTTCTGCACAATTTACTTTTTAATAACAAGTAGTTTTCTTATACTTAGTAATTCCTGAAGCATTACAGAAAAGTCAATAAATGTTTTTTACTGTAATTAGCTCATTAATGGTAAATCCTCAGCTTGTGAAAAGTTCTTTAATAAAATAGCATTTTTTCTAATAATGCATAAAGGGCAAGTTATAGTGCAATCAAATAAGAAACCAAAACAGAAAATATACAGCTGTGAATAAATTTTCAAAATTGCCAGCCTGTTAGAGACAGAAAATAAGCATTAGAGAATATATTATTTGTTCTGTAGAGGTCCTGTTACAAAGGAGTAGAATATATAGTATTTTAATTTACTGAATTTTACTAAATGCTAAATAATACCTATTTACTAAATAATAACTATTTTTCAGTCACTATGTTTTGTTATTGCTGAAGGAAATTTTCCAAATGTAAGGTTTTTATTTTAACATAAACTTTATTTTAATATGTTACCAACATTTAGTTTAAGACAATGTCGTTAGTAAAATACATACAATGACTCACCTTTTCATTACACAGCTTAATGTATTGCTTTCATTGTTACAAGTTTGATTAGAAGAAACAACAGTTGGAAATAATTCATTACCAAAGCATCCTTTACTATGTTTTCTATTTACACACCATGAAATATATCTTCATTTATTTTGAATTATTAAAAAATATAAATATCCACCTTACCATTTTTTTCAAATTGCTTTTTGCATATAATCCACATCAATAGTAGACAATAAGGCTTGAACCAATTTTGCTGTAAATTACCTTGGTTTAACCATAACAGCTGGTTTGTTCCCTTCAGCCAAACCAGCCCTAGTTCAGGCTGCTCCAGGAAGAGACTGAACCCAAGATGACTGGGCACTCCAAGGCCTGGCAGCTTCCATCCCACACAGGTTCCAGCTCAAAAACCTTGGATAACCACAGGTGCAAGGAAGAGATGTTTTTCTGTTGTGGACAAGTCCTGGCAGCCCTCACATAACCACGTTCCAAGAGGTACAGAAATCTGAAGAGAACAACTGATCAGCTCCCATCTTGCCCTCTCCTCTTAGATGTGTCTGCAGATGTACATGTTCAGGATAGCAGCTTCGGGAATGTCACAGGACACAGTTACAGCTGGGAAACTCACATCTGCAGCATGTTTCCAGGGAAAACATCTGTAATGGAAAATGGGTATTGGTAATAGGTGGTTTAGGCTTCACTACGTACTCCACAATTCCTAGAACAGATAAATTAGTCGGAAAGAGCGAAAAACATCACTGGATTATAAATACTGGTGATACCTGAATGGCTGGGTAACCTGCAAAAATCAACCTGAGTATTTTCTGTAATTCAGCTGACGCTGTACCAAAACATGGTGGTTTACTGCCCTCTAACGACTGGCGACAGACAGCGCCAGCTTTGGTGGTTGTTCCCCAAAAAGCTCCCTCCAACGGAGCACTGTGACACCAAGTCTTCTGGCCAGGAGGAAACCTCACACAATTATCCTCACACGCCAAGACCTGTGGAAATTAATTACAGAGCATCCTGGGCACGTTGGAGAAACAAAACTGGCCTGTTAGTGCGTGGAGAGAAGGTTATTCAAATCAGAGCCATAAGTTTGTAATTGACGCTAATTAGCCAGACTGTCTAAAACATCAGTGACTGAAATTTCAGCACGTGAGTAACTACTGTTTATCAGTTCGAATTGATAAGCTGAGGAAGATCTTTTGCTGTAGCTGAGAGAATGGGTATGTTTAAAGTGGTTTCAGACTTTTTGTATCACTGCCTAGAGATTCTGTGTGTGCCAAATTTAAGGATAAAGTATTTAAATCCAGACTTTTAAGCCTTTTCTTTTTATGATGAACTGCTGTTCACAGCAGCTATAGGACCTCTTCAGTGAGTAACTGCTTCTCAGTGTCAGGAAGGGATTTACATTCCAGACTTTAATCATAGTGCCAGTGCAGGCTACTGATCACTTCAGTTGTTCAGTTCTGACAATAAAACCCCCCAGCTATTATAAATGTGACAATCAATTGTATTTAAGTGTCATACAACTACTGAGTGAAATTTATAGCATGACTGACTTTTCAATCAGGGAAAAGAAAAACCTGGTAAAGGATCTGTTCATTTCAAAAAGAGTTCAGGGATGTTGTTTTCCTTGGAACACCATGGATGATGCGTCTGTCACTGTAGCAAATGCAGAAACCCTAAAGTAAGTACATTTTAGATTAATGTGAAAACCTGATGAGTAGTGCAATTTTTTGTACATTTTATCAATTTCACGAACAGTCTCTAATTTGCATTGTTGCTTTGTTCCTGCTTACTGCTCAGGCCATTATATGGATGCTTCATGTGGACAATCCACAGCATTTTCAACATTTTATGACAACAGCTCTTGCAGTTCATCAAACATTTCAATGTGTAGTTTGAATCTATCACACTGTTTTTGTTTCCAGGGAAAATTTTATATAAAACCAAGTCTTTCTTTTCCCAGCTTGAAAAAAACATATTGGTGGAAAACAACAATTACGAAAACTTAGATCTGTGCACAAGTAAATAATTTTGTACCTGTTTCAGTGTGTGTCTTCACCGAAACAGGATCTAAAAATGCAATTATTTCTCTTTCCATTTTCCAAAAATTTTTACTGAGTGCTTATGATTCATTTGGCTTACCTGGTTGTTTTCTTTTCATCTCTTCCTTCTTAAGCAACATGTGAACTTAACAACAGCTGTGCTGCCACCAAGCTCTCAGTCAATACTGTTTAAGTGGTTTTGAAGCTAAATAAAGCAAACTGGCCTGTCTGCTCTCACCGTGACCTGGGAGCAGTAATAATAGGATCAATAAAATGTATTGTGTTATCATCTGAAATGTGCCTTAATTACGTTACAACAACTCCATGCAGTAGTGGTTCAACAAGGGGCTTTCACTAAACAAATTTCAACCAGTGCTGAAATCTCTATATCTGTCTTATTGCAAAGGAGCTTTTGCACAACTTTGACATTTGCAGAGAATGTTTCATTTTTTTCTGCTTTAAACAAAACTGTTCTTACAATGGTGGTCACAATGGTTCCTTGCTTGCACTACCAAGTTTGCAATCAATGTATAGACTTGTTTCATTAAAGCACATTGAACAATAGTGACATGTTTGCGAACTGTGCATATGTTGTGTGAACCTAGCTGATCCTCAGTAACGCATGACAGGGTTTGGTCAATTTTTGCTACTTAGAAATTCATGGTGAGAAATTGGGGAAATTTAGTACTAAGTATACAAGGAGCAACTCCATCACAGGCAGAAATTTTCAGATTGAATTTTATCACATGGTGAATAAAGAACTGCTTTTATGGCATTATTGCTTTGAAAGAGAAGCTTCCACTTTTATCTGTATCTATTCATCAGCCGAAGGGCTGTTCATGGGGTAGTAAATCATGAGTCTTATGGACGTGCTCCACATAACACTGCAGATGTTGATGAGAATGGATGTGGATACCCAGCAGATGACTCGGTTGTTTGTGTGTCAGCAGTACCGGAAAGTGTGTCAGGAACAACCGCAGCCATCAGAGCAGTAAATGCACTACGCTTGATAGAAGAGCAAATTAAGACAAGTGAAAGTGAATTAAGAGACTCAAAGAGAAAACTAAAAGAGCAAGCCCTTTCTGTTTGGATAATAGCTGGTTTCTTGTCTGCAAGGGCAGTTAACTGAGCACTGAGAGCAAGGAGAGACTCAGGATTCATTTTCAGCTCTATTTTTCATTTTCAGCACATGCATTCTGTAGTAGCTTTGCTTCTCTTTAGAGGTCATGGACACACTCAGCTCTTTGAAAAGGCTGTCAGGCCATACCGAATGCATGCATGAACTTTGAAAAAATGCTTTTTCCTGTCCCTGAATGAATACAGAAAGAAAACTTTTTCAGTCTGAACTTTGTGCAATATCAGATACATGAAAAAATGAGTTAGAACTAAAAAAAAACAGGCACCACCATAAGGACTTTAATGAAAACAGCAAACTATCAGAGTCTAATTGTAAAATTATTCAAAATACTGATACAGAAAGATCTATAATTTACGCAGTCTAAACTACGTATTTTTATTCGCACAGTGGATTCCAACAGAAGCCTTCAGAAAGGCTAGTCTAAATCTCTTCATCCACCTTAAGTTTTGCAACAAGAGAATGTTAGAGGTATCCCACTCAAAAGGCAAGGTGTGTCTTGATGAGATTTCCCAAATTAATTGCATTTGGGTCTCTAGCCTGAGTTTGGAATCAACTATGTATTTCATCTCCTAGCATCATGTCTCAACCTCCATTCTTTGCCTCATACCAAAAGCAGTATTATACGGACAGTGTTAGATAAGACTAAAACATACTCCGTTTTTAAACATTACAGTTTAGCTGAATTTCTGCTCTTTCCATCCTTGCTGATACTATATAGCCCCTAATTATCCATTGGCCTCATAGGAATTGGATTACTTCACTTTGTTGCTGTCATTTCTCCCTATAATTTTATCCCATATGTCTCATTTTGATCTTGTATATAGTCCCATAGGAGTCTCATGTGTCTACAGTCAGCTTGTCTGACTTTGCAAGGTGGGTCCGTAGACATTTCTACCTTTTAAATTAAGATTATAATAAAACTTGCTTTGTCAAATTTGAATTTCACTTTTCAAAGACATTGCTGATCAGTAAAAACAGAACCAGTTCTGTAGGATACAAAGAACTTTCCTGTTTTCCTTGGTTTGCTTTGTTGCAGTTTTAGCATTCTTTTACTAGTTTTTCTTTGTCATAAAAGCCCCTGTAAACTTTGTGAAAGGGGAAGAGCAGACACATGCTCCATACTTGTAATGAAACAATAGAGCAGATTTCCTGCAAAAGTTCTGCAGAAAACCAGCCATTTGTGATGTGCGCCACTAGCGGAAATAAAAACTATTCTCTTGCTTTGAATATCTTTTCTAAATGAGTGATTTGCAAGACTATAAATGTAATTGCATTACTGAAAAACAAAAGCAAAAAACCAAAACCAAAATCCATAAATCTGATACCGACTTCGCAGATTCGTACCAAGATTTGACTTGTCGGTTGCTCGAAGATTTTATTGTAATTGTGTGCAATAAATGCTCTCAGTAGTTGTACCAATCCAAGGTGTAAGTGGACACTCCCCGGTTGCCCAGCTGCCTTTGACATGGGAAGTGTCTTTCCACATGCTCTGGCTGGAAATTCTCTCTTCACATGAGACTTCCATTTCTCCCGGCCAGGAGCCCAAGTGCCACTTCTTTGTCCATCCCCGGACATGCTGCAGGGTTCTGCTCCTTGATGCTCACACCTTCCAGGAATCAGTCTACCAAGAAAGTACATTGATAAGTTTTTGGCCAGGAGTGGGTTCTGCAAATGGTGGGAAAGAGAGAAGAAAAACAATTAGATACTTCAAGCTGTCTCTTCTGAATTTCAGTGGTGGTAAGCCATTTGTAGCTGACATTCTAATGCAAGAGGCAGAATTAAAATGACATGCAATGCACTTTAAAGTGAAAAATAAAAAAATTCTGTTGCATGCTGTAGTTGTAGCTTTATCAGGCCTTTCTAATTTGAAGCATACTCTGCTATAGAGGAAATGTTTTCCCATATTTTCTGAGAATCCTGGCTGATGGAAGGCATTTCAGGTCATGTTGCCTGCTAAAAAGGTTATTTTCCATGTGGAATTCACACAACATGCCCGCCACGGCCATTTCATTGTGATGGTGGGACCTGGGGGTCCTGGTGGACAGCAGGATGACCATAAGCCAGCACTGTGCCCTTGGGGCCAGGAAGGCCAATGGCATCCTGGGGTGTATTAGAAGGGGGGTGGTTAGTAGGTCGAGAGACGTTCTCCTTCTCCCCTACTCTGCCCTGGTGAGACCGCATCTGGAATATTGTGTCCAGTTCTGGGCCCCTCAGTTCAAGAAGGACAGGGAACTGCTGGAGAGGGTCCAGCGCAGGGCAACAAAGATGATTAAGGGAGTGGAGCATCTACCTTATGAGGAAAGGCTGAGGGAGCTGGGTCTCTTTAGCTTGGAGGAGACTGAGGGGTGACATCATTAATGTTTATAAATATGTAAAGGGTGAGTGTCACAAGGATGGAGCCAGGCTCTTCTTGGTGACAACCAACGGTAGGACAAGGGGTAATGGGTACAAACGGGAACACAAGAGGTTCCACTTAAATTTGAGAAGAAACTTCTTCTCAGTAAGGGTAACAGAGAACTGGAACAGGCTGCCCAGGGGGGTTGTGGTGTCTCCTTCTCTGGAGACATTCAAATCCCGCCTGGACACATTCCTGTGTAACCTCATCTGGGTGTTCCTGCTCCGGCAGGGGGATTGGACTAGATGATCTTTAGAGGTCCCTTCCAATCCCTGACATTCTGTGGTTCTGTGATGGTGTAAATGCCTGTGAGAATGGTGCAGAGGAAGAGAACTGTGGTGGGAACTATAACATCTGTAGGTACACAGAAACCAAATCTGGTTGTGGGATGTGCTCCTCCAGCTAATACACACTGAATCACTAATAGCTGCCAAATGATCAACAAGCCTGACAAGTCTGGGGTTTTCAATGTAATTAGGTATTTTCTTTTTCTTCCATGAATGAGGGAATTACATCATGCTGGTCAGCAAAGAAAACTGACAAGGTGTCTAAAGATATGCCCCAGGCAGACTCCAGTGGTGAGTGTCCTGTAGAATCCCTATTGTATCATCCTCTGCTGTGGACAGTGGGCAACCACTGTGTATCTGTTGGGGGAATCCTCCTAAGTGCGTGCACAAACTCCTGCACATAAGTAAGGGTACTTATGCTCAGTAAGGCTTCCTACCAGTAGAAGTGAAGAATTGTCATTCCATTATGATTTCAAGTGCTGTAAGAATCTTAGGTATATACATGTGTTGATATACGTGTATAAACACATACACGCTTGGTGGTGATCTCACTACCATTCTTCTGTCTTATTGATCTCCACACCCACTCTCAATCAAAAAAAAGCAATCAGGAAGTCAGATCAACGACACAAATCTCCTTTTTTGGCTAATAAATGGTCCGCATTTTGGAGCATGATTCCCTCTACATCACATTCAACAACTTCTGTGATTCTGAAGCATGTTGGGTCAGAAGGTAACATGTCTAAGTTTTATAAATTTTAACTGATTTTCTCTCAAAACTCATAACTTCTGTAATTACCTACACATTTACCTGGTCCACTAATGATCTGTTCTCATTGTTTTCCATGGTTTTGTCTGAAATTTGAGATCACCAATCATATTAATTTACTGAAATGGGTGTAAACTTTCTGGTTTTTACTGAGTCACTTTCTGACTTTCAGTCTTGTCCTAGTACATTTCTGTTATCTTGTGTAGATTTTCACTGTAAATAATTTGTACCTCTTTATGCTAGATCATGTACTGCAGTACATGTTTCGCCACTACATTAATTGTTCTTCTTTCGTATTTAGTTCTTTTTATCAACACCTCTTCTAATCATATTTTGCATCAACACTAGATTTCTCTCTCTCTCTCTCCACCATGCTTATAGTCTGATACACTTCTGATGTTCAATTTCCATGATATTTCTTAATTTGGGCTTATAATTGCTACTCATATTCAGCAGAAAATAAAAATAATCCATTTGAAGATTTACTTTTGCTTCCATCCCATATCAGAAAGCACATGTACCCCACAGTGAAATTGACGTTAAAGTTCTGTTTTCATTAAAAGCTTTTAGACAATTTTAAGTACAGCTGACAAATGTTAACACTGTTTATAGGAAATAATAGTGGATGGGCACGTATCTTTGATGTGGTTCATGGAAAGCCTAATTATCTGGATTTATTAGAAGAATATCAACTTAATCCTAATGCCCTTATTAGTATCCTTGAACTTTTTTATGCTTCCAAGGTTTTCACTGCATACATATATTTACTGTAATTATGGAGATATCTGGAATTGTAGATGCACTTAGGGAACTCCTTTACTTTCACAGAGTTTTTCACATGCATACCAGAGCAGAGCAGCATAATACAGTGTGGAAAGTACTTGTTAGTGCCAGGTTGAAGCTTTATAAAGTTGCAGGAAAATGGCAATTACATTTCTGGAAACTTTTAGAAAGTCAGTATTTGTTTTCATCCCTCTCAAGAGCAAAAGAAAAAAGAAAGGCTTCCCTGTGGAACATTAAAAAAAAAATAATCAAAAATCTTGAAATGTTTTATGTTGTTCCCTTCTAAAATATTTCTTCCTGGCTACTGATGAAGAGTCACAAGCCCGAAAGCCTCAGTTCAGTCATAGTATTACAGGTCTGGGACAGCTCTTCAGATGGAGTGACAAGTTGGGGTACCCTAAAAGCCCTTCCCTTAAATCCCAGAAAGCAATGACAGTGTCTTGGCAAACAAGAGGCAAGTTTAGATATTATGTTCCCTCTGGTCTGCACTGAAATCTAAGCATCCAGTTTTTCACTCTAGTGTAGTGACTTAAAACCTGCATTCTCCAGTTGAAAATGTTCCATCAGCAGTTTCTCAAATGTTCTCATTTGTGTGTATATGTTTATATGTACATCAAGTACATGTCGTGTTTCAGTTACCATTATTGCAGCTTAGGGACAGTAGGATATTAAACTTGATTTATGTTTTACTTATGTTTGCTTTCATTACATGTAAAGCACTGCAGTCCCGAATAGTGCAGCATCGGTATTTTATAGCCTTACTGATACATGAACGTTACTAAAGGAAATTTGGGAGTGTTACATCTAGATGTCCAATCCCTTTCCAAAGAGAGGCCTCAGAATGACACTCCATCTGACCAGATGAACTTGAGGGGTCATACCTAAGACATTCACTCAATAATTCCTTTTCCCAGGTCTCCACCAATACCCAGAAGGTTGCAGCTGCATGGAAGCAGAACTAGGATGTGCTGCTGTTAATTTAAAGTCTGTTCTTCTTGTTTCAAGTAATGTAATCATCCTGTAAGTAGAATTCCCTTTCCTCTCCAGCATAAAGCTGTTTTTACAAAGAGATGTCTAAACACACTTTGCATAGTTCTATACTACCAACTATGGGCCCTCTGCATTCAGAGACAGCAGAAAAGGTTGATCCACTGTAGATAGTCAATAGGTGATTTGCTAGAATATAGTGAATGCTGTGAGCATTTTGCTGCAAGGCTCCCTTCAGTGTGGAATTATCTGACAAATATACATGTCAACACTGCAAACCAGTCATCTAATACAGGTTGCATGAACTGCACACAGAACATGTTTATTTCTCTAAAGAGAGCTTGGGGTGTTAGCTGAGACATACATTTTGCACTGTAATGTGTACAGTTAGGTGAGCTGAATGCTATTTGGGTTCATCACTCCTATTGCTTAAAGCCTGTCAGCCCCAAGCCACTCAGGAAAGATCACTGGTTGTGCACCAGCATTGCAGCAATGAGCACCCACCAGATATTGCTGAAGTTACCAAAGCAGGGATTTCAGGATTATTGATTGGCTCTTAATGATGACTGACAGCTCCTTATTTCATTTTGCCAGCTCCAGTTCTAGAGGTTGTCAAAATTCATATATCACTTGTTCATATGAGAAATTCTTAAAGATCTATCTGGATCACAAAAAGAAAATGTTTAAAATAGGCCAGTCCTGAAACTCGGCAATGAAGTTTGCTGCCTTTCACCTATTTTGTTTAAGCAGTCAAATGTATTTACTTTCCAAACAGGCCAAAGGGAGGTCTGTCTTCTCCCAGTAAATTCCAGGAGGGCGCTCGAGCTTCAGCTCAGGATTTAAATCACAAGAAGCTGAGGTTACGTGGGCTTCAGAGGCAAAGTAATACAGCCAACATACTGCATTTGGAATGGAATGGAATGGAATGGGCCCAGAGTCCTTTCCAGGCTGTGTCAGCTGCACCCAGATCTAAGGTCTGATTTTTGCCAGTTGCAACACTGACCAGTTAAGACCTAATTGAAACATTAGTTACCAATTACTTTTAGGTCACTCACATACTACCAGATACACTTTCTTCCAGATAAAGTTTTCAGCAAGTATAAAAAGTGAAGAAAATGTAAGTATCTTGACAGTTTATTAAATTATTACGAGTCCTGAAGTATATAGAATGCATAAAATCAATATACAGTCACCTGTGTGATCACTTTTTTGACAGTATTGCATGGCATTTGCTTTTGAAATTCATGTATTGATCATTTTGGTCTTCCAGTGTAACCAGATGTGTACAGATGCAGGCAGTTTTGTATGTCATTCACAGTAGTCCTGTCTTGCTCTCTGCCACAGAAAAAATAAGTAAGAAGAAAAGAAGTGTGTCTAATAAGAATACTGTCGTTTGGTGATGAGACTGCACCTACTGTTTTAAAAGGTTAAATAAAGCATCTTTTTATTTTTCTCTCTTTTTTCTTTCTTTTTTTGATGCTAAGCTACCATGGAAACCAATTGCACAATCATGCAAGTAGCTGTACACATGGCAAGTTCTCCTGTTCAGTCAGTCCTCTCACAGACCACTGGTACAATTCTTTTTTTTTTTTTTTTCAAGCTAGATGGTGTCTTCCATGTTCTTTATATAGTATCTTTATATAGTAGGATGGACTTTTTATTGGAATTTGAATTGGAGCGCTTTCAATACAGCTTCTTCCAAGTTTCTGTAGGAACCAGTCTCCACTGAGTTACGAAAAAGGAATATATTCATATATATTACCTTGTCAGGCAGAATGACTTGCATCCTTTTAAAATATGGACGTTAATAACAACAACAACAACAAAAAATCTATCAGCCCCATGCCTGGCATCTCCCTCAGATAAACTTTTACGGGATTAAGGCATACATACAAAGCTAGCAAGTATGAAGTCTATATCAGTGAATAGGGACAGCTCCAAGGGTAAGAATTCATATACCATGCTTAAGATAAATCCCCATGAGCCCCCTAAGTACACAATATTTGAGCTTAGCTCTTGCTTCTGACTGGATGATGTATGCCTTTTATTTGATAGTTCCTAATGACAGCTCAAACTGCCTTCCATCCAAAAGAGACTGGCAAGAACAACAGTCATCTGGAAGGACTGTATCATTTGAAGAGTGGGCAGAGTGCTACAACCAATTTTATATAAACAAAATATACATGCCACTGAACCCCAGCTGAGTTACACCAGCAGGTGCAATGCACATTGGCATCGTGTGCCAAGAAGGATGACTAGTGATGGTTCACATTGAAAGACATTCAAAATAATATACCTGTATCCCCGAACAGTATCAGCTTTTCTCCCCAGCCTCCCACGCTTTTTATTCTGTATCTTCTTCTTTATACCTTATGATCTTCTCTTCCAAAAGCATAATCAAGAAATGGGACATGACATGCCCTGGAGACAGGCATATAGAGAATAGCCTCAAAGATGCCATTAGAAAGTTCTGTTCTTGTGGAAAATAGTGAATCTGACTTCAGTGGTGTTAAACCAGGCATTAATTTAGCAGTGTGCTTAAAGTGACAGAAGGAAATAAATACAGTATTATAAAACATTTTCTTTACTAAGAAGTTAATGAATCATGATTATCCTGTCTTTCTTACTTTACCTGTACCATTTCTACAAAACAATTGCATTCAGAAAATAGCAAGGAAAGCATTATTTGGGCTATGCAAACTTCAGAAGATGTGAGTACATCATTGTCATATTTTGACTTTTTAAACAACTTATTGCCTCTTGAGTATCACAGAGTAACCAGCCTTCTGCAGTCCAGAAAATGGCATCTAAACTTCAGCCCTTCCAAGTCTCATCCAGCCACTATTCTGCATATTCCAGTAACTCGAGAAAGATGGGAGCACCTCCAGAATTTTAATTCCTGCTGTGACTCTAATTGCATACCGGGGCAAAGACAAATCGTTGACCTTCTTTTTGTATCATTATCAGCCATTATAAACTTAATTTACTGTGTGTACCTGATGCTGCCTCATTAATTGATGTTCACAAATCATATTGACCAAATTTTTCAAATGTCAGTATTTGCAGCATGATTAGGTGGGCACCTCGGTATCCCTGTCACTTCCAACAGCCAAGACAAGCTCAGTGCCTTTGAAAATCAGGCTAATCTTCCTGGTTCCTTATCAAGTTTGAATAACAGGATACAGATATCAATATTTGGATAGATGACTGTATATAAATGCAAAGCATTTTTACTATGTCTACCTTGGTGTAAAATGTATACATATAAGACCCAGGCAAAAGTTGCCCATCGCAGCATAGCAAAACAGGTCCACGCTAGTGCTGGGCAAAACCATTCATAAAAGCACATTTTCAATGCTTTACCCAGCCTCATTCCATCTATAAAATATTTTAAAAGTTTAAGGCAAACGTTACTGCCCCTGCAGGAATAGCCTTTTATGAGACAGAAACATTAAAATACTTTCATTCAGCATTTTAAAATCAAATATTGCTTGTCACAGTTATTTATCTTTCTGGTTGTTCTCATCAACCATCTGAAAGATTTCTGCTTCCTCCATTTAGAAGTAGTCTATCAGTTTTTAGATCATGTTATTTTAGTTCCTGTGTTATGTTTTTGTCAACAGATACCTCAGTCATAAACGTATCACTGCTTTGAAACCTGGGGTACTCAGAGATCTACACAAATTCTAATTGCTGCGCGTACCCATTTTCTCCCTGTCGGTACAAGTACGATTCATGGCTGGCAGCGAGTGTGTTTATGGCATTGATCTAAAAAGAAAGGAACATGGCAGTAAAGCCATGTCTGCAAATGACATTCTGCAGAAAATATTTAGAATTACTACTGCAGCTTGCAACTCCTTATCACAAAGGTCATGTTTCAATTTCTGGAGATAATAACTAGGTCTAGTTATTTGGGATTTGCGCTCTCATTATTTGCTCATTTCAGCCATTTTTTCATTGTTTCTTTACCAGCATCAGTGATGTAGTAAATGATTATTTCTTTCCAAAATTCTACATTAAAACTCAACAGTGAAAATTTCACAGCAGCTATTTACTGGGCTAAAGTCTTAGTTTTTTTCAGTTAGTATTGCTCTTGTACATTTTCATGTTGGTACTGTTCAATGTTCAAGTAGCTTTCCTGTCTACCTTTTTGGTTTTCCTCCAAGTTCTTTTCTTTCCTTAAGACTTTCAATATCTTCTTCATGAAGGAATCACGCTTGTTAACTCCCCATGTTTACTATATCTGGATCCAAATTTGGACTTGGATTTCTCACAGGTGTCTTCCATGCTGTGAATATCTTTACTATGTTCCTGTTAAAAGTAAAGCACATTCCCGAAGTTTTAAAACTGTTTAGAATTGTATCTCTTTTCTTAGAATGCCTACTGGGACTTCATGATCTAAACTGGAAATTCTGGGATACAACCAGCAGAAACTTAATCTCTCCTTTTAGAAAACTGAAACAGTATTTAGTTACTTGGACAATTTCCCATGCAGATACCACTGTGATCACTGTAACAGAAAATTCCATATACGACAGAGCTTACAATAAGTAGGAAGGAGATGTTAAGTCCTGTAAGTGTTTTCCATCACTCTCAGCAAGTAAACCAGAACCAAAAAAGTATAATCTTGGTTTCCTAGAAAAGCTAGCTGCTAGTTTCAATGGCACTCATAGAAATAAATCATTTGGTTTTGCTAGGAGAAAAGTAAGTTTTTGCCGCTAGTCCTTTGGCTCAGGGCAAAGAAGATGAAGAATTTTGTGTCTTTAGTGATTCATTGACTCAGCTGTTTCAGCCAAGCTCAGGCAGGCAGCTGCTGGAATCAGAACTGGCACTGCTGTCCTTTGGGCCAGGCTCCACAGAGTGAGCACTGAGGCAATGGATGAGGCAGGAGATTAAATACTTTCCACCCTTACCAGCTCTCATGGGAAGGAGCTTGAGGAAGGTCATAGCATTTGTGGAAAACCTACAGTAACTGTACTGAGAATGAAAATTATTTTGTAAACACTTTTTTTTTTTCTGACTTGTTAAATTTTGCTTATTTCTCAGTCCCCAATGAATCCATTGCCTATAAATACCTTAATAAGCTAGTATAAGAAATAACTGTTTGTGCTATGTTTTGCTCCTGGTAAATTACAAAATCTTTTTTCTTATGCAGTTTGTGTAAACCCAAAACTTATTTTAATTTTCAGAGCAATGTAACAATCTAATCTTGGATTCTTCTCTTAAAAGTTTACATTTGCAAATCTTTCTTACATATTGTGTTATGAAGTATGATAAATATCTTGTTTTCCAAGCATGTTTTAATTTACAAAGATCAATGATAAACAATTCACATAAGACTCTTCCCAAGAAGATCTGTACTCAGATGCCCCTTATTAACTGGATGTAAGTAAATTATGCAAAACTTTCATTTGATAAATGAATGTATCTTTTTCTGTGGAGATAAAAATTCATCATTTGTTTATCCTGCTAGACCAAGCCACTTTTAAAAGTGTGACATTCTAATAACAAGTATAACCTTGCCAGAGTTGAACCTCACAGTGTTTCAAATGACTGTCTGAAAAATACCACAGCCCTCTGCCAACATCAATCTTCAGAGCTGCTTCTTGTTCTCATGACTCTCAGGAGTTTAGCAAAACTCTGTCTTTCACTTCAGTTTCCCAATTAAAACAAAATTGACTATTGTGAATTTGTGTTTATCCTGAGTATAACTTAGGATATATAGATATGCATTACAATTAAATGTAAAATCTTCACCCAGTGGTCTCAGTTTATTCTGGGGATACAAAGATTCCACAGATTACACATAAGAAATGTCAATGCATTAGCTTATTATTGCTGAAATGGCTGGTGAGCTGGGCCATAAATAGAGACGAAATCACAACAAAGAAAAGGATATAATTTGCTTTGCTTGACATTTATATTCATATTCAAACTAGGTGATAAATCTGGGCTAATCTTGTAAGAAATAAATGAAGGAAGGTTAAAAAAAAAAAAAAAGGGAAAAAAAAAAGAAAAAAAAAAAAGACTAGCCTAGAGCTTAAACTCCCTCCTGCAAAACTATTACACAAGTCATGCATAGAGGCACTTTGCTTATTTTTATTCAGGGATTTTGAAGGCAATCATATTAAGGACTTAACTAGTACCACCTTCCTGAAATGTGATGCGCTCACTGTATTGTAAGGAAAAGAAGTATGAAAATAAAGCAACAAAAGCCTTTTGAATATGTGTGAGTCACAATCCTCAACACAGGATTTGTCTCAATGTATAAAGCCTCATCAGGACAGTTGTGCTTTTGTCAAGGACATGTTCTTCACAATTAATTGAATTATTGTATGCACAGTCATATGGCACGTTTTGGCAATTGTCACAATCACTTGTTTCAACAAACAGAATAAGAAATAGGCATACTGTATTATTTATGCCTTGTGATCAGATCATGAACACCAGGGTGCTTTTTGAATTACACTAAATCCTGTGACTTGAAATCTGATCACAAAGTAGAAACAACATAGTATGCCTGTATCTCAATCTGCAGACATTTTTTTCTTGTTGAATGAATCCATTTCTCCTTCAGACTGGCTTTTCCTCTTGCAGGGAGCCTGAGCAAAAGATTTTGTTGCTACTGAAATTAAATATATTGGCATATGGTAATAACTCACATTTCTAACTTTTTTAGATTCAGCTATATCTGAAGGAAGATCATGTTCATGAAGAAAAAATTCTACAGGTTTAGAAATATAAACTGTTCCATGCTGTCCTACATCTGGTGTCTTACCAGTGAGGAACAGGAATTACCTACAGTGGGACTGTACCCATTGCAGTAAGAGCAAAAGCAAAAAAAAAGCTAAATTTAAACATGTAAAGTGTTTCTGTATAGCAAATCCTGGAGTCTTTAATCAAATAAAATACCATACTGCTCTTTGACTTTGTAAATTGCTTAGTTTTAATTAAAACTAATAAACGTTTTACTTAACTAACTACTTAGTCTTGTGCAAGTTTCTTTTGCACTGACTGCAACACACCTTGGTGTGGCTTAGAAAAATTAACCATGGTCCTCTGTAATTTCTAACACAACTAGAAAAATAAAAAGCCAAGTAGTCATACCAAAACATGACATTAGCTCTCCATTTTATGTTGGATCATTAAGTACTTAAATGCATATTTTACTCTACAGTTTTCTTCATGGAAATCAAATTCGCTTGGTGCCTGTGAATACCTTTTCCACATTAAAAGTTTTGGGGGAATTGTGACCTTTCTAAAATCTACTTTGAAATTATAGAACGTGAGCGATTAGAGGCCTGTAATCCGCGAGCGTACTGCACCTGTCCGGCCCAAGGGGAGGCGGGAGCCCAGGCAGAATCAAAGGCACAAGGACAGAAAACTACCCAGCAAGAGGCAGCTGCAGGGAATGCTTAGGGCAGCATCATGGAGAGGGGGAAACTTATTCTGAGGCTTTCTGGGTTTCACAACAGACATAGCTATGTGGGCCGAAACACAAGGTCTCCCTCTGCTCCAGTGACCACCATGCTCCCTCCCTGCTGGGAGTGCTCAGCTTCACCTGGGTCCTCTGGGGGTGCCTGTATTGCCTGTACAGCCTATAGAAAGATAGCTGGGGCAGCGTCTGTGTTCTTGGAGGTGAACCAGCCTCTCCCAGTAGCTGTCAGGGGAACCGAGGCACCTACTTGAAGATGTGAGATTGGCACTTCCCCCAGGGAGACGCACGTATGCTTTAGGTTCATCTGCATATAAAGTAGTCACATTGCATCTGGGTTTTGGTTGCCTCATTATCTGGCATGACATGTTTAGGCACAAACATAAAACAGCTGCAGAAGGTGTAGAAGTGAAAAAAAGAAAGGGAAGCTTGAAGAAGGGGAACTGTCAGTGACTGGAGTGACACGAGAGATTCAAACAGGCTGCTACTGGCTGTAGCAACTGGAGAGTAGCAAGTGATGTTCTTTGTTAAAGACACTGATTTGCTGAAATGGTGAAAACTCATTCACTAATACTGATCTTCCATGTTGAATTCACTGTGGGACTCCAAAACTGTTTTTTTATTTGTTTTTCCATGTTCTACCTATATTGAATGGGAAAACTTCATACCTATGTAATTAGGCTTTGATTCATCTCACCTCTCAGCAATGATTAAATTCATAAATTATAGAGAGACCCTCAGGCAACCAGGTTCCCAAATTAGATACCTCTGCTGAATTAGTTATGATGAATCAGAGCTAAAATGATCCATGTTTAGCAATCACCAAATATCAGTGCCTGTACTGATTGGCTTCAAAGTGACTTATGGATAAAGGAAGAGCAAGGAAGTATTGGATGAGCTGAAGTAATGATAGAAGATAATTTTGCTGCTCTTAAAATTTTAAGTAAGACAGCATGCCTCCTCACCTATAAAAAGGAGAAAATCTGAGCCTTAGAGTTCTTAAAGTTTGTGTTGAAAGGGATGGGTGGAATACTAAGGGTGAATCTGATTGCTTTTATTCTCTCTTTCTCCAAGGGATCTGTCCAGCAAGATGATTACAACATTACCACATTATATTTTTATAGATCTGAAGTATTCACTGGAAACAAGCTGCTGGGAGTTATAAATGAGAATTCCCAACTGAATTTAAAAATGTAATAGTTTAGCTTATCTTTTTCCTGAAATAAAATAAGGAACAGTTTATCCTTCTTTTAGCAATCTGTCTTTCAATCCACTTTCTCACCTCTCTGAGGATTGCTCTGCAAGTCTTCAGCGGTTTCATTCACTGTAAGTAAAAGCTGAAACAGTTCACTAACATAGTAAACTAAATAATATCCTTTATTTCCAGGAGAAATATCCATCAATTACAAAAGGCAGGTGAAGTATTGTTTGTCATTCTATCAGATGCTGAATGTACTTCAAATTTCTATTCCTACAGGAGTGCTCAACATCCTAAGGAAGCAGGCAAAAATACAGGAACAACAGCCATACAGTTTGCGGAGTTCTACTGCTATTCAAAAATGGTAAGCCTAGAAGCAATCAAAACATGTAAATTAAGAACAAATTACGCAACAAGCACAGTTAGGGCACCTGGGTAGATAAGGACACAAAGAAATGGTAACAAATATTTTAAAACTTCTATTAACTCTCATTTGAGGTGGTTCATAAAATCTTTACTTCACAGGGCTGATGATTCAGCTACATTTTTTTAAATCAAATATCTTACGCAAAGCTCAAAGTCAGAAGTTTTCTTATTTCTTCTTTAATTTGCAAAGATTCATCCTCATCTAAAAGTGCATCTTCTAATTTCAATGTATTCAGAGTTGAAAAGTAAGACTATCATTTATTTTTTAAAATTCTCATTCTGTGCCATATGGCTTTTTCTTAAAAAGCTGTCCAAAAGAAGAACCAAACTTTATCTTAAAATTCACGCTATTTTTCATTAAGCAAAAGGAAAACATCCTGAATTAATCTGAATGATTAATTTGAACAGCTTTCCTGCAACTCATTGTTTGATATTTTTCTCCTGTGCCACACAATGAAAAACATTGTGAGGAGGTCAACACACAGGGTAATATTCAGTTCCTTTTTGTAGACCCCTCCTAAGTGGCCAAGGGTAATCAGATAATCATTGTGTCTTAAGTCATTCCAGTAACAGCAAAGTTTGGGCAATGGGTCCATTTGCCCACAGGTCAGACATTCAGTGCTATTTGACATCTATACAGCATTCCCACTCCAGAAAGTCTTTGGTCTCTCATGTGTCGTGTGTCACGCCTGCCTTCCCACATGGATGTCTCAGATAGTACAGGACATGCCAAGTACTACTAGATGGGGTATTAGTCTGGAGAGCCATTCAGCAAAACAAAAGCTAGTCTAGGTTGAGATGAGCCTTTCTCCAGATCCCAGTAGACTGTTTACCCTGCCTTATAAAATTGCTCACAGCTGTTGGAGGTGCCCTTGGGTATCTATCCCACCTGGTCATCACCTGCTATTCCAGAAGGCCACAGGTCTCTTGTGTCTTTTCAGCCAGCTCTACGTGGGCATCAAACAGGCATCTCCAGGGCACGCCACGTGGTTTTTGCTGATAACTAGGTTAATCATGCTGCAGCTGAGCCAAAATAACTTCCTTTTAGACTCTTTTTAAAGTGCATTTCAGCTCTTTGTTTCATTATTATGCACAGAACTAAATGCAGCAAATATCAATATTCTAATCCATAAGCCACCACAGGGACAAGACAGTAATCATAAGTTGGGAAATTGTTTTGAAATATGGATGGAGATGTGCTCTCCTGCTATATAGACCTTGACCAGCGAGGAAAAGTGTCATTGTTTCAATCTGAGAACACATTAACCATGATAGATATGGTACTGCCAATGTAATAGTACCACCTGCCTGCCTGTCAAAACGATTGTCTGATCTATGTTTCCAGCTCAGAACATGCAGTACAGGAACAAAGAATGTAAGACAGACATAATGTCACCCCCGAACATCTAACTGGGCTAGAATTAACCAGAACAAAGTGATCTCAGCAATCATTTGTCTTTCCAGAAGCCTTCCTGACAAGATGACAGGCATTTTATTTCATGGGATAGACAGCATATGATCCCCAAAAAAGTTTTTAAAGGTTAAAATCTTGTGCAAAAAAATGCCACTTGGCTTGGGCTCAGACAAGAGCCAAAACAAATCTCAGCCTAATCCTCAAATAAAATTTGCAATTCTTGTCAAAAATAATATCCCTTGCATCTTCCTAGAAGTGAAACAAAGAATACATCAGGTTCTATAACTGCAGTGACAAGAAGGATAATCTCACAAGGTCTCTTCTTTTGAGCTGGGAACAGCTGAGGCAGGAGCATCTACTGGGTTCTTTGGAAATACAGGAATCCCAGATTAGGTGTCAAAGGCATGTCTGCCCTAGGACTAAAGCCCTGGAGATTACAACTTCGGATTTAATCTCTTCCTATAATTAACGTGAGCACTTGCATGGTCTTATTGATACAGCCATAGGAATAACACTGTTTGTGTTTGTCATAAGACCTGGCTGGATGCTACACACATATTGTCATATCTGTCAAAAGTTCCCTGCAGTTCTGTTTCTGGTACTCTTCACAAACACAGAAGATGTTACTCCTCTATCGGGGCTTTCCAATTCAGGCTTTCCTTTCACATTTTACCAGATTGAGATGTTCTTTATAAACTGTACTTGGATGCATTTTCTTATAGATCTGTTATATTTCTCCTTTCATCACAGTATTCCAAAGGGATACAACAACTCAAGTGCCTTTTTTTCTAAGCAGACCACCTGACTTTGCAATTTTGTTCTTTTTCTTTTTGGTTCAATTGCGATGTTTCCCTTTTCTAAAACATGATCAAAATATATCATCTGTACTCTGCCTTGCCATTGTTGTGAACCAGTTTCAGGTTATGCCAGCTGCATTGCACCATTGCATGGTTTTCATATTACTAGAGCATCATTGACAACATTTTAGTTCCTGTCACTCTTCTAATATTTCACACACCATTCCCTAAAATATCACCTGTGCAGATAATGTGTCAAATACCTTGCAATGCTATTGCCAAACAGGAGAAGTGAAAATTATACACTGCAGGCCATGTATTTCAACACTTACGCTGAGTGCCTACTGCAATGGACTCACTCAATATCACAGGTTTCTATTAGCATTTATGCCTCTGTTGGGTGGCTACAATTGGCTTTGATTACGCCAGGAGTTTCTCATCCTGTTTAGATCACAGCTAATTGAATAAGCTATTTCCCTGGCTTCTTTTCTTTTTTCATTATAGCAAAATGTGCAAAATAATAAAGTTCTGTCACTGTTTCAGGCCTTACTGGGTTTGCTAATCCTCCAGCACATGCACTCCTGACACTGAATTTGTAGACTGAAGGTTTATCAGGATGCTGCAGAATGAAGCTCTGCTTTTAGACACTTTGAGAAATGCTTACTGAATATATTCAGTACACAAAGTGTTCTTTCACAGCTCTGTCACCATTAGGATTTTTATCAAGTTGAACGCTTTTAAGGCTGTCTGTGCCAGTACTGTTTTTGTTTGCATGTGTGTAATTTTATACAAACCTTTTCCTTTTACTGATATTTAATATCACATTTCCCTGCTGTATGGAGTGTATGTTGTGCCCAGCCAGCAAGTCCCATTGAATTACATCATGACACAGACATGGAAAGGGCTAAATTTCTCCACTATTTTGTTTTCAGCATTCATTTTAATTGTTGTTGGCATTTCCTCGGGATCTGTTCCGCTCGTTATATACACCCATTGTTGTCCTGTTCTTGTTTGCATCACAGCAGAACGGAAGTCAAAACTTTATACAGCTTTCCCGCTTGCAGGTATCCCGGGTTGCCTGGTGCCTCTGCACCCTGTGCTTTACTCTTGGCACATGACATGAGCAAAGTGGGTTGCCCTGTGGCACACCATGCAAACATCTTTCAAAGCTCTGCATCTCCCTTGCCTCACGTAAGACAGACTACATCTGCTGCAAACGCACCACATCTGCCCTTGGCTATACCCATCTCCTTTGGTTCTGTGCTCCTCAGCCAATCTTGGGGTGGGGGGGAGGAAGGTACCTGCATGCTAATCATCCCTTAGGCTCATCACAGGCATGTCACAACTGGCCCTTTGGTCCCTAGGCTCCGTTTATGCAAGTAAATATAACAGCCTGGCCTAACTAGCACACACAAGACAAAACAATGAGGCAGCATGGGTAGCTGCTTATGTCCACGTCTCAGCCCTCTTCATTTTACCAATGCTGATATAACCTGAATGTTTTATGTGGTCTGGTTATTCAAACAAATATTTTCTAATGCTAAGTTTTCTGTTATATTTTAGCCTATTTTTCTAAAGATTTATTCTCTGCGAGACTCCCTCTACAATCAGCAAACAAAAGAAATCTTGCAGAAGAGTCATTTGACCTAGCCATATCTGAGGAGATGCTTCTCTCCACTGATTCTAAAGGCAACTCAGCTTCAGTGAGGAGGTCTAATGTCAGATGAAGTGAAACTCAACCCAGATGCCTGCATCTACAAATTTAATAGATAAATAAATAATCTCGGTGCTTTGGGTGGCTAACAGAGAAATGCCCAGGTTCTCACCTGCCAACAATTTGTTGGCAACTCTTCAGCAATTTGTATTTCGAGTTGTACAGGCCACTGCTGAATTGTTCACTGCTGCAGCTTCTGCTGCTGGGCAGCTATTACAGTACCAATGGTTTGTGCAAACTCCAGAAACAGGACAAAAAAACTCAGCTTCTGCAGCCTGGGATGCTATCGGTATGTTTGTCTGTCCTTCCAAAGGAAGGTCTGTCTGTATTGTCTACAGCAGCTGCTTCCAGTAATTCAAACCCAAAAGATCTTCAGTGTCCTGGCTTTTCCTCAGCTAGTCTACCACTGCCTCCCTATACTTCGGATTTCTCATCAAAAGCTGCGGGTCAATCTTACCTTCAACAATGGAGGGGAATTCTCCTTTCCCCACGGTAAAGTTGAGAGAATTATATATTTTGCTTTCTTGTCTTATTTATTCTTCTCTTCTTCTGATTCTCATAGCAGAAGCTGTCTTTTAATAGCCCATTCTGGGCTTATTAGTGCTTTCATTTCTGTGACTCTTTTATTATTCGGAAGGCCCCCTAGCCAGGGTTTATAAAAATAAGATTTTAAACCACACTGCTGTGAGCAGCTGAGCTCAGCACCCAGGGAAAAAGATAAACACCTGTGCAAGTCACTTCTTGTGCTTCCCTTGATGATATTGCATTGGCTGTTGAATGGCATAACTACAAAAGGACATCAGGCTAACTACACATCCCCACAACACAATCTTCCAGTGAAAAGCTTGATGTGACCAACAGTCGTAGGATCATTCCTATTGAATACAGTCAGAATTTTTCCATAACATAGTTTCTTTAAGACCAATGATTTCAGAAAAGGCTTGATTGGGTAAGTCAAAATTTGGTAACCTTATTTACAGATCATAGCATTTACATATTTTACAGAGATCTGGAAATGATTGAGACACAAAATATAAACAACTATAAACACAATAATGTTTCAACATATGAAGAGCCTTTCCTACATGTATGTATGCAAAATAAAAGAAAGGATAAATAAGGGGGAGAGGTGTCCATATAAAAATGTCCCAAACCATCCCAGGGTGTCGCTTTTCCATATTATTTCAGTTAGTAGCACAATTTCTGCAAAAATAGATTAAATCATAGAATCATAGAATCATTTTGGTTGGAAGAAACTCTCAAGATGTTTCACTATTTTAAACAGAGAAAGGAAACGTTCCTCATTTAGTTCCCTCATTTCTAGATCATATCACATAACTTCTTTTTTCTGCCCTTCACACTTCTTTTACTGGCTGAAGGGGAATAAATAAAACTGTTTACTTGGGAGTTACTGCAGCCCCGAAATTGAGGACTGAGTTAAGAAATGGAAAAGTGATTATGTTTTGGACACAAGTAAAAGCCATATATGTTCATAGACAAGATAGAATGTGCGCTGCTATATAGCTGTTTCATTTTGCTGCCATAAAACATGCCTTTTCCCTTTGCAGTTTGTCACAGCTACCTGCCAGTAACACTAGATGCCTCTGAACCACAATCCCTGAGCTAAGGCAAAGGGCTGTAGGAGTGTCACACTTCCACACTTAATGCAAGCCACAATATATACTCAAACGTCTTTTGCCTCTCTACTTATTTAAAATGTCACACTTGATGAAATATCCTTGGGCTTATTTTTCTTTTCTGATCTTTGTCTTTCAGTCTAGAATCACTCCCAAATAGCTATGTTTTCTTCTTCCTTGCCATGAATATAAGCATCTTCTTCAACTGTGCGGTGATCATTCTGACTTTCTAAAGAGCCTATATTATTCTCTGTCCTCCACTCTTTACTGCTTCTTGAAAAATAAAGCTTAATTCAGCTACTGTCCACTTATCTAACAGCAGATAGTGGATATAATCAACAGGACCAAATCAGCAGGCAAAATATGGGATATCATTGTTCATATATTTCACTTCTATAATTACATCACATTAGAATTTTACTTGTAGATCTAGCCTTCATGGTTTGATTTTTTTATATACCAGAGCATATTTTTAAATCTTGTAGAAGTCAAGGGGATGTAAGGATGCATTTCAAAAAAACCCTGCTCTATCAGGCTTTACTGTATCAGAGCCTTCATGTCCTGTGCCATGAGTCTTCTTTATGAGAGCACTGCCACTGAAGCAGAGAACTATTTATTTGAATAATTGTCAAGGAATTGAAACATTTAAGACGTGATAATGTTCATTACTAAATTTAAGTCATTCCAGACATTCCGCAGTCTGTTAAGGAAGGCAAAACCTTTCTGCCAAGGACAGTAAAAGATCTGCTTCTGAAGCACTTTAGCATGAAGAACACCCACCTGCACTGACAACAAACTAAGAGTAGCAAAACAAAGTCCTTGAAAGGTTTGTATAATAAAAACAAAAAATAGATGAGCTCTGACCATTCCTTTCGAGTCATACACAAACAAAGGGCAATGCCCCAATTGCATATTACAGCGACCTAAAGGAAATCACAGCTGGTTGTGGCCACCAGCACTGGTATTGTTCCTGGAGACCAAAAGGATATAAGCTGCTACCAACCTCCTAAGTAAATCCTCCCTTGATTTAACACCTCTCACAGCATGCCCCTTATAAGCACTAGGGATTATTTTATTAAAATTTCTTCTCTTCCAGCTCCTTGCATCTAGCTGCATAACTAGTACATAACAGTGATATTGGCCTGTATTTAATGAGCAGTATTACACGTTCCGCTTCTTTACTTTCAGCTACTTCAACAAGTTTCACTTGTCGCTTCTATGCACTCCACCTGCTAATATACACACCATTAGTAGACGGGATTTCATCATTTGAAGATCTCTCAGTTAACAATGTTCTGAGAGTATTTCAGTGGGTCATAGCTTGTGTTACATTTGGAGATCTTCTTGTCATCAGAATGAGATTATTTATCAAATAGAAAAGAAGACACACACTGCATTTACCAACATTTTGTTAGTATGTTTTAAAGGTATTCATTATACAATTATTTTATTAGTACATTAATAAAATTAATATATTAATATATAATACTATAATATACTACATTGTGACATTATACTAGATATAATACATAACATTATGGATGTTACAAAAATTTCAGTTTGCATTCTAGACACAAATGTAAGCGACTATCTTAGTAACAAAATATTTTAAAACATTATTCGTTACCTATTTTTGTACTATTTTCTGATACTCCAAGAAAGTGAATGTTAAGAAATAACTAGGTTCCTTCCATTTCTTGACTTTAAGTAGTCAAAGTGCATACAAAGAACCCATGAAGCTTAAACATTTTATTTTATTAATTACTACTATTAATTCTGCATTAAATATTACAGATAAGCTATCTAGTGTGAATTTATTCTATGATGTGTCAAATCATCATCATCTGAATTGGTCAGGCAGTTGGAATAGACTTTTGTTGTAGGTCCCTTCCAAATGAACTATTATATTCTCTACTCTATTCTATCCTAGCTCCTCTTTTGGCACGTGATCTAATAAACACTTCTGTTATTTTTGAATTTTATATTTCAAAATGTGGATACTTCCAAATGATCTCACCATATCCTGTCCAGCAGTTGTTCCCATATTAAGAATCCCTGAGTCAATAGAAATGTGGAACAAACTTCAGAGTTGCTGTGGCCAAATCCTACTTCCTTGCAAGCTTATGGTGCAATAGTGTGACACTGGCTTCTGGTGATTAACCCTTTAAAAACATATGAGACCCATTATTACTTCCCTTCTCTCTGTTCACGTTAGCCAAGCTTACAGGCTCTGCTTTGACTGTAGGTTAACTTCACACAGGAAAGATTTTATCTTGTGTGACTTCAGACGCCTACAGAGCAGATGTCTGTGAACTAGTCATTTGTGTTCTCTTTATAGCCAATGAATTGTGCAATTTACCTTATCTAAAAAATGACATCCAAAGTAAGCCTAATGAATCATGTCACAAAAGCATCTGTTGACTTCACTGACTGCACAGACAGACAAGTCATGACTGGATCAGATCTTAAGCTTTGTAAATGGATGAAGTCAGGTAAAATGAATTTACCTTGTTAATAATATATATTGTGGATGAGTAAAATTAGAAGAGGTGAATTCCAGGCAAGATATCAGAGATCTTCTGTGCAGTTACATATACTGCCATAGACCTGCCAGGTCTCACACACTCTGCCTGAGATTCCTTCAGCTTGCTCCTGGTGGAACCCCATCTCTGCAGCACCTGTACCCCGAGCAGTGCCCAGACATGGCTGCAGCCTCTCCAGGGCTGGCTGCCCCTGTGCCATTGCAGTGAGCCAATATTCTGCAAAAGCCACCGTGCTGGCCACAGCCAGGGAGCGTGGCCCCGCATCACTGCACGCTCATGGGAGCCCTGTTCGGCAACACTTCTACTCTCAAATCCTGACACCCACTTCTGCTCACAGCCCCACGGCACATGAATTCTGATGCTGCAAACACAGGGCTAAATTATTTTTGAATGCCAGTAAGGGTTTGGCTAGACTTTTAAGTGTACTATATGTAAAGCATTCCATTGCTACTTTTCAGTAAACTGTAAAGTCTGTTTCTTAAATAGGTGCTGTTTGTCGAATGGGCATGTATTTGTTCTTCATTGGAGTTTTTCATGTTAAATATTGTGGACAGTCTAAAAAACATGCCGTGCTGTGGATGGGAAATTTACCATGCCATATCATGGGGTTCATCACCATGCTATCTACAGATGTGTCAGTCCTGTTGCTGACTTATCTGACCTTGGAAAAATATCCAGTGACTGTATCTCTCTTCAGTAATATCCATCCTGGAAAGCAGCAGATAGTAGTGATTCTTACTTCTCACAGGGTCACAGCCTCATTCGGGCATCCATCTGCTCCACCGTGGGGTCCCCCCTGGGCTGCAGGTGGATCTCTGCTCCACCATGGGCCCCCATGGGCTGCAAGGGGACAGCCAGACGTACCATGGTCTGCACCGCGGGCTGCAGGGGAGTCTCTGCTCTGGCTCCTGGAGAACCTCTTCCCCCTCCTTCTTCACCTCCTCCTCCTCTTCTTCACTGACCTGCGTGTCTCCAGATCTGTTTCTCCCATATTCTCACTCTTCTGACTGTTGCTGATGCTGTGCAGTTGTGGGGTTTTTTTTCCTTCTTAAATATGTTACCCCAGAGGCACTACCACTGCCACTGATGGGCTCAGCCCTGCCCAGCAGTGGGCCTGTCTTGGACTCAGCTAATTTTGGCTCTATTGGACATGGGGGAAGCTTCTAACAGGTTCTCACAGAAGCCACCCCTGTAGCTCCTCTGCTACCAAAACCGTGCCATGCAAACCCAATACACAGGTGCTGGAATCTTAACATAAATGGCTCCCTCAATGGCTCTCAGCTACATACGGGAGTGCTCCAGTCCATGGAGTTGCCATCTGATGAACTGCTCAAAGCCTTGCTCTGCAACTGGGCAACTGGGCAACTAAAACCCAAGTTGCACAGCTTGCTCTGCACATGTTCTTCCATCAGTGATTTGGGGTGGATATTTATACAGAATTGATGAAGCCGGTCTGAAATGAACATACGCCTCAGATTGGTTTGTCACTTTTCTGGGGAATATGTTGTTCTTTCTGTACGATGCGAGAGTCCTGCAGTTGGTTTCTGCTTCAGATTTACTGCAGCATTTCTAGTCAGGAGACCAGGTCTCTGTGGCATCAGGAGCCCACCCATACTGTGCATTAACTATGTTTCTATAGTAACTTCCTACAACTTATTCGTATCTCGCTGTGTAACAGATGGGAACACGTGATATGTGAGCAGGCTGTGTGACACTAGACAATATTGAGGAGCTGTTTCTAACATAAAATTGGTATCTATGCACTACAGTTACATTAATGTAAAAATCATAACAAAATAATGGTAGAGAATGAAACAGAGAAGTGGTCAGCTGAAAGGGAAGACCATCCCAGTGCCATTTGTTTCAAGCCTTGTTTCTCTGCAGGTGTCAGCCTGCTAGCCTCCATCATCACTGTATTTTCATAGGTCAGCATGTTTTGTTCCATTCAAAAGCTGCCTTCAGGCATCAGAGGTAAGGAGTCACATATGCAAGGATGTCACTGTTGCAAATTGACTTTTTTTAATAGTATTCACTGATGTCATCTGCTGGATTCCTGTCTTTGTCATTGAAATCCATTCCTTATTCCAGGTGGAAATTGCAAGTAATGCTGTGAGAGCGTGATTTCTTTTCCTGAAGATTCAATTTAACCAAACCAATTCTGCCAGAGGAATTCTAGTTAACCATCGGTGAAGAATAAGTATTGCCAAAAATATTTGATTTTTTTCCACATTCAGAAATTGAGCTTTAAAGCACATACACACAATCTTCAGTCCATGTATGTAGATGAGAAACAGAACAGGCTGTCCAGTGAAGAGGTTCTCCTCTGATACAGGTGCAAAATCCCATAGTAATATGTTTAAGTCCATTAGTTTGATCATCAGGAAAACAAAACTACAACAGGAGAGTCTTTAAGCAACCCAGACACATTTGTAAGTGCAGGCAAGGATTTGCAGGGGGTGCTGAGGAGGCAGCGGGACCCCTCGCTCTCCCTGCCTGCCCATGGAGGAGCCGCATGTACCATCTCACGGCTCCCCGCCACTGCACCGCTCCTGCGCAGCCCTGCTAACCCTGCAGCAGATAGCAGATAATGCTGCAATAAAGGCGTCCTGCTTTCCCGTCATAATTCTAGAAAATTGATACGTGTTTGTCAAAAATTGGGTAAATAATTCCCTATAATACGAAAGACATTACAGAAGTGTAGTAAATTGTCAGTGTTTTTACCATAAAACCTGTTTAGCCTCATTGGTAGCACTGAATCCCATTTGCACAACCAGGAGAAAAGTGATTACCTGTAGGTTGTTCAAAATAAAATATGGTCATCAAGGAGGTGTTCAGAAGACGTATGACTGTGACTGGCATGGGATTCATGATGGTGAGGCCCTATCCACAGCTCAGCTCATGGTCCTCTGAGCAAGTCACTTCACCCCTCTGTACTCCAGGTTCTCCTTTGCAAATCAAGAATAACAATAACTTTTGTAATGCATTTTGAAACCTACTGATGAAAATTGCCATGCAAAAAACAGGTATGGGACTTATATTAAATGCTGTCCTAAAGAGAGGTGGCCTTCAGCCCATATTTATTAAATTCCAGTAGATAGAAAGACATTCTCTAGTGAAAAGTTATTATATTTTCCCCTTCTCATGAAAACTCACAGCGAACTCAATAACAACCACAATGAGCAATGTCGAATTCAAACCCCTTCCTTGTAAAAATAATACTATGGTAGCATTCTGAAAAAAAAAATAGATATAGATATAGATATAGATATAGATATAGATATAGATAGATAGATAGATAGATAGATAGATAGATAGATATAGATATAGATATATATGAAGTAACATAAAGTAAAATAAAGGACATAGAGTAAAAATGACATAAAGATATGTTTGCTTCTTTAGCATTCCTACAGCAGAGCATACAAGTGCCTTTTCCTAGGCACTGTCCCTTCTTAGAGAGAGATATTTGTTTTACCAATACATATTGCCTTGAACCCCATTCTGTATGCTTTCAAACCTAATTTCTTTAAGGAGAAGTTGAAGCAGTCACTGGGCAGTCATTGAAGGGGGGCAGGCTTCAAAAATGATGAAAAAAACCTGGCCACTTCAGTCATGTGGACAGACAATTCCCTTACCTGTAGCTCTTCATTTATGCTTGGATTTAAAAAACTAGCCAAAACAAAATAAAATTAAACAAAACAAAACCAAAACCAAAAACCCAACAACTCCTGAGGACAGTAGTAACTTTTATTTACCAATCTACAAGTGGTTGTTTCTCAGCAAGACAATGGAAACAGGACCTAACTGCCTTACAGCTGTATTAATCCCTTTGAGACTCATACCTACGTTCTTTTTGGCCATTACCATCTCTGTATTCATCCTCCTGGAAAACAAAATCACAACTGTTGCATTCATCAGGGGAGATTTGTATTGCAGATTGAAACACAGGCAGAGTGTGTACTGGGGGAAAGATGGCAATACTTTTCTACTATTCATCCCTCTTCTCTAGAGAGTCACTGTATCTGTACTTCCTAGCTATATTCTTCGTATGATATATCAGTTTAATGCAAAGGACCTTTCTAGCACATTTGTCTCATTTGGTCTGTACCACCAATTTCAGCTTCTCCCAGTGTTGGAAGTTCTTGGTGGGAGATGGCCAGAACATTCTATGCAATGTGTAAATCTATATTAGTCTTGTAAGATTTGAGTAATATGTGAGCTCTGCAGAGTGGTGAATGTCTCTTTGTGCATACAAAGTTACTACTCAGAACTGCAAAACCCAAGCAGTGTTATTACAATATTTTTAAGGTATTAAAAGTCAAGTGAAACTTCCTGTGTAAGCAACAGAGCCCAGACTGAAATAAAAATTAAATAATGAAGCTCTCAGAAGGACCCTTGAAAGCAGTCAATTCAGTTTTCATTGCATCAGTTTTTATGAAGCATAGGCATCCAGACAACATGGGTAAGCATGTGCTTGCGGGAGCATTTATGGGACTGAGGCACTTGCAAGGAAGAACAATTCCCTGTTATTAGCTATGTTTTCATAACCACCTTAGCTATATTTTGACTTTATTGCGTATGAGCTGCCTACCTGTTATAAATAGAAGAATCAAGCTCTTAGAAAAATAGTAAAGCAAAACTTTCAGCAAGCTTTTACTTTAAAAAAAATATTTACTAAATAAAGCTCCAGAAAATATTTTAGAACCTCCAGTTCACAAATCATTCTGAAGTGTCATCTAACAAATGGAGTTTAGAGCAATGAGGAAGATCCAGAAAGGGAAGAAAAACCACCAAGTGTATGGGCACATCACTGAAAATAAAGAGGAGCTTGAAGAGTTAACACTTCTCAGCTGAGATGACGAGACTGAATATGTACTTCGGGCCCACCCAGACTGTGAAATACGATGGATATATTTGAACCACCACGAAGGCAGGAAGTCAAGTCCAATAATAAGGTCATTGTACTGTGGCAATGAGCCCAGCTGTGAGGTTTCAACCCAAGTATTCACACAGCACAGACTCAGCATGGGATTCTGTCTGAAGAAATCTAAATTTCCATTTAGGTATCAGAAGATCCTCTCAGTCAGTGACCCAGCCGACCTACTTTCCAATACTGACCAACCCACTGGGTGCTTTAATTTGATAGACACCGTCCTGGCTTGGCCTGAACAGTCCCTGCAGCCCCCGGGGTTCAGCATGTGTCTGGTGATGCCAGAGCAGGAGTCCAGGGGCTATAGGAGCTCACGGGTTCATATTGGTGGTTTCTCTGCTCACAGCTGTGGAGGTGAAGCAGGTGCTGCAGGTGCTATAGGGAGTGCTTTTCCTCAGACACAGCAGGACTCTGGATACACCCAAGTCATGGTGATGGATGGGGATGCCAGGGAAGGAGCGAAGTGGCCCCACTGTTGGTACTGCAGAAGGAAGTCAGAGGGCAGCACCCCAGTGAGGCTGCTCTGCCACCTAAAATAAGTGTTGTCTCTGCAAACAGAGGTGCTGCCAGCTATTCATCATCCAGATTTCATGAGGTTGCCCTGGAGAGGAAATTTCCTCCCCTGCAACCCTTCCTAGCAGCAATTGCGGCACCTCTGTGCTACCCATGGGTTGCTACACCTGCGCATTGTGCTGGCTAAATAGTGGGAATGGGAAGGGAAATCTGTCTTGAATACACCTTTCCAGGCACCTCTCTAGGATAATGTAGACACCACTTGTCATGTTTTCCTCTCCATGACAAAATCTTCCCTTAAAATGGTTCTTTCTCTGGAGCTTTGGAATAAAGTAGAACTTATTTGTTATGTAGCTTTGCTTTCCAACTAAATTTGATTTAAAGAGACAGAACGATACTTTTCCACATCCATTGGTAACCTGTTCCAACAGATTATTATTTAAAGTATGTCATTTATTAAAATAAACAAATTATTTCAAATTTGTGTTTTAATAGTTTCCACTGGCAGTAACTGAATTGCCTATGAAAATGAAAGGAGAAAGACTTTTCTGACTGAATTGTCTCTTATTCTCATAGTTAATACTTAAAAGCTGTTCACTTTTTGCAACATACTCTTTTTTCTGCAAGTTGTAAACCTTGCTGACCCTGCCCTCCTCTTATCAGATGTCAAAAATGAAAGACAAAGTGTTAAAAAGCAAAAAAGGAGGAACCACAGAAAAACTGAGGTTGGAAGGCACCTCTGGAGATTATCTGGTCCAAGATCTGAGCTCAAAGCTGGATCAGCTAGGGCAGGTCTTTCAGGATCATGTCCATCTTGGTTTTGAATATCTCCCAGGGATGCAGACTCCACAACATCTCAGGGTTGCCTCTTTCAGTGTTTCATTGCACAGCTATGCATTTTTTTCTTACATTTAAACTGAATTACTTCTACTTAAATTTGTGCCCATGGCCTCCTGTCCTGTCAGTGGGCACCACAAAGAAAAGTCTGTCTCTGTCTGTCTCTGTCTTATTTACTGCTCCCCATCATATATTTACACACTCTGGTAAGATCCTCCCTGAGCCTTCTCTTCTCCAGGCCAAACAGTTCCAGCTCTCTCAGCCTCTCCTTTTATGTCAAGTGCCCCAGTCCCTGCATCATCTTCATGGACATCTTCCTTGGACAGAGTTCAGCCTTTCCTGTGCTGGAGACCTCAGATGCAGACCCAGCACTCCAGATGTGTCTCAACACGGCTGAGCAGAGAGGAAGGATCACATCCCTTGTCCTGCTGGAAAGACTCTTCCTAGTGCAGCCCTGGAGGCTTTGGTCTTTGCCATAGTGGCACATTGCTGGCTCATGATAACTTGTTCTCCACCAGGACCCCCAAGCCCTTGCATTCAGAGCTGCTCTCCAGCTGGTGGGTCCCTAGTGTGTACTGGTGCATGGGATGATTCCTACCCAGGAGCAATGCTTGGCTTTTCCCTTTGTTGAACCTTATGAAATCCCTGTCAGCCCATTTCCCCAGCCTGTCGAGGCCCCTCTAAATGTCAGTACAACCAGCTGGTGCATCAGCCCCTCCCCCCTGTTTTGTACCTTCTGCAAAATCTGTCCCATTGTCCAGATCATTAATGAAGATGTTAAGCAGTGCTGGCCCCGGTATTGACCCCTAGAGTGCTTCACTAGTGAGTAGCCTCCAGATGGACAGTGTGCCGCTCCATTTTCAATCCACCCTACTGCCCATTTATCTAGTTCATATTTTATCAGTTTGTCTATGGCATGTTGTGGGAGACAGTGTCAAAAGACTTATTGAAGTTGAGATATACAGCACCCGCTGCTCTCCCTTCATCCACTAAGGCAGCCATCTCCTTGTAGAAGGCTATAAAGTTGGTCAAGTATGATTTCCCTTTCTTGCAAATGTGCTGGCTGCTCCCAGTCATCTATTTGTCCTTCATAGATGTTTGTAAATAGTTTCCAGGGTTATTTGCTCTACCACATTCCCAAGGATCAAGCTGAAGCTTACTGACCTGTGGTCACCTGCATCTTCTTTCTTGACTTTCCTGAATATAGAAGTGACATTTTCTTTCTTCCAGTCCTCAGGAACATCCCCTTCTATGAACTTGCACAGTTTGTCAGCACACAAAATATTGGGGGTTAGAAGGATTTGTGGGAATTTTTTTCCCTCCTATGATCTGTTTAACAAGCATTAGGAAAAACCTGACAGTTGGTATTACAGCATAATTTTTTGACAGATCACAGTGATGAATAAAATAATTTCTTGTTCCTCAGAGTGAATATGTGATCAATGACAAATGAAACACAGCAGCAGGAACTGAAGGTGAATAGTGAAAATCCCAAGTGCAGTTCAATTGTCTGCAATGCAAGAAAGTTTTTTAAGGTTTATTATGAGCCTGATGGCAGCAGAGAACATTCCCCTGTACCTTTTCTCAGTGAATGACTGATCAACATATGCTTCAGCCTTGGAAATCCTAACAGGAGATACTCTAACTCAGACTTAGGTCTATTAAATGGTAGTCTTTTATATTATGTCCCTACTTAAAAGAAAAGATAAAATGGATCGGACAGGACCGGCTGCAGTGATACTAAACTATGTCCAGAGGATGATGGATTTTAAAACAGGCATTTTAAAACTCTTTCAGAAACCCATTTTATTCCATATTTTCAGTGTTTAGTGTTTTACGGTAAGTATGTGCCCTTAGGATAGCTCTAAAATACTGTGCATTATTCATTGTTTGTCCTGGATAAAAACACTTAGTTTTCCTACTCTGAACAAAGGTTGTTTGGGAGTCACACTGCAATATCAACAAAGGTCCCCTCAGGACAACCCATGAATAATGGAACAGAAAGTAAAGTTAGTCACTTTCCTGTCTGCATAAATCTATAAATAGTATTTTGGTATGATAGATGATGGCGATGGTGGACTGAATGTTGAACTACGTCTCTGCATCCAAGCACACAGATGCCTTAAATAAATTATGAATCAAAAGAGATCCTCTTCATTCTAAAAAAAGGGCTCCACCAAAACATATTCCTGGTTTGTGCTGCCTTCTCCTATTATTCTACTGTTTAGAAATCAATAATATCAATAGTTCCTGAAAGGTCAAACAAGATGATGTGCTCATTGGTATGAGTAGTGTTTCAGTGTTATCTGTTCCGCAGCCTGAAAATGTAAGAAAAACAAAGCACTGAAACACTCTTCACATGTAAGGTTAAATGTTGCAATGTTGGTTGTGCACACTAGTTGAAAAGTAATTTTTAATTTAATGTCTTTGTTTATAATTTGACTCTTACTAATAAAAGCAAAAGTGCAAGTAGTGCAAGTTTCTCTCACGTAACATGCCTCCTTCCTTAAAAAGGCTAGTGAACCCAAAAAACATCCTGGGAATTCTGCCTGCACCTAAGAACAGAACTTCAGGGATTGCAACCAGCCCTGAACTTCCTGGAGTACGGCATAATTGTGATGCTTCTGATGACACTATTTCACTACCTTATTGCAAGACAAGCCAGAAGACTAAAGTTAAAGAATTTAATGTGAACAAGGAAGATATTCTCCTCTTTCAATGTTTGTTATAATTTTTTTATGCTGCCTGCCATTTGCCATCTTTCCTCCATCTGCATTTTATTCCTGTATTATTGTCCAGCTGTTTTGAGTCTGCTGATAATAACATGGTATAACTGAATGAAATGCTGCTTTTCAGAGGCTGACATTTTCGTTACTTTTGCTTTGCTTCTGCTACCACACATAGAAAGGGGCAAGAGAATGACAATGGAGGAATTGGAGAGTAAATAATCTTGTTTGTAAAGGTTCACCAAGCAGCACAGCATAAAGGAATTAACAAGATGTTCACAGCAGATCTTTAGCTCTTTAAACACTTCTCTATCATGTGGGAGACTCTCACTGCAAGGGAAAAGGTCTCTTAAGAAAGGAGTTCACTTTTACTAGAGATATTTCTGCCCTTCCTGATAGCACCATGAAAAATAACAGCAGTCCTTGGATTTTATTTCCATTTATCAATGTCTCACACAGACTCTCAGACCACACCTCTAAGGCTGTTTCAAGCATCCGCGTCTCAACTGCCCTGAGCAAATCTAGCATATACTCCTTGAGAGGCCCTCCAGCACCAAGAATGTGCCACCAGGGTTTGTGGTATCCATAACAAGTCCCTCTGACCGTGGGTCTAACTCATACTGCCCCATCACACCATGAGTTGCCACCATGCAGCTCCAGGGAACGGAGCCGCTCTTGCTGCAGTCTCTCAGCACCCACACTGATCTCAGGGATCCCCGTGTGACAAACTCCTGAAACTGAGAACGAGGGGAGCTGGGTGCTTCCAACAGCTCCCGGCACTGGATAAAGCACCATCTGTTATTCCGCAACACCAGATGCATAGAAAAACAGAGGAGCCACGCCACCAAAACTGACACCACTCACAGTTTTAGGGTCAGGCATTTTGCAGTGCTCCAGGAGCACGGCCAAAGGTTACCCAGGAGCTACCAGGCAAAGGAGACAGGCAGGGAATTTATTATTTAGGGAAATGGCATAAGCAGTATAACAAGGCTGCAGATGCAGCCCGTGAGGCTTTAATGTTTTTGCATCAATCAGCAGCAGTTGGTCACACAGCATGGAGAGCTCAGGCTGTACCTATTTAAAGGGCAGCAGAGCTGTGACTGCAGTGTGATGTCCCTAGGGACCTCCAAGATTCAAGGCAGCTTTGCTGCATCTGACCTTTCCCCACAGGACTCTGCTGGCCAGAAAAAATCCACCTACCCAGGGACTGCTTGCTGTCTTGCTTTTCAACACAGGGGGTATTGAACTTAAAGCATTGAACGTGTCTGGATTATGAATAATACCAAAATGAAACTAAACTGTATGCAGGCAGTGATTTTAAAAATAGCATATACAGGTGGACCAAAATATAATTTAAGTGCAAAAAAGTTATTGAACACTGCACTTACCAGTGTCTGTTGTGAGGGCAAAAAGTGTTAATGCTATAAATCTTATAAATCACCCACATATAATCATTCAGAATGTAACTCTCTTTTCACCTTAACAGCTACTGAGGGGATTACGCCAAGGTAAAGCACTCTTTGTCAGCCCAGGCAAATGTTTTCTGACACTTCCTTCTATTACAAAACACTTATTCAGAGGGAGAGTATGTCAGCTTCACCCTTGGATGCTGAGTGATCCTTGATGATCTGCTTTCCCAGATGAATAGCATGAGGTGGGACCAGGGCTCTTCAGCTGTGAGAGCCTAAGAGAAATCCAAAAGGGATACAGACCCCGAAGTGTGGCTCTTGATGGCACAAGGGAGAAGTGTTTTAACTTAAATACTTGTGGTGTTTCTGCTACTATTTCCTCTCATTGAATCAGTTGTGCACCTGCGGCAAGAAAATGGTGAAATAAGGAAATTTTCTTCTACTGCTGATACTGTAAAATTGGCACTCAGGTCTCTAAAATCAGCTCCACTCACCACGAGAGAATTGTTATTACAGACCAGGAATATCCACACACAAAAGCTGAGATCACACATCAAACAAATCTCCATATTTACAGAACAGCTGGTAGTCTTGTTTGTGGGTATAAAGTTCCTCTGCTCTAATATCTTGGGATCTTTTAATAATACTTGTGCAAATTAAGTTTGGGCACATAGAGAAGATGACAAAGAGTCGAGGTCCATTGCCTGGGAAGTGCAGCTCCAGCTCTGTGAGTGCTGGATTTGCTGGAATGGTTTTACTGACCCCTCTTCACACAAGCACAGTCCGATCATCTCACCAGCACATAGCTGCAGTTTAAACAGGCCATGAGACCACAGGTGGACACTCCTTGGATGCTCCTTGGAGCTGCACTAACATAAGCTCCATTATTTGCTTTATGATTTGCAAGTAAGGGAGAAGGGAGAGCAACAGAAAAAAGCCTCTCCTTCCATCAAACCAAAGCTAACAAGTAGCTCAAAAAGCATGAAGAAAAAAGGAAGAGATATATTTAATACAAAAATAACTAAAAAAGAACATTTTTCTCCAATGTGTTACTCTTCATCTGCCATTCTTAATGATTTTTTAAACAAAAAACCTTTTTTTTTTTTTTTAAATTCAAGTATTCCTGTGCTGTATTACAGTTAAATCTTGAGTATTCATGCAAAATCCCTGAAAACAGACTGAACAAAGTTGTTTGCTTTCCTCATGGAAACCTAGTGAAAAGCGAATAGTAAATAAGCAGCCACAGGTAAATAAGGTTCCTTTCAGTATTAATAAGATTATAATAGTAACATAGTAAGCAAGGAGTTTTTATAAAGTATGACATTTTAATGACAGTGTCTGTTTGAAAGCAGATACGTATTACAGTACGTATTTTTCATCAATATTCATAATTACATTTGCTAATGAACTGACAGCTAACAATCCTCCAAAAGGCAGTTAATACATTCCTGGGCTTCTACTAAAGCACAAATCATTGAATGCACAGTTCAGCTCAGAAGCCTTAAAATAAAAGTTATTAAAAGACTATAAGGCAAGATTCATAAAGCATATTGGCTTCCTTTCAAAACAGCCCAGAAAGATGCTTCTTACGACATCATCTTTGGGTTAATTTAGGAAGTGTATGGAAGCTTTTGTTTGTTCTTAGAGATACATTAATCTTTTGAGAAATCATGGAATTACGTGGGAAGCCACTACAAGCAAGCAGTTCATTTCCTCCTAATTTATTGAACTATTAATCAAGGCAATTAAAAAAAAAAATCATTTCCAAACTCATGTGCTCAGTCATTGTGGGGGGGCAGACCAAGTCCTTTAGAAAAGTGGACTCAGAATGTCAGTCAAGCTCACTGTCTCACACCTGTAGGCAGGGCACTCAGAGCATCCTTGGCTCTCAGACCAGAGCGATTAAAAACACTAAGTCTGTGCTGGGGTGTTATCTGCTTGTTCTCAAACTAAGTCCAAATAATGAGAATGCTAGCTATCCAAAAGAAAGGTTTCTAACTGCATGAAGAAAATTAACCCATTTTCAGTCAAACTGGCGCATACAAGTAACACAAATGTGCCACCAGGAGCTTGGAAAGGAGAAAAATGTGAGACAAGGGAGAGACTTCTTCCTTTTGGCAGCAGCAAACCGTTATGTCAATTCACCCTGAATGTAAAACCAAGTGTAAGTCTCCAGTGAATTCTGTTTCTTAATCCTTTGAGATGGGCACTAGATGCACTCGCAAACACCTTCAATGGCTCTGTTGCAATCAGGCACCTCCCAGAATGCCCCAGAATTGTTTCCAAATATCTACTAGAAATGCTGAATTATATTAATGCTATGATAAATACATTGTCAAACAGACTTCATTATAAGAGGGTACAAAATAACCAGTTCTTGAAAGAATACAATAACACAGAAACAGTGGATCAAAAATTATAATAATATCTTTATTTCTGACAGCAGAAGCATTTGTCCTTATTATTAAGCAGGCATGAATCTGGGATTAAATTATATGTTTGATGTGTTTGATTAGGGGATTATTTATTGTACCTTAAGTGGTGTATGAAGTTACATATTAATTCTGCACTCCCTCATATTGCTGAATATCTGAAACAATGCTTCTGAAATTGATGAAATTACTGTGAATTTTTTGTCATACAAATTAAATCTTAACCTGGATTTAAATGCTCGCTTTTTGAGGGCTTAGCTCTGAACAAAAAATAAACAAAATTTCTCATGTTAAATAGACCCTTTCCCCTGCCCTGATTGTTTTTACCAAGCAGACAGACATTAAACCAGTAGTCACTTGAAAGAGGATAGCAGCAGACAGCAATAGAACCTCTATTCAGTGCTGATCAAACTCCCAATAAAACTAAACCCAGAACAAGCGTTAGGACTTCTAAAACCTGGAAATGTGTACTGGGAGAATTCTGTCAAGCAAGTCCTTGCCAGAAAGGGGGAAATTCGGCTGTCTAAAGGTAGATGTCTAGTGCCATTTGGGAAGTCTAGGTGTGGTCTCTGGGAGAGCAGGGGTCTCCAGAGGTTCCCACTTGTATCTGCCAACCCCAAGCAGATGTCCTAGTTGCCCCAAGGCTTCTCAAAGAGCAGAATTGCACCCAGAGTGTCTACCATGCAATTAAGGACAATTTAAAATACTTCTTTAAGAAGGCTGTGGAAGAAAAAAGGTAACTATTAAGTATGACTTCTATCCCATAAACAAAACATGTTTAAAGGAAGCTGCCTTACCTCCTTGTTTAAAAAACCAAACAAATAAACAAAACACTTTTAATCCATCTAAACATACTCATGAGGTTTTAGGTTTGTATTTTCTGCCGACAGCCCTAAAAACTGTGACTCCGATGACAAAGATTGCATTGCATAAGAAAAAAGAGCCTTTGATAATCACCAGTTTACATTTGGGATGGTGACACACTAAGCATTTATGTAAAATGAGCATAAGCAACAGAGAGCATGAGATTATTACAGTCCTGCGTATCTCATGGGGACTTCAGGTATAGCATTAAATTACACCAGAAAGGCGGCCCAGAAACTTCTGCTGCACATTTGGGTCTGAAGGAAGGAAAAACAGGAATTTGTGGTGATTTCTAAGACTAGAGGTCCAGGAAGTGTGTGTAGGCCTGCCTATCTTTAAATGTTCATAAAGGTTAAAACATTAAAACTGCTTCATCCTTGCACTTACAATCACTAGCACACAGCAAAGGGGACATTCACTGCTGTTTTATACTGAAAGGTATTGTGTAAGGAGATAACTCCTTTACAGAATCACAGAATCACAGAATGGCTGGGGTTGGAAGCGACCTCTGGAGATCATCTAGTCCAACCTGCCTGCTAAAGCAAGTTCACCTAGAGCAGATTGCACAGGAATGTGTCCAGGTGGGTCCTGAAAATCTCCAGAGAAGGGGATTCCACAACCTCTCTGGGCACCAGTGCTCTGTTACCCTCAAGGTAAAGAATTTTCTCCTCATATTCAGATGGAACATCCTGTGCTTCAGTCTGTGCCCGTTGCCCTCATCCTATTATTGGGCACCACTGAAAGGAGTTTGGCCCCATCCTCTTGACACCCACCCTTGAGATATTTATAAACATTGATGAGATCCCCTCTCAGCCTTCTCTTCTCCAGGCTGAACAGACCCAGCTCTCTCAGTCTCTCCTCGCAAGAAAGATGCTTCAGACCCCTAATCATCTTTGTAGCCCAAACACCAGGGGGATGCTGAGGAACAGGAGGCAATAGGACAGAGGGGCTGTAGAATTAATTTTCCATGCACATAAATGAGAACCAAAGGCTACAGCAGTTGCTGAAGCAGACACTGCACTGGGCCTTCACCTTCCTTCCAGCTCAAAGGAGAGTTGGGTGTCACAGCTCAGCACCAGCATGCGTAGAGAAAAAGGCTGAAAACACATAAGGCTGTGCAGAGGCCCATGAGACACACAGCCAGCGTGTTTTGAAGAAATAAAGGTCCAGGGCTGAAGTCCATCTGCTTTACACTACTTTTCCAACTTTCGCCTGTTTGTCCAGCTGATCTATTGGGATGAGTGTTTTGCCCTGAGGTGAAAAGCCTCTCCTGCTTATTGCTTCACTACCTAGTATATTGGCGAAACAGTTTCATCATTTATAACAAACACAAAAAGTATAAGCAAAGGGACAGTTGCTTAAGTCACCTGGATTCTAAGCACAGACATGAAAGAAAGGCCTAATTGTGTCTAATTTGTTTCTAGAGTTTCTAAAAATGTGATGGTGTTTCAGGCAGCAAAGGGAACTAGTTTTACAGGAGTAGCACACACATAGAGTTCCATTCTCAGCCACTCTTCCTCAAGTAGCCCATACCTCGGCATGTCACCTCAGCCCTATATTTTCTACTAAGATCACTAACTCATTAAAAAAGGTCTCGCCTCCCACTTTGGAGAAACTCAGTTTCTACAGATGTAACACCTATAAAAACCAAGCAGCATATGCTGTAAAATGTGAGAAAGGTCTCTTAGTTGCTACTTGACTCATTATGCAGAAATATCCAGCCAGCTCTCACACTACTGAGACACCAGGACATTTGATATGAGACGTAATAACAGTCAGAGATGGCAGCTGATTCTATGAGTTTCAAAGAGCCCGTGTGTTAACACACACCAGGCTTACTACCACTCCTGACAGTCTCCAGGTGAGCATGAGAAGTCTTCAGTTCTAAAATTAGGGTTTCTGTTCTCTGCAAAATCTTAACAAGTAAAAACACACTGTATTTCTGTGTCATTATCTTGATCATATCTGATCACACAGAAATCCAAGCAAGCAGACTAGATTCCTGTATGTCTTGTTCAAGACACAGAAACGTATTTGTGCAGGTACAGAAATTCATCAGTGCAGATCAGGGAAGCAGCACACAGATAAAGCTGGTGTGGTATATATTCAGCGAGCAATGTCTTTCTTATGCTTCTTGAAATGTTCTAACATGGGGAGTATAATTTCAGTACTTGGTCTAGTATTGTAGTTCCTGTTAAACAACTATAATTACTTCATTAAGGTTTATTTCCCAATCAGCTATGACCCTATTCACAATTGCTCTGTATTAAATCATTCTGTTAGTGAAGTTGCAAGTGCAAATTGTCATAAAACATCACCCTTTTGCATCCACTCTGCACTGGTAAAATGACAAAGGCAAGAAGCCACAGAGAACCACATTGCATGCCTGAGTCCCTTAGAGGGGAATGAAGTTTTATTTATTTAGACTTCGGCAATCAACCTTTTGGTTCCCCAGCCAGAAAGATCAGTGTAATGAGATGCAAGTTCATAGCAAGCAGAGTTTGTGGCAAGCACCTGAGGGGTGTGTAGGCATCCAAAGGATGGTGAATGTGAGTACATTAAGACAGTGCCTCCCTCCATGAAGGCCAATACCAAAATGCATTTCCTCCATTATTTCCCAAAAGATGAATTTCCATGTAGCAGTTTTGAAGTCATGTAGTAGTTTTGAAGTCATCAGACTTCCCTCCTCATTTCTGACAGATGCCAAAGTCAGGTCCGCTGTCATCTTCCATTCAGTCTGTCCACGCTGAGCCCAACTAACAGAAACTGGCAGAGGTCATTTCACAAACCTGGTGAGCTAGTAGTTGTTAAAGTTCTGCCTGAAATGTCATTGTTGGAACAAGACACTTCAGGAATAAAGACTCAGGAAAGCAAATGCAAATTTTTAAAAGGTAAGATCCATTCCTGTCACTGGAAATAACAGAAACTATTTAAGAATGTCCTTTCCATGCATTTCCATGATCCTGGCCTTCAGTGAACAAAACCACGGTTTTCTTGGATCATCCCAAATTCCAACAAACAGGCAACTGCCACCTAATATAAAATGATGTAATTTTTTATATTTACACTTCACTTAAAAATAGTTCTCAATGTCAGGAGAGAAAGGAAGTGTGAGCTCTGAGCAATAACAACTTCCTCTTTTATCTCTCTACTAATGTATTATAGCATTTTTAACACAGGAAGCGGAGTTTGCAAAATCACATATTTGACAGAACTTGTCACAACTGAGCAAAAAGAGCTGACCTTTGAGTGTTACCGAAGTGTAAGCAAATGTAATGCAACAGCTGACATGCGCTTGTACTCTGAAAACTTTGAAAAAGCAGTGAAGAGTCAATCAGAAAGGTGCTTAATGCCACCTCCCTGTCATCATATCAAGTAATTTGAATTAGATAATTTTGAAGCTTTCTGAAGGTTTCCCTTATCCTCCATTGTCAGTAGGTCATTAAACTGAAGAAGTAGAAAGAAGTAGAAAAGTCAGGGACTTCAGGCCATGTTAGAGCTGCTGCATGAGTTGCTCTCTCTTCCAAAAGACACTGTAACACTACTCTGCTCTTAGGTGTACCAAAAGGCCCAAACTAGGAAAACTATTTTGATGTTGATTTCATCAAACTGTTAAATTATTGGTTGCAACTCTCAGTGATTTTTCCAGACTTTCATTTAAAGCATGTTTCCCTGTTCTCCTGGAAACTGAGAGACGAAGAAACCAAAAGAACCCAAACGGCCATCGCGTATCACTTTCTTTTTGTCAGTGTACAAAATTCCTTCCCATTAAAAGTTGTGCTATAACATTTCTGTTACCTGCAGCTTCCAAATCATCTAAATAAGCATTTTAAAAACCAAAAGATGCAGATGCAAAATGTTAAAAACCTCCAAGTTCCTACTCTAAAATATACTGAGCTTTATGGAGAGTTTCCAGACAAATTGTGTCATCTTTACAAGCGTGCAGGCCATTTGATTAAATGACAGCCCAGCTCCAAGCCCTTCAGCCAGCATGCACACCTTGTGTGTAATCATGGCAGGCTGGGAAGTCAACCTTCAGAATCCTTATAAGCACACAGGCATTCTAATTTGCTTGCAAGGGACTTGGGTACCATTACTATTATGAAGAGCTACCACTGTCATTATATAAATAAAAGAAGATAAGGCCAAAAGAGTTCAGATACTGCATCCCTTCCTCTTCTATGTGATGACCCTTGCACAGATTTCATTTCAATATTTCCTCCACACCAGCTTGTCTCCTTTATAACTTCTCTTAACTTTCTACTTCATACCTTTTTGTCCTGGTACCCACATTCAGCCACCCATTACTTTTCCCCACTATATCCCCACAGTATCTTCTTCTTTACCTTCCTTTATTGTTTCTTCTTCAACATATTTTTATTCCTCTTCTTACCCCATATACTCATTTCCTCAGCCCGTCTCTCTCCATCCTCTCTATCATTCCAATCTCTTTCCAAACCAGCCTCCTGTTCCCTGTAGTTTGTTTCAGTGCCCTGTTTCCTCACTTCTAACAGCCTCTTCCTGCTTTTTGACAGTCTCTCCCTTAATTTCACTCACTTTCATGAAGTGCATATGCCAACACCCTATAATCCTTCATCACTACACATTCCTTCAACATAATGTTCCTGTTAAATCACTTTTTCTCTCTCAGCTTAGATTGCTCTTGGCTCCCAGCAGCTTGTTCTAGCAAGGGTTTTATCCAGTTTAATGAATTACTGAATAGATTACCTGATAGCTAAAATGCTAAAATAATCACCTCTCACTCTTTATTTCTTGTGCTTGTAAAAAGAGCTGATCATGTTTTATGGGAAGGGTGGCAAAAAAAACCCTGCATGATGACCACCTGCATTCGAATAATGAGATCTCCTAATTAAGTGAACAAGGAAGATAACAATACCTGAAATAAGATCATCCTAACCCCATCTGAAACCATTCTAACACACAAAATAGAGCTAAATTCATGAACACCCAACTATATCCTTCTGAGATATTTTTAAACATTCTTGATGTGAAAATCTCACAGCAGAGGCGCACTTGAGTCACATGCAGATAATGCTGGCCCTTTTCCAGTCACTATCTAATACATCACAACTTGATAGCCAATTCCCTATTTGTGTCTGCTTCTGGTATTTGTCAAGGGACGCAAGGGGTTTCAGTCTCTTTTCAATAAAGTCAAGTATTCCAAAGAGTAAAGCATTTTGTTGGCATATCCCACTCCTTCCACACCCAAAGGACGTGACGGGGTAGAGTCGCCTTCTACAGGAAGCCACCGGTTCTCAAAACTGATTTCTACAAAGGTTAGAAAAGGAGATTTGTTCTAACCTGTGGCTTTAAGAGCAATCCTAGTTAAGTGTTACTTTAAATCTGGCTGCCCTGAGGATGAGTGGGCTCACCCAATACTTTTTCAGTCACTATTTCCCCTCTGCTCCTGTTTTTTCCCTCAAGGGTAGTAATCTTCTCCCAGTATGCACAACACAATCAGGCTTGTAGTGGCTCAGCTGCCCTGGTTAGTGTACTCTAGGAAATCAGCCAAGATTCAACTTCGTGCTCACACTATTCATTCTTGGAGATTAAGATTGTGTATAACCTTTAAATACTTGGATCCCAGTGGCTTTTGAAAGTTGTATATGTTGAGATTTAATTGGGCTTCTCATGCAAACTTACACCCCTACAAAATTCCAAGATGCTTTCCAAGAGCCTCATCTCAACCTACAAGGTGGCACAGCTTGCAAAGACATCATAGGTGCTAGAAGTAATAGCAACACTTTTCCTGTATCTCCTTGGAATACCCTTCTGTTTCTGCTAATTAGACTTTATCTTCATTAATTAATTGTTACAAAGGTCAAAGTCTAACATGAAGACGCTGATTTTTCTCATAAAATAATCTCCAAGACAGAGGTCTGGGGAGATGAGATGGCTTCAAACCAAAACAAATATTTGACTTCCCATATAGAGGGATGCAATAAGTAATATCATAAGGCTGGGAAAAGGGAACAGAAAACGTAAACTCACAATAAGGGGAAGCTGGTGCTCAGGTGTAAGTATTTATCATGTGGTTTTCCTACAGAACATTGAAGATGACATTTTAGGGAAGGCTGGAGCACTGAATTAGCTGGCGGTGTAGAAAACACAGTGTCTTACCTCCTCACTCTGAATATATACCAACTTTGAGCATATAACCCTCATAGGAAATGTATGAGAGAGTTCTAACTGCTCTGACATCAACCCAAATATCTAAGAGCGCGCATCACAGAACACTGTGCAGCACTAGAAGGCAGGAAAAGGTCTGTTACAGTGCTCTCCCCTAATAGGTCTGTGCTGCCTGGCAGTAATGCGCAGCACAGATGGTATATGGATGATGTATACACATCAATACCTACTTTTTCATCAGGCTGTGACACCCTGCTAGATACATCCTTGCTGGATAAAGAATTCCCATTCATAATTACTCTCTGAGATTCAAGTGCTTTAATTGCAAAACTAATTGCTATGAGTTATATGAATATAGGCTTTACGTCACACAATAATTCAGTTGCCATAGAGGCATCTAATTGTAATTGGGCATATGGTTTATAATGGATAACAAACTAACATTAGTCATATACGGACAGGTTTTACCCTGGAATCAATTCCAAATGATGTGGGGCTTATGCGATATTTTGTTATTCTCTCCTTTTGTCAGTGGGCACACACTGCAAACAGCTTATGAAGCCTTTGCCAGTTTGACAGGTCAACTGGAGAACTGGGATAAAAGCCTCAAAGTCACGCTGTTCTTCCAAATTTCATGAGAATTCTGAGAGAAGTAGAAGAGACATTCCAATTAGCATCTCCACTAATTAACGTCGCTACTAATTTCACAGTTTTACTTGAGCCTTTTAATAATTTGGAAAGATTAATGACATGTCTCTTGACCAGCAGCTCTGCACATGAAAGCCAGCCCAGCATACACGCAGGAGGAAAGAAATACAGGTGACTTTGGCAGGAGGGGAGAGATGCAGAAGACTCAGTGGAAGAATAGGAGGATAAAGAACATCCCTCCCTAGGACACAAGGCCTAGACAGCTATGCTGTTCAAGAACAGTGTGTTTCTCATGGGAAAAAGACACCAAGCTGCTCTTACAAGTCTGTTTCCCCAGAGCGGAGTAGAAGTTGGCATACATTTTAGTATCTTACGGCTGACAAACTTTTTACTTCCCAAGCCAACACATTCACCCTTTTAAGAACCACCTTTTTCAAACTTCTCTGTATTCCCAGCAACGCTTCTTGGCATTTTAAAAAACAACCTGAGACAACATGAATGTGTTAAAGCCTTTCTCGGTTGACTGCTTTCGCACACACTGTCACCTTGCAAGTTCCCTGGCACTGCACACTTAACCCCCCCCCTCTACCAGTTCCTCGTTGCTCACACAGGGAGCAGCCCATGGAGCCGTCTCACCGGGATGCCTCTCGGCACCTGAACACGCTCCTGCTCTGTTCCTGCTCCTTTCCCAACACCGAGCAGAGCACTCGCTGCAGCTTCTCCTTTTTCTGCTTTGTGATTTCACTTAACCCTTCTGACTCATTTTAGATCCACACCCCAACTGGCATTTCATGTTAAGCCCTCCTTGCTGTCAGGTACCACCGGCACTGCACGTTTCCCTGAAAATCTCCCATTTTGCTCCCTTTGATACTCTCAAATTTTGTTTCGCACACCGAGCGAGCAGCTGCCGACACCTGCTGCTTGCCCTTGCGGAGAACGGCGCTGGGATCGTTTAACACAGCGCCGCGACCGGTTCCAAGCGCCCGCCCTGCCAGGGGAAGCCTCTCCGGCCGGCTCGCCGGGCCTGCGGCCGCTCCGGCAACAGGGCTCCGCAGCCCCACAGCCGGGGCCTGCCCCGCCGGCCGCCACCTCGCTCTCCCGCCCCACGCCGCGGAGCCTCCTGCCGCCCCCTCCATGCAGAGCGGCGCGGTGCCGCCGGCCTCCCCCGGGGCCGCTTCGCCTTCCTGTCGCGACGCCCAGGTCGCCCCGTGTTTCCCTGACGAGCAGAACGCGGCCGCGCCCGCCATGCGCTCCTCAGGCTCAGCCCGGCCCACCGCCCCCTTCGCCGCTCGGGGCGTCCCGGCGGGGAGGAGCCGCCCACCCCACCCCACCCCACGCAGAGACCTCCGGGCGGGGCGGCGCGATTCCGCCCTTGACTGGGACTGGCCGAAGCCGCCTCCGCCTTCCCGCTCCCTCGCTACCCTGGCGGCGGCGGCGGTAGGACCCAGGTGAGAGCGGGGCGGTGCCAGGCGCCGCTGGGGGACGGCCCGGGCGGTTGCGGCGGCGGCCGCTCCCGATCGCGAAGGAGGGGTCGGGCGGAGGGAGGCCGGGCTCAACTTGACAGGAGGGAGGGAGCGAGGGAAGGAGGCGCCGGTGGCTGCGCTCGCCGGGCGCGGGTGAGTGAGCGAGCGGGCGGCGGCGGGCGCGGGGAGGGGAGCGGATGGCTGAGGCGCGGCGCGTCCCCGGCGGGCGGCTGGAGCGCGGGGACGGCGCTCGGCCGCGCCCCGGTGACCGAGCGGAGGCGGGGACACCGGGCGATCCCCGGCTCCGCTCCGGGGGCTTGCGGCGGCGTCTCTTCCCTCGCGGCCCGGAAGAAAGTTTCGGGGATGCCGGTGGGGTCAGGGGTCCCATTCCCCTCAGGCGCCCGCCCGCGCCCCTTCGCCTGCTCCGCGGAGCCCGGCTGCCAACCGGCGGTCGCCCACCGTGCCGCCGCCTTCGCTCGACGCCCGATCGGAGACAAAGCCGCCGCCCCAGCTGCCACCCCGGCCCCTCTCCCCGCGGCGCGCAGGGGACCCGGGGCCGCTGTCCTGTCAGCGACCGGCGTGTGGGGACACACTGACCCGCTGAGCGCCGGGCAAACTTATTTTTAGACGTGCCTCCTATCTCAATGCCTCTTAAAAATAGCACAGTCCTTATTTAAGGAGTGGGAAAGAAAGTGGATCTGGAGGCCTCGTGGTCGTTTGGGTTTGTTTTTTTTTTTAAAACCCTTTTTTTAGAGAAAAAAAAAATTGTTTCAGTGATGTAGGCAACTCTGGGCCAGTTAATATCCACAGGTACATGCTGGATGTTTTTACTATGTCTTCATTAAGGTCACCCCATAAGCACATGAACAAAGGTCCTCGTGGCTTTGTCCTCCACAGTGTCTTCAGCGTGAAATCCAAGGTCTAATGTGCGCACACACCTGGTTGATGCAAGACTTTTTATAGGATGACTCGAGCTTTTTTGATCTGTTGTTTTCATCATTTTCTGGCCTGTCACTTCCCTCTGGAATGCCTGCAACATGTGGGCGATGCGGGTTGAAGGAGTGATAACGACCAACAAAAATCAGTACTGTTTATTATTTTTTAAATGAACCTCGTGCTCTTGTTTTAGCTGCTGTATCTCAGCTGATTCTAGTGACAGAACTACCATAAAATAAAACTTGTGCCAAACATATAATATAATTTGTATCAATATTCTGGTCATGATCGCTCACAGAGGAGAATTTTGATTTTTTTAGAACCACTACGAACGTGGGAGACTTGTGTAAAGTGTAAATGAAAAAAGTGTGTCTCCAATAAGGAGAGGAATTTTAAGAATAAAACATCAAATTGTAGAGTACTTTAGATTGGAAATGACCTCAGGGTGTCATCTAGTCCTTCCCCCGCACTCAGAGCAGGTCGGGTTGGATCAGGTTGCTTAGACCTTGTCCAGGTGAGTTTTGAGCCTCTCCAAGGATGGAGATTCCACAGCCTGCTCTGGTTGTGGCTGTGCTAGTGTCTGACCACCTTTGTGGTGATTTTTTTTTTCTCTTTAGCTAATGGCAATTTCCCACGTTGCAATTTGTTTGTGTTTCCTCTTGTCCTGGCACTGTGCACCTCACATCCGTCTGTGGGTGACTGTAGCCATATGCATCCAGAAGTAGTTCTAGAAGCTGGCACAAACCATGCTAACATTTTGGGTCAAAGGGCCAATTGTTTCATGACATCTTTATAATTGCTAGATTTCATTCTCATAAATTGGAAATTTATTCTTCCCAAGCATTTGCTTAACATTTCGTATTTATTTGAGTGTGGTTAATAGCAGATTAGCATTTAAAATGCATAATCACTTTATGAAGACTGTGTGGTGTTTTTTTAATTAAATAAATGTCTCAATTTACCCATCTCTGTCCATTGGCCTTGCGTTCCTTAACCTGAATTTGAGACAGTTTGCTCCCAACTTTTGTTAGAGTCCTTTTACCATTAACAGTGTCATATAGTCTCCTGGAATTACAGAGTCTCCTCATTTTACTAGAAGGAAAGCTTTTTGGCTTTCATCTTGAAATGGATTTTCCTTGGGAAGGCATGTGCCTTGAACAATAGAGTACAACCTGTTATTACTGGGAAGTTGCCTTTGTACTATATAGGTGTTGTTTAATGTGCTGGAGAAGCCTTGGCTGATATTTATGATGCTGTTGGTGTGCCAAAGAGGTGGGCACCTTTTTTCATTCAGCAGAAAAACAATAATTGTTTTAGCCTGTGCAGAATAACAATCTGCATGTTCTCCATTGTGACACATGGCTGCCAAAATTACTTCTTTCTTAATTTGCCTAAATTCTTGGATGCTGCTGATAACATTTCAAAAGCAGGAGAATATATTTGCAATGTGATTCATAGCATGTCACTTCTGGACGTGTCTGGGTAGAATTTCAAAACATTGGTATGATTCTGCTTAATAGCAAATGCTTCTGAATAACTTATGCTTTCCATTAGAGCCATATCAAATAATTTATTAGAAGCCGTTTGAATGGCTGGCTGAATGGCCCTGAATTTGATGATATTTGGAATCGTTTGATAAATAATTTAACTTACTTTTCCAGATAGCATCTGACATTTTATAATGATGGGAACACCTGACAGTTACACTCATTGGCTTGTATTAATTGTAGTGGGCTTCCACTCAGCAAGAAACCAAATGTATGGCTTTTGTTGTTGTTTTTTATTATTTTATTTATTATTGTAATGCCTGTGAGTTTTAGATATTTTGACATGCATAAGCTTCATCTGTAGGCTCACTGAACTCTACGTTATACACGCAAGATTTACAATTATAACTCTGCTAATATTTTAGGACTTTTAAAATGGTATTTGCTGTTTCAAAAGTGGACTACTTAGTTTGTTGACTTTTTTCCCAATCTGTATTAATCTCCTGTTAGCATGTCATTATAGTAAAATAAATAAACAAATGGCATATTATGTTTCCATATAATAAAACTTTCTGAGAGCATTTAAAGGCTTTATTTGATTTGACGGTATTTGAGAATGATTTGCATAGTTGCTAAAACAGTTTATCTTGGACTGTGAAGATCAGAATCTTGGAAAGGGAGATCACAATATATCTGCAAGCAGACCAGGATAGCAGTGATTCATGTAATAACTTTCAGTCTGATTTTGAACAAGAACATAAAACTGGGAATGCACTTGTTAGACTCATGAATGGTTTTTGCTTATTGTAGTGTGTTCAGAAAGGCTGTCACGAGCTTTAACGTTATTGTATAGGATAGAATTTCATAATGCAGCTCAGACGCTTTCAGTTTTATGGCCTGGAGGACTGAATGTTGGAACTGCTGAGCTAAATTAAACCTGGGGTCTGTGACAATGACTAATACCAGATGCTTCAGAGGGAATTGCAAGAACAAATGTGAGATAATTTGCATCACACGTCCAGGGTTAATCCAATGCTTTGTAGTTTGGAATTGGCTTAAAACCCAAATAATGGGTAATAGTCTCTCAGATGTTATTATGCATAATTATGAAAATTTTGTTGCTGATATAAGTAGCCAGTTTAGTTCTCAGGCTAATTTGGGGGCAGCTAGTTAATGCAAGGGTATTTTTTTGCTTGCCTGATGCCAGACTGCTTACAGACTCAGGCCAAATTTACTTATTTTTTTCCACTAAATTCAATGATCAGCACTAATGTGACATTTGGGAAAAAAAAGATGCTTCTGCCCACCATGATTACACTTTGAACTGCAGTGGTGACAACAATGACCTGGGTGTGAAACCTGCCCAGTTGCAGATTCATTTTCTATTTGTGTTGGAGCAAGGTCTGGAACAGCAGCTTCTCCTCAGAGAAGATAGTTTGTAGGATGGTCTGAGGTGTGTGTATTTCTCAGCTTTTCCTGTGGAACTGAAGCAGAGACCGGGCCCATGCTTGCTAGTTAGACTTGTTGGACTTGTGAAGTTTGTGTTCTAACAGCTGTCCTAGTGAGTGTCTAAGTATTTTATATATAAACAGCATCAACAAACAAACAACGAAGAAGTCTGAAATGACACTGATGCTTATTTGAGCCTCCTGGGCTGTGAGCTTGATTTTAAGGGGCGGGGGGGGGGGCGGGGGGAGAAGGGGGAAGAACATTGTGATAGTACAGTCTACTTCTGAATATTGTTCAATTCCATATCAGTATCATCTTGAATGTGGGATGCTTATCATCTCATATTTACCTTACAGTGTGTTCCTGAATACTGTCAGATTCCCAATGTTGATGGCTTCTGGTAAAAATAAGTTGTGCGCTATGTGAATATGTATTTATGAACATGTCAAAATAATACATGGTAGAATGGTACCAGTCAATATTGTTCAGTAAATACCTGTGAACCTAAGCATAGATTTCATTATGGTATTGCTTAGGAATTTCTGCTGTTTTTTGTGAACTTCATAGTCTTTGCACATGGCCCTGTGGAGGGTTTTGAAAGGTTTACAGTTTGCTGGTGAAATTCTGCAGTACCTTCTGCGAGCTCCTGACAGACTTCACGCTACGTTTGAGGACTTACGTGTTTTTGAGCTTTGAAATTGCACAGACTGCTGTTCCAAAGCAGTGTTCCTTCAGATTCTGTGTGAGGTGGGCCGGATGGCTTTGTGTTTCTTTTTTCTAGAAAGAAATCCATGACTTATGTATACCAAACTGGCCCTCAAAGGAGTACCATTGGCTCCTGCTCAGGGGTTACCTCTCTCAGCCTAGAAATCAGTAGTCTGTTGTGCTAATCCCACGGCAGCTCCACCAGTTTAAGCGATTGGTTGCTAATATTTGTACTAATGTGTCATCAAAAGCCATTTTCCACAGAACACTCTGTGTTCACAACCCGACCACTCCTTCTGTTCCGTGCTGGCAGCATCATTGCTGCAAACATCCCTAGCAGGAGGCTGCTATAGATGGCAGTGTCAGGCTGGAGAAATGATGGGAGAATTTTTGGTGATTACAGTCAAATGGGGTGAGAAATACATTTAAAACCTAGATTTCTGTCTCTGGTAACTGAAGTTTTATTTCCCAATATACTCTTTGTAAAATCATAGCTTTTATTGACTTTTTATTATATTGTCTGTGTCAACCAAGAAACCTCCTTACATGTTTCAGGCAAATGTTGAAAAGCATAGAGATAAAAAACGCAGTACGTGTTCACTCTCATATTTAAGACTCAGTTCTTGAAAATTTGTACTTCAGATTCTCATGAATCCTTCATCATATTTTTAAGAGAGCTGGAATGAACAAAGCATATGACAACATAAATAGTGTTACTAATGTCTATAAAATATTAGCCTGTGCTTCATGGTAGAGCATTTTGGTTTATTTCAGTTACGTAAGAGCACAGATAATTAGAGTAGTTTGAAGGAGTTTAAATGCAAGTGTCAGTCATCATTGTAAATGAGTGAAGGATAGGATGTGGATTTATTTTATTCTTTGCATCATAGCAGGCGGTTTGTCTTGGAGCAGAAATTGCAAGGCCTCCAGACCAGGCCAGGCCAGGCCAGGCCATCCAAATCTGGCATAGGATTCCAGGTCAGAGCATCTCTCTGAGTGAGACTGGAACTGCTTTATATGCTACGTATGTCAGGGAGCAGGAGACATTTGGCAGTGCTGTAGGACATTGCTGTCTTCTGAATTGAATACTAGGGGTATTCTTATTTAGATAGGAATTGCTTTTCAAAGATAGGCTCTTTGCACAACAGATCTCTGAAAAATAATCTTTATCTCAACTTGTGGAAGGCTTCGTTTGGGACAAAGCACCTATGTGTATTCACTGCGGGACTTCCACTGTGATCATCATAGGTGTACCTCATGAGTTGTATAAAAACAACACAGGGAAGTTTTGTTTGTTTTTAGGGATGAAATCAGCTACTACTTCCTATTACTTTGTATATTCTTTCAGATGTCTTTAGTAAAAAGCTAATTCTATGCAAAGGCAAAATTAATTTGAATAGATGCTATTGTTCTTTGGAAAAAAAATGCTATGTAGTTTTGTACTTAGTATAAAGAAAATACAAACTGATTCTTCCAGAAAGCAAGCTGGTTTTCTCTTACAGTAGAAACAGGTGTACTTGTGGAGAGTGACAGCCTTACTGCCTGCCTTTAACCTCTGTGCATGTTATGAAATACCACAAATGATCCTGCAGTTAGTGTTGGCACTGAGGGTGAAATGATAGACAAGTAACATAACAATTGTTTTTGATTGTACTATAGCAGTGTAGGCTGTTCTTAAGTGGATAATTCCATACATTGCTTTTTAATAAGTAATTTGTACAGACTTCACAAAAATCATCAGTCTTTCCTTTTTTCCCCCAGTGTGATGAGTTTTGAAACCAATTAGAAGGAACCTGTATGCATTATCTTAATGAGAATCTGTTCTGGTTAGTCTATACATGCACTTTCAACTTGGTTATTATTAAATGAATATTTGCAGTACCTTAGAATTCTACATTTTATATACATAAAAAGTTGTACGCATTGCTCATTTGAGATGTTTGTAGCAATACATGTTCTGAGAGGTTGCTTTGGCTATTAAAAGTTTCATTAGACAATCTTTGAAGATTTAAAATTAAAAATAAAATAACATTTGCATCTTTCATATTGTATTTGCCTACTTCTGTCTCCTAATTAACTGTGATCATCATTAACAGCAAGCCTGTCCTCCTGTGAAATCTGGAGCTAGTAAAGCTCATTTGCTTACAAATTTTTATCTTACAATTTATCTGATGTTTATGTTTTACTGTGGTACAATTTCTTTCCATGTGTGCCCTGCTAATGTGTATTTGATGTGAATCCACACTCCAGCCTTTATCTCATTCAGGGCATTTATTGGAGCTGCTCATCAGAAGCTTGTTCTTCACTTGGCCATCTGTTTCCCTGAAGCATATAGCAATTTAACTACCTTTGAGCTTGCTATCCTGTCAAAAATCAGTAATATCTGCCAAGCGGTTGAAAACTGTTGGGAGGGGAGGAAAGAGATGTTCGCAGCCCTCGTGATCACATAAGCTTCTTAGCATTAGCAAAGTAGACCTGAAATCTGTATTTTAATCATTCTGAAGCACTTGGGATTCTGATGCTCTCCTTAAAGAGACATGTCTCAAAAAAGAAAATTGTTTGTCTATGAGAAGTTTAAAACATGCTCTGAAACCAGATAATATTTCTTGAAATTCCTGGTGCCAACAGGAGACTCCTAAAATGCGGATTTATTTTAAATAAAATATCAGACCCGCATTTTAAAAAGTTTTTTTCATAAATTCTGTGTTTTCCTGGATATTTTGAAAGCAGTAATAGCTACAATTTATTTAAGCAAATAATTTTGATGAGCGTGTATCCTACAGCTTAATATCCTGAATATCTTTGCAAGAGTTTGTGCAAGGAGTGTAGAGTCGTGTGGGATTGGGACATCTGTCAGAAAGAATACCTTTAACATACACTGCAGATTTAAAGCTCCTGCTCATCCTATTGAAAATACTTGTGGAGTCACATACTCCAACACAATGTTTCACTCAGTTTAAGTAGAGATGGTTTTTGTGATATGTTATTTCAATTCTGGCCTGTTGCAGTGTCATTTAGCAACCTTGTCTAGAAGTCATATTACAGAAGTCATCTTGAAATTAATCCATACCATGCGAGTAGGAAATTGTCCCATAACAAATGACAATCGATATCCTGTTTCTTTTAAGTGCAGAAAGAAGAATAGAAAATTATTTTCTGTCAATAATTGTTAATCCCAATTAAACCTTGTAGCACTCAGAAATGTGCTATTGGTATTGACATGCTGTATGTTCTTAATAGTTTAGTCTTACTGTTTAAACAAGAGATGAGAAGTGGAATTCTGAAGAGAGGAAAAGCAAGGATTGCAAAAATAAATGTAATTTCTAAGTTAAGGAAAATTGATAGATTGATGTGAAGGCATTGAAAGGGGTGAGATTTAGATAGAGATGGGATGAATGAAGAGCATAATAAAGGATGAAGGGGAGAAATTACCTTTTATGGGAGCAGAGAAATGAGGGCAAGTAAAGCCTTTTGAAAATCAGCAGTGTCCCAGCTGAAATACAGTGCATAACTCCGCACCTACTATTTGAATACATTCTTCAAAAGAGTCCGCATTATTCTATTTCATGTCAAGCTGACTTTTTGAATAGTTTCTCACATTTCATTGCACACTTTGTTAACTGTAACTACTTTGCTAGTTGTAAATCACCTGGGACTGATTCTTTGCTCTTCTCAAGGTTTGCCTATTGAGAAGAAAAACTAGAAAACATTTTAAGTCTGGGTAGTCAGTGTCAGAACCACGTGAGAATTTTGCAAGGCTGATTTTCCCTGTTTAGGGACAACACTGGAAGCTGTAATGAGGACTCTCTGTCACCACGTAGGCTTAGGAAAGTCACGCTGCAGTGATATTTCTTCCCCAGTCTAAGCATGGCCAGCAAATGGACTATGGCTATTTACTGTGGTCTCATGAGAACACAAGTAGGTGCCCTTCAGAACAAAAATAATTGTTTTATGTTGCTCTTGCAGTTCATAAAATGCTTACTAATATCATCTTAGAAAGTATAAATACATAATTTGTTTCCATTTTTTGTATACATGCGGTATCTTGTTTCCTAGATGGAAAATGCTGCCATCATAAAAGAGAGAACAGCTGCATATATGTTTAGCCCTGATGGTTGTCTTTTGGGTCAGCTTTAATGTTTCTGAAAGGAGGAGGGGAGGGCAGTTACCCTCAAGGAAGGTCTGATCCAACTGGAGCAGTTTCCAAGGTGGAACCAAGGTGGGGAGAGAGCCAGAAGCTGCAGCGCAGGTAGAGGTTGGGACACAGAGAAGCGTCTGCTTCCAGCAGCAGTCAGGCCTCAGCGGCTGCTTCTGCACCACTGTGTGCACAGGTCAGGACCTGGACGTGATGCTAAGCTGACCTCTGCCTACACCAACCTGTCAGAGAGAATGAAACCAGACCCAAGGGCAAGTGTGGACATATATCAGAAGTAATAGGAAAGTAGAAAGTTGTTTTTTAGAGAGCTAAAGCTGTACAAGCGTATGCAAATACCAGTTTGTTAGTGACGTTATTTAGAAGAAGTTTCTAAATGATATATTACTCCTTGGAGGAGGTTATGTGGGTATGTTTCTCTCTAGGAAGCGGCTGAAGATTGGTGGGTTGGAAATAAGGTCCTGAGGAAAGAACAGTTCCCACAAGGGTATAGTTACGGGTTAGGTTTGGTTTTGAGCTTTTTAAATAGTGTCAACTGGCGACAAACCAGCTTGGATTCCTCTCGTATGCAGTTATATTGCTTAAGGTTCCTGGGTTTTGTATTTTAATAAAGTACAACTTCAGAGACCAAAAGCTGTAGTTTGGGTGGTTCTTTTCATATTCTTCTCTCTTATATATCTATTTTTTTAAGTGACCTCACATAAAAATGGGAAGGGGAAACAAGACTGTTCCATCTGAAGTCTGCATTGGGTTTCAGCAGTAAGTGCTAGTGCAATTTACACAACTATGAGGCAAAAAGGAACAGCAAAGAACATATTCTTATCTCTGGCAGATTGAACAGTGCCTAAAGTTCTGCGCAAATACAGACATTTAATATGGTGACATGGCTGGCTTTTGCCAACTTTCCACTATTTTTTTGGGTGAATTTATAATTTAAATTTATAAGCCTATTTAAAGAGGTGTGGCTGTTTTTTTTGTTTGATTGCTGTTTCTTTGGGGTTTTTAAAGTGTTGTTAATTATAAAAATGGAAAAGACTAAGATTGCCCTAATTCCCATGGTTAAAGTTATTAGTGGAGGGAAGCACACTGTGGGAAGGGAAGGTTGCTGTAGCTGTGTTTTTTTCATTATCTGTAAAGTAGTTTCTGTGCTGTCTTTCTCCTATCTCTACTTTCTTTCTTCTGCCTTGTGAGCATTGCTGTGGACTCCTTTTTAGCTTAATAATTCAGGTCTAGCAATTCACATGCTAACACCTAGCTTTGAGGTGTATGGCAGCAGCAGTATCCAAGGTCCCGCTGTTCAGCAATGAGTCTCCATTCTTTGAACAATCTGATCATGTTCCCCATCTCTTGGGAGGACTCACGTGCTGCCTTCAGGACTCTAGAACAATCTGTGAGTGATGAAAGTCTGATGGTGCTGAGGCTAGTCAGTCCATCTGAGAAGCAGCAGTATTCAAATGATATCTGAAGCAATCTGTAATATTATGACTCTGCTTCTCATTTCTGCTGCTATTAAAAGGTGAAGGAAGAATAGATATATCCTTAATGTGCCATGTAAGCCTTATGTGAGCGATGGCGTGTGATACTGTGCTGGGTGAAAAATTAATATCAGTACACTTGCAGGTGGCAGATTACTCTGTTTCCTGGAAATTACAGAATATTCTGAATAACTTTGTGTTGTGTGAAATTCAGTGTTGACATATATTAGGATCTGCTTCTTCAACAAAAAAAATAAATCTACACTGTTGAGACACCAGAGTAAATATTTATCTGTATTGATGGCTTAGTAGGTAAGAGAGGCCCCATTTTTTTTTTCCTGGCCCAAATATATGAATTAGTTGTCAGCAAACACATGAAGATCTCTGTTTATGTACAGCCATTTGCTGTCTCAAAAGAGAGCAGAAATAGAAGTCACAGACTGACAACAATGATAAATACGCTTTGAAAAACCTTCCATATAAAGCAAGTTTGAGAAGATTGGCACTTTTCAACTTTTTCCACTTAGAACTATATGCAGAATACAGTCTTTATGAGGAAAGGGAATTGTGTGTTCTGTCTACCCTTTTGGATGGAAGAGTAAAGACTGAGGAATAAAGTCAGAAAACCTCAAGTATGCAAGAAGTTCTTTTAGATGGTGTGTCATTAGTTTATGTAATTAACTGACAAAAGCATCTGAGTAATAGGAAGATGCTGATATTTCTACAACAAAAAATCAGATGCTTAAATGAAATATATGCCTGTGATATATAAATACAGTATTTTTGAGGTCCTGCTATAAATCCTGGTGTTTCAAAATATAAGCAAACTAGATGGAACAACTAAAAAGACACTTTCCCAATCCAGAATTGTCCACTGATGGATTTCTTGCACCTTCTGTCAAACCATCTGCTACAGGTTAATGAGCAGACAGTGTGCTGGATGAGATGGAGCGCTCGTATGAGCTATTTTGATAGCTCCCGTGTTCCTTTCAGTGGGAACTCTGTGATTAATGAAGCTTAGAGTTAAATTTTTGAGGACGGGGGCGGGCAAAGTGTTCTCTCTATGAGCTTCCGCACTGCAGGATGCTGTTGACAGAGAGGGGTGATGAACCCACATTGCTGTTTTTGAAGCATGTTTCAATGTTTTGTTATAAGCCTTTGTTTAGCAGCAGAACATCTCAGTAACCTCTGTCACGTGCCCATGGGAAGTAATGACTGCATCAAGAGGAGCAGGAGGTTGTTCCTGTTTTGGGCTGGAGGGATCTGCATAATTCCAGACATTATACATCACTCTGTAGTACAAAGCAGATATCGGTGCTGGAGCTACAGCCTCGATAGAAGAAATACCAGCTTCATTTTGCGATCTACCTGAGATCTCTCTGCAGAGGCATCACCGTCACCTCTTAAGAGTCTCTTCTGCTGCAATTCTGAACATGATACTGCACAAATATTTTTTTCTGCTGGTGACAGACACAGATGTTGTGTTTAAAGCTGCATACAGAATAGCAGAGAAAGTATTTATTTAGTTAGTTAATTACAACGTATGACCTCTTGAAGTATTTTTAAGTATGCTTCATCAAAGTATTTGTGAATGATCCAATTTTACTTTGTAACTTAATCATTCTTGCATTCATCAGGATTTAAAAAGGTTACCGGTGCCATTTGGCCACTGTTTAATGACTCCTATGAGTACTGGTGAAGTATGAGCTGCTGTAAGTATCAGAGGTCCAGACCCAACAACAGTAGGGTGGAAGTGACCAGTGTCCCCGTGTGTCACCATCAGCGCTCGCAGCACTGCTGTGGCTGCCCGCTCGCTGGACCTGCTGATGGTCAAAGCTGAAGCACGTTGCTGAGCACTGGTGGCTGCTCCAGGGACAGAAGAGCAGCGATGCAAAGGGTGCTCGTCCTGCAGTACAGTAGCTGTGGGTTTCCTGCTAAAACAGTGTTATCAGCTGTTGGACTGAGCCTGTGTTGGCCTATCAAAGACTCCTTGCTAGAATTTTTTGCTAAACTACTTTTTCTCTCATTAGACAACAATACTGGCATTTTGCATGTAGGTCAACAATGCGATTCTCTTCTTTTGTTTGACTATTGTTTTTCAGAAAGGGTTGGAGAGTGAGCATGCCCAGATGTTCCTCACCTCACAGATACACTGTGGGCTTCTTTGCTAGGAGCAATTCCTATGGCTTAAAATTTTTGCTAAAACAACTATCACCTATTAATTATGCCACTGCATGAAAATTCACAAAGTGAAAAACCATTATGGTCACATTGGAACAGTCTGTGCATCATGGCCACGCATATTGCATTAATAACCAAACTTTGGAGCTAATTAATTTTTCACACAATCTGATATTCTGACTGTTATCTATCTGTATTTAGTGAACTTGCCTAATACAGTAAGTGGTATGTGAATAGTGCACAAACTGAAAAAAGAGCTATAGCTACTCCTGACAGATCAACCTATTTCAGTCCATGTTTTCTGTCCCAGTGTAACTTCAGTGACTTAATGTTTTCAATGTACTTACTTTCAGTAAACCGACCAACTTAGTTTACACAGCACTCAAAGAGGGCAAGAGCTATTGCAGTTCATTTGTCGTTCCTCATGTCCCATAGCTGTGCGTGAATCCGTGGAAGTCAAATGTAGACTTGGGGCCTTCCTGCACTTGATGTTACTGGGTTATGATCTCCATTTCATAACTGAAAAGGCTCTGACATCTCTGTGTAAATACTTATTTTTACTCTTATATTTGTGGGGTTGTCAATAAGACCAAGAAGGTGAAGCTGCTGATCATAGGCATTCTGGTGACTAATTAATGTGTAATATTGTATAATGCAACTCTGTAGGGAGTCTCCTTATTTTTTACACAAAGTATAACCTAATTATCTAAGACTGATCTGTTGAAATTTTCTTCTCTCCCTCTCTGCCTGTCTATTTACTAGCTTAGATACTTTAAAACATTTGAGTTTTCTGAAGCATGTCCAAATTCCTTCAGTATTTGGGGAGAGGGGAACAGATGTAAAGGTCTTAAGTCTCAAGCAAGACCATGGAAAGGGTAACTGTAGTTTCACCCATATGAGACCCGTTTCCTTCTCAGCTGATGCTTAGGGACCAGGATTTGCTGCAGCATCTCAAGCAGCACTACATGCTTGTGGGTGGGCAATTGAATCAAGCCCCTACTGCCATATTAGAGGCTGTAGAACTGTTAAAGTGTCTCAGAGCTAGAAAAATCCTATTAATTTCTGATATAAGTCCTCAGAAATATCTGGAGGAAAAATATTAAGGTCATTAGATGCATATGGCATTAGATGCTTTTAATGAGACTAGGAGCATCATTAAATGAACTTTTAAGAAAGAGGCTGCTATACTGTAATTCTTTTAAATTTGTCTGTATCCTTACTGCTGCTGGAAGGAGCAATCCCACTCAACATTACTGAGTACATTAAGCTTTAAAACCAATTTGGGCCGCATCCACTCTACCATTACAAGTAATCTTTTAAATCAAAAACGTCTTAAATTTTAGAGTGTAGTTGTATCTATCTTTGAATAGAGAGTGTTGCTATTTTTAATGAAGTTTGAGCCATTTTATTTTGATTTATCTTCCATTTAATCTTAGCAGTCAGAACCAGGAGATACTGCAGCCAATAAACCTCTGGCCTTTTTTGTTTTCAGTTTAAAAGATTTGAAAACCATTTGTATGTTAATATGTAAAGTGCAGACTATGGTGGGACAGAAAGGTTGGGTGGGTTGTTAATCTAGACTTTTTTAATAAAGATTGAAAATAAATCCACTCTAGCTTGCTTTGTTTGACCTCACTCTTCTGAATATCAGCTGTAGAATATTGCTCTACAATTTGAGCAAAAGAATGTCAACAGTGAGTCTTCATCATGCTACATATGATTCAGAAAGCCCTATGGATTTTGTTGCTGGTCAGATGGAAAAATACGTTAGATGGGAAAATAACCCATTTCAACATAGTCTTGTTTAATATTCATCATACAAGTCTGACCACTTAAAAAGATTGTTGAGACTTAGCTGGTGGTCAAAGCGAAAGATGATAACAAACATAGCATTTTTTTCACATAACACTGTCAAAATACCCAAGTTTGTTCAAGGAAAGATTTTCAAGTAGCAGTTTATTTTATTTACTGTTACTTTAAATAATCATTTTCTTGTCTAAAGAAGTATTTTCCATATTTTTAATTAACTTGATCTAAGTTTTATGAGGAGGCTTAACAATAAGGTCTTACTTCAGGATGCTGATAGTTTTCAGTACTTCCAGTAGAAATTTGTTAATATTATCGTTTCCTGTGGTTAGGCTTTTATAAAAAAATCCTGCTTTTTTGCTTAAATAATTACCATTATAATTTAATTTGGAAGTATAATTTGTGTAGGTCTGCTCATACTGTTCTCTTTTTGGATCAAACTAGGAGTCTAAACAATTGCAAGTTCAAGCTCTGAAACATTATTTTCTTAATTTTATGCCATAAAAAGCCGATTAATGCAAGATGTGTTTCAGCCATGCCCTATTTATGGAATTGTTCACAGCTTGTATTCAGGAAAGTGACTGAAGTTTGGGGAAGAAAACTTTCTCCTCTATGTAGTATCCATCTTATGATTGGTACCAAATGTTGAGAGCAAGGAGGATGGCATGTGCACAAGTGCTAGTTTAGTTCTATCGATAAATTTCCAGTGGTGTTTCTACAGAAGTGTCATAGGAGACATTCTCACGTTAGTGTATGATGCTTTTTCTCCTCCGATATCACTTGTGAAAGCTCTCTGGTGGGCACTGGGATGACTGCACGGTGTTGGGGTCGGTGTGGTGGCCTCCAGAGCAGGCTGCAGTGAACAGCTTTGCGTTTGCCAGGTGAGCTTGGCTGGCTGTGACACCAGCTTTTCAAACTATTGTAGTCATACCAAAGGACTGTCGTGTTTTTTTTTTTTTTTTACCCTTGCTGAAGTACTTTCAAATTGTACTGTGATCTAAGAGTACTACACTTCATTACTGGGGTTGCAATTTGTCTTTCTGCATAGTGCAAATTGTGTGACTTATATGTGAGGGCTGAGAACTGGCTCCTGAGGTCATTTGGTGTACGTGTTATCTAGCACGTTAATGAAGAAATTGAATCAAGAGCATAAGTTTTGCCCTGTGTGTGAAAGGCAGTCAAGAGTGTGAAGTTCCTCAGCAAGCTTTGAGTAGGTTACTGAAAATTAGTGACTTAGCCAGAGCTTGAGCAGGAGCAAAGAAACTGAAGCAGGAGGAGTTGCAGCGTGTTCAGCTGAACTGAGTTCTAAGTGTAATCCTAATGCCCTCTGTTGCTGATGGCGCAGCTTCTGATGTCCAAAAAAAGTACCACGTACTGAAGGCTGGTGGTTTCATATCTACATATGGAGAATTATGATTAACCATGTGTATTGTGGGTGTGTGTATCAGTAGGGCTGACTCACAATACAGTATAGAGGTGTGGTGACCTTGTCACTGATGGATGGGAAAAAGTGTTTCCAAAAGTGTAACTAAATGCATTTTTCAGTGGTATTTAAGGCTTCCAGATTTCATAGGCTGGACTTTAACATCATCCCTTACTGGGAGCTTCATGTTTTTCTGTGCTTGAGCCTGATTGTCAGGGAGTAGCAGGATGAGGTTGCTCTGCAAGGGAGACCAATGGCCACCAAGGGTGACAACAAAGAGCATAGCCCCACACTGCCAAACAAGAAGAGAGGAGCAGTCTGGTGACAGGATCCATGGTTGGCCAACAGCCCCATTTTCCAGACAGGCCTGTAGTCACAGAGCAAGGCCAAGGTGAAGTCAGCTGGCCAGGGCAGGTGGCCGGGTGCAGGCACACCGGGAGTGCGGCTCAGGCAGACACCCATGGCAAGACTCAGAGCTTAAACAGAGCTCACAAGCAAAAGAGGGAAACCACCAACAAGGCTTTTAATAGCACTTTCCCACACGGCTCTTCTCCCAGCTCTCTGGCAGCAGCACAGAAGAGTGAGCACAGCACAGCAGCAGATCCCCAGGGAGGGTGGAGAGGTGCTGCCCGGGGCCTTGACGCTGACCTTTGAGTATCGTGGCTTTGCCTGGAGGAGGTAGCTTCAGGCAGCTGTGCTTTCTTCTCTTGCATTCTTGGACATATTAATTGACAACTATGAGGCTGTGAAAATATTAATAAACTTTGGATCTAATTTGCTTCACAGTGTACCCTGTTACCTTCACAGACTCTGAAATGTCTGATTTTTTTGAGTTTTTGTGGTATGATAGCTTCTTCAGAGCCCTTTTTTGTTTTAACTGTGGTAAAAATAATAGTGTTTAAGAGAAATATCATGCAGGTCATCATTTTAACAAGGACAATGAGAGAACAATATTAAGGACTTATTGAGAAGGGTCAGCAGCTCTCTGTGTGTATCACTGTTTCTGTGCTGGTAACACTCTAGTTAGATTTGTACATATTAAAGAAACCTTAGAAATTGCTGCCAGGGTGATAATTAATGCTGTGCTCAAAAGCACAACTTGAATCAGTGCTCCCTGGAGACCCAGCAGAGATAGCACAGGTTGAACACCTTTGTGAAAAAGCAAGTGTGAGAGCAGAGCCAACAGGAAATGTTCGCTGTTACAAGCTGAGGGGAGGAACGATGCAGTGTTAAGGTGTTAAAGATGTCTCTTTTGGGTTAACAAAATACATGAACCATCCTTAGAAACCCGGGGGGAAAGGAAATATGATTGTGCGATGAAACAGTGAAAGGAAGGCGGGAATTAACACGACCCAGAGCATTGGAGAAACACCGGAAATAGATGTGAAGAAAAAGTAAATTAAACAGAAAGAAGAAACTCACTGGAGGGGACAAACAGCTGGACCAAAAGCTGCTAGAAATAGATGCATTTATTTTGAGAAGATGGAAAATTATTCGTGTGACAATCCTGGTAAACATGAAGGGGAAAGAAAACATTGAAATGTAAATTGCATCTTCTGTAAATTGCATAGTACCAAGAAGACTGTCAGATATGATAACATTTTTTAATTAAGGTACTTGCTGAAAACAAATGATGTAGTCTTAATAGTGATTTTAAAATTTATAGTTTTTGGAAGATGGACCCTTTCCCAACTTGCATAACGACCATAGGACAGGTATTGCATCCGAAAATTAAATTCCATTCTGAATTTTACTGGTGATAATTCAATATTTCGACTTACCAGTAAAAGACAAACTCACTAGTTCTTAGAAAAGTTACTGTCTCAATATTGCTAAGCAAATGAAGGTTTCTTGATATCCTGGAAACTGTGTATGGTTCATGGTGTAATAAGAGAGACATGTCTACATTCATGGTGCAATAAATAGAATATCAAGTAATCCAACAGCTAAATCTAATATTAGTTTACAGATTCACTGATAAAGGCTAGGAAGTGAAGAATAGTGTTGCCATGGTGAACTCTATACGATAAAGCACAAGAAGAACAAGCTAGTGAATAATTGATACATGTCTAAGATTAGAAACGATCATTTACAGTGTGCTCTTTGATATTCATGCATGCTTTTTACTTTAAAAAACCTCAGAGAAATGTATTAGCATAGACTGTGACAGGTTTTTGCATAAAGTTTTAAGCAAAGTACCGATGGCTTATGTGTGAGAGAACACACAGATATACAGTTACTGCAGTGCTAAGATTGAGAATTCAGGCCTAAACCAAAAAGTTCAAAACTGGAAGATTTAGCATGGGCTGTGTTTGGCCAGGCTACATGTATTACTCTCTGTCTTAAAAATATAACAGAAATAAATAAGAATGTGTGTCATAGGATTGAGTAAGACAAGTTATAACCTTGTGCCTGCGTGCTTACTTCCTTCTGCTTTTAGCCATATAAAAGAGCTCTTAATTTAATTTTTAAAGCGTTAGTTTGGAAGTAATTTAGTAAGGTGTCTCCTAGGCCATCTTGAATTAAGGAACAGTACTTACAAGTGTCCTGATAAACCTTAATGACATACTTTTAAAAAACAGATAAAAATCTGACTGCAGTTGAGAAGGTATCTCTGAGCAAAGTAATGGAAAGCTGTTTTCTGGCATAAACATCGTAGGTCTGCTGGAGAAAAGAACTGCAGGCATCATGCCTTTATAAACAGTTTTGCTTAATAAATGTGTCATTTATTTTTATAAATGTATGATGGAAATCAGTGAACATACACAATAGGTCTAAATACAGTCCAGCTGCACTGTAGCAAACTTGTTGTAAATTCTTTTTTAGCAATCCCAGTAGCAAGAGCTATTTTTCATTATTAATTAGTCCCATTAAAATAAACAAAACGCATGCAGTTGGATCGCATACAACAATCCTGAGGTTGGGGGTGTTGTTTTTTCTGCTTGAAAGCTGAATGACATTATTTAGGGAAAAAAAATTGACTAATGTAAAGTAATCTCTGTATTAATATTGTGTGTTTAATTTCAATTTTTTTTCACTCTTTCAATGCATCAAGTTGGCAAATCATCTTATAGTAAATGCCTCATTAAAACAAACAGCTCTTCATGTTCTCTAGGGTAAGTTAACTTATATCCAGGTTATGATCATATATTTAGAACTTGAAAAAGGACAAATCAGAACTAAATCAAAACTAATTCAGTAGTTACTGTGAAATAGTGATGGCAAATATCAGGGGATAGACTTGAGAGATGCCTTAAAGGGTGGCAAATATCAGCATCAGGTTCAATTTTAGTTAATTTACTGCCTAGAGTAAGTAGGGAGTAGCATAGAGCTCGTAAGAAAAAGTTCAGATTTATATTACATGATGAGACACTTGATTCCCTTCATTAATTCCTAAAGCTGCACAGGCTTGCTGCACGTTTTTCTGCTCACAAACAGGCAAATTGCCAGTAATGGTTATCAAGACATGCAAGCTGAGAGAAAAGGAGAGGGGTTGTCTTTCTTAAACATAGTAGGGACAGAAGATCATAGAGATATTAGATTCATATCAAAATGATCAGTGTTTTTGTCAGCTGGTTTGTAGTATGCTTAAATATCCCTATTTCCCACAGATACACATATTTAAAGATTGGGTTTTCAGATTTTTCAGATTTTTTTTGTCTATCCCAGAACTGAATCAAATGTAAAACTTGCGCTGGCGTTTTATACATTGATGGCTTTATACAGACCAACCGTGGTCTATGTAGAAGAAACTGTATTCAAAATCTGTATATTTTTCATACTTGTATTATATGCACAATAGTTTAACAATGGCTTTGTACTGAACAAGAGGGAGGTTTGTGTTGTGCCTGAAGCAATGACCCATGTATATGCAATAGTAATACTTTGTAGTGTCCTCTTCAAACAGATCTTGATACAGTTGCTTGGTGGAATGGTTGTGTTTCTTCCTGCGTTCTTTGGTCAATGTCACATTGGATGTTAGAAAACAGCCTTATTAATTGCAAAAAAAGGGTAGGATTTTCCAGTACATTGAAGGCCTCAGATACACATGACATTGGTGATGAGAATTTGACAAATGTACCTTTGAGAAAAGACTTGTGAAGTTTATTTTTGAGAGACCTAATAACCATCATTAACCTCAAAATGGCGAAGCACTTATCTTTCAGCACGGCCCCGTAATTAATGGGAGACTCTTCAGTGAACAGCAGCTGTTGTCTGGGCCTTGTTTTCCTGTTCGTCCCTTTGAAATGGAAGTTAGAGAGCTGCAATGGTTCCCCTCGGGATGCTGGTGGTTCCTGGGGCACCGCAGGAACCAGGACACGGTTTTGGCAGCAGAGCTGCCTTTGCTGCGACCCGTGTTACATGATGGTATGGAGCTCTGCTGAGTGGAGCTGACCTGGGCTGGGGTTTGCGGTCTACTGGTCAGTTAAAATTGTTTTATAAAATTATACACAACAAAGGAAAGCGGTGTTATTGCGTAAACACTACAGACAATTATTATCCTTAATTAGCTTTTCAGAAATTTTGAAGCAGCGTCTTAGAAAAAATTGCAGCATCAAAGCCTGTTTATGTGCATAGACGTCCAACAAAGGCAAAGGGGTATCTTCTTTTCAATGGGTTGGTGAAGCCTGTATTTCAGCTACCTGGTATTTGTGGTTTTTCTGTTATATTTCCATGGAATTTAGATTGTTTTTTCCGTGCCTTATTTCCCATATGGGTTGTTAAGCGTCAGTAAATTAATTCTATACATGATACTGTCTATGATTTGCATACAGGAAAACATTAACATTGAAGTTGCATGCATTTGTTAATATTTGTTTACATTATTTCTTTATAAGTGTTTTCTTGCAGAAAAGCTGATAGTGCTGAGTATTGCAAAGCACAGATACCGTTTCCCCCAAAATAAGACAGGGTCTTACATTAATTTTTGCCTCAAAACATATTTCTTTTTTACATGTATAGCTGCCTGGACACTATTTCAATTGACTTTTTTAATGAACTGTAACTAGGGCTTATTTTTGGAGTAGGGCTTATATTTCGAGTGTCCTGAAAAATCATGCTAGGGCTTATTTTCGGATAGGTCTTGTTTTGGGGAAAACTGGGTATTCTCAAGTTTCTCTGTCAAAACTTGAAACTGTATTATGTAGTTTTTCCACCTGTTTTTTAAACAGAGTGATAGACATTTGTCAGAGGCTTCAGAAACAGATTTGGATCTTCCTCTGAGCACAGTGCAGAAGAAGAATGCATCAAGGGCTCTGCTCACTATTAATACTTCTGAGAAAAGAATGTTTAGTTGAGATAGATGTTCATCTTGTTTTGTTAGTGTAAGTTTTGAATAAAGTGATCTCTACTTAATTCTGAAGCAGTTCACTGGCAGCATGATTAACAGTGGTTTATTGTATAACCAAAGAAAGCAATATTGATAAAGGCGTCCTTAGAGATGCCTTCTGAATTGTTTAGTTTTCCTAAGTGAAGTAATCTTTTAAATAATTTTGCAATTTTTTTTTAATTCATCTATTGTTTTGGCTGTCTTCATGATTCTTATTCTGAGTTTGGTTTTGATATCATCATATACATGAAAGCTAGAAAGTGCAGTCACTAAAGCTGTTATTCAGAACACCATTATTAGCAATTTGGGCACCTGGAGTTTGCGTTTGTAGTTTTTTGTAGATTACTCATATGTAGAAACTTTGGCTCTAATAATTGAAAGTGTTTACTTCACATTGGGATCAGTATTTCTTTTTTGTCTTTTTTTCAGCATTAAATATGTTAACAAGTGAGTGGGCAGCAAACTGATCAGTATTCCAAACTGAAGAAGTTACGTGCTACTTCTGTTAGTCTTTCTTCTTAATTATTCACTCTGAAGTCCTTTATATGTAAAGGCATAAAAAAGGATAAGTCAACTCTAAGTCAGGGGGAGGCCTTGCTTGGTTGTTACTTAGATTTATTATTAATTTTCTACTCTTTTTTGTCTAAAATAATAAAGAATTAGTTGCTTTGGAAAAAGAAAAAAGTAATGCTGTACTACAGAATTTGACTATTAGACAAAGGAAATTTAAACTAAATTGAAAAGCTGGTTGATTTTGTAACATGAAGGTAAGGTACTGGCTGCAATGGGTGTTTTGCTTGTCTGTTTTTTTCCTGAAGCTGTTTAGCTGGGGGAAAACTATGCAGATCGTGATAGGAAAAGGGTCTCTGGAGAACAGATTTCTGTTCTACCAGTTTTGATGCCCGTCTTTCAAATTGTTCTTCTTGCTTGTGCCTGCAAGAAAAGCTGGAAAAGTTCAGGTCTAAATCTTGTCTGGGATGCTTTGTACAGATGGCTTAAGAATTTCATCCGGAGTTTGTTTATTTAAAATTGCAGTGTCTGGGTCACTGAATTTGCTTGCATATCTGATTAATCAAAACAGAGCGTGGAGGGAGATCAGAAAAAAGAAAACTATTTAATGAAATGCTAGTTTAGAGGATCAAATTTAATTAAAACTAGCAAAACAAAAGCAGTAGTTCCCATCTGAAAACTGTTGCAGCCAGCCACATCACAGAAGCCTACTAAAATAAACGTCAGATTTTTGTAGAAGAGGATTACTTTTAATATTTTTGTTCCAATGGACCTCCGCTTTTGCTGGAGTCACCCAACCAACACCTGATGCCCCATTAGAAATGCTGGCAGGAGAACAGCATTGCCAAGAACTCTCCTGAGAACGCAGCGCGGTCCTGCTGGTGGTGAGTGCAACACCCCACCACCATGCACCCTCCGTGTTAGTCACGTGTAGAAAACTCCTTATCTTATAAACAATTAAGTGTTTTCCCCTTGTCACTTTGACTCCAAATGAGGCTGTAGTTATGTGATCACTGTGAACAGGAGGAACTGGTGCTGATGCTGGGAAACGAGATCCCTTCATCTCACATCCTGCTCTGTCCCCCAGCTCACTTGTGTTGGCCGTGCTTGAGTCTTCCCCACAAAAGTTAATGTGAAGTAGAGGGAGAGTTGGATTTTTTTGTTTGTGCTTTGTTTTGGTTTTTTTAACTCTCTCAGATATTTGAAATACCACCTGATTCTGTCCTTTTCACTCTTGAAATCTTTGAGAAATACAAAGCTATTCAAGACGTATGGGCAGTTTTGAGGTGAAATTTACATAGAATAGTTGCGTTCTAAAACGTTATGTTGTAAAATAGCTAGAGACACGAGAGTTTAAACCTAGAATGGGATGGCATTTATTGATACTAATTTTCAAAGTTTTCATCAATGTGGAGCTCTCCAGAGCACCCACATGGAGCTGTCAGTGACTGTGGCAAAAAGCAGTAATCCATGTACTGCCACCCTGATGGCAAACAAGGTTGATCCCAGCCTGCTTTTACCAGTTTTTAGTAGTTGAGGTGTTTTTTTGTATCACTTTATCCTATTGTCTGCTGGTGAATTAAATAAATGTTTTTAGGACCTCAGAATGTTTATTAGCGAACTGCTTTTGCTAATAGTAATCAGGATGTGTGGGTATACGGTCAATAAGTGAGGTGAACATTTTGTCACAAATTAGGTAAATGTAAAAGAAAAGCGTGACCTTATACGTGTTTGGTGAGAATCCATCAACCAAGTTGAGCTCCAGGGATTGTATAACAACACATCAGAGAATAGTGCCTGCTAAGTACAGGTATGTTTATCAATCTATTTTAGAGCATAAAAGATGCATCTCAGACACTTCATTTATAAGAAGGATGTGGACAGGCTTTCCAGAAGGGCATATTATGACAGGACAAGGGGTAATAGTTTTAAACTAAAAGAGAGGAGATTGAGATTAGCCCTGAGGAATAAATTTTTTATAATGAGGGTGGTGAAACACTGGCACAGGTTGCTCAGAGAGGTGGTAGATGCCCCATCCCTGGAGACATTCAAGACCAGGCTGGACGGGGCTCTGAGCAACCTGATCTAGTTGAAGATGTCCCTGCTCATTGCAGGGGGTTGGACTAGATGAGCTTTGAAGGTCCCTTCCAACCCAAACTATTCTATGATTTAGTAAATGTATTTAGTGCATTTACTCTACTCTGTAACACAACATAGTTACCAGAAAAGACTTCCCTTTAAGAGACCAGTATGTTGGGGTAGGAGTTGAAGTATGAAGACAGACTAATCCGTCTTGTCTTTGAGGTCATGAGGAGAAAGCGCGAGGACCAGAGCCGTACGTACAGTGTGAGCTGTGTCACTGTGCAGAAATGTTGACGCTGCCTTCCCGAGCTGTTCACACCAGACTGGCCAGGTGGAACTAGAAGCGAAGTGCAGCTGGTTGGGTGGACACAAGCGACTGCTAGAGCCCTGCCCTGCTCCTTCCAGCACCTAAAGCTTTTCATTGTGCTGTGCACCCGGAGCTGGAGTGAAGCAAGCGCAGCTGGGCCTGGCGCGGCCTTGCACCCCCTGGGCTGGCTGGGCACATCCCCGCTGCCTGGGAGGTGGCTGCTCCCCTCTGCATTAAATACTTCAAAAAATACAAGTTCTAGATGAATATAAATGGATAACTTCCCTAGCTAAGCTTATTCTCGCTGTGGTGCTTCATCAGTTTCTGGGCAAGCAGAGGAAGGGAAAGACTTCTGAATTGGGGAGAGTGGGGAAATCATTAAATGGAATAAATTTTATGAACGATGAAGTGATACAGGGCCAAATAGTTTTGGTGTTTTTTTTTCTCATTCACTAATATTTGAGGTGACTGGTTTCCTTGATTCCTTCACAGAAGATTTCTTTATAAATCTCCAAAATAATAGGATTTATCTTGTATTATAATTTTGACTACTTTTAACCAGCACAAACTTAGTAAATTAAATTAATAGTTAATTTTACCCCTAAAACTCCGTCAACAGTGATTTTAATATTTGCCCTCACTTTTTTTTTTTCAGTTTAACATCTCAACAGATTAGTATCTCAAGATACTAATGCTTGCTCTGCAAGTATTCAAAATATCCAGCTATTTTACCAGTAACTTTTTTAACAAGAATTTTTTATAAGTGAAGGTTCTTTCAGTATTCAATGGAAAGGGAAGATCATTGCCAGAATAGCAAAGTATTTACATGATCCTCTGCAGGGATTAACGTGTTCTCTGCATGAATTATTTATCTTAGTAATCGTTATCATATCATGATCTCAGAATTAATTACAACATTGAGTGGGAAATATTTCAGCTGCCTTTGATTCATTCTTCTATGTTGTTTGTTACCTTCTTTTCTTAGTAAGCTGCATTTCTCATAAAGAAAAGCAGTATTTCCCCTTACACTCCTTGTTCCTGCATCTCTTTTTCTTTTTTCCCTCACTTTCAGTTGCAGAACAACTGGTGCTTTTGCTGTTTTGAACCCCACCCTTAGGGTTGCCAGGCAGAGGAACTTCATTGCGTAAATAACCTGTTACTGAACAGGCTACTGCAGCCCCAACCAGCCACCTAATGAGCAGCCAAGTCTTAAAGGAAATAACTTCTACCATTTACTGGTTTGGAACCAGACCTTTTAAACATGGAAAAAAAAAATAAAGCAGTAAATTTGCTTTAAAATAATAAAACAGCTACAGAGAAAGAAATCTTTGCCAGCAGAAACAAGTGTAAAGCAAGAATATAAATGCCTGAAAATAACTCTCAAAATAGTAACTCCTGAAAATGGATGATAACATCATGCATTGCAAATGCTCAATTGCTTTTATTCAGTTTTGAGGTTTAGGGATGTGGGTTCAATTTGGGTCCTCCTCTGGCTTCTGGACTGGTTTGCGAGTGACCTCAGATGAACTACACAGATCTTGTGAGATCGTTTCTGGTTTGTTCTGTGCAATAAATATTTGACTCTAATAATTCACATCTTGACATTCCAAATCAAACTGATTTCTCCATCCCTGTTAAGTGGTAAAATATAAATTACTCCAAGTAGAAGCATGTGTGTAAATATTTGAAATAGAGAAGCGATGCTTTCTGACAAGTACTACAAATTCGGTTGGCAAAAGTTTGTGTGCATTTCATCATGTTCTGGAGATTACTATCTGACCATCAGTTTTTATTAGCACTGTCCTGAAGTTGATAAACACAGAAATATTAGGAGAGAATCACGTGAAGCTGCATGCAGAAAAGAGAGACACAGAGCAGAGCCTGGAAGGGTGGAGAGATGACGGGTATGAATTTCAGGTGAGCAGGTAGGATGCTGTGGAAACAAAACTAGGCAGGTACAAAATTGTACAGAGCTTAAAGTTGCAAAGTTAAGAGACAGTGTTAGGAGCAGGTTTGTAATAGCTGGTGACATTTCTGAGACTAAATTTTTTGCTGCTGTTAAGGTCAGCTAAGACAAGCTCTTTTGTTGGTTCTTGGATTCTGGTCAGTGTTGGCTTTAGGGTTTAGCTGTAGGTAGATAAAGTAGACAGTTACTAACCATTTGGCTGATGGAAGCAGCCAGACAGCTCAGTAAGACCTGCTTTGGTCCTGCCTTTCCTGGCCATCCACCAGAAAGCAGTATATAGAGTTTATTTTTAAATCACCTTGTATCTGGCATCTGGACTCAGTTCATCTGCATGCGTCGCCAGAAGTGGTTTGAGCAGTTTCTTTTGAGGATGATAGTCTATGTAACGCATTTATTGTCAGTTCTCAGTTGCCACGGTGAAAGATGTCCCATATAAATAGTTGTTCTTTGAGGAGAGCTGTCATTTCTATTGATGGGAGCTGCACATAAGTTGCTATTTAGTGTTGGTGTCAATGTTATTTAGTATTGATATCTATTAGAAGTATCAGACAAAGAGTGGGCTCGTAAAGAACATTTTACCCTTGTAATTAGGCAGATCAATTCTGACCATCTGCAAAGGTGGGCTAATGCATGACAGGTCCAGCAGCATTGAGTATTCTGATATTAAGCTACATTGTGCTATATATCTCAAGTTTCTGTCAGTAGGGCTGAGATGTGGCGTGTTTGTTTGCTTTTTATTTTATTTTGTTTTGTTTTGTTTTTTTCCTTTTCATGTGTCTTTCTGGATAAAGGAATCTTCGTCATAGCTTAAGGACGGAACAAATGACGCTCTGAAATGAGTGCAGGCAGGAAGGTGCTGCAGGAGGACGGGCCAACAGAGGGTGCTGAAGTGATGCAGCTCCTACCATCACTCATTTTTTTGTTTTCTGGAGAACAATGTGTATTTCGACAAACCTCCTTATTTTGGGATCTTACTTTACAGCTGGGGAGTTACTGCAGTGTTTGTGCATTTAATGCCACAGTTTTCATAGTTTTAAATATTATTAAATGATGAAGATTATTTCAGAAATGTCCATTAAGCAATAATATTTACAAGAACAATGTGTACCTACTTAGGTTATTTATTGATTTTCTTTACTTCTAAAAAGTGACACAAATAAAAATCCTGCTTTTCAGAAGAAAAAGCTGGTCACAGTGGAAGTGCCAATGATCTCTGTGGCTTATACGTGTTGTATTGCATATATTTTTTTACCGATGTAACAAAACACCTGATCTATGAAAGCCATAGGTTGGTATAAATAACACCTGTGTAGAAATAGCATACTTACCAAGAAATGTCTGAAGGAGAATGAATAAAAAGTTAGAAAGCATAAGACAAATAATTGTGCAATACTTGGCAGTCAAACAAATCATGTCCATACTGTACTTTATTTCAGGTTCCTAATTTTTGTCCTTGTTCAGGGTTCGGTTTCTGCAGTGGTTGTAGAGGAGAGTGTGCCCTTTATATACTGGACTGAAAAGGTGGCGTGTCTGCACAAGCTGTAGCGTTTGGCTGGAGGTTGCTTGATTCACCTTGCCCCTGTTCTTGTAAATAAAGTGTGTCCATGAAAGTCAGTATTTGCAGTGTTGCCTCAGAGGCTGTTATGGAAAGTGCTCCCTCCCTCTCCTCCTGACTGTCCTGCCCACAAAGTGATGGGTAATGACTTCAGGCTACCAGAGACTGGAAAGTGCAAATTTATCACATGAATATGCAGAAAAAGGTGATTGCTTTTAAGATGCAGTCTCATCTAACTGCACAGATCTGATGTATGATGGACTGAATCCACTCTGTTGTATTGATTATGATAACCTGAAGTATTCCATGTTATTGGGATTTTCTTTGAGTTTAAAACTTGATAACAAATTTTTGTCCAAAAATCTTGTACATCTCTGACAGCATCTCACAAACATGAACGGGCTTCTCAGCAGGGAGATGAGGAACTGGAGTAGTTTCAGGAACTTGTCAGATCTGCCGTCTGTCACTTCTCATTTTCCAGAAACCAAAAAATGTCTAAACAATGAGGCCTTATCTTTAAAATGCATCTGGAGTATAGCATACAAAAAGACACCCAAATTTGCAGAAAGTTTGAAGCAGCAGATCTGAGCCATGGCTGCCCTGTCTATCTCAGTGACTTTTGACTTAGATGTCACAGTTTGATAGTTCTCTTAATGTGCAGGAAACCTGAACTCTTGCGTAAACATGCCAGAAGAGAATTATCCAGACTTACAGTACTGCTTCTTAAAGCATGGGCAGAAGTGCTATTGTGTTTTTGTGGGAAATACCTTCAAAGGGCTATCCAGAAGGAAGAAGGCACTGAAGAGAGAGAAATAAAAAAGTATAAACGCTTTAATAATATGTGGTGAAGTGGCGAGGGTGGTTCCTGTTGTTAAGGGAAGGGTAGAGAGAGGAGACAGGGTTGTAAAACACCGCTTTATGAGATGGCAGAAAACTGGGTATCATTTGCTAATATCAACTCAGTTGATTTTTAAGTGCCCATTTGTTGGGGCTGAACAGGTCAGCCACTGTTGCTGGAGTTGGACTGTCCTGTTTGCTGCCATGGGTCTGGAGTATTCAGGTTGAGATACGCCGTTCAAGAGGCTGCTCTGACAGCCCTGTGGTTGTCCAGGTGGGTTTGACTCTGTCCATGGAGGTGTTCAACACTATGGTTGAACAAGGCCCCGAGCAACTGCATCTCATATTGAAGTTAGCAAACAAGGTGTCTTACTCATTTCACAGACCTACGTAGCATCATCACTCCTTAAGCTCACAGACAACATTCAAATTCTCCTTGTAGTAACAGAACGCGAGTTGGGTTTGATGATCCAGCATTGTGAGCCTCTGGGCACATCCGTCACGGGACAGCCCTCTCCCTCAAAGCGCGGTGCCCACATCTGCTGCTAGTGGTTTTGCACGCAGACGTGGTGCAGGTGGCAGTCTCAGCTTCAGAGCCTTTTGTTCCTGTTGGGATCTGCTCAAAACTCTCAGCTTCTTTTCCATCTCCACCTTCCAAACTGGCATTAAAACCTTGGACACACTGACAGTAACATGGCAGCAGACGATGAGCGTGTTGCTTGGAGAAGGACCACCAGAGACAACTTCATGCTCCGCATGGTTCCATGACCCGTGAATCCCAGACATAAACCTGAGTAAGAACAGTCCTGCAGTCCAAAAGCCATCTCTGTGTTGTGTTATTTGAGGGCTGAGAAGATGTCAGCCAGTCTAGGTGAGGAAATGTTGCAGTGGTAGCTTTGTGCTGCTTACGTGGCCTGTCTCGAAGAATGGTTATGGGTGAATAACTTTTGTTTCTGAGCCTGCAGCTGTTATTAGACTGAATTAAAAAAATGGCTGCCAGATGCCTGTGGTTGCACCAAATAGAAATGTAATGTTTCCTGTTCTTATAGGGGCCTTGTAGGTGTACCTGAATAGCAAAAGATTCCTACTCTCAGCAGTTCTATTTTCCAGAGGTGCCACTCAGTTTACTTCTGCTTAAGGAATTACAGCATAATGCAGTTTCTGCTATTGCTTATAGTTTCTGACCAGAAATCTACCAGAACCAACCAAACAACAAAAAGACTAGTTCATGTTGTCACTGTAAAGACAAGTTGTAATTTTAAAAATTTACAACATTTGGATATATAATTTTCCGACTTGTTTTGTGTCTCTATCCAAGAGCATGAATTCCTGGTAAGAAAATATGCAATTATTCTTTTAACAGCATCTATTATGAAATGTTTGCTAGATAAATACCATTTTTAAGGTCATGTTTTAAGACTTGGATTTTGTTTAATCTTTTGCTTAATCTGGGAGCAGTAATATATCACGTTGTCCAGATGACTGAAGGTTAAGGCGCCTGTTGTTTTCCCTAGGTAGCTGTGATGGCTCACAATGCAGAACAGTGATCTCCAGGAAGCAAGCAAGAGAGCATCCAGGCTGCTTGCACTTAACCCATCTCTGTCTGACATAGAAAACTATTTATGAAAATTACATTGCAAAATTAAAGCATTAAGAGGGATCACGACTGGAAACTATTGCTTCAGGGAAAGGTAAGACTTTGCATTCATTATCTAGTCATTACAGATTTACATGAGAGTTTTCTGTTAGAATGATAGTGAATTTTAGGTGTGAATGCTTTTATTGAATAAATGTGGCAACTAATATTCTTTCCTTAGTAAATAGTTTAAAGTACTTTGCAGAGGTGAAAAATATAAAACATGCATGTTGGGATTTGGAAGCTCATGTCTATGTAGTTCTTACTGAAAAGGGTCGTGTGCATGAATTTAAATATTTTGCAATGCCAGGTTTTGGTTTCTTATGGCCTCACGTTAAATATGAATTACAGAACTGTATGAAGACCATCACATGTGACATGAGATTGTGAACATACTTTACTCCATGTGTTTATGGACTCTTTGTCTTAATGTCAGTGAAAGCTGGCAAACTGTTACCAGGAGCTGAAGAAACTTGGGGGTTTTAACTAATCTGATACAGTGCAAGTGTTTAGTTAAAGCCTTCCTGGGACTGAAATTCCTTACAGAAAACAGCTGGCTATATTTGGTTTTGTAAATGCTGATACGTGTTTGAAAACAGATGAGTAAGCATTTTGCATGTGTACTAAATAAATATCTGAAATAGTCGCAGTTGCTACCATGCATTTATATCTCAAGGAACCATGGGAAAAATAGAGAGCAACAGGAGTAGAAATTTATCAGTGTCCTTCTCTTGAACAAAACAAAACCTTTTTTTCCTACTAAAAAAGGTTGGATGTGTTTTAACCTGTCTTTATTAAGCTGTAGTTAGTCCTTCTGCCATATAAGATTTGTTTGAGTCAATTATTTTTACCCTGTAATCAGCTGTAAGTCCCAGCAAATTATATTGTTAGCAGTATTTCTCCTGGAGTACTGGCTTCCCCAGTGCTCCCAATTCTACGCCACTGAAGAGTGAAATATTTTCTTTTGCTTTTAAAGAGCAGTACTATAAAGGCTCTTGACACAGCCACAGACTTTTCAATCTGAGTAGTTATTTTTATGTTATTTTATTGCTTAAATGCAGATTTTTCCATTTCAGCTTTTCTAGATTTTTGGATGATGGCTTTCAGTACACCGAGACAATTATATTATAATACCATTTATAATTCAGTGCCTATTTTATTTCAATGTAGACTTTTTTTTAATCCAAGACAGTGGAGATCAAAACAAGTAGAATGATGTATTTATGCTGTAGGGCACAGAGATCTGTACATATGTGATATGTATTCTAGACCTATACGACCTACATGACCATCACGATGATCCTGATTTTCATTGCCTAGAGATGAGCTGTTCTGTGCATGCTGACATGGAAAGGGCTCCATATGGCTGACTCTATGAGTTCAGACTTGTGCCAGGGCTCTGGGACACATCTCCACAGCAGCGTGTGTGATTTCAACCTTTTGTACCATTGGAACATGCTGAAATTCCCATGTCAGTTGCTGAAGGGTGTGAGGGAGACCTCTAACCCATATAAAATAATGCAGCCAAAGGAGTCTAGAACATGGTCACAAGTGCTCTGGACACAAGATTGAGCACGTATCATTGCACCACATGAGCCAGGAGGGAATGTGTGATGACTCCGGTCTGGAAAAGTATAACTATATGTAATTACAGGCTCTAAGCTGGGAAACAAGAGCTGTTTCCTAGACTACCTTGCGACTATAATTCTAGGACCTCCTGTGTTCCAGTTAAGCCAATACTAAGAAAATATTGTGATTCTGTGACCACTTTTGAACTAGTTTATCTGTTTTACTGTGTCTTGAAACAACTGATTATACTAATGCTTCTCCTTCACAAAGCCGTTTAAGAAGATATAACACAACCTCTCAGCAGTTAAGCTAATGGCTTCTGAGTGAAAACAGTATCTCATGGCAGGCTTCCCACTCCACTGAATACAAATTTGGCATATTAGCAGGTGTCTTGTAAATGTCCTTGAACTCAGAGTTTGAATTACATGAATATGCAAGCAGATTCATGGGCTTTTATTTTCTACAAGGGAGATGAGACCAACTGACATGACGTGCTTTTGTGAAATCTTTTACAGTTTAGAAAAAATCCCAGGGCATGGAGGGCATTATTTAGTTCCATTTAACCAGAACAGTGTTGGTTTTTAATTACACTGGTGACGTATCAGAAAAAATAGCAGTACTAAAGTCTTACGAATAAGGGACCTTTTATCTTTCCATAGGTTCTCTCAGGTTTTGGAGGATGACATTGCTGGCATCAGCAAGAGAATGCTGGGGGAGATCGTATCTGTTGCTACTCATAAACATAACCACCTTATTTCCTCCTATTTATTTTAAAGCTTCACTATAAATTTACGCTCTTTGATTTATTTGGTCTGATTATATTTTAGTAGTGTATTTGTCCAGCTCTAAATTTAACTCAATCAGTTCTGTGCCTTTGGCTTTTGGAAATAACAAATGAAAATTGTCTATTCAGACCCACTAAAGCATGTGACAAGCTATCTGGCAGTAATCTAGGAATGCTATTAATTGTGTTTAGTTATGCACTTTTTTTGCTAAGTTAGTCTTAAAATTTTGCAAGGTAGAGGCCTCCCAGGACATAAAAACTCAACCATTATATTTTTAGTGCTTTGGCTTCATTTTTCAAAGTTTGAGAAGCTCCCTCATTTCTTCCCTTAGTTAACTGTGAAGCCTGTGTTACCTATGAAGGCCCTATCATAGTCATAGAATCATTCTGGTTGGAAGGGACCCTTAAGATCATTGTGTCCAACCATAACCCAACTCTAGCACTAAACCATGTCCTTGAGAACCTCATCTTTTAAACACCTCCAGGGATGGTGACTCCACCACTTCCCTGGGCAGCCTGTTCCAGTGCTAATGTTTACTTAAGTTCTGATAACAAGCATTGGTTTATTTAATGTTAAAGAAAAGTGCAGATCGCAGCAGCAATAGGTTCAGGAAGTTGTTCTCCATTTCAGTCTCCCTTTTGGAGAGACTTAAGCCTGGCTTTGTGGAAGCATCCCATTCTATAATTGTCTGAACTATGTACATATATACATGGATTATAGTACCTCATGAGCTGGTGAATGAGGTATTTAAATAGTTTGGACTGATACATGAGAGCTGGGTGTCCAGGAATTGAGAGAAAGCATGAATAGACCAGTAGGTTAAAAAATATAACATGAGGAAAAAACAAGAAAAAAAGGAAGAACTAAAAATAGGTTTGTTTTGTTATTTTAGGGATTTCTGCTGGTTACATAAAAATTGCTGAACTTAAAAGGTCATACTAGGAGTGCTCAGTACCTCTCAAACATTCATTTTAACCTAGTGCAGAGACATAAATGAAGACTGACACATGGAATTTGGGGGAGGCAATACAATTTTTTTCTCATTAAAAATATCAGTGTTCTAGCTCGGGATCTGTTCTGAGAAACAGACCAGCATCATTCATCATGTTGTAGCCAACAGTACTGATATTGGCTTGAATAAGGTAATAACATTTTAGGGCTGATAAGGATCATTTAATATTGCCTAAGAGTGTTTTTTGTTTTTCTTTTCATGTTAAGGTCCTGTAATAAATCACAAAAGGAGTTTGTCAGTATTAATCCCAGAAGAGTTTTTCAGAATCTTTGTAGCTATGTGTGAGTGTTTAAATGATTTGGGTTTTGCCTGTACCTCTATTTACTTCCTTAAAAAGAGGAAAAAAAAAAAAAAAACCAACAGAAAAATAGAAAGTGGGAGACCTGCATCTGGTATTAAAGAAAATATTTCTTTTAGGAGTGTGCATAGCATGAAAGATATCACAAAATAGGCAGCCATTCTTATTGAAACAGCAAATACTTTAAAAAAAAAAATCACAAAATGAACAACAAAATCACAGAAAGTGTGCCGTTATTTCCAAAGTAAATATTTTACCAAATAGGTTTTTGATAGAAGGAACAAGATGTACAAGGAACAGGATGTGATCCAGTACATCATCTTAAACACGTTTTAAACTTCCTGGCTTTTCTCTTGCTTATGTTTAGATAAAGCTTAAATGGTTCCACTCAATGCTGTTTTCCTTTGATTAAAACAGATAACATTTTCCCCAAGTAGATGGCTGATTTGGGGGGTCTTTTAAGTATAAGCAATTTTTTCTTGTACATGTTCCTCTGTATAGTAGAATAAGGGAAAGGCTTTCATTCTTCATTCCCCCCTATAGAGAAATGAGCTGCGACGTCCAAAGACACAGATACGCTACTTTTTTTCTCTGTGCTGATGTGCTATTTTGGGATATGTGCTGACCTGCTTTCTGTGGTTTCCAGAAAGCGAACTGAAAAATTTTAGCTCAGGCTGCAGAAAGATTTGGATTTATTTTTCAGTAGATTTTTGTACATCCTTTCACATAGATACACACATACCCATGTTGGCTAATGTGGGGGTTGATGTACAGCAGCAAATCAAGATTGCCAATTTTGGTACGATTTCAGCAAGAGGAGCAGCAGAGATCTGCTGCTGGACACCTTCCTTAAGAGGGTTTGACAGGAAGATATTTCCAATCTAGTGGTGCCATTATTCAGTTACATGGTAAGACAGAAAACATTCAGACCCCAATTCTGAATAAAGTTGATACCTAAGTAGAAACATCCAAAATTGCTTTAAGAATCTTATTATATTTTTTCCAGTTTCTTCAGCATTTTCATAGAGACTGGAAGATAGAACTCCTTTGAATTGTTTACTTTGACTCTGTGTACCTCTTTATTTAGCACTCTGACCATCAAAGAATGTTCAGCCCCTTAGTTTGCTCTTCCCAATTAAAATAATGATACATAGAGCTTGGGTATTGTATCAACAAATAATGAGGGATGAAGACCTGCTCCTGCCCTTTGCTTAAGGCAGAAAACGTTCATCAGCTTGGGAACCCAGCACTCCCATGTCGGCTCTTCCCAGCAGAGCAGCACTGCTGATGGAAGAAAATCCTTTTGAGTTTATTGTGCTTCACTCATGATGACCATAGAGCAGAAGATCGTGGCGTGTCATTCCCCTCATCTAACCTGCGTGAGTATACAAAGGTTAAACATCTCTGAGTCTCAAGAAACATCTGCACTTAACGGGAAGAGACAATTTCTCCTCTGCTCAGTTAGGGGAGATGAATTCTGCCCTGCAGAGGTACCCCTCTGTCTGTCGTGGATCAGAGTTCCTGTGCTGCGTTCTCTCCCATGCAAGCAGATGCATCCTGCTTGTTATACTTGAGAAATGTATCTGGGAATATCATTTCTGCTGAAATGTGCTCTGAACTTCACCCATTTCTCCATGTGCTTCCAATCTGTGTAGGAACCAAGAGGATCTTGGGTTATTTAGGTCCCCTTGGGACTCCCTGTTAGTTTCCACCCTCCCCCCAAAATATTTATTGCATTTGCACACTATGCTGAAAGAGCTGTTTCCTCAGTACTCTGCTGTTTGGAGTCAAGACTTGGAAGGTTAACCCCAAACAATTGTATCCACTGAAGAAAGACAGAAGTGATATGACCAGCCATCTCAAGTGCCATGAATAGGTCTGATCCTTGCTATAGTACCTTTTCACTTTCATAGCTGAAAGTTGTTCTCAGATGCAGAGTTGCTTTGTCAGCTTAACATGACGGTACTGCTTAACTACAAAAAACTCAAGGGTAATGATTCCTAACACAAATTGTTGAAGGACTTATCTTACTGATATATGTCTTCCTGAAAATAATTAGTTTCTTTAGTATAACCACTTTTTCTTGGATGTTTGCACAAGTACGGAAGCGTTCAGGAATGTATTTTTCATCTTTTGCTGTCCTAGAGCCTGGTAACGACTTCCCAGAGATAAGCCAGATCATGGTATTCTGTGCTATCACAGGCATTAGTTCTTCAAATTCCTCTTGAAACTAATCTGAAATGTCAGGAAATTATAGTTTATTTGAGCTTTGTGAGGATACTTCAACAGGGCTGCACAATCTTTGCTTGAGTATCTTTGAATCTAGATTAATTTCAGGATTATCATCCTGAGTCCTAAAAGACCCAAATGGCCTACAGTCTGCCTGAAAGACTTAGTGCTCCTCAATATTTTGCCACTCATCTTAATTTGGGGGTTATAGAGTCCAGAGCTGAACTTGCCAGAAGCAGGAGGTTGATGTTCGTGCATCTCCCTGGGCCGTGGAATGAATCACTGGAGGAGTTCAGTGGGAGTCTCGCTGTGTTTTGGGAGTGTTGCAGGATTTATCTCCCTTGGCAAGGTTTTTTTTCTCTAACTAAGCTCTTAATTGACTTTGTGTGAAATGAATTCCCCAGTTCTGATGCCCTTCATAGAGATAACAGTAGAAGACAGTAAGGAGTGGAAGCATGTTTCCTTTTCTTGAGAGAGCTGATAAACATGTCAGTTAATGTTCATGATCAGTGGGCAAACAGGTGTCTTAAAATATGTACTTGCTACAGTGAGTGTCTGTCTTAAACTAGGTTATTGCGCAGTTTCATTTTACACTAACACTTCATTTTTCTCAGTTGTTTTCATACCTGTTACTAGCCAGAATAAGGTCATGTTGCCTTAGTTTAAAATTTACCAGTTGCACAGCTGACACTCAGGAAAGTAACTCTCCTTTTCTCTTCTATTGTTGCAAGAGTGATCTTTATTTCTTATTTTCATTGCATGCAGTAGTGTGTATATATATATTTGGTGTTTATCTGGTGAGCCTTGGGCCGCTGCAGCTGTGTGCAGGGACACTTTCAGCAACACAATCCCTAAAGGGAGCGTTTGTTAAACACATGATCTCTTTCGTCATTTTGCCTGATTACAGCGCTTGCAAAGGGGACACAACTCCTCTCTTCTGCTAATACTGTTTTGAATCTATCTACTGTCATTCTTGCAAATTAACTATTGTCAAATTAGTCTAAATTGTAGTTAACTCAGGCCAATACATAGTCACAAAGAATCTCATCCAGATTTTTAGATGTTTTTTTCTAATTCATTCTTGTTCTGCTTGTATTAATAGCTGTGACCACTGAGAGTCCTAATCTGAATAACCATAGGGAAATGGAATAATCAGTACATCTGTATGGTTTTATTAGCCACATTAAAAAATATATATATATATAAATTGCACAGGCACACTCCCTTAAATCTGAGAATGGTATGCAGCCTATATAAATTGTGTCAGGTTTACAGCAGTGTAATACAGCATGATGGTTTTCCAGTCCTGTCCAGGAACAAGGTTTCAGGCATGATTTGGATGCCATCTTGTCATGCAGCTGATGCTTTAAAAGGTCAGAGGAAAATAATAATTAAAATTGGGAGCTTTTCATGTAATTATTTTAAAAGGTAGTGCTTTTATACTAGTTGGGTTCTCATGCATCTTCAGGAAACCAAGTGGAGGAATGAGAAGCCCAAAATGCCTCTGACTTCAGGCAAGACTGTGCAGGGAGTTTTATTCTTCCTTTCAGGTTTTGTGGGGTTTTTTTCCCCTTTTTCAGTCTTTAAGCCCTTGTGATTTTTCAGTGGCCTTACAGCCGCAGGGTCAGCCCTGCCCGTGCTCGCCAGCCGCGCTCGCTGCTGCTGGAGCCAGCGCCGGGTGTGGGTTACGTGCCCTTGGCCGCTGCTTCCTGCAGTTTGGAGACACCGAGTTCCCTCACATCCTTTCCTTTCCCCTATTCTTTTACACATGTATTGTCTGTCATCTTTTATCTCTGCCTATAGGGAAAAAAAAAAATTACCTTTAAAATTCAAGTAGCTTTTCCTTTGCTTTCTGTCTTTCTTTCCATGACAATGTAAGGGGAGCTCTTGACTGCTTCTAAATTCACATTTATGAGCTTGTGTAGAGAAACATTCCCTCAGCCGCTCTCATTTTACCCAGGCAATGCTTTGCTTACTGCAGATAGGAGAGAGAGAGGCGGAGAAAAGAGGGATGCAGAGAGAGAGAGAGACTCGATTTGCAATATGGGGTTCAAATTTGGGAGCACAAACACTTCTAATTCAAGTGCATTTGGTAAGAGACGTGACAGAACTCTGTTCTAAGTCTGTACACAGAAAAATGCTTATTTTATGAAAGAAGTATGCCACTGTATTGCAGTGTTAGATGCAATAAGTGGATCTTATTAATACTGTTGTATGCAAAATAAGTATTTATAATAAAGGTACAGAAGTTTAACATTGCACAATTAAACATGTACAAATCTGATATGGGGTATTAGTGTCTGTATCTGGAGTTTTTAAAGATAATTTACACATGTGTGCTTTGCGATGCCGTAGCAATGTCATGTTGGTTCTTGTATACGGCTGACTTCCGTGGGAGAAGCTGAAACTCCTGTCCTGGGGGTTGTGCTTCAATCAGACATTCAAAGTAACTGGTAAGGATGTGTTCTGGTGTTTCTGGAGCTCAGGTAGAACGCCTTCATTTTTCTATTGACTGGTCTCGCACTTTGCACAGTTTTATAAGTAGTTCTCGGAAGATGAAATACAGCTAAGGACATAGAGAGCAAATTGAGTACATCCCTAGTACTAGAGAGAGAATAAAAATAAGTGAAAGTGTGTATCAGTCTGTATGTCACACTTCCCATGAAGTGGGATGTGCGGAAAGCATGCCAGAGAAATAACTTCAAAGCCACTTCTGTGTGCCAAACATCAAGAATATGCGCGTGGTTCTGACTCCTCTGCGAGTGTGACAGCTAGGAAGGAGGATGGTTTGCTGACTGATGGAGATGGAATGCATTTGTCATCTTAGACAAAAATTTGAGATGCTCTTGTGAAGACTGTTTTTGTCTCTGGGGGAAACTGAAGGATAGGCTCACTCCTTGCAGTTTGTGTGCTCCTTTGGCCAGAACTGTTGCTTTAATAGACACCTTTATGATCACTAGATGAAACTGAAAGCACTAATTTAGAGAATCAGTTGAATAAAACTGGGTTATGTTTCTGTTACTCTTAGTGATCCATCTATAGTTACTATATTCCTGCTTAAACTCTGGAACAATCACAGCTGAATGTGTCTTTACTACTCAGTGCAACATGCCATGCATGGAGATGAAGTGGGCTTTGGGGGAGAACACAGAGAAGCTGGAAAGCTGCAGGCTGAGCATATAATCAAGGATTCTCTGAGCTGATACTGAACGATACAAATTTCTATGCTCCAGTTCCTTTAATGGTAGTTATGAGTAGACTCATTTCTAAAACTGATATCATTTGTGCATCTGAATTTTGGTGTGGCCTGAGTACACGCATGACATCCGTCTGTTTGGGGACTCAGGCAAAAAATAAGTACTTCGCATATTTGTCTTAAATGAAGAACTAAGATATAAGCTATACCTGGATGTTTGAACTGCCACACTTCTGAAAATGGGCAGGTGTCAGTGCTGAAGATCTGGGGAACAGTTTGCTCCAACCTGAGGGTACAGATGAAGCTCAGACAAGTAGGAGCCTGGGCAGTGGTGTTTTCTGCAGTTCTGGGACAGTTCTCCCCCATTTGAGAAAGGAAGATCATATTATTGAGAGGCTCATAAGATTTTTTATTTATTTATTTTTAATCCTAAAACCACAAGGAATCAGATCTCCTGGCCTGGGTGACATGTGGGATCATGGCAGCCTTGACTGAGAACTCGAGTGGTGCTGGAGAGAAGCTCTGAGATTTGGGCACATGGATTTCACTCAGATCCGAGCTGAAGTGCAAGTCAAATGATCTGAATCTCACCCTTCATTGGTAACAGAAGATAGAAAATTCGCTTCATTATTTGGCTGTAGTAGTATCTAGACTCAGAACAGGTACTAGCCCAGGGGTTTCAGATCACATCTTTGCATCAGGTTGTAACACACAGCTTGTTCATATTCAGGGAGGATGAGATGGAGATTAAGTGACTGTGCATTACGTGGAGTCTGACGCTGTAGGAAGATGTGAAGGGTGGGAGAAGATGAGAAATGAAATCTTCACAAGGACTCATGCTGAATTTTCTCCCTTCTTTTCAGTATTTATTTCAAAGTGTTCTCTGATACACTGTTTCCGTGAGGGTTTTTTTGTGTGTGTATTTTTTTCTTGAATGTTGAAAAGACATTTGAAACCTAATTTAGGTCTGTCCCATTACATTGCATAGGACAAGTTTGCTGAAGGGTGAGATAAGTTTTGGCTTCCTTTCTTGGTTCCTCTTCATTAACAGAAGTTCATGCAACAGAAGCAATCCAGTCCTGGGCAAGCAACTATTTCTGCCACAGGGCAGCCTGATCCATCTGTGTTGCATCTCATCCAGCACTGAATCAATGCAAGTTCAATATGTTGGAATTTTAAAAAGTCTATATGTTAGAATAGGCCACAAATATATTTGTCCATCCATGAAAAGCAGAATTTTCATTATCTTTTTGTTTTCACGGCAAGGAAAGGAAAAAGACTGGGCTTCCTAAATTTCTGTGATCGCTTTGGACAGTGGCCTCTCTTAACAGCAAGTGTAGAACAAGCAAGTGTAGAACAGCAAGTGTAGAACAAGCTCTTTGTAACTGATGGGAAGTGTCATTAAAAAGATACTCTCTATAAAGTACTTCCAAGTTCCAGACATTTTGGATTTCCTCTCTATCAGTAACACTTTTTTTTTTTTATACAGAGGCTGAAGTGCTTTGTTCTTATCTCATAAATATGTGCTAACAATTTAATTTATGTAAAATACTGAGCACTCAGAAGTGGTTTTAAATAGAAAATTGTGTTTGAAATCTGTAAGTTTCATATTCGTAGCTTGCTCACAGTATTCACTTTATACACAGAACGCAATGTGAAAAACAGGGACATTTGCCATGTTTTTTTTCAGGACTAGTACTGCTCCCTGCTAAATGAAATTCCTGCGTAGCCTCCAGGTCTTTCTGTTAGCGCTGAACCCAGAGCACAGCCCTGCTGTCACAGATTGCAGCGGAATAACAGCAGGCTGGATTTTGTAACTGCGAGTGCGCGTCCACCCTCGGGCTTTGGTCTCTGGAAGATGCTCAGCTGCTGGATCCTGACGGCTCTGAGGCCGCTGGCGGGTTCCTGCGCTCGGCCTCTGCACCTCCCCACCCAAAAAAAGTCTGTTTCCAGGGTTTACGCTGCCTCTCTGTTGAGAGGATCAGCTTTCAAGTCCTGTGAAGATAAGGCTGCGACAGCTATCGTGTAGTGGGAACATCAGCGTGAAGTGAAATTATTACAAATGTGCATTAGCATATTAATTGTTCCGCTTGTGAAATGCTGTGACATGAGTCAGCTTCCCCTCTCAATATGGGAAGTGCACATTATGAATCAAACAATAAGGGGCAAATATTATCTTAGACCCAGATTACAGCTTTAACGATTTATTTTGTTTGTTGTTAGCAAATAAGAACATGATGACAAATTAAAGGTGCTTATCATCTGCCAGCTGAAAGACAATGCATTTGAAACACTCGGTCTAGTCTCTTGTCAATATTAATCTATTAAAATCAGCATAACAGCACACAAATCAACTCAGGAAAAGCTGTATTCTCATCACGTTTTATCCGTTTGTTTTTGAGGGAGGTGAGAAATTGTGTGGGCTAAAAGCTTATTTCTTTTTTCTGTGACTGCAATTCAATATTAAGTTATCTACTGCAAATTAAAACTGTAAATGTAGTGCATGATATGACTAGCATCTAATAGTCTGATTTAGCTTGCTCTAAGGTCAGGTGTAGCCTGGCAGCTAAGTCCTAATTGCACTATTCTATGAGTCAAGTGTTCACTGCAAGGGTAGAAATTAATGTGAACCTAAAATTCTCTCTTTGCTGTCTTTGAGAGTATGACCATCACTGGTTATTTGTTGACCTTTTCCTCTTATCCCCACTTCTGAAAAATGATGCTTGACTAAAGAGAGGCTTTTCGGATGCTTAGGCTGTATTAAATCCAGGTTCTTTGCTTGTAACAGCATTAGACTGGAAGAAATGGGTTAATTCGAGCAGAGGACATGTCAGATGTTCACATCCAATATATTAAGACAACAAGGTTATTCCAGAAAATTAAACAAATCATTTTTGAGTAACATTTGGTGGGCCTGAACAGCTGTATGTTTTCTTCACTTTTTGATTCCCCATTTTCTCTTCTTGCATTGTTCATCCTTCCTATTTGAAATGCAAAACAGACAAGGTTAGAGGCTTCCTCGCACAGAGGTGTTTGGAGATCTGTGACTGTTCTGCTTTGTACAGGGGATGAGAGCCAGGTAATAAGTGCTTACAGGAAGAAAAGAAGCAAGAGTTTTCTAAATGGGTTTATGCTGTTAAACAGTCACCTCTGAACAAGCAGGTACCCAAGAGCACTCAGGCTGGTTGTGATCAACTTGATTTCTTTAAGCACTTCTGACACCTGTAAAACCCACCCAAAATGCAGTAAGTAGCTGCAACATTGCCTTTGTAACCTTAGTTTTACAAATATTTTAACTAGGGGTAACCTCACACACGGACTGAAAGAAATTATTCATATATCCCTGTCCTGGATGCTTACTCCTGTCTTTTTGTCCACTGAGGCAGCATGGATAAACATAAATAAATAAACAAAAGGTAACCCAGGTTTGTGCCATGGTTTGTTGTGTGCAGCCTCACATAATGGGTGCTAATGCAACAAGGAGAGAAGTTCCATGGGCCACAAGCAAGAAGAAGGATGAGGGTTGATTGACTGATTGACTGATTGATTGATTGATTGATTGATTGATTTAGTTGTGCTGGCTTAGTATGTTAGTAAAGCTCAAACTTTCCTTTGCTGCCATTGCAGTTGTTCCCACATAGGTGGCTAAAAGCCCTCATCCTCCCTTTACATACCATTCTGCTCTGGTATGTATAGCATGGTGGAAAGGTCCATGAATCAATGTACACTGATATGGAAGTTGCTTTACCAAACCAGACAGGAACTCATTGTGGTGTTGTTTTTTGTGTTCCATAATACAGATTCTTCTGAGCCAGCCTGCACTGGCAGACACATTGAGAACACTTTTGGGAAGCCTTTTATTTTTTCTGCTGTTGATAAGCACAAATAGTTCATCAGCTGAAAATGAGAATGGCAGCTCTAATTCAGTCATAATAACAAGTGGCTTACTGCACATGAAAAAGAACAAGATTTTCTGCCATATTATTAAACAAAAAAGTGAATTATAATTCCTTCTGTGAGAGAACTTACTTTTCCATGACCTGGACTGTGCTAATTTTGTAGCCTCAAATCTGTATTTCTGCAGTACAGAGTATTGTCCAAACACAAATTGGTTACCAAACATAAGTTTCCTTTAGATTTTATTTACCAAACTTTAATAAAAGGAAATAGCAATAGAAACTGCAGACACTACAGTTGAGTTGTCTGCTGGGGGCAAGGGGTGTGATGTTCTGATTTAGCCTTCACCCGTAATGGATAAATCCAATTATTATTATACTGAGCTTTCAGAATTGTAAGAAAGTAGTGAACTACTCTGAACCTACCAGAGAAGCCTGAATCCTTATAAACCTTTGCCAGCCTCAAAATGCAGCCAAATTATAATTCCCGTGCTTTGTTTTTCAGCATTTCAGCACTTCCATGAGTCAGGTATAAAGGCAATACAAGGATTACTTTCTTGTAGTAATCTCTTCTGAAGGATCTTGTGTAAACCTTTGATGGGATAAATAAACAATTAGTCTTCTTTTATCTTCTATGCTCAAACACCTATAATAGATTAATGACACTTTTCTTTTTGGCACCCACATTGATTATTCATATTGTGTTGTAATCTTGGTGTTTTACTCAATTCTTAATTATCATTTTAATCACAGTTTCAGATAAAAGGCTCAGTGAAGTGTAAATCCTTGACCTCTGCTATTAATATATCCTTCTTAAAAAAAAAAAAAAGGAAATATTTCATTCTCCAGTCTCTTGTAATTTTCAAAGATTTACTTATTTTTGTAAAATACTTCAACAATTTGATTCTCGACTTCCTTCTGGATTCCTGGATGTATATGGAGGAACCTTTATTTCCACACATCGTGCTTGCTTTTTTTTTTCCACTCCGGTTTTATTTTCATCTATACATGTGCAAAGCTTCCGTCTCTAAGTGGAAAACAAGAAGTCTGAGAGGGATGTTGTCACTGCAGCCTTGGCGAAGAAGAATCACAAATGTTACCGAGTGCTCTTTTCCTTTACTCCTGTGCTGAATCTTTTTTGAATTCTCAGTGCATCTGCTTTATTTCTTTGATCTTATGATTAATAATCAGCTCTTCCAAGTCCCTCTTCCTCTCCCGCTCCTGGTTTTGTTCTTTGTACTGTGCTGTAACTTATTCCATGGTGGTCTCACTTGGGAGTAGACTGTCAAGTTTTTACAGATATGTCTCAAAGAGGAGAAAATGACCAAGAGGAGATACATAAACTAAGTCACTAGAAGAGCCTAATAAAATGGCAGTTGGGCATCTCACTCCAAGAAGTTCTGGACACCACAAAGACCTTCAACTTCTGTTCTGCTGCATATTCCTTTACTTAACCTGCTTAGGATTTTCGGTTTTCAGAACTAGTGTTTGCCGGTCTTGATTTTTAGGTCTGAATGAATTTTCAAAGTATGTGTTCTAGAGTGGATCCCACAAAAGGCAATTTAGTTATGAGAGGTTTGTGATGTTCATCTCTCCTCTCCTGGATTCCCACCTGAATGCCCTGCCAGGGTGACCTGTTCTCCCATCCCAGTGTGCCGCTGCTGGACCAGGCGCTTGTGCCCTTGACAGTGTCCCCCGTCTGAAGGAGTGCGATCACTATCGCACCTTTGACTATCCCAGCGGCGATTTCCCCTGCTGGAAATGTTCCCCTTGGCATGAATATTCATTGGGCTGGAGAAGGTAAGGTTGTACAGTGCAGCAATTGTATCGCTCTGCTAGAATATGGGACAGTCGCTTTCAAGTCACTCTTCTAATGAATGTTTAATTATTTATATGTGTTGGAGTAGCCTCAGCAGGAAAAGTTAAGAGCTGTTTCCAGAATATTCTGTAACCTGGTGGTTAGATCGCTTACTGACGATGTTGAAATTTTATTTAAAGCTGTCAAATTTCACTTTAAAGCTCCTCAAATGTAAATTCTTGCATTTGGTATTCGTTGTTTCTCAGTCTTCCCACCTGGTTCAGGTATATTTATATTTCCTGAGATTTAAGCATTTTCTGTTGTTTTGAGAAGCATTTGATTTGTTTTCTTTGGTTTACTTGGACTATCAAGAATGGACTGAATATTTTTATGTTGGTTCAGAAAAAGCTGAGAAAGCAAGTAGAGTTGGAAGAGAAGAGGAAGCAAGGAAAGCTCCTCTGACCTTTTGTTGTTGTTAACTGGGAAAAAAAGAGCATGAGATCCACAGATTGTACAGATTTGAAGGACATGAAAGAAGTATTTTAGCCTCTAATGATGAAGACCAGTGCTTAGAGGAATTTTTTAAAAGTACTTGAGCAATTTAGCCATACAATTCCCTTTGGTTATAACCTAATTCCCACCACCTAACCTATTTTGGAGTCCAGTGGGATTTTCAAAAGCTTATTTCTGCTCGTAAGTAGAGCTCACGATCCTTTGAATACTCAGCAAGATCAGAAATAATCAGTTTGCTATCTACAGGTAGCGTTCACTCGCTTTAAATCACTTTGGTTTAAAAATCAGTTTGTTCTGAGCACAAGGTATGATTTCTGGGTCTAGTGTGTTTAAGATTGGATTCTTACATTCATAATTTCAACTTCCAGCCAAATGCAATTTAATTTCTAGAGGAAGAGGATGAAATCTCACAGACTATTTCATCCTTCTCTATTTCTCACACAATAAAATATTTTTAAAGCTACACAGGTTTATATTAAGATGCATAATTTCCCCTCTTCACTTCCAAAAGCATGTAGATGAACAGTTTCTTTCTTGTCAGTGATAATAAAGGTTGTACTGAATTTCATACAAAAACAGTATCTGGAGTAGCCAACCTCCTGATCACTACACCAATCCTACAGTGTCCTCTATCTTTAGCAAAGTAATTAAAGCATTCATGGCTAAGTGTTTTAAATGATTTTGAGAAATCAAGTTCTATCTTCAGGTGTTAAAATCAGTTTGCTGTAGGTATCCATGGCTGAAACATTAGCTACTCTCACTTCGAATTACCACTCTGCTTATTCACTTTAGCGCGTTAAGAGTTATTGTTATTCAACAGCAGAATGTATGTAGTTAGAAGTTTCGTTAGTTTTAATTTGCTAATCTGTTTTGTCTGATTTATGATAAAATTGAAGAAAATTAGCAGATTAATGGAAAATGTTAGGATTTGTCCTTTCTTCTTTCTGAACATTTGAGAAAGGGAGATCATGTCCGTGGCAGGCTCTAAAGATTTTGTTGGGGTAATTGGAACAAAAGAAGAAAAGTACCTTGGCTTTTAGTAGTTAAATGGAGAATTTACAGACCATCTTCGGAATACACATATTTCAATGGCTTATTTTTATTAGTCAGCAGTTACATAGAGAGAAAATCAGTCATACTGGCAGATCTTTGCTTCTGACTCCAGTAGGAAATAACATTATTGCTTCTTGAGGAAAGAAACCCCAAACTGGCAGTTGTGGCCAGAAAAACCTTTGTTTTGGACTGTTTATCAGTCTTCAAAATGTAACATTGTCAAAGGACAGGACTGAAAACACTCATAACTGTTCAGGTTGTACCTTCCCCTAGCTGATCCCTAGGCTGGGAATTGAGTTGGTTTATTTTTGTGTTAGGTTTGGTGCTTTTTTGTTTGGGTTTGGTTTGGTGTGGGTTTTGGTTTGTTTGTTTTTCATATGATTGGTTGGGTTTTTTTTTCGTCTTTTGCTTGTTTGGGTTGTGGTTTTGTTTTGTTGTTTCTTTTTTTCTCTCTGTTTCCTTTGTTTAAGGTTTAGCAACACTTGTTTAGCTCACCAAGTTAATGAACTATTAATGAACTGATCTGAGAAATACCGCTGGTATAATAGAAACCACGCCAGCCCTCGACAGTGCCTCATATTAAATTGTATTTTCCCCTTTGCAGAGATTGTGCCGCTGAGCTCAGGTCTGTTGAACTTCCTAATTACCTCCAAAGTTCCACACGAATGACTTGGGCGCGTCTCCTCGTGGGCGCGAGGAGGGGCAGTAGGGTAACCCTACACCTGTCCCAACACACGCATGTCAACCTGCTCAACCTCCCCAGCCAGCGCTGGGCTGAGCATGAGGAGATCTGAGATTGTTGGGTCTGTGGCCACTAGTCCGGCGCTGCTTGGGCTCGGCTTTGCGCCCGGGCGGCTGTGGCAGGTGGGGCGCTATGATGGCGGTTGATGACAGCAGCTTGTGCTCTAGGACAAGGAGTAAACTGAATTCCTATCAGACTTGCTATAAGTCAACAAGACGGAGAAGCCTGCCACCAGACATCCTGCTAGAAAATGATTTTAAAGGAAAGTTTCAAAGAAATATTAGGAATATAGAGCCTATACATCCAAGGCGCGCTAAGAAAAGACCTTCTATATTTTCAGGTAGGAAATGCTATGCTAACAGTATGTTGATGCAATATCTTTTAAAACTTTTTGGTAATATTTGAAGGATTCCGTAGCTGATCCCAGTCAGAATCTATTCTGTTTTAAAACCTAAGACAGTTTTCACAGATAAATTTAATCAAGTATAATTTATGTTAAATTATGTCAGCCATTAGAGTCAAAGTGATGGAACCAAAAAGAGATACGTTCTTCATATTTTTAATTTCACATTGCTTCTTGTGGGGATTTTTTTAATACTAAGCATTTAAAGAAAACCAATTGTTTCTTTAGAGCTTTGAACTGTGTTTTGCTTAACCCCACTTAAAAGCAATGCAGTCAATAGCTGCATATAAGTATCTCTCTTGCTGCTCTAATACTGTATCTCATTGCTTTTCTGGAGGGGAGTGCTTTGGGAATACACGGACTTCTTCAACATAGGTTTTTTGTGGTTTTGTTGTTTTCTGGTTTTGGGTTTTTTTTTTTGTGTGTGTGTGTAGCCAGAAATTAACATCACTAAATAGTCAAATGCATGCTTCAAATTCCTGGCTTGCACTGGAGCCTGTAATGTCTGTAGTTAATAGTTCAGTTTAAGTCTCTAGTTGTTAAGAAGTAGCCACAAGGTGTAAGAGTGGATTGCAACCAAGCTAATGGCAGGTCTGCATTATTTTGGTGGGGTTTTTTTGCTTTTATATTATTTGAAATATGCCTAAAATAGGCAGCAGATTAGCATGAGGACAACAGATTTGTGTCAAAACAGTCAGATCATCTTTACTAGGAGGACTAAAAGGTTTTAGGGGGGGAAATCAATACCAGCTCATCTCTACTGAAACTGAAGATGTGTTTCTGTGAGGCAATCAGAGGAAATGAAACCCTTTATAGAAACAAAAAATATACTGTTTTTTTAAATTTAGGTATCTCCATTTCCAGATGAAAATGAGAGTTTAAAAATGTCTAGGGGGAAATAGTGAAATCATTCAGATATTTGAAGTATATAAAAAGTGTTACTGATTATTTAAAAATTAATATTATATTCTTTAATGACTGCTAAACTTCTTTCTTATGAGCTGAAACAACGCTGAAGGAATGGGAATACCATGTTAAAAGATGACAGAGGGCAGCACCGTTTGTGTGGGATTGAGGGCCTCCATTGTACCTCTGTTAAAGTATTTGAAATATTTCAATATCTTGGGAAATAAAGCTTTTTTCCTCCTGCCTATTCTAGTTCCCCAGCTTAAAAAAAAATACAAAAAGCCTTATCAGATCTTAAGTTAGGTGACTCAGACGTGCCCAAGTCTCCTGTGCTTCACAGTGCCTGAACAGGCTCTTCCTAAAGTGATGTGATATGTTGGTGACTGTCAAGGCACATTATTTTGGGCAGGGTAGACCATTTGTATCTTACTCTTTCTCAGTTGCTTCTTTTTGTCTTCTAGCTACCTTCTCTGCTCCTGAATTACTTCTGTGTTTGTGGTTTGTTTTTCTTCTGCAACTTTTCACTTTTTTTCTTCCCTGTACATCAACATTTTTATTAGAAAAAAACATATTAAATAGTCTTGTGTTTGGTCTCCAACAGCCATATTCTTTGTGCCCACCCAGATTTCTCCTTTATTCTGTGATCTTTCTTTTTCTTTTCTTTAAACACAGTTCTTCTTTCTCTCTGTTCTCTTTCCACCCTCCCAAGTTACCACACTAGCAGTGATACTCCACGTTTGTGCTGCGTCAGATATAAGCAATTTAATGTAGTTTGTGTGTCTGGAATGCTGCCATAATTCTTATGAAATCCACTGCGGCTGTGTTACTGTACACTCAAGGGCATTTAACTCAAAGGTAATGCAAATTGCTCGCTATAAGGAATTGATGGAGCACATGGAAAGACAGGTGTAGGCTTTCATTTGGCAGGTCAGTGGTATGCATGGGAGAAGCTTTACTTGATTTGCTTTTGAAAACAGGTTAACAAAGTAAGCTTGAAGTCCTCTAGACCACTGTCTTTTATGCTGTAAATGTAGGTTAGAATGGAAACGGAGCTGTATCACAGAACCAGGGAATGATGTGGTCCAGCCTTGCTGCTGTGTGCAGGGACATCTTGCACTAGATTAGATTTCTCAATGCCCTGTCCAACCTGACCTTGAACCCTTGAGATAGAGAGATAGAGAGATAGAGAGATAGAGAGATAGAGAGATAGATATTAAATATATATTTTTAAAAAATATATATTTATATACATTCTCTGCAGTCTTTTGGATCACTGCTGAAACCCTCTGTAGAATGCGGTACTTAATATTTCCTCATTTCAGCCTAATAAAATAAATATTTTAAATCTATACCATTTTGACTCTTCTACCTTCTTCTAATTCTCTTATCTCTGCTTAGTCTTTTATATCACCAAGAACCTGTCTTAGTTTTAGGACATACTTGCAATTTAGTCTGAAGTCATGTACATTTTATTTTCTTTCCTTTTATTCTATCTTAAAGAGCTTATCTAATAAAATAGTGAACAGTGACGCATTGAGGCTGTTAGGATATAGGTTGGTCCCTACATTGGGACTCTTGTTTCAGACTTGGTGCAGACACAGCGCGTCACCTTGCATGCCAGCAGGCTTGTTCTATGATTTCTTCTTAACCGTGATCACTAGAAGCTCACTCTTCAAAAATGGAAGCTGAAACCAGAGCAGAGCGACATGTCTGTCTGTCCTGCCATCATGCAGTTAGTCATGCAGATGTGCCTAGACAGAACTATCCAAACATTGGTGTCACTGGGAGATTGTGTTCATTCCCACATGGAAAGAGGAGGACAGAAACTACAACTGTGAGGAGAAATGGTGACGTAAGGTTTAGCACCTTCATCAGTTGAGTTTTTACAGACTGCTGACGTGCCCTCAGCTCAGCGTGCTATCATAGCTGTGACTGACCCTTTCCCTGGCAGGACCACACAGAAATGAATGGTGTCATGTCTTAACCTGAAGATAAACCCGTGACTTGTTAATGAGAAAAGAAAGAATTATGAAAAGACAGAGTGGGCAACAAAGGGGCCTTAGGACGCCATGTCATTTCAGAGGTAAATAGGAAAGGTACTGAACTAACTGAGGGGGCATAAAATTAAAATCAATTAGCTAAACATCATTAAACATCTATGCAGACTCATGTTCAAAAACACAACAGCCTGAGGGAAATAAGTCTATATTTATTAAATTTAATCTAGGGAAGTTCCAGGTGAGTTTTTACTCTTATTTCTTTTTGGAAGAAGTCTGCTGATGTTGTTGTTTGTGTTTCCTCTTTATACATGGCAAAGATGTGAAATTTTGGCTGGGATTACTAATTTTCTAAAGAAAGGAAAATAAACAATACAGACATTACAAAGGTTGAAATACTAAAAAAAATATTAATAGTTAAGTTCTGCTTGGAAGCCATTCATATTATGAGCTGGGGATGTTTAAGTAAGTACCATTGGAAATCCATTTCTAGGACTCTTATTAGTATCTTGTGGGCTTTTTTCTTATCCTGCTTCATTTTCATATGCAGGTAGCCTGTATTGTTGTTGAATAATGCTTGTTGTGTCAGTTTTGAAGGACAGAAGGTGAGAAAAATACTTTGGATTTTCTGCCTCTCCCAGGCCCAGGCTCCCCTCCAGTTCATGGCCTGTGATTCAGGCCTTGTCTTCACAGCCAAAATAAGCTCTTGTCTCCACTTTTGTAAAAACATTGTAGTGTTAATGTGAGTTCATGTAAGGAAGGTCAGTGGTTAATGGTACTTGATATAGCTACTCAAAGTAAGAATGTGGATTGCTGGTCTGTGATTTTACAACAGAATAGCTCGTAGCCTGTAACAAATTCACTGCTTTTTCTTTCAGTGAAAATATTGTCGCAGTTAGAAGTCTTGAGGCACTCTCTCAAAGCATTTCTGGAGTTCAGACCAGCATACAGTCTAGCAAAGTCACTTTCTAAAATAAGTAAGTTTATTTGACACCTTATTTGTATGTAAATTAAAATACTGAAAATAATAAAAGAGAGAAGGGTTTTATATATAAGAAAAATATTTAAAGGTTATTCAACAGTGGTATTAATAAAGTACTTAATTTTTCATGAGATATGGGGATAAAACAGTCAGTATGTATGATATTTTTTTTATTTTGACTGGCTGCGTTAATGGGGAAAGACTTGCCAAAATATAATTACTTTCAATAAGGATGCTCCAAATCATGGGTACAGTATGTGTCTTGATTCAAATGAGTTAGAATGATCTGTGTTCAGTATTTTAATTTAGTCAAGATTTGAATATCCTCTCTTCTCTCTGAATAAATTGTGCTGCATGATAATAATATATGCTTGTAATCTGCATAGGATAATTGCTGTTCTCTTCTGGTGCCCCTGGTGCCACCCTGCACCTTGGAGCTTGGTAGAACGGTTTGTGTTGATGCTGCATTGTACGAGTATCGTCCACTGGCAGCAGAAGGGAAGGCAAGACTGGCTTGTCCCAAAGTTCTCTTCCTTTCCTGGCTTGAAATAATTGCTTTGGTTTAGCAAGACCTTCGGATGATGCAGGGGGAGGGGAGTGTTGTGTTTTTTAATTTGGTGTTCATATTGTAAACTAGCACTTGTTCTGTAAGTTACTGTGTTTTATTGACCCTTATATTAAGATATGCCACCATGCTATAAAATTAGTGTATTGCTGATTGATTGTGTGCCCATCCACTGATCTGGGTGAGTGACCATTACTTTATTAATAGAAAAGGTCAAATTAATGATAATGTCTTGATTTCCTCTTGGCCTTCCATATTTTTGTGTTCACTTACATATTTCTACATATATTACTTCATATACTCTTCAGCATTTTAGTTCCTGAATGTTTTTTTAAAGTGTCATTTTCTTCAGAAAAGATAGGTCGATGATTTGGAGGAAGGCTGTGGATTCTGCATTTTGAAGCGTGATGTAATATAAGTATCTTGTCAAACTTGTTTTCTTCTTAGGTTCACTGGTATTTTATGGACTGTGGAAATTGGTTTCCTAATGTTCCTGTAGGCAGGTGATGAAGGTGCTGCCTCACCTTTAAGTTGTATTTGGGACATAAAGGAAGCTCTCTGTGTTCATGGGAGAGTGACTTGAATGTGAAGATGAGGAGGAAGATAGGGAGGAAGGTCAGTGTAAGACAGGGAAGGTTCTTTCTGCTATTGTGGCTTGGATTTTTGTTTTCTGATTTTTTGTTTCTTTGTTTTAAAAAATGTTTAGTTATCTCCTAGATTTAGATTGCCATCATCAGTTGTTATAGATGTTAAGACTCCACTTTAAAGCAAAGACTCCAGTATTGAAGTGAACAAAACCCATTGTACATATAGTAATATACCTCGAACCTTATGATGTCTAAGAGTTTAGAGATTTCACTGTGATGAAAGACCTTGCGAAGCAATTACAGCACTTGCTCCCTGATTTCTGTGTGTGCTGACGTAGAAAGAGATGTGAAAAAGAATACTGTTTAGTAACACGGTTTGCTGGTTTGACCCTTTAGCTCCCTAGTATGTCTTATCTAGAGGATAATTATTAAAGTGTAGGGTGAAATCTTAAAACTTGTGCTGAATGCTCACCTTCTGGGAAACACCACAGGTCCTTTCGTTTGTCTATTTATATAATTTTCAAGGAGCATTGAATTAATAGTCAATACTGGTTGTATCTCCAACAAAATATGTTAATACAAAATGTATTTAATTTTAAAATAGAAAATCAGAGTGCTAAAAAAAGTTAGCAAAATAGGAAACATACAACAATGTTCTAAAAGATGTAAGAGCAAGCCAGTCACTCTTTACATCAAATGGCAGGAGCCTTAACTATATTCCATGTGCAGTAAATCCATGAGGGTTTGTTGACTTCGTTTTTAAGTAAATCTTTCTTTGGCCATCATGAGGCATAGCATATTTTATTATTTTCTTCTGATTTAAGATGCACCTTAAAGGGCAGACTTACCATAAAAGCATGCCCATCTTTGACCCACAAAGATTTATTTTTGTGCTAATGTATTGGAAAGATTGTCAATTACAATCTTTTTTGTAGAGTCGAGAAATACATACAATTTCATTACATGAAAGGCAGATATGACTTTTAAAGTCTTACAGTAGCGATCTGCTGTAATCAAAAGCTTATCAGCCAAGTAAAATTATTTAAAAGAATCAGACTTAAAGGTTATCATAATGGCTTTCATTTAACCTTCTTCTTGATGTCTATTTTGTTCCTCTTCTGAAGTGCAATCTTCACATAAGCTGATGTAGTTTATGACATTGAAGTATCTTCTCCTGACAGTCAGATGGGTCTATGAACTGCATATAAATCACTCAAAATACAGTTCCTCTATAGTGCTTGTTTACTTGTAGATACTTTTGTAGACTAGTTGGGTGCATTTGGTAGGTAACTATTTTCCTTTCAGCCTTACACATTTAATAGGAGCATTTGGTATCCAAGTTAAATCACCTGGTAATCTTGGAATCTCTGAAATAAACATTCTCAATATTTTTTTCATTTTCACTGCTTTACTATCTCACAGTACCTGAATTTAAACAACAACAACAACAAATTTAGGAGTTTCTGAAAATATTTAGTTTTAATAACAATTTTTTTTAAACCTGTATTTTTAAAATCTGTTTAGGTTCAGAGACAGTTTTGCCTGAAGATGGGTGTAGATAATAAAATTTGTCTTAATTACAAAAGACTACCTCATGAAAACTCTTTGAACAGAACTAGTGTTAGCTGGAAGATGGTTTTGTGCCCCTTCTCATGATGAAAGATGCCCTGATATTGAAATAAAATCCTTATGGCGCTTCTGGTAAGCCAGCTATAAAGAGACAGATACTGAATTCATACATCTAGGTTTTCATAAAGAACTAATTTCACCAACTATGTAGAATCATATTAATTTCCTTTAGTGCGACTAGTTAAGATTGTTTGATTTGGAATGTGATTTTTATTAATTTTGGGGACTGGATCTTAAATTAGGAACTTGAGGAGTTCAGGACATTCTTTTTATATTTGGGTTTTCTGGGAAGCTGAAATTGCACAGTGCTCCCCAAGATGAGATCAATTTTAATTCTTCTTGCACAGCATATACTTACGTCTAGCTGCTACACAACATTGGAATGCAGTTTTGTAATCAGATATGATTTTGAAGACTCAACAAATTTCTGTTCATGCTTTTTAATAATATACTTAAGTTGCACTTACATTTACAATTTCTTAAAATAAGAAATATTTAGCATTTGTTACTAGAAGACATTACTGTTGCCAGGAATTTTTTTCTGTAGATAAGCAATGTGTACTGTGCATGATACAATCTAGTGGCTCCTCTTCCAAAGGGCTGGCTATGTAGTGGGGTTTTTGTGTGTTTGGTTTAGAGCTGCCTGAGGGCATTGCTGTGACTTTCTGTGGGGTTTTGCTCCGTGTGTTTGGAGTTACTGTTTCTGCAGTTTCAGGGTGGAAATGTGCTTTAGTTGCAGAGCACGTTACTGTGCATCCCTGTGCTCACTTTGTGGTGAATTATCTGCTTGTCCTAATAAAGCTTTTCTGGGGTAATTTGTGATGCAAGCTATAAACGGTTGGCAAAATCCTTTAGGATCCTGTTTAGGATCTTGTCAGTCTCTGGCCAGCCTGGCTGTTCCCTCCTGTTCCTCTCTAGCAAAGCTGCTCCACTTCCCAACCTGGAGCTCCCCTGACAATTCTTAGACACACTTCAGGAGTTGGCAAGAGCTGAGGAATTGAGAGACAGCTGGATGTTGCCACCAGCATTTAGATAATGTTTTATCGTATGTGTGTAGGCTGGTTTGTGCCATCTGGCCTTGTGGCCAGAGAACAGCCCGAGGTATCAGTGCAGGGTAACATAGCTGAATCGCTAGTCCATCCAGCAAGACATGAATTTAATTACTGTAAAGGTCATTAAAACTCAGTACCAGTTCGTTCAGTGAGTCGCCTTAAAGTACTTCTTGTTGAGATTTATCGTGGACAGTTATCGACTCCAGTATGGAGAATCATTCAAGCATTAGATTTCCACTAGATGCTGTGGCTCTGCTCTGAAGTAAAAAGTCTAACCTGCAGCAGAGGGTTTACTGTCACACAAAGATGCCAGGGCAGAAGAAGGATGACAAGAAAAGCAGAATATCAGAAACTAAATTAAGCTCGCAACATGGAATTTCAGGGTCTGAAATGTATTTCATTTTCTGCCAAGTAGATTGAGGATAAACAAAGATATGTGTACCAAGTCCAATGCTAAATCCATTCTGGAACTAGGAAATTGTCAGTTCTCTCTTTAGAAGCTAGTCATAATGTAATTCAAGTTCAGATTTTTCATACTGAATGTTATAGGACTCATTGGCAACTGGGAGGGGTTCCTGATGACTGGAAGAGAGCAAATGTGACTCATTTATTCAGGAAAGGCAAGAAAGAGGACCCAGGGAACTTCTGGCTGGTCAGCCTCACCATAATCCCTGGGACAGTGATGGAGCAAATAATCCTATAGCCCATTTCCAAACATAACTGGGGGCAATCAGCATGTTTGTGTGAAGGGAAGATCATGTATTACCACCTCGATAGCCTTCTAAAACAAGATGGTGGATGATGGGAGAACAAAGGATGCCATTTAATCTCAACTTTAGAAAGGCTTTTGACAGTATCTCCTGCATCATCCTCATAGACAAAATGATGAAATACAACCTTGATGAATGGACAGTGAGGTGGGTTGAAAACTGAGCTGCTGGGCTGACTGGGTTGTGATACGCATCACAAAGCCTAGCTGGAGGTCAGTCACTAACAGTGTAGCCAGGCATCAATACTGGGGCCAGTACTGCTTAACAAGAGTCTCATGAAGCTCAAGAAAAGGAAAAGCCAAGTTAATACAATAAGTTTGTATTACCTTGGCACACTTTTGTTCAGTATTTCCCCTACTACTTATACTTTGACTTCATAGTGTTTTCATAGGACTTCATAGTCCACTCTATATTACTGAAGATCATACCAGTTCTCTTTCGCCATTTTCACAGATCATTGTCATTGTTTAGTCATTTTCTGATTATTCTTTTTGTTGATGTTAGGAAATAGACTGCCTTACCTTATTGAATTATTTGGTATCCTGATTTTTATCTTTAGAAACTGCTTATACGGAACTTGTTTAGCATAACTCACTTAGCATGAGTGACTAAGTTTGCTTAGGCCACAAACTGTGAAGTTTTGAACTTTCTGCCTTGGTAAGCGAAGGAGAGCCCCAGAATCTGTTCAGGCAAGAAGATAAGGGAGTTTTCGATTGTCAGCAAGAGCAGCATCCCTAGAGATAAGTAAAGGAATGGAACGGCGCTTTTAAGAGAAGACAAGGAACAGAAGAATGTTTTGATTATTGCCAAGGACTTATTTTTCTCCCCAGCTGCAGATGCAAAATAGCAACCTAAAACTGATGTCCAGTCTGGTCAGTAAAAGACAAACCTACCTACAGAGAAAATAAACATCCCACCTGACCAAAATGAAGAGATCCAATGAAGAACGGGAAGACCCAAGGCTCTAATTTTAAAATTGGCCTGAATTTATGTGCAAGGGGTGGGAAGCTTAGATTGTAAGGTTATAACTGCCCAGGGTTTTCTTTGCTTGGGGTCCTTTTTCCAGAGACACCCAATGAAGCTACTCTCTTTAATTTACAAGTAAGTTATTTATTTAAGAAGAATTTATGGAATCCATACCCAAGTCTCTGCTTCAGGAAACCAATGGAAAAGAAACTTCCGTAACGTTTAGTAATCTTCCCCACTAAATATTACCAGAAAACATTTTCTTTTTGTGACAGAGAAATGATAAAACCATCAAGCAATCCTATGGAGTTGCAGACACCTTTTTTTTCTCTTCCCTTTCCCTTTTCTCCTTGTCTGATACTCGCAGGAGGAATAGCAGAAGGAAATTCCATGTGCAGTAGCATTGCTCCATTCTCACAGGAGAGGTCTAGAAGGAACAGGTGCAGTTCCTTCAACAGATTTATGATCCTTTTTATTAGGTGGTTTCAGATTTTCATTTTGATCCTGATTTTAATGTTTTCTGATCTGGACAACTGGGACATCATTTTTCGAAACTCAGGCATTTGCTGTCCATACCTAAGGTAGTCACTTCAAGTTCCCTTTACAGTCATTAGAGAGATACAGGTATTATTAGAGTTTAATCCATGTGATCTGTTGTAGATGTCAGTATTAAAATGGTGTGAATCAGCTCTTATTTCTTTGTGTTGATTAGAAAACATCTAAGCCCCAACAAATCCCATATCTTACAGCCCCAACTATTCATGGCTAGCAGAATGATGGAAAACATTAAAATACAAAATATTACATGCATAGTATTTATTCAAGGGCTTAAATGACAGACAGTAAAGAGTTAATGACAAATTGAACATCTAAGATCCTGGTGCGATGTTCTACCATCACTTGGCTTCTAGTGAAGTTTGCTCCAGGACTGGAGGGATGATGCTGTCTTCTTTTGTTTCTGTCTCCTCTTTAGAGCAACTCTAGAAGAAATGACTGTCACAGATGGTGTTCTGTGTTTGACTATAGTGTACCTGCATAACACATGCACAATATGTATTATACAACAGCACAATATGTCCCTGTTGTGAAGATAACCTCTCAGTTTCAGAAGACACCAAGACAAGACATCACAGTCTAGAATGACCTTTCAAAGAGTTGGGGATTTTGTCTGTTTGAAGCCTTCGTTGTTTGGGAAGGACAAAACAAGACTTCTTTCAGAATTTTTGTGGATGATCTTGATGCAAATAAATGACTGTGAAAAGGGAATAAAATTAGATATGTATATTGTCAATATAAATGACACACGTCATTTCACTATCTTCAGTTCGAATTAATATTCTTTAGCATGCTCAGTGCTATTTTTTTGCATCAATCAGGTGCTGAATGCACGTTCTTTTCGTTTCATGTGTAAGTATGCTTCTTTGTAAAGACCTCTTCAGTATTCAAGATGAATTTGAAAAGAGAAGGTTTCTGCATGGAATCTCCTTTCCACATCCCCAGAGAAACACATTAAAAGGGAATAATATGTATGTGCATATATCCTGATAAGTAAAACATATCTGAGATATTTAATTCATGGTTCCATTTATTTTTGAACTTTTTTTTTTTTAAGATTGCCGTACCTTCTATTCAGCAGTCCAAATTCCCTTTAGGTACAGATTGCCAGCTGTTTCCTCTGGCTACTCTGAATTACTGTATGTGGACCAGAAGTAAAGACATTCTCTGGCTTCACTGATTATCACTGTCCATTCTGGCTTTTAAAATCTTCAAGCTCCTTGTCTGGCTGTGCTTCTTGCAATCAGACCTAGAAAGGATCTGTTCCTGCAACAGCCAAGGTTTACTAAGGGCTCAGTCAGAAAAGTGGCTTGGAAGAACGTTCTGTCTATAAAATGCAGTGCCTGTTATAGGTGTTTATAAATGCATATGAGCAGCTGGGATAGCTGTTTAAACACATAATACCTATGAAAAGTACATATTTGATTTTAAAAATTTTTTCTTCAGTTTAGAAGCATCATTTTCCTTTGCTTTTCCCCACCTAAACACTCATGCAGCCTCCCTTGTACTGACCATAGTGATCATACATGTCTGTGGGGTGATTCATAACCTCATTCATCAACTGAAGGTGACACTGTAGCCCCAACCATATTTCCAAAAAGACACCCCACCCCCCCTGCTCAAATCAAATTTCTGCGACCATAAGGAGACCTGTTTGAAATTATTGGGAAAAGAACTTCACGGCTTTCCCATCAGTAGCACAATCTTGGATTAGCTTAAGTCAAACCTGAACACACCCTGGGTCAAATCTTTTGTATTATCAGAAGAGGAAGATGTATCCTTGTATTCTTAAAGAAGTTTCCATTTTATAAAGGATTCTATCTGTGCTGATGCTGTGTTTTCAGTTCACTGAATTAGTCAGTAGGTAGCGATGACCTCCCTTGATCTGTGGAAGAGGTCAGGCCAGGTTCATGCATTAGTGCCCCATGTGAGTCAGGAGGATACGGTGTCACTGAGCTCCGGTACCTGACCAAGCAGAAGCTCAAGTTCCGCATCCAGAACCGCAGCCCATTGCTGGTTCCAGCTCCACTGCAAGATTTCAAAGCAGGTGAATCCCACTTGTTACTTTTTAGGATTGCCATTCTCTTTTGAATTAGGTTGTTATAAAAGTTAACTGTGTTTTCGCCAGACTTAAGCATCATATATAAATACTTGAATGAAAGTATTCTATGTCAGTGGATTGTTCTCAGTTATATGTCCTTTAGTTTTGATTTAATTTCCTGGCTGAGAAGCCAATCCAGAGATGAAGAAGAAATAACCTATTTTCCTTTTCTGATCTGGTGAAAGAAAAAACATGGGAGAAGATGACATCTATTCTTTTTAATAACTTAAAAAAACCCTGAGTTGAGGTTTTCAAAGCCTTTAATGATTCAGTGGACAAACAAGTACTAGGAGTTTGATAATTAATCAGTTTAGGCTCTTAATAATCTACAAAGCAACTGTTACATCTTTCAGGAGCCAAACACCTTTGAAAATCTAACTTGTGGTGACTCAAAAATTATTACTCATTTTACATGTAGTTAAAGTGACTATAATTACTACTGTCTTTACTAGGAAATAATTTGATTTTAAATGTGGCATCTCTTTGTGCTTTCTTCCTTGGGTACTAAGCCCAAATTAGTGTTTTTTCTTTTAGTTAATAAAAAGCAGGTGGTAAGTTTTGTTTTGCAATTTCCATTCCAATGTAGCATGAAAGAAACCCTGAGTAACGTTACCCTCTGAAGGGGAAGAAGGTCATTTGCCTTTCTCCAACATAGCCAGGGAGCTGTGCTAGACCTCATAGCTCTCAGAAAACCAAAGTTTTTTTTAGGTTAGCAGGAAGGGCTGGATTCTGAGGGGTATAAAAGACCCAGTTAAAAAGACTGCACAGATATTTAACTTGGTCTTTGTGAGGACACTGGTGCTTCTATAGAGAAGCCACGAGTCAGGGATGCTGGAGCTATATTATCTCTTGCCTGTGTCTGGTTGGAAGAGTTGCTGTTGCAAAACCTTTACCCCAGCAAGGGAGCGCCCCTTGCACAAGTGCTCTTCAGTTAAAAAGTGCTATGGTGGGGGGGCGGGGGGGGAGGAAACAGCAAAAAACCCTCTCTCTCTGAAATTGTGATCTCTCCTGCCACAGGTTACTTCAAAAGCTGAAACAGGACATCCTTATAGATAATGTTTTAATTTAAAAAAAAGAAGTTTTGCTTCCCTATAATTAAAAAAAAAAAAATAAAAAGATTTTGCAAGTGTGAACAAGTGCTCTTATGTAAGACCAGTGAGTTTTTTTGTTTTTTTAACCGAAGTGTTATGTCCTATCTAGTGGCATCTGAGTACATCGTTGTGCAAGTAAGGGTATTACACAGTAAACCCCATATGCTGTGTGTCACCAGCGCTTGCCCAGGAGGGTTATATGGAAGGGGATTTCCAAACTGCATAAAACAAGACACTTTCACTTGAACAACTGGTTGGAATTGAGATGGTTTACTGGCACCAGTTCTTTGAAGAATGAAGAAAATAGTTTTGAGTAATAACAGGAGAGAGCTAAGGCAGACTCTGTAACTGAAGGGTCGTCTGCACATACAAGGAGAAACATGAGGGAAAAACAACCATGAAAAACACAAATTTCACTGTAAACTCATATGGCCTGCTTTTTTCTGACACTACCTCACTGCAGTCATTTATATAAAGTTGCTGTAAAACAGCCAGTGGTTTGAGTCGTGAAGATTTTTGCCGGTAGCTATTTATGTTTACTTTGGGTATACAGAAATCTTTTCAAAAGGATGAAGGGCGTGGTGATTGACAGCCTAGCTATAAAAGGTATCAAGTGAGCTAAGAAATGTATATTCATGGGCATGTCCTGTTTATAAACTGCAGTCAGGGAAAGAAAAACATTTTTTTTGGTCTACCACTTGACATGACTTCTTAGGTGATCCTGATTTTTCAAGCATGATTTCTTCCCACCTTGAAACAAAAAAGAAGCTTTAGAAGTTGTTATCCAACTAAGTCATTAGGTCCCTGGTCAAAGTGGAGGTAGTGATAGTCTGTGCCACCTGAACCTGAACTTTGGATCTTTCCGTTAGCACTTCTGAGTACAATGAGAAAAAACTCCTTATCCCATAATAAGCCGGGACTCCAGCTATGCCAAGTGCTTTGCTCACAGTGAGGGCCCGAGTATTCTTGTGAAGGATGTACAGGCTTGTTTCAGATGGTGTGTGGCCCTACATGCCAGGGAAGCGGGGAAAATCAATGCAGTGACAGATGCAATTTGATACTTCTTCATCATTTGAAAGAGTAGTAAAAACCATTGTTAGTTATCTAAGGTCACCTAATCCTCACAGTGCACATTTTCCCTGTTTCAGCCGGGTGATTCTTACGTGGGTGTTGCAAGAGGTAGCATTTTTTGGAATAATTCAGAGTGAACACTGTACACACAAGACCCACCTGAGGGAACTGTGGAGGTATTTACATTACATGGGGATGTGTGTGCCAGCTTGAACCCGGTGCTGGCTGGTCTGAAGGCGATACCTGATAGGAAGGTGTAAGAGGCAGCAAATGTAGTACAGTCTGATCCCATGTCTATTTCATCTTGATCTGTAGTAGATGGAGGTTGGTTGAAATGCTTCCAATGTGTTTATTCTCATATTATAAGTGAAAAATCAACTTGTAAGGTTGTTTATAGTGGAGCAAAGGGGCATAAGCTGAAAGATACCTTTTGACAGGGTAATGAAAACATTGAGGTGTGAGTATCCAAATAGGTCAGCCAGAAAGGAAGAAGTGTTAATAATTAAAGACAAGACTAGAGAATGGAAAGGAAAGTTTAAAAAAATAACAAGTCAGCAAGTACCTTATCACAAGAGCATCTTATTTAAAGTCAGGGAAAACAGTCAGAACTGCTGTGGCAGAATTAAGGGAAAGAAAATATATCTGTCAATATATTTGAGATTTAGGAAAACATTTGCGTTAAAAATCACACGGCAAGAAGTGCATGTGTTGAGATAAGAATTGTCTGTATTTGAGAGCAAATTTGGGCTACTGCACTGAAAATTCCTCCTTTTAATTAGATAATCAATGAAAACATCATACCCGTTCAGCATGTTGCAGGGAGGTATCTTGTGGAAAATGAGTCGTTTGAACGTCATTCTACAAGGGAGACAAACCCAGGAAAACTAAAGCGTGTGATGTGGTTTGTGTTTGGGTCAGGGATGACTTGGTTTTGGCGTGAGCTCACCGCTCTGCGTGGGTACAACCTTGTCTGCCTCCCTCTGCTTCCCATCACACCTTGGGCACCTCTCTGCAGTCGGAAGCTTTTCCATTAGCAGGGCAGGTTCCCAGTGGCTGGTTCCTGCACGCTGGGGAGGGAGGGGAGTGGGGGTTTGCCCAGGCTCCATGGCCCCGGGAGGAGAGGGGGAGATCTGTCCCTGAACCTCCAGGCGTGCCTGTGAATGGCAAGCATGAGAATGAGGAGAAGAACGGCTGAGAAGTCTTGTGATCTCAGCTACAGTGACACGCAGTAATTGTTAGCCATCCTTAGAATCCCTGTAGAAACAAGCAGGTTGCTTTGAGCAACCTGATCTAGTGGAAGACGTCCCTGCCCATGGCAGCGGTGTGGACTAGATGATCTTCAAAGGTCCCTTCCAACCCAAAACATCCTATGATTCTATGAATATCTAGTGATGGGCACGCTGCAACCCTTCACCTTCCTGGCTTCCACTTCATACAATCATAGAATGAATATTTGGGGTTGGAAGGGACCTTCAAAGCTCATCTAGTCCAACCCCCCCTGCAATGAGCAGGGACATCTTCAACTAGATCAGGTTGCTCAGAGCCACTTCTCTGCCCTCCTGCAGAGTTTGCTGTGAGGAGGGTAGAAGACATACAACTATGTCGCAGAAGGCAAGTAGAGCAGCCCTGATTACGACCTAATTATGGCTCTGAATTTTTGAGTATTTGGGGGTTCAGTGTGTACATTTCGTAATGTAATTTCATAACCTGAGGGAAAGAGGGACAGCCACAACCCCTGCTTTCCCTCTGTCCTGGGCTTTCTGTTACCTGCTGCCAATCTCTTTGGCATAATTTCCCTCATGCAAGTTATACTTTGAGTGGGTGGGGTTCACTTGCTAAATCTTGTCTCTGAAACCAGCACCCAAAATTAGAGGTACCATCAGTGGCTGTTTGGAAGTTTCCTGCTATGAGGAAGTTCTGACTTGTGCTGGGACGTTTGGCGGGTATACTATGTAATCTTGTCTCTAAAACATAGATAAGGGTTTGTAACAAAACTGAAAAGGAAATAAGTTTATAGGATTCCAGTAATGGAAAACAGCTTGTTTAGGGATGGTGCCTGGAAACTAAGGTGAAGAGCAGAAGCAAATACTGCTCCAGTTACTCTTTGTGGCTGCTGGTGCCTGTAGGCCGTGCTTGCAGGCCGCAGCCTGCCTTCTGACTTGCACAGCAGTATTTCTTGTCTCGGTGGTACCTGAGCCCATGCCCCATTGAGAGCGGTGCAGGTTTCAAATTCGCTGATAGGACAGGAGACTTCTAGCAGAGCACTTCGAGCTCTGGATAAATCAAATTTGTTCCTGGCTGGTTGATGCCTCCAGAGACTGTTCAGCAAGGGAGAAACTCAGAGGTGAACAGGAGAGTCGTAAGAGGATGTGTCAGTTGACAGCTCCAAAGCAAAGTCAAGGGAAGGATAACAGTATTATGCATCTTGAAAGCATAATTCCAATGTTAACTAATTAATCTTCTGCAAAACACCTAGTGAGTAGTTATTGTTTGTTGTTTATAGATAAGTCACAAACCCCCTACAATCTATTTAACCACTCTTATGAATTCACTGAACAAGCTTAGGGTGGGAGCTGGGCGATATGTGAATCTATCATGTATCTATTAAAATATTTTAATTTTATTCTATTAAATTACATTAAATGGACTTCTATTAAAATATTTTATACAATCGTACCCAAACTGTCTGATATCCTTTCTCCAAAAATACAGACATATGCTTCATGTCTATGCTCCCATCTTCCATTCTGACACAGTTTACAATGTAAACATGTATTCCCTGTGCATTATTTACAGTTCTACTGCTTCTGCTTGTTTTGCTTTTCATCACTAGGTGGCAATATCTTAACAGTCAGTTCAAAACACAAGGCAAAACAAAATGGTGCAGCAAAACTAGTGGGACGTAAACTAAGAACGATTTTTGTTGCTTCATTTATAGCTTATCACATTAAATTAGGTTTGCTTAGAGAAATCTTATTTTGTGCAGTGCTTTCTGTCACTCTCTAGCTTTAATTTGGACCCCAGCAAGATGTTTATTTTGCCTTGTTAAATCATAGGACATTACAGCTACACAGAGTTCAGTTGATTTAGATAAAGATTTTGATTTTCTTTTTAACTGAGGACATTAGTAAAGCATGTGTACAAGCTGCTTTGTTAATGTTTGGCTTCAATTGTTTTGTGTTACACAAGCTGTAATAAGAAAAGCAAAAGAACCTTGTAAATATTTTAATATAAGCAAAGAAGTGTATAAACTCAAAAAACCTCAAGTTGAAGAAAACAAACTCACTACACATAAATACTGTGGGTTTTTTTCTGCTTAAATGTCAAAATATTATTTCTTTTTTATTGCTGGGTTACATGTGGACTTGTTGCTTCACAGATAATACAATGACACGTCATTTTTTCCATTGTTTCTTTTTTTTTTCCTCCTGAAACCAAAGAGAGTAAGTTACACACCTAACAGAGGTGTCTAGGAGAAAGCCTCCAACTGCTTCAGAAGGCTGTGGATCTAATGTAGGTCTTATGTCATATCTGCCAGTCTCTGTGAATAGCTCACATACCTTAACATATCTATAATCAAAATAGACACCGACATTTAGGTACCTGAATTCCATTCGACTATGACCAGTATTGATCTGAAAGTTAGCACAGTCTTTTAAGAGTAGAGCATAAAGATGTTCCAAGTGGTTTTATTAAATACGAGAATGTGAATTCGTGAATGCAATGCATTATATCCCAGGATGTGATAATATAATTGATCCTTTTTATTTTCATCTGTTAGGTATGTTCTGCACTGGAATCAAATTGATCTGGCAATGATCCTTTGTAGGGTTGCTCTATTTTGCCCAAAAAGACTAGATCATATCAAAACCACAGAGAACCCAATACGCAGCCCTTGCTTACCCCATGGGAAAAACTCCAGGCAGCCAAACATTTATACAAACTGTACCAGTGTAAATCCAGGCTGATTCCATGGCAATCAGAAATATGGGTGTAATTCAGCATACAGCACTATCTGGCTAAAAGGAGATTTTATCCAAATTAAGGAGGAAAAGCTATATGACTTGGTGAATCCATAGAAAATCAAAAGCCATGTTAAACCTTCTAGCAGTTCAATAAAGCTGCTTTTGGCTTTGGGATCTGTGTCCATGTCACTGCCTGGAAGCTGCAGAGAGGTGGGCAGGAGCAGAATGATTGACACCTAGCAAAGGTAGATGCAAGGTATTAAGCACAAGCTGGGCAAATAAAATGTTGTGTTTTGCTTAAGTTTTTTGCTAGATTAGGGCCGAAGTGCTCCTGTCTTGCAGGCTGCCACTGTAGGAGAGACTAGGTCATAAAGGCTTATTGCTGCAGACCAAGGAGAGGCTCTGTACTGTTAGCAGATATTTGTGCACTTACAAATACAATCACTATGGTTTATTGATGGAGTTTGAATAAGACGCCTTAGAGATCAAAAATATAACCACCTGCTACATAAGAGACTCGTTCTGTTAGTAACAACTATAGAACACACTGTTTCACTTACTGGTTTCTGCAACTAGAAGACAATCAGTGTAGGATAGAAATTATGTGTACAAAATCTGAATATATAGATTATGCTCGCTTTCTTACTGGTGTCATCCCTTAGAGACCTTCAGCTACTCTTTGCATTTAGCCTCAGATTCTGAAGAGTTCAGATTGCAAAATTTAAAATAGGTCCTTTCATGCCAAGCTAAAACGAGCCTTGGAAGACTGTGCAAGGACTGTGCTATATTCATATCTCCAGGTGCTTTTTTAACGATTCCTGCAAGCATTGCTCAGAGCGTAGAGGACTAAACTGCCTGTATGACTGTTAGAAATAGTAGTTGCCAAAAATGTAAACAAAATGGGTACCAATGCTACTAAATATTAAAAATCTAAATAAAGTACCAGATTTACGAAAGTAGTTACCCTAAGTATCATGTGTAGACAGTGAAGAGAAATAGGCTGCTTTGGAAAATAATTGTGCTCTAAACTGGAACTCTGGGGAACTCTTGAGTCATGCTGAAGGCACTGACCTCCCAGCGCAGGCATCCAGCCTGAATGCCTCAAGCTAGAGACTGTGAATACCTCCAGCGGCATGTGGTTTTGTTATTCTTTTTCAGAGTGAAAGTCTTCAAAGTCTATTTTTCAGATGTTTTGCAATGAAAATAGCCGTTCATGGAGAGTGCTGCTCACGAGGGTGCTTCTGACCATGCTGATGAACAGCTTCTCCCAACCTGTTTTTTCCAAAGCTAGGGCATGGAAACTCCACCGATGTTGTTCAGCCAGAGAGGGTATAAGCTGGGTACCCAAGGCTGCTGCATATGTGCTACCTCTGGTCTGAGAAAGCAGACGAGAGAGCAGAAGGTGCACTGCATGTCACGAATGTGGAGTTTGAGTTACATACAGACATTTATAATCAAAACAATGCTTCTGTTGTAATGGTAATCAGCAGGTGCTTCATCATGGTAAACCTATGAAAAGCTTTACATTATGGATCTATGATTTCTTATGGTGAAAAAGACATTACATTGTTATTAACTTATCATCAACTCCTATGTAGTAATATCATAAAAAGAAGCCCACTGTATTTGTTAGTACGTAAGACTCTAATATCCATCATCAGGAAGTGTACTTACACTGACAGATTTTGTATGCTTACGCCTGTCTCTCTTTCACAACCTGGAGTACATCATTGAATTCTAAATATCATAAAGTCAACAAGAACTACAGTGGAAGCTGTGTAACTTCAGAACTTCTTAGTCTTGTCAGCCTCCCTAAAATAAGTTCAGAGCATTAGATTATAATGTTGGTACTTCTGCTATTTCAGTGTGTTACACCTGTTTTAGGAGTGTTTCCAGTATGTCAGCAAAACTATGATATTACCTGGAATATGTATGTCCTTTTTGAGCAGATTTATACTGGCAAATATTTAAATGAGGTTTAGCATTTAACAGGTTTTTTAATATTTTATTATTATACAGTGATAGGAATTTGTAACATTTTAATTGGTTATACTTTTAATTTTAAGGAAGCTGTCAGAGCAAAAGTTAAATTTGGAGACATTTATCTTCTGGGTCGTACTTTCTAAAGCAGAACTGATAATGGGGGAGTGTCAAACCTGAGGTAAATTTTAACAATAGTGTTGAATTCTGTGCTACAAATGCCTATATTAAAGTAGTGGGGAAGTTTTTCCTCTTGTAGCTCATTACACTTCTCCATGGACTGAAAGCAGTTCCTTGGGCTGTACGTCTCCTTAGTACAATTGTGATATCAGGAAGCATAATGTAAATGTTGTACTCTGTATGAACTCTTTCATATGGTGCCAAAAGTTCACAGTCTGAGAGTGGTGGCATTTTTCTTTAATATGCTTTGTTTTAAGACATCCATGAAGTTGTTCAATATTTTAGTGCAACAGCATATTGTCAGTGGAAATGCACAAAAGGGAAACGTGTTCTTCAGAAAGAATAAGGAAAGGTGAAAGCAGTGAGATTCTGCATTGTATATTAACATTGTGATGCAGTGTCGAAGACTTCTGCACATGAAATGGAATTACTTTTGCTCCAGATGACTCTGAAGAAAGTAAGTGAAAAAGGTGCTAGGGGGTTTGCCACTCCTAGACAGAAGGCTGAATGTAGCTGGAGCCTTTTTGACTTTAGTCCACAGGGAAGTGTGAATAGCATTGGGTGATACTTAAATATCCCAGACACAAACTCTGCTAACAGTAGTCAAATCCAGACATCCTTGGATGCAATAGCCCATTTATTTCTTTGCCAAACGATCACAAAGCCAAGAAGATACTGTGCTGGTTAAGACTTGATAACTGGTGAAGGCTGAGAAGGACGAGTGACAGGAACATCATTGGATCATGTTTGTACAAGCTGATTCAGGATAAGCATGGCTAGCCTTGCAGTTTTGCAAAGAAAATCTTATCTTAAACCTTGACAATGAGAAATATAAGGAACTGGTTAGTGAGAGTGAAGAAATCAGATACTCACCTACGGGGGATGCCTGAAATTTCTTTGACTTGAAAGCACCAAAACCAACCAACCAATAAAACCTTGAACTTTTCATTCTGGGAGGGAAACGTGAGACCCTCAGGAGCATCCTGGGGGTCACACCTGTCACCCGTCTCACCTGGTGTCCTCCTCCTGGAGGCAGCAGCAGACGACGGTGACTGGGAAGAGCGCACTGGGGCACAGCCCGTGTCTGCAGCCTGTCCCTCCCATACTCCCCAGCAATGCGGTGGCAGCGTTAGGGATGTTGGAGGGTTTACTTCCCTGCCTGCTCCTTTTAGCATCCTTTATAGACCTACATTTGTGTTTATTATCAGCATTTTGAAGCTGCTAATGCTGTCTGCCTCCATGACCTCCAGTAGCAATGAATTCCAGAAGCTCACAACTTCCTGAAGAGAGAAACACTTTATTTGTTTTAAACTGATCTCCCAGTCTTTCACTGAATGCTCCACCATTCTCATGGAAAAGGGCTGCAGAGGCACTGGAAGAGGCCCCATTGCACTGAGAGCCAAGACACTTGTGGCTTGGAGGTCAGAGGGTGTCAAGTTTAATGTGAGCACTATCAAGAGCTCAGCTGAGTAAGAATATGTGAAGGAATTAAAAGCAAATGGTTAAATGTCCTTGGTTCTTTACAATTTTGAAACAAGAACATCGGTTTTAATGGGTCCAGTATCCAGTGAGGATGAGAGATAGAGTGAGAATAAGATATGACCACTAAGTGAGTGCCTTGCCTTTATTTTCCACAGGATGGGGCCTTGTAGAGGAACAGATGTAAAAGGAATAATACAAAAAAAATCAATTATGAGGTGAAAAAAAGCTCAAAGATCTTCAAATTCACATTACAAAAACCAGATAACTTTCCATTCATAATACTGGAAGAATGGGCACACAAAGTTGCAGCTCAAATAATAATTTTTTTGTTGAATCTATCAAAAGAGATTCTGCTTTATAAATATAAACCACAGAATTTAGGGGGGAAAAATTACGGGTATCTACAGAGAGGCTGCTTGACCTCAGCCACACTCAAGGCTTTGAAAAAAAATTTGGCTGGAGATTATAGTTAATTGAAAATTGGATAAAATCCAATACAGATTTAGGAAAGCCAAGTATTTGCAAATTAACCTTATATTTTTATTTTCAACAAGAGAATTGTGATAAAATTCATACAGCAGTCTTCTTCAGAAAAGCATTTGATTTAGCACCCCAGGGGAAATTATTACTTAAATCCTTAAACATAAGAATTAATGCAGCATTTGTGAGGATGAATAAGGACTTCCAAACCTACCTGGCATTGTCTCTGCTGAAAAATCAATTCATGGGATGGTAGGAAGTCATCAGTCCTGAGTCTTGGGACTTGCCATATTTATTTTAACATATTAAATTTAATTGTAAAAAGTTGGCATGTGCTGGTTAAAATGGGATGGTATAATGAGGAGGCATTGTCAGTGGAGGGGACAGAAACTGGGGAGGGGGTGTCTGAGAAAAGAAATTGGATGCCCAGAGTGACAGCAATGCGATGGTATTTATCAGTACAGGGAGGAGAAGCTGGTCAGATCGCTTTGATAGCTGGTAGGGTCAAACCTGAGATACTCTGAACTTTTCTGATAGTTCATGTTCACCAAAGGATGTAAACTGGTTTTGAGTAAACGTCATTTAGGAATTGAAAGAAGGTTTATAAAGTGAGTTTCTGCAGCAGCTTTCCATTAGTGAGGACACAAACCCTTATCTCTAGATGAGGTATGTTTACAGAAGAAATTGAGCATATTTTCGGTGAGAACCACAGGAGTTTGGTCTCAATGACCCTTGAGTTCCTCAGTTTCCAATCCAAACATCAAATGTTCTGCATACTGAAACTAAAAATAACGTGCAACTATAATTGCTGACAAAGTTCTTGGAAGAATCAGCAGCAGACGAGCTCTAATTTGGCTCAGATACTGTAATTATGAGATGCTGCAGGAAATTTATTCCACTAAGTGAGAAAAGAAGTAGTTATTCCATGGAATTAATATATGGAAGGATGATACCAAGACTATAGAAAACAAAAAATATTTGGGAAACTGATTCTTCTTATTTTTCTTCATTACCGTTAAAATATGCATAGTGATATCCTGTAATTATTTGAAATAAAACCTCAGGAATATGGAAATTGTAGCTAGCAGTGAAGTATTTTGTAGAAAATACGGAGAGATTAACAAGCAGTGAATTGCTTCTGCCTCATCTTCTCATGTGAATTCAGTTCCTTTTTTTAAAAAAAACAAAACAAAACATTATTATTCAAGATAAAAATGACATAAAACTGAGAATTTTCTGTGGCTTTTTCAGGGGTGAATACCAAGCAGTGAGCTCTCTAGTTTATTTGCCATTATGAATCCAGCTTGCTGTCTCTCATCTTTGTTAAGGGAGAAAGGAAAAAAAAAAGAAAGCCAAGAAAAAACAATGACAACACGTTTTTGTGTGGCAGGGACAGCAAAGCAACAGCAGCCGCTCTGCACGCCGTGTTTCCAGCGCTCGGGAAGCGCTTCTCTTGTGCAACTGGGCTGAGGGAGAGCCTTTCTTTTTTTTTCCCTTTTTTCCCAGCGTCACTGCGATCAGCTCCATGGGTGCAGCTTGTTTTACCGCAGCGTGATGCAGCGTGTCCAGTCCGGCCAGCGCTGCTGGGCAGACCATGGGCATTAAAGCCTGTTGGTTTTGTTGTTTGGTTGTTTTTGCTTTTTCCTAAAGCCAAACGGTACATGTGAAATCCCTCCAGCTGCAGAAGAGGCGGTTTCAGTGGGGCTTCGAGTCGATTCTCGGTTTCCAAGAGGAGGTGCATACGCTCGGGCTGTCAGCTTCTGGTGGAAAGAAATCTCCAGGCAGGCAGACGGCACGGCACTGAAAGCACAGCTCAGACACCCTTTGGGAAGATACTGTGCTCATGGAACAAGTGCTGTGGTGCTGCGTGTGCCTTGACCGACCAGGAGAAATTTGCCCAGTTGTGGAATGGAATAAATGAAAACACATACTGAGGGGCTAAGGGAATAAAATACTCCTCAGATAGAATTAAGTACCAGCCCTGGAGGAAGAGCAAAGGACAAAAATCTCATGGTGTGTTTTTGTTGTTGTTGTTGAGCGCCTTTTTTTTTTTTAATGAGCTTACCTACCATGAACGGAAGAAGTGGATCTGCAGAGACTTCATTTCCTCCTCTGACCCCTCGTTTACATCACTAACTGGTGACAGTCACATCTACATACATAGTACCTGCCACTTCAGCTGCTCAGAATTATAGAAGCCTCTTTGTATGCAGCAGACATGGCTAGCCAGCAGGATTCAGGCTTCTTTGAAATCAGTATCAAATATTTACTGAAATCCTGGAGCAATAGTGAGTAGCAGAAGAGTAATCTTTTCATATTACGTGTTGCTTGGTAAATAGCTAGGATAACCTAAAGGATGAAATCTTGTGTTTCTGTATGTTTGTGTTATGTAAACCAAATAATTTTTGCTTTCGTCAGCTCTAAAAATCAGAATGTCAGAGATTTAAATAGGTTTCATTAACTGCAAAGGCTGTAATGAGATTATACTAGATTTTGCTTGATTGAATTCTGAAGTTAGGCTGTTTTCTGGCTCTCTCTAATAGTACATTGCAGGGAGTACATTCCAAACAGCATTTCCTGCCTACATGTTTATTTGATTTGTTCAGGATTTATCTAAATATTTTTGAAAATGCTGCTTAATCACAAGGGTGTGGCATTGCTCAGAAGCTGGGGCTTATTAATTGTGCACCGAGGACAAAAATATAATGATTATACTTCAGGTCTGAAAGTCTTTCTTGTAATGTGATGAAAAGCAAAACATCAGTTGCTTATAGCTGCACTTCCCACCGTCTGTGCTTAATTTCAGAATCTTATGCAATCTTTCCATCTAGAAAGAATCTGCCTGTTTATCTAATCCAGACTGGGTTTTGCAAAATGTAAACAAATGACATTTTAGGCTGCCTTGGTCTTTTCAGTATTGCTGTTCCTGATTTCCATTGCTGTTTAAATCAATCATTCTCTGGATTTTTAGCAGTATTATGTAATAAAGATTTCTGAATAAAATTTAGTGCTTGCAAATATATTCAGATTAGGGACAGCCATGGAATAACTCTGGCAGAAATTTGCTTTTTAATTTAAAATACATTAACAGTATCTTTCTTTTCTATAGAAGCTTATATTAACAGTGCTAGATCTCCATAATTAACTGTTTTTAAAAGATAGAACACCATGTCTCCGGAAAAATCCAACTTGGCTACATATGCAGTAAGGTTCTGATCATCCCACTATCTATAATTTAATAACTTCTGCATAAAAGACAGTATTCTGTAGTAGAAAAAAAAATTTCAAAATCTACTTAATACAAGGCATGTATCTGAATACCTGCAAAGAAATAAAAGTAACATTATATTAGATGTGTGACATGCAAGGCTTGTCTTCATTAAATGATATCCATAGAAACTGTATTTTTCCAGGTCATTTGTAACCTCAGTAACACTGTAGTGCTTGTTTGAATCTGTTTTTCTACCACAAGTGTGAAGTCACTAGGGAATAATACTATTACCTAAACAGCATTGCTTGTCTGCCCCCGTTTCTAAAATATTTAGTGCATATTCATTCAAATCACTGATCCTGCAAGAACCGGAAGAGAATTTAGTTACTTTTTTGAACTAATGTTAATCAAATACTGAGAACATAAGTGTGTATTATGACAACACATATTTCATAACAAGCTAGTCACAGTTTATGACAGAAGAAAAACAAGTCACTTCATGGTGCAGAAATCAAATCAGTTCTGGCATTGTTTCTGTAACAGGCTACTGTAACTTTAAGGCTAAGTAAAGCTAGCACTTAAGAATATTAAAATTACTATACTGTGGAATTAAATATAACTTTTTTTTTTCTTTTTCTTCTACATCCGAGTATATTGAAGGTATTTCAAAACAGCAAAGATGTTTCTAGTCTGAAATCAGAAGTCCTTAAATGACATTCTGTTTTAGAGAAATGGAAATAGTATGTGAGTAATTGTTTTTTCTGACATTTGTTTAGCTGATAAACACGCTTTTTGCTGACTTTGAATAAACACTAAGAGGAAATAAAATAAATTAATCCGGGTTGCCTTAAACTTCTTGCCAATTGTATTTTTTTTGCTTTCAGTCTAGAAGGCTGTGTTCATAAATCCGTACATGTCCTTTCTAGCTGAAAAACTAACAATTTGATAAGAAGGCAGTAGGGAGTTTGAAAGACCCAGGGCTTTCCTCAGCTCTGCTGGGCGATGGGTGGAGCAGAGGAAAACACTTTCCTTGCTTGAGAAAGTGCTGGGAAGCCTGGACATGCACACACGGGAGCGTGTTTGTCAGAGAAGAGGTGCTGTGTCTGCATACCCAAGAGCACAGTAAGCTATAAGTCATGCCGTGGCACTTACCCAGTAGAAAAAGGTCTAGTTTAGGTCCTACAGTATATATTTTGCTCAAATGGTAATAGTGTAGAGGTGCTGTCCATGTGTGTTTCTCTAAATTGGCACTTTAAAACAGTAGCTGTAAATAGCATTTCTCCTTCCCAGGCTTTATAATCCCACCAAACCCAGTCCTTTTGATTGATTGTGGTTTGGCTTACACATTTTCTAATACGTTGCCAACTGCACCCCTTGCCCATGCCATACCATACAATATACTCAATTATTCTACCTGGGGTGACATTTTTTTCTGATTTTGCTGTTGAATGTTTTTAACAAACAAGCATTCTTGACATGCTGGGCAGGGTTTCATTTCAGTTCAGTGTCACACAGAACTTGCAGAGGTGTTCACTGGCCTGCCACTTGGGTTTTCATGTTCATCAGCCAGCTAAGGAGGCAGATAATTCATGGGCACAGGGAGCCAGTACGTTTTAGGTACCTGTTAGCTATTGTAACGGTCGGTGACATGTTCTCAGTGAGTATGCACTCTTGTTCCTTGTGACCTCATTAATGTTCATAAATACGTAAAGGGTGAGTGTAATCAGGATGGAGCCAGGCTCTTCTCGGTGACAACCAATGGTAGGACAAGGGGTAATGGGTTCAAACTGAAACACAAGAGGTTCCACTTAAATATGAGAAGAAATTTCTTCTCAGTAAGGGTAACAGAACACTGGAACAGGCTGCCCAGGGAGGTTGTGGAGTCTCCTACTCTGGAGACATTCAAAACCCACCTGGACACATTCCCGTGTAACCTCATCTGGGTGTTCCTGCTCCGACAGGAGGATTGGACTAGATGATCTTTCGAGGTCCTTTCCAATCTCTGACATTCTGATTCTAGGGGACAAAAAAGCCGAGTCACAGTCTGGCCTTCGAATCATCCCACCACAGTCAGAGACCTCAAAATACTCCTTCGTGCAGCTCTCAAAACAGACTTTTGCTCTGCACATGTCAATAAGATACTGTGCACGCCATGTACTTCTGGAAAATATTCCTGTAATGTGTTAATGTGATGGAATCAGAATTGGGATTCTCTGGTTGGAAAATATGAATATTTTTCTTTTTCCCTTTAAACAGATCTCATTTGTGTTCTGATGTTTTCTTAAATATTCAAGGATTTTTGATCAAGAGCAGCAAACTCTGCATTAGTCAACAACTGCATTAATCATTTGCGTTACTTCTAAAATTACTGCTAAATGGCCATGCTTACTCAAGGTAGAGTAGTGCTTACTTGGCCTACTGAGGTCAATAAGATGATGAGAACAGAACAGGGCATTTTTCAAATTAATAGTTTCAAAACCAAAATCCGAACAGAAGTTTAAAAATCAAGCTAGAAGAAGCTGGAGTACTGTCAGTATAAACTGCAGGGATTTGTATAATAAATTCTGTTTTGTGCAGTTTTTAGATCAGATCAGCAATTAAGTTTAGCGGAGGAAAGGATTCTGTAGAAGAATCCAAACAGCACAGGTAGGTGGCTCACTTGTGCTCTCACAAGTCAACTCTATGTGGGCTGGTAGAAACTGCATTTCATTGTCTCCCAGTTACTGGAGATAGATTTTAATGTGCTTTTTTGTGTAATTAAATGAGAGGGCACATTTTGCATAGTGAACATTTTAATTTTATTTCCCAGTTCTCATAGAACAGAGTTATCTTCAGGCCTTATTTTAAGGATTACAACACTTGTTTATCACCTTTAAATGACAAGATGCTTGTTTTCTGTGGATTTGCATTTAATTCAGACTCAGAATAAGGCCTTTTTTGGTGTTAGGACATTGGGTCTCGTTCCCATGGCCCATACTTCCCTGTATTCTTCCACAGAGCCACCATCGACATCAAAATCCTCACATCATCATCCTCTTCACCTTTGTGCTGTACAGAGCACATTGCGCAATCCTCCTACTACACATCCTGTGCTCCTGCATGCCCCATCCCTGTAGCAGTGGCTGGCAAAAGCCACTCACTGTTTACTAGTGGTAGTAACATTGGTGAAAGTTTAATCCCGGGGACACAGAGTCACTCACATCGGTTGCTGCTTGTGTGGCTCGAATCCAGCAGCATCCCAGCGCCATCCCAGCGGGACCTCTGGCTCCTCCGCCGCTTGCTCATCACGTATAGAGCTTATGCAGCGCTGGCGTCCAAACAAGTTATGTTGTCAGAAAAGCATCAGGCGTAAGAGAAACTTCTTGTGAAGCCTGAGGGGTTGCTGGCTGCCATGTGGTCCCTCATTAAATAGACATAATAGATTTAGCAATAAAATTCAATGTTTTTACAGAGACTATTTGTGAAGTCCTGTGTCATGAGCAAGAGAAAGGGAAGGCTGTACGCAGTTTCTTAGGTAAAAGTCTGCGTTTTGTGTAAGTTCTGTGGTGCATAATATTGATATTCTAGTAAGTTTTTTTTTTGTACAGGAAGATGGTAACAGACGTTTTGTAGGGTGTCACTTACCTGGAGGCAAACATAGGCCTGCTTAAAGCTGAAAATGCTAAGCACACTGTGCTACCAGCCGTTGTGGTTGTAGCGGGTTACGAAGTGAAGGAAAGAGGCTCCTTGGTGTTTCTCAGTGACCACTTAAATGTGTTCCCTGAAAAGAGTCTGTCCTTCCCCGCCAACCCTCTTGCTCTGGCATTCCTACCCATGTGGACTCAGAGTCTGGTGATTCAAGACGCTGAAGTGCTGCAGGCTCACCCTGCAGGGAAGGACCCGCGCTCCTCTGCAGTGAGCGGGTGGCCTGCAGCTGGGACAGGGACAGGCTGTGGGAAGCGGGAAAGCAGGCTGGCAGGGCCGGGGAAACTGCAGCCTGGGCTGGGGCCATGCCTGGACCTTCTCTTGCTTGTGAGGGAGGTCTGAGCCCAGGGCCAGCTGCAGAGAGCTGGGCGCCGCCGCGGCCTCTGCCTGCAGGGAGCCCGGGGAGCCAGGCTGGCGTCTGCGCGGGCCTTGGCATGTCACCCTGCCTGGGACAAAGGGTGCTGTTAATTCAAACTGTCTTGCTATGTAAAGGCAATTGATTATCCATTGAACCTGAAATTAGGGTGCTTAGTGTATTCTTAAGCTTCAAGTAATCTGTGATTGCCAGCAGAAAAGTCACTTGCTTAATAGTGGCGACTGCTGTGTCCCAGGACAACCTTCTTTTTGTTTGTCTGCAGATCTGATCTTCCTCTCCACAGACCTGTAGGGAAAGATATTAAACCAGAGTGTTTATGCTGTACTCTGGGTGGTACCCATTTTAGAATGTGCTGTTTCACATGGTTCTTCTTAGAAGGGAAAATGGAAGTTTTATGACTTTGGGGACCTGAGAGCTCTTAAAAGAGGGGTTTTGATTATTTTGATGTTTGCTACTTTCTTCAGCACCTTCCAGAATTGTTTCTGCCATATTGGGAGGAAAAAAGCAGGAGAGAATCCAAAATACTGTGTTGTAAAATTCAGTTTATTTACAGAATGAGTTTGCTTGCCATGAAGAAATGTAAATAGTTTGAGTGCAGTTCTAATGCATAAATTTTTGTGGCAAAACTTCGGTCCTTATCTCAAAATATAAAATAGTCTGGAAACTAGGCATAGATAATTACTGGTACATATTCCATAAAGGTTCTAATAATTTTACTTGTGGTAAAACTAAAACTATTCTCTTGTACTATTATTATCCACTTTGAGTGATTGATTTAGGATATCTGATCTTGTAGAACAAATTACCAGCAGTTTGTTTTTTTCCAATATAGCTAGTTACTATTCAAAGAGATCAGGGAAAGAACTAACAGTTCTTGTATGTTCTCTATGTGTATAAAATACCACTGAAGAAGCTGTAGGCATATATATATATATATACACACGAATAAAATAAGTGATAATATACAGGTTACCTTAGGTGCATAAAGAGTACAAACGTGTCCACGTTTAAGAAAGGAGCCAAAATGCTACTTAACATTCCTTTTGTGTTTCTGTTATTTTTGATGCCCTCGTTTCATTAATAGTTTAAACTCTCTTCTCTATATTGACCTAGTGGACAGTAGGAAGCAATCACTGCACTTCAGAATTCTGACTGCATGTGCTTGTCCAGCTTTATTTTCTGTGTTCATTCCTGGGTTTCTAAGCGACTGGTCAGTGCTCGGACACTGGCTGTGAGTTGGCAGCCCGAGAGACGGAGTTCCCGTGGGTGTTGACCCCAGGATGGGCAGGTCTGGCATTGCAGGAGCTGTGCCTGGGAGGGACAGTCCCACCACAGCCTCTTGTCCCTGTGCTCCTACCCCTTCTCTCCCACCCTAACTCCCCGTACAGTTAATATCCTTCCAGTTAAACTTTCTAAAATGGTGTAGATGGTCTGGTCAACATAAGGAAGAGGGCAAGGATACGTGACTAAGAGTGGGAGGCAGTTTTGGGTGACTCCTACTATTAGACTGATAGAGCTATATAGCAAATCATATTTACTTTCTTAATAGTGAGTCCTTTACCTGTGCCTGCTTCTAAATATCAGAGCTAATTCATTCTCCAGGCCAATCTAGCTTTTGCATCCCTCTCTACTTCAGAGCATCAGCAGTGAAGTTGTTGTTTCTGTTGTTGTTGCCGTGATAAATTTGGACTGCAGAATAATTTCACAGAGGTAGGTAGTCGAAGTATTTGTGAGTTGGTGATTTTTCTTTCACTGCAGTTACCTAAAATAGATTTGAATCAATTGTCCCTAGAAAAGAAAATCCCTTCTCTTTTAATATTCTTTCTTCTGAATCATCCAATCCTTTCTCTGTTGCTTCAGCTAAAAGAAATACTAAACATAGTGATCAAACTTCATAGCAGCTCTTTCAGCCACATATTGTAAGTTCCTGTATTGTTTATATTTTTAATAATGTAATAGAATATGTTCAATAGCAAAGTGGGACAAGGCATCTGCCAACCAACTCATTGGAACTAAGAGTGACAGTGGAGGGACATTATGACCCATAGTTCAGTTAGGTAGCAGTGATATGGGGTGGAAAGCAAAGGCAGAGGGGCAAAGGGAACAAGAAAGACCTCAGAAACTGTAAAGCAGGGTAAGGAGTCACCCACCTTAAGTGTGTGTATACAAATAGACACACTCTGGAAAATGAGCAGGAGGAAGTCAAGTGCTGCATGCAGTCACAAGTCTACAACATCATTGGAGTGGCAGAGTTGGTTGTTAACGGCTCGCACTGTTGGAGTACTGTGATACACGCTCTTTGGGAAGGATCTGCAGGGTAGATGGGTGGAGCTGGTGTTATTGTGAAGGGGCTCCTTGTGTATGGAGCTCTTCTGTGGGATGGGTGGGTGGCAGTGCTTGAGAGTTTGTGGGTCAGGGACACAAGAGAGGACTTTAAGGGTTGCATGATGGCCACCTGATCAGGGTGAGGAAGCAGACGAAGCCTTCTTTAAAGAACTTGAAGAAGCTGATGAATTGCTGATGTTAGTTCACATGGGAGACTTGAACCTCCTGCTGTCTGCTGGATGTGCAATGTAGCAGGACCCAAGCAGCCAAGATTTCTTTAGGGTGTTGAGAATAAATTATTGATACACGATAGACCAGCTAGGGGTGAAGTGCAGCTGGATTTGCTATCCACTAACAAGGAAGAACTGTTTGAAGCTCAAGTTCCTGAGAAGAGCGAGGAAAGAGGGTGGCAGAGTACAGACCCTGCGCTTTAGGAGAGCAGATTTCAGTTTTTCAGATTTCAGAAACTCTTATGTGGGGTGCCATGATGGGCAGCTCTGAAAGGCAAAGGAACTCAGGAAAGCTGGTGGGTCTTTAAGGTCAGCATCTTCCCAGTGCCAGAGTGGGACACCCCCATACTCAGGGAAACAAGCAGACATAAAAGAAGACCGGCTTGGCTTATCAAGGACCTCATGGCTGGGCTCCAGTACAAAAAAGGCAGCATTTTGGAGGTGGAAGCGGGGGTTGGCTACAAAGGAGGAATTTATAAACATTGCCCGGGCATGCAGGGATGGTGCTTGGAAATCTGAAGCTCAGCTGGAGATGGAAAGTGCAAAGGATATCAAGGGCAGCAAGAAGAGTTTCTCTTGCTTCATTAGTGGTAAAAGTCTGAACAAGGGAAAGGTCACCAGCAAGGTCTGTCCGGGCTCCATCTGCCAGGGGGTGCCCCTTGATACAGCACTTCTGACAAGGGGGAAAGGTAGAACATGTGCCAGTCTGGAGTTCGGAAGCACAGACTCTATTCCTCACAGGAACTACTGAGAAGCTAGGCAATTCCATATATATTTATGATCTTTCATATATTTCAAATTATAGTCACATTGAAAACAGAGGGATAGGAAAGGTTTTCAATTCACAGCATACAGCAGAGCTTGCTAAAACAAGTGGCTGAAGGAAAACACACCTGAGAAACACTGACTGCCTAGTTTGCTCTCAGCCAAGTAGCAGGAGTTTCACTGGGTTGTCAGATGCAGCTTGCTTCCTCCTCTGTGTGAAATACAGAGGCCACCAGTATAGAGAGACCACCAACAGTATTGATGTTTGTGCATAAATATCCACCATAAATAGCCACCTGAGAGATTCAGCTCTGTCACATCCTAGAAGGGAGATTCTGAGGTGCTTTTCAGGCCGCTGGTTTGAAGAGAAATCTGAGTGTTGTTTTGTAAATACTGTGGGATCGCTGTAGTGACACATATCACATGTCTCCAGGGGAATGTGTTGCTGATGAAGAGCTTAATTAGGTTGTTGGAGCCCTAGCAGAGAAGTTTCACAACCAAAAAAAACTGAGACCCTTTTGAGAGACATGCTATACAATATTTATCCTGAATACTTTCTATGAGTTCAGAAATTTGCTGTCATTGAATGTACCGCTACTGTGGTTTTCACTAGTCTGTGAGGGAGTCATGATTTGTGTATGGCTGAAATGTGAAGATGTTGGATTGGCATTAGACAAGGATCGATCAAAAGAATGTAACAGCTCTTTATTATTATTATTGTTGTTCTTGATTTTATTTGTAATTGTGAAGTTGCAGATGGTTTTAATTTTATTTTGAAAGGCATGACTTTGAAGGACTCATTTATATTCCCTTGGATTCTTAAGTAACCAGTAGTACCTGGCTCAGCACAGAAATCTGCCAAAGGTATTGTTTTGCAGTTCTCCTATAATTAAGTGATCATTATACTAACATTTTTTCCAAATCTCAAGCTATTTAGCTCCTCTCTTTAACTTTGCAGCGTCTCTCAACTTGTATGTGAAGTAAATTCAACTTTGAAGGATGTATATTTATAAATTTGTTTTGATATTGATTCCCCTTAGCAACTTTTGTTGACCAAAATATACACAATTAACTTTCTTTTAGCCACAATTCTGATTGTTATTTATGTCTTTAAAGGTCTGAATCAGTTTGCTTTTATAGTGAAAAGGATACCTGTATGGAGTTCTAGCTGAAGTTCTTCCTTGAGAAGTTTGTAGAGTGGGTTACTGCATATACTCACAGTAACATACTGTTGTTTGCTTTCAGTATCAGGTTTATTCCGTGCATATTACAGTATCACATGTTGAAAGTAGTCTAAGCTACCTGACAACAGGTTTTGCATTTATTCCCTTGTAACCAGGATTCTTTTTAGTCAGCTTTCCAATGGAAGCAAAGCTTATCTAGTCTGCCTGCTTGTTTTGAACTTGTTTAACAAATTGTCTAAGAATGAGAAAATGCAAACCCGCTGTTGTTTGTTTGTGTTACAAGTTCTCCTGCAGAGGATCTTGGGGGTGGGTGGGGGAGAGACACCTCACAGCCAGCTGCCTCGGGACAGAGACTGCACAGAGAAAGTGAGGACGGAGAGAAAAGTGGATTTTAAAAGCCCAGGAAGGAGAATCAGGTGGAATGGAAAGAGAAGAGGCAGAGGAGTCATTGTAGGGGAGGAACCAGAAAGAGGGGAACTGACACCTCCCAGACAGTGGGAGTGGAAATGGAGTGGCTGGGAGGAGACAGGGCCAAGGGGAGACTGGACAGGGTGGGTGAAGAGGTGGGGACATGAGGAGGGGTGGGATGGAGGTGAGAGGACTGGTAGGACGAGGTGAGCAATGTTTGGCTGGACAGGGGGAACAGTGTACTGGAGTCTGGAATTGGAAGGGGGAGCCGCAAGCGGGGAAGATGCAGCCATGAGGAGACACCAGATTGTAGAGATGAAGTAAGAAGAGAGCAGGTGGGGAGATGGGGGAGGTGAGAGACAGAGAAATCCCCTCCCAAGCACAGAATGCAGTACAGAAGTCCTGATTTCCATCCCACATCCTTGCTTTACAGCAAATCCCACCAGCAAACGGTGTGCGTTGCTTTGCTTTTTGCTTAGGCCAGGTGACAGAAAGTGTTAAATGTTATCAGGTGAGGAGAGCAGCAAGTGGCTTGTGTGTGCTGTTAAGGTAACTGGGTCAACAGTTGGTTTGTTTGGCATCAGATTAATCATACGTCCACCGTATTACCTCGCTTGTCATTGTCACTTCGGAAAGCCTGAGTCCAGTGAGGTAATGCAGCATGCAGTGGACAGCACACAGAAGTACAAAGAAATACTCTTGCTAGATTATTAGCCTGTTTATTATTACTTGTAATGCAGTAGCAGATAACTTCATAGTGCATTTCTTCTCCTATACGGCAGGTAGCTTATAAGCTAATAGTAAAAGCTGGTCTGTCCCAGGATTTCCCAGGAGAGCATGTCAGACAGATCTGGGGGCTTCTAACAGTGTTCTCAGGTGAATCAAGAACGTGTGTTTGGGTATTAGTGAATATTTGAGTGTCACTCAGCATGCTTTCAAGCATAATAGCTTTATGAGCAATGTGTTAAAAACTGACATGAAACTCTGTAAATAGACTATCTTTGCTGATGGTTTGTTGTCACGTGAGATGGAGCTGAACAGTTGGGTACTGCTGGGATGGACTCTAGGCTTTATTTTATTTTATATCTCTGTTAGGGATTTGGAAGAAGGTAAATAGCATGTTAATGGCATTTGTGATAATCCTTACATTAGAGTAAGTATCAGCAAAGGAATAGGAGGGAAAAAAAAAATAATCAAATGAAATTAGGAGTTATTTAGAGTAAAAATCTGAAAATGTACCCACCATGGGAATCTGTACATGTTTTCAAGACAGAATTTATTTTTGAAACGTGTAAAACAAGACTGAGGACATTTCTAACCTGCAGTGCAAGGGCCAGCTCTCCCCGGAAGGTGAGGTGGAGGCTTCGCTGTCTTCTGCAGGGCAGCGAGGGAAGGTCCGTGTGCCTGCGGAGCGGCACCCAGGCCGGTTCCCAGCTCTGCTGTGCCCAAAGCGCGAGACCCGGAGGTCTGACCATCACAGCACAGCTGCTGAGAATGGCAGTTACATGCTAGGGGTTTTTAGTTTCTTTGGGGACAAATGGTAATCCTTCAGGGAGTAAAATGGAAGATTCACATTATTGGCAAGTTAGAGATTTGTTTAAATGTATTACGTGTTCATAATACTAATAGATATTTAGAATGGTTTTCTGCCTAATATTAATACTATCCTGGTGGACAACAGGATGACCATGAGCCAGCACTGTGCCCTTGTGGCCAGGAAGGCCAATGGCATCCTGGGGTGTATTAGAAGGGGGGTGGTTAGTAGATCGAGAGAGGTCCTCCTTCCCCTCTACTCCGCCCTGGTGAGACCACATCTGGAATATTGTGTCCAGTTCTGGGCCCCTCAGTTCAAGAAGGACAGGGAACTGCTGGAGAGAGTCCAGTGTAGGGCAACAAAGATGATTAAGGGAGTGGAGCATCTCCCTTATGAAGAAAGGCTGAGGGAGCTGGGTCTCTTTAGTTTGGAGGAGACTGAGGGGTGACCTTATTAATGTTTATAAATATATAAAGGGTGAGTGCCATGAGGATGGAGCCAGGCTCTTCTCGGTGGCAAACAATGATAGGACAAGGGGTAATGGGATCAAGCTGGAACACAAGAGGTTCCACTTAAATTTGAGAAAAAACTTCTTCTCAGTGAGGGTGACAGAACACTGGAACAGGCTGCCCAGGGAAGTTGTGGAGTCTCCTTCTCTGGAGACATTCAAAACCCGCCTGGACATGTTCCTGTGCGACCTCACCTAGGTGTTCCTGCTCCAGCAGGGGGATTGGACTAGATGATCTTTTGAGGTCCCTTCCAATCCCAAACATACTGTGATACTGTGATAGTTCACCATAAGTTCTCGTATTACTTTATGCAGTCATTTTCATGTTACAAAAAGGAATCTATTCCAGCAGAGTAATAAGTTTCTACAAAGTTGCTGCCACAGATTTTAATCAAGTATTTTTCTCAGTTAAGTACAAAGGGGTGTATAATACTAGTCAGATCCTCTTGTACAGCCAGCGTATATCCTGAAAATTTACATACCAAATTTCAACCTTACTGGTAAATTCTCCTAAGGCCTGCCCTGATTGAGATGACATGCATTTTAGAGATTACATTTATATTGTGGTATTATCCTCAGGGCATGACTTTTCATTATAAAGTTTTCATTTTTATAATATTAAATCCAGAAATGACATTTCAAGTTGATATAGTTTACATTTGTTATTTTTGGCATGTTTACAATTTACCTACTTTATAGAAGCAGAGTTTGAAACATTTGGCTGGAAGGTTTAAATAGATACATTGTTGTTAAATATTTGTATGTGTAAGTATGTATCACAAATTATATCTTGCTAATTAATACAGAAAATTATCTTCAGTCATTAAATTTCTTACGACACAAATGATCAGTGTGATCAATGACCGTCTCTTTCAATGAGAAATTATTTAGCATGGCTCAGGCTCAGGCAGAAAACAGGTAGAAATATCTGAAGGATCTAATGTGGAGGCATTAGTGAAGTGTATCTAACACACAGTGACAAGGACAAAAGTTAATTTACCGATGTAGGTACTCCCTTGCCCAAATACCTTTATTGTTTAATGTTACTTTTTATTATAACTTAATCTATCACAGTTTTTAGTGCTTGTCACTCATTGATTGAGTGGCAACTACTGAGCTAGATCCATGGTTGCTGTTGCATTTCATCTCATTCAATGCACACTGAATTCTTTCTTCAAATTTGACAAACCTTGAACAAGCAGAACATGGGCCGAAAAATGGGAGTGCTCTCCAAGAAGGTGGGAGATGAGAGTTCAGAACCCTGAGGTTTAATTAAGCATCTAACCCAAAGCTATCACGTTCTGGGTGAGTACTCCAGCCATTACGCTGTTACTTAAGAAGTGGTTACAGGCAAGTGGAGAAGGAGAGGAGCTGCTTCTCTGCTCTGCTTTGCACATCTGAAGTGGCCCAACACTGCCAGGTCCATGTGGGGATGTGTCTCAGGAGGTGTTGGGCCCAGGGTGGCTGTTGGGATCCAGTTCTGAGCTGCTGCTGGACTCACTGGGAACCTGATCATTTGGGTTGGTTTTCTGGTTTGTGTCCCACAGGCCAGGTTTAAACACCCAACATCTCAACTGAGTTGAGCCCTGAGTAAAAGCATCTTGGAAATACCAAGTCCACACAATGACAATGGACAGCTGAGAGCGTACCAAAAATTTCAGTGCTTCTTTCTGTGTATGTATGGAAAGAAATGTAAATGCTGATGTTTAAGTTCTTTAGTTTATTAGCAGCCTCATGTACCCTTTCAGGTACTTGATGTTCGTGCTTTATATAGTTTTGTACGTGCTTTCTTGCTGACAAAGCCGTTTATTATCCTTGGGTTGCCATGGAGTACTGATCACACGGATGTGGGAATAATAACCCATTATGCTAATATAGCTTGTCATTGTGTCTGACGCGAAGTGATGCCCCATAACAACAGCCGATGTTTGTAACTAATACAATTTATGGTAAGATCACAGTTTATGGAACAGCATTGCCAAACATTGCCTACCCTCTTTATCTTTTTGATTCCACACCTATTTGTAAAACCATTTATGCATTTTTCAGGTTGGTATTGTTCTGCTTTCTGCAGCAGGAATCAGCATTTTTAAACACAACAATTCCAGCCTATTTGCTTAATGCTGGAAATGTGTCTGTCTTCTGAGCACTCCTGCCCCTTGGAGCCTCAGCTCCAGCTTATAAAGTTCCCTTTGGATCAGGACAATTTACTAGATCTGGTGAACTTCCTAGGTGCCACAAGAGGAGAAGGAAGAAAATTATGGTCAATAGGTGGAATACATAATTCTGTAACACAAACAGCATTACCACAGCCTTTATTATACACTCAAGTATGGAACTGAATGTTACTTCAGATTGTGCTACTGTACAAATAAGAGGCCTTGAATCTTTATATTGATTCAGCTTTGTTCTGTAGCAGATGACCTGGCATTTGTTGGTGATCTGTAACACACACTAAGATGTGGTTTTAGCCTTTTCCCAGTTCTCAGGACAGTCTCTCCTCATGTGCACATGAGCATGCTTTCAATAATGGCATTTCTGCCATGGTTCTTCTGTGCTCCTCAGACATCTACTCAGACAGTGGAATATGGCTTCCCTGAGCACATCACCACACCTTCCGAGAGCTTCTCTTGTCTAGATGAGCATTCTCTTAAGGCTGACCACTGCTTTGTATGGTTATCAATTTTACTTAGAAGATATATTTATAAATTATTCTGGCAATGTACTTTTTCTTTAAAATATTCCCTGAAAATTGAATCATCTCAAATTTGCCCCCACTTTCATGTTCCCCTGTGGCGTATTCTACAAAACAGCCCTTACAGTCAGCTTCTGTTTTGGCAAATCGTGTTTAACAAGCAAACCATCATGTCAGAAAATGATTACATATATCACAAAGATACTCTGATCACACACTTTATATTTATACCTGGATGTGAAAAGAGAAATCAAGATAGACATTCAGACTTCTGCTTCTTGATGTTACCAGGATTAGAGATAGAAGAATCCTTCGCAGGACATCTGTATCCTACTTTTACCAATGAAATATTGTTCTCAGCAATATGCTTTCTACTAATGTATTCAATGAGTCATAAATTATACAACCAGAAGAAGCATTGTGTCATCCAATCTGTTCTCCTCATAGAGCCGGCTTTATGGCTTCTCTGAATTAATTTCTGTTTGAGCACATCTTAAAAAAAAAAAATCTTATTTTAAAATTTCCAGTAATAGGAGAATCAACACCAGCCTTAATAGCATTCTGGCGATTACTAGCCTTCCCTTTGTGTTTAACTTCTTTAATGCATTTGCCTAGTTTAAAATTCCAGACACTGGATGTTACCAAAACAAGAGCTGTCTGATAGCAAATTTCTCTTCCTCATATTCATGTGTAACAGGCATAGAAGTCATCTCACCTAACTGTCAGTGTTTATTTTACATCTGACATAGTCACGCCTGCCTTTCCTGGTAGCCAGTGGAGAGAAATACACATTTTCAGGGTCCAGTTCAGATGAGCTGCTTTAGACATGTTTGTTAGGAGGCGATGAATCACACCTTGGGAGTGCCCCAGTGCTTGTGATGTCTGAAAAGGCATTTTGGGCTGAGGGGCTGCGTGTAAATATGTTTTGCAAATAGCTGCCATTGTAGGTGCAATAGGTGCAAATTCCTGTCATTAGAAGATATGATTAAATGCCTGTGTAGCTTTCTCAGGATCAGACTAAACTAAGCTTTAAGGCAAGTTTTCCAGTTATTGGTTGTAGCTGCCTTTCTTGAATGTTCGCTAGTTCTTCATCATCTTTCTCAAGCTGCAGACACCAGAACAGGCCTGAGCATCCAGCGGCGTTTGCAGGGACACTGGCAGTGAAGCAGTACAACTTTCCTGCTTTTGCTTTTGTTTATCCTGCTTGAAAAGCCTCTCCATAGCTCTTCAGGTCACAAGAATAGCAGCCTGTTTTCGACACATTAGTCATCCTGGTCTCAGGCCTTTTTTTCATAATCGGCGCTTCCCCGGAATAGAAAGCCTTATTCTGTCTGTGCGGTGTGCATTCTTTGTCTCTGGCCATGCAGTTCTCCATAGGTTAGAATTAATGTCTTATATATTCCCTGCCTGCATTTAGTTTTTAAAACGCTGTTCAAAGGAAAAGGACCTTTTTACTATTTTTTCTATCACTCTTAATTTGTATCTTGCCTGTAAACTTCATAGAAATGTTTCTGTTTTTCTTTTGTGTCATTAGCAGCAAGGGTAAACAGTACAAGACCAAGAACTGGTCTCTATACCTCCACCAGAATTGCATTCATTAGGGTGTTTTTCTCCCAAGATCCATGTCGAGAAGTATATATTACACAGTTTTTAATCTGTTTTGGTTCTGAACGTTGATTTTGTTGTTTCCATTTTACAGTTTGGTAATATACCAATCCAATTGCCAAACACAAATAGACTACACTTTTAGCTTTGTTAACCAAATATATAATCTCATAGAAAGATACAGTAAGTTTTTAAAAAAATACTTTCCATAAACCTATGGATATGGCATTGTATTATTGTACTTTGGTTCCTTATTCATGAAATGCAGCCATTCCAGGATGAATATCAGGCCAACTATGTTGTGCTTGCCTAGATTGTCCTTGCTGACACTTTAAAAAAAAACTGATACAACATTAATTTTGTCTCAGCCCTCAGGAACACTGAATTTCCCTGGGAGTATCCCATAAAATGAATAATTTTTATTATTTTCAGATGTAATTAGGCTCTCCAGTTTTTCTAAGGAATGACTCTATTTTCTCAGTGTTTAAACTGTTTATTTGGAAAATCTGATGTTAACATTAGGATTCTTCCTTTATTTTCATACCTAACTGGTGCAGAGTTCATCCCTATAGGTGCCTGTTCCTCCCCAGATTTAATAATGTATTTCTGCCATCACTTATTCCAAAACATTTAGACATTTCAATATAGAGAAGTTTTCTGTCATGGCCCACTGACCATGGTGAGAGCAATGTCCTGTGCATGTTGCGTTTGGTATTTGCGACTGTCTGGTCGTGCAGAAGGTCCCTCGGACAGGAGCCGAATTCCATGTGCTTTGTTCATCTGTTCAAATAGAAGTTTTTCAGTCAGCAGCTTTACTCAGGCCAAACTTTCAAAAACTCACTGAGCTCATGGGGATGGTCAAAGTCCTTATCTTGTCGCTGCTGGTTTCACATTCCAGAGTTGCCATAAGAAATATTTATGTGCTGGAGTCTGAGTCTAGCAAAGCAGCAAACATTTACATTTGCCTTTAGGTTTGTGGCTAAGAAACAAGTGAATTCCACTTTCAAAGAAAGAGTTGTTAATGTCATGTTAATAAAGCGTTATTAGATACTACAGCATCATCATGGTGTGTGGCTAATAAAAGAAGACAACATTGTGCATTGGCATGTCTGTAAGCAAAGAGGACAAATAGTGTTTAATTTAATATAGAAGATAGACAATGTTTGTGAGTGTGCTGCTGCAGCCAGTAATGACAATAATGGTTCAATCAGACATAAAGTAGGGGATTGATAATGATAATTATTAATCCAGATTTTGGCTGCAAATTTTTTTCTCTCATTTTCTTTGTATAGATGTTACTTTGTATGCTCCACTGCAGAGGAAAAGAGGAATGGATATCTGACTTATTCTCATATTAGTCTTTATGCACAGAATTCACTCCTGTGGTTTCATCACAGAAATCTTCACAGAATTTTGTAAAAGTCTTCTCGGTCTGTGAAGGTTTAGCTTGCCAGTTCCCAGTGCCAGCTTGTGCCTTGGTTTACTGCTGGTATTGTGCCATTTTCCACCCACACGAGCAGGGTATAAATCCTTGTCAGCAGCAGCTGAAATGCACCACGATGCAGTTCAGTCTGTACAAGATGCTCTTGAAGAGTTTAGAGCCTCAGGAGTGCGAGTCATCTCAGATAACCTTGGATGCATATTTTTGTTGTCAGTTCTCCTTCAGTAATCACTGACAAGTGATAGGCACCTCTAGAAAGTGATTTATTCAGTCTTAAGCTGAGAATCTAAGAAGGATACAATGAATCGCCTAGAAATCTTCTCTCTTGATTTCCTCTACTGGGAGCCTAGGTGGATAGATCAAATTTGATATTTGGCTTGTAGGTGGCTGCATTTGAACCTTTCCCTAAAAGGCAGCCATAGAGCAGATCAGGTGCATCAGAAGATGAGGTCAAGGAAGCAACTACAGTTTTAAAGGTTTTTCTTCAATGTAGTACTACACTTTGAAGCATAACTAAACATGACATCCTATTTGCTATGGCATGAAATAAACAAAGCTCTGTAGGAAATCAACTCTTAGTCGTTGAACAGTGTTAGGTCAGTAGGACTGTTCAGACCCTGCGATTTCAGAAGGAAATGATCTACAGCCTGCTTGGTTTTGTGCACCAGTGATAAAGTACTGCTTATGTTTGCACAAGTTTGCATATTGCAACACACCTACATTTTCATTCACATGTGTACATTGCACAGAAGCCATGTCATCCATAACTGATGTGCTGTTTTCATTCCAGCGAAACAGATCAGTTTTTTTAACAGCACGAACCAACATTTGTCAGTGGTTTGGAAGAGCAAGTGTGGACAAACAGACAACAATTCAGAGAGGGTTCCAGTACTAACATCTGAGGTAGCTATTGAAATTGGAATAGGACTCAGAGGAAGCATGTAATGTCTTTCTGTAGGAAAAAATAAAGAATTTATAATCCTATAAAAATTCCATCTTATCCAGTCTCTTGACAGTTTTATTGTAAAACACTTAAGGGGAAAAGGAAAAGCATACTCTCTCTAAGGTAAAATGTGTAGTGAAGGAAGATGCGGGTCACATCCTCCCTGTTTGCTGCTCCCTCTTTTGGAAGTAACTGTTCCTTCTCTCTATCAGGCTGTTTTAGCCTTGTGCTTCCTCGGCACTTTTCCAGGTTCCCTAAAAATAATTCTTCCGCTAACACCCATCAACCACAGAACGTCAGGAATATCTTCATCTCCCTGTCTCTGCAAAGGAAAGCAAACCCAACAAAACATCTGTCTAAAAATCTTACAGGAAGCTATTTTCTGATCCAACAAAACCAAAGTGGAGGCTATTTTTTCCCATAGTACCTAGAAAAGTATAAAATAAGAGTATGAACATCTTTACTTAAAATAAAATGTTGTTTAAGCTCTGTTTGAGCCCAAAGAAATTCTGGTGTAGTTTCAGAAATAAGCCTTTGTTTTAATTTTTAAAAATCAGTTAAAGTGATGATCTCAGTATATGTTTCCACCCTATGTGAAGTTTTTACTTTAGGAATAACTGGCAAATATAACAAAACTTGCGAAGTTTTCTAGAAAATATACCAATATTTTGAAAGTATATTGTTAATCTTCAGTCAGCCTTCGGAGAGGCAGCATGCCATTACCATATAAAACACAAAAGGTCAGAAGTATTTATGTTTGATTTGGATCCCATCAGAAGCAACACAGATGTTTCCTTTAGTAAGTTTTCGAATTGTCCACAAGATTTCCCATGTCATTTAGCTTTTTCAGTCTTTAATCTTATAATAAACCAAGCAAATTCTAAAATCAGTGCAGCTAAAAATCTTTATGTTACATGCCTAGATCCCCACGTATCTTCAGCATGGTGCTGTGTGTAAGCAAGGCAATAATGATCTAGAGGCAAAGGAGCAGAAACAGAAATGGTGAGCAAAGAGAATGGGCAGGAAGGAGAATTGCTTTCCTGCCTCACTCAGATGTCTCGCAGGGATCTGAGATGAGAGCTTAGAGAACATTGTTAAGCTGCTCAACCCTGACCTGCAGCTTGGGAGAAAGAGAAAGGGAAAGTCTCCATCTTGCAGGATCATAGTTACTAGGAGCTTTGCCAAGTCAGTGAAAAGGACTTTAGAAAGTGGATGGACATATATTATAGTATTTCCTGTTTGTTTTGGCAGTCGTCAGTCTTGAATTCCCTGCATACAGAGACACAGTCTCTCACGGGAGGAGAAGAAGTGCTCCACCCACCACTTTCCTCTCCAGGGTCCCCTGTCAGTGACCAGCGGTGCACAGTGAGGGTTACAGAGCCCAACACCTGCCTGCAGCACCTGGGATGCGAGGGCCAGAAGGTCGGTAGTGGCTCATAAAGCCAAAGCCATTGTTTTAATCTTTCCAAGGTACCAGACTGAAGAAGATCCTTAGCTTCAAAGCTAACAGGCACTTCACCTCATACATCCTTCTCAAATAAGACCTGTCAGTGTGTGTAAGGACTGTTCTGATGTTTTCCTGAGCTTGGGCATAATATCTGTATTAAACTGCTTATTTCCTAATGGGGTTCACCTCAGAAGATGGCTGCTTCATAAGCATATGTGAGGAAAATGAGCATTTGAGTTCTTTGTAGATATGCAGAGAAGAGCATCCCTACAGCGTTAAGTCCTGAAATGATCAGTCTCGCTGAGGATATCAGATGGTCTGGTTTAGGCCTGCTGTTTTATAACATCCCGGAAGACACTGAAAAACAATTGAGGAACGGCATGCATGTGCGCACGCACACACACACAAAAGGGGTTTAAGTCTCCTTTTTCTTGGCTAGTGCAGTTTGATTGGCCAAAGCTTACATTTGGTTGACAACTCTGCCACTTCTTAGTGGATGCACTAATCAGTCTCCTGTTGTCTGGCTTTGCTGTTCCTTGTGTTCACGTAGGATTTTCACTCTCTTGTTGTGGTAAAAGGGATAGAAAGTTCGGAGGAGGATTGCCCAACCAAATCTGCAGGGGTTGGAACTGTCTTCTGTAGTTCAAGTATTCTGAAAAGAATGGCATAAATATATCTAAACCTGGCAACTGCATTTTTTCACAAAGTCTTCAGACAGAAAGAATTTTAAGTATTGCTCTTATCTCAGTTAAATCTGTGACGAAATCCTGGAATACCTTTATCACTGAAGAGATCACCTCCCTTCTCTCCTCCTCCATACCAGTTTACGCAAATTACTCTACTGAGGCATGTCTCTTTAAAGAAACAGGAGAATCTGAAATTTATAAAATTGCATTTTCTCCCTTGTAGTTTAAGTATAATCAAGTAGTTCGAGAATTTCCATTTGGAAGAGCTTTGGTCATCTCTCACCACCTTTTTGGAAATCCTTCCAAATCTGTTGTTGTTCACTTCAGGCCTGTTTTCAGAACGAGCCATTTTGCTCCAGAATTTTGATCTTCTTTTATACTTTTCACTGCTGATCTCATGGCCTCTTTTCTTTTATCTTATAGACCAGATAATATTTCTTCTGGCACAGAGATTCAAGGCTTTTGTTTTGCATGGAACTGTTGGGTTTTATCTTTGTTACACTGCAGACCATTTACCTAGCTGGTCAACCACAGTAACTGTTCCTGAAGACCCCTGTATTTGGATTAAACAGGTTTTTGAAAGACAGGATGAGTTGGGATAGTTTGATGTCATGTTCTTGTGTCCAGACAGTGGCACAGAATGACCTAGAGTCTTTTTCCAGTACTTGCTTGAACAATACTTTTAGACAGATTTTTCAGACTCTGGAGTTTTAAACTACAAGTTCTCTGAGATTTCTATTATGGGTGGTTTTGGAGGCAAATTTGTTCTACTATGATGGAAAGTATGTTTGAGCTTTTTGCAATATAGACTCTCTCATGCGTTACTGTCTGTATGTGCCTGTCTGTCCTGTCTCAGTCTACATACTGCTGTCAGTGAGTGAATTTCTCACTGCAAAGAATTCCCTCACCTGCAAATGAGCATTCCCAGAGAATCAATTTCATGCAATATGAATATTTGCCTACATATTTTGTTTCCTGTTTATTTTACTTATTTATTTATTTTTAAATAGAGGAAGCTTTGCAGCAGTACGTTCAGTTGAGCGTGGTATCAAAGCTCCACAGTTGATGCTCTCTGCCTGGGACATACATACGCAAACAGTAATTACAGATCTCTCCATCCCATCCCTAGGAGGATGCGCACCCCTGTTGGAAGTGTGAATGGTTTCCAGCACCAGAGAAGCAAAGCTGTGTCTGCAGTGCTAATGCTTGTGGCAGATTCATACTGCAGCTTTTATATGGACCTTACAAATTGGCCATACAGCCACTTTTTCGTATATTTATTTTAATAATTAGTTTAAATTGTATTTTGGTAAGCATGCAGTTGAGAAGCAGGGAGGGGTGTCTTAAAAAGGGTATATTTACTCCCTGTTTTATCAACTCTTTGAATAAAAAATGGAAAATGAGCAGCAAACAAGTATGTAGGCCAAGATTCATATTGCACGAAATGGATTCTCTGTTAGGCTTAGAGTTAGGCTTTGCGGATAGTCTGGATGTGGGACTAAGACATGCACTGAATTCTTCCTGGTCTTTCATTTTTGAGTGTAAATTCACCTAAGACAGGATCAGAAGCACAGAAAGATCAGACATTGGTAGCATCAGTTGCTCGTCATAAAGTCCTGTACCTTAAATAAATTTATTTCCTATCATATGTATTGCAAGTCATTAATATTACATTTTATTGGTTAACTTTATTCCGTTACGGTTATTTGTCATTGAAATATGCAAATGAATTATAAATTAGGAAAATAATACTTGCTTCAAAGCAGTGCTACTACTGCATCTTACTAATACGCTGGAATAACATTTTCCTTGGGAATCCTACAGTTTCTTTCACCAAGATAAAAATGGAACTGCTAGTTTGTTTCTTTCAACAAAAAATTCCCCTGAATTTTAATCTCTTGGTCTTTCAAGCTCAAACTAGTTGGGAATGATCTCCTTCAAAGGGTAAAACAGCCACCTTTTGGTAACCTTGGCACATGTACCATTTCTGTGCAAATGAAATTCTTCACACTTTATTAAATAATGTGCTTTCATTTTAATATTATAATTTCAGCTTTAAAACAAAGCACATTTTCTTAAGAGTTATTTCAGCAGATATACAATTATCCTTGGAGGTATGTGTTTTCTCTCTGACTCTTGGCATGGGACAAGAAGAGATATTTTGTTGGTTTTATTGCAAGGAGTTTAAACTGTATGTATTTTTGGCCAAAATACCTTAGTTACAAAACAAAACCCATCCTGTGTTGTCTCCATGCTTTGCATTTCTATACTAATTGCTTTCAGCTTGGATTGTATGATAATACGTGTGTTTGATATGCGTGGTTTGTTTATGTCGAACTCCATTATCCTGTCTCATGTTCTTGGAGTGCCTGAAGTAGTTTCGCTAATCTGTCAGCATAGTATGTACTTGTGGATAAATATAGACATGCAGCCACTCCGTGAGTGGTCATCATCATATGCTGAAGCTAAAAATTACCCCTTTGGTTATGGAAAGGCTGATCTGATCCGGAGGCCTGCTCAAGCTCACACATTGTAGGTCTTCAGCACTTGTCTGTTACAAAACAAACCCAAAAAACTAGAAGAAATGTCTGCCTCAGTGCTGAAAAGTTTCTAGTGAAGTATGAACCCGGATTATGAAACAACTAATTTCCTTTTTGATTTTAGTTAGAAAAGAATTCTGACTTTTCTAACTGAAGGAGTGGAACATTTCAGGTATTCACAGGCTCATGGATATTACAGTGGCCTGTTGGAGAAAATCCAGCGTGATCAGCTTTATAAAGGGGCTCGGTAGGTATGAAAATACTGCAAATACCTTTTGGTTTGTGTTCCTAGTTTTTCTGTTGTTGCTAAAGTGTAAATATGACACAGTTAACTAGAAAAATGCAGTCTCTGTTTCTTCTGCTTAAAGATATTGAAAATTCTGTGACTGTGCTTGGCTGAATTTATATCCAGTGTAGCACAGACTCTTGGCTTGCGCATTATGATTGTTCTGTTGGTTTGCTTCATCTTACAGCTTTAAGAAAAAAATACCTGTAATGTAAATCGTAGCAGAGATCCTCTTATGATAATTTAATTTTGTGCTCATCCCCTTTATCAGCTTAGTGACTGTGTATGTGTGTTAAAACTCCTCTGCTTTTTTACAGCTATTTCTCTGCTCAGGGAAATAATCAATACAGAAAAAAATTAGCAGTGATTTCAGTTCAGCAGTCCTTTCTGTGGCAATAGTAGTAGTTGTGGCAACAACCATAAGTGATATTGCATTGCTACTTCCATATTTACTCCTTGTTTTGTTTTTTTTTTTTTTTTTTAATACATAAAATTTAGGAAATCTTATGGTTGTAGCCTGAACTAAATGAAAATATTCTGTAGGAAAATAGTATCATTTGAAATACAGCTTATTGCAGGTACAGTTGAAAAATAAGGAGCATATCTTGGAAACAACAAAATGGGTTGCTTGAGAGAAGTAGCTCTCAGACAGAATTTTACCCCAAAGTGGCACAGGCATCTTACAGTTGATCAAGCATAGTTAATATTTTTTTACAGCTTTTCCTAGGAGAGGAGCTTTAAATTTGTGTACAACTTTCTAAAACTGACCTACAGATTCCCTGCTTTCGCAGAGCCCTCAGGCATCAGGGTCATCATGGTCTCCTGAATGTGCATCACCACTCATCCTCCTTGGGAATGAGTTGAGTTCAATGCTGTACTTCTGTGGTGACCAGTACACTACAATATGTTAGGAATTAAAACGGGATGTTTCAGTGGGCCATTATGGTACTTCTCTTTGTAGAACACTTATTATTAGAAATCAGACAGTAAAAATGTAATTTGTCAATGAAATAAATATTTAGAATAGAGTATAACCCCTTCCTCCCACTCCCACCAGATATCTTCTGCATAAACTCATACAAAACTATGTGTTGTAATTTCTCATGTAAAAATTATGCCTTTTATTTAATGGGGCAGTGTTCCACTGGCAAAACTAGACACATCCTTTTTATTGCTGTTTTTAAGGCCCACATTATAAGTGTCAGCATAAAGGGACCAATCTTGGATGACTCTAATGCAGCTATTTCTTAAATTTTGAGTCCTTGATTTACAGCTCTGTGTCTCAGAGGCAACTTTTTTTTTTTTCCCTGAGCTTTGTAGGGCTCTCAATCTATGAAAAATAAATATATTTTGTTAAAGCTCATACATCACCAGTATAGATGTCAGTGATAGTCTAGTCACTGGGCCAGATTCTAGTCACCGGGCCAGATTTTTGCAATGCAAATAGCAAGCATATGCAAATGCTTGAGATAATGGAACTAAAAAGATGGGTCAGAAAGCCAAATCTGTATATAATAGTTCATGGCCAACTCATGATCAACTTGGAACCCTCACACTATTGGCAATATTAACTTCCTCACTGAAATGCTCACTTGGAGTTAGCAGCTACAAAATGATCTTTTAAAAATTTGAACTAAATCAGTGTCGTATGTTAATCATTTCTATAACTGCTGTCATTGGTGTAGCAATGATAGATGTTAATCCCCAGGATATCCTTTTACTTTCCTTTTGGGGAAGGGCTGTACAGTTTGATATTTCAGAGAAGTGCTGTAGTAAAAAATCTTGTTGCTCTGACAGATCTCACAAATAATTGCATTTCTCTTACAGTGTGTGAATAACTGATTTCTCAGTTGGATGTATGGGAAAAAAAGAAAAATAGATCAGCCTGTGTCACAAACCAAACACCATAGTTGTTAAAAGGCTTCCACTGACAATGATTATGTGGATTTAAATTCCAATCCCAAAATCTTGGCTGAATGCCACAATGATTGAAGATAAGGTTGGCAGGTCTCACGTAGTGCAATTAGGGTTTCTTAAACTTAATTTCCTAAGGCTGTGAGGTGTGCATGAGCCCACATGCCACCTTCCTTCCAGCCCTCCTCCTTCTCCCTGTGTAGTACATTTTGAATTTAGCAGCCAATTTAAACCAAAATTGCCTGAGGAAGAGAAGACAAGTTTGCATTTTATTTGATTCCTTCAGGAAGGAGCCTGTGGTAGCTGTGGTGGCCCAGCCCGTGGTGGTTGCTGTGGCCCAACCCATGGTGGCTGTGGTAGCCCAGCCTGTGGTGGCGGCGGTGGTCCTGCCTGTGGTGGCTGCAGTGGCCCAGGGTGGCTGTGGTGGCCCAGCCTGTGGTGGCTGCAGTGGCCCAGTCCATGGTGGCTGTGGTGGCCCAGTGCAGGTGCATTTTGCCAGGCAGAGGCACTGTCAGGCAGCTGCCTGCCCAGCTGGGGCCCGGAGCTCCACAGGGAGCTGGGAACGTCTGCGGGAGCTCCTGGTGATGACGGGGGGGGACAGGGCTTTTACTGCACAAAGGACACAAATCCTTAAGAAAATTGGTTTCACTGCTCACAAAAAACCCCCATGTTTCCTAACTGAGCACTTGGCGATCAAACTGATTTCGTGGATAAGTTGTGAACCAGTCAAAACCACACATTCAGTTAATATATTAGTGATTGTAAAAGTATTGTCTGACTCCTTCCTAAAGCTATTTGTGGAGAAATTTCCATTACCTAGTATATTTGATAGTGCATATAAATTTGCATCTGATCCTTTGCATCCCACTGCGTTCATACTTAAACTTCAGGAGAGCCAAGGTGATGACAGGAGAGAGGTAATGCTGAGACTCCTCTCTGGTGGCTCTTTTTTCATTGCTTTGAAGTAGATTGTTATTCAGAACAACAGTGTATTTTTAGAAGCAGTTTTATATAATACAAATGCAGAACAGTTCAATGCACTTGGTTTTATGCAAAGAGGCATAATGCCAACAAAACTCTGTGATTATGCTTTTGCCCTCAAAAATCGAGCGAAACTTTGCAGGAAACATCAATCGGAGTGGAAGAAGTGGTGCTGCTGTGCCAGAGCGATGTGTACCTTATCACTCAGGGGAGTTATTTTCTAAGTGAAGTATGGACGCGTTACTTGTGAAGAATAATAGCTAGGTGAACAAAAGCATTTCTATGTTGCATTATAGTCATATAGTGGACTTCTAAACTTCGATTTTTCTAAAGGAAAATGTGTTCTGTTATCTGCAATGCACCTTTTTTATTTTTCAGTGCATGAATTTGGGGTCTGATTCTGCCACATCTTGAATACTTTCAAACAATAACATAGTCTTTGGGATTTATTTTTTTCATTTTTTTGCAGCAATGAACTGTTAAAGTGTTTAGGAAATATGCAAAATCTCATTTATTCTTAAAAGAACCTCATGTAATTAATAGCCAACAATTACTTTCAGTAGTAGTTGCAATTCTGTTCCTCAAAATGAGAGGCCAAGGGCATTAGGTGTGCAGCATCCATCATTGTAGTTCATTCTTCTTTCTTTCTTTCTTTCTTTCTTTCTTTCTTTCTTTCTTTCTTTCTTTCTTTCTTTCTTTCTTTCTTTCTTTCTTTCTTTCTTTCTTTCTTTCTTTCTTTCTTTCTTTCTTTCTTTCTTTCTTTCTTCCTTCCTTCCTTCCTTCCTTCCTTCCTTCCTTCCTTCCTTCCTTCCTTCCTTCCTTCCTTCCTTCCTTCCTTCCTTCCTTCCTTCCTTCCTTCCTTCCTTCCTTCCTTCCTTCCTTCCTTCCTTCCTTCCTTCCTTCCTTCCTTCCTTCCTTCCTTCCTTCCTTCCTTCCTTCCTTCCTTCCTTCCTTCCTTCCCTTCCTTCCTTCCTTCCTTCCTTCCTGCCTTTCCTGCCTTCCTGCCTTCCTGCCTTCCTGCCTTCCTTTCTTCCTTTTCTGCCTGCCTTTCTTTCTTTCTTTCTTTCTTTCTTTCTTTCTTTCTTTCTTTCTTTCTTTCTTTCTTTCTTTCTTTCTTTCTTTCTTTCTTTCTTTCTTTCTTTCTTTCTTTCTTTCTTTCTTTCTTTCTTTCTTTCTTTCTTTCTTTCTTTCTTTCTTTCTTTCTTTCTTTCTTTCTTTCTTTCTTTCTTTCAACTTGGATACAACATACAACGAGACACTCTGGAATGCAATGCTATAGGGAAGTGCTATAATGGTATTAGTTCACAATATTTTCCAGAGTTGGTATTGCGTTAAACCCCCTCTACCCCACCACCAGCAGAGCTCACAGGTATTGCAACACCCGTGTTGCATTCAGAGGGGCAAATGGCCAGGCTCTGGCAACGCTAACAGAGGGTGCTACCAGTACTTGTGTGAAGACCCAATATAACTTTTATCGCCAATAAGAGCTAAACCCGAGAATTTTGTTTTGGAAATTGCATGCATAGAATAGTAATATTTGAATTAATGAGGTTTCATTTCATAGTACTTCAAATGATTTTTTTCTTCAGTTTCCCAGAAAAAAATTTTGAAGAGCAATAAAGAATAGATTTGTTATTTGACAACTGGGTTAGAGGTATGGCCTACATGATAAAGAACAGGAAATTAGGATGTTATTCAAACAGTCTGGTGTCAGCAAGTCCTACCATGTAAAGAAAGGGGATTGAGTGTGCACTGTATAGTAAACACGACCCAGTTTTAATACATAAGATTTCGTCTTTGATTTCTTCTTCCAGTCTAGACTATGTAAATTTTACCTATAACTGTACCATGGAAATTGTATTTATGTATTGTGTGTTTCTTTGATTATCAACTGTTCTCCAGATTTGCTCTGACGGTTTAGTGGGTCACTGGAAAAACTAAGATATGTTGAATTATCCACAAGTAAAAGTGACTTTTCTACATTTCAGCTTCTCCAGTTGGTAACGGATACATCAAGCCACCTGTTCCACCTGTTTCTGGTACACAGAGGGAAAAAGGACCTCCAGCCATGTTGCCTATCAATGTTGACCCAGACAGTAAACCAGGCGAATATGTCCTGAAGAGCTTGTTTGTTAACTTCACTACTCAGGCTGAACGCAAGATTCGCATCATCATGGCAGAACCTCTGGTGAGTAAAAAGAAACTCTGACTACATATGTACTTTACTTTGAATTTATTTTTAAATCAGGCTTGCTTGCTATGCAATGCAGAATATTTTGCTTGTAATCTGCGTTGGAGTTTGATAGTGTTTCCCAAACTGTAAGATACGCTACTATGGCAATAGGTTGTGGGAGTGGGCAGCGGTATGCAAGATATGCCAAAGGGGTGACATGAAAAGGAATGACTATTTTATTTCTCTTTGCAATATGGGCATGTGTTAATGTGACTGAGAGGCAGAAGGGATGACAGCCAGCAAAGATTTCACTGCTGGGAGGGTGGTCACTGGAGTCAAAATAGATTAGAAAATGCTGAAATATGATTAAAAAAGTATTTCTGAACATGACTGGTTTTCAGCTAAAACGTGAAAATGAGTAGCACTGCTGGTTCTTATTTTAGTACTGACAGTAGTAGGTTTCATAATCCAGTGAAGTGCTATAGCACCTATTTTCCAGATAGAAAAAAGCACACAACATTTGAAAAAGGAGTTGCATTACAAGGTCTTGTACAGTGAGAGAACTGCCATTATTTATATTTTGGGCAAATTTAACATACAGGTGTGTCTGTTGCAAATTGCCTTATGCAACTGAACTTCTGGGAGTCTGCTGTTTTAACTTGAGACTATATTTTAAATACATTCTTGTTATTTTGATTAGGGAAGAACAATTCTGTATCCTGTATTTTAGTTCTCACACAGTAAAAATAATAATTTTTAAAACCTTGTATTTCTGAGCTGTAAGAGAATTTGTATAATATCTTAGTACTTAGTTCCCTATTTTCAGGTCTGGATGTTCTGAACAGTAAGATTAAGGTTGTCTTAATTCAGAAGCACTTGATGCTTGGAAAGTTTTTCCAGGTTTTTCTCTGAAACGTTAGGTAGCTGTGAGATGACAGAAGTATCTTACATAGTTTGGAAATAACACAAAAAAAGCTGACAGGAAGGAATATTTGGACAATATTCTTTCATGAATCTTCTCCAAATCGCATAAAGTAGAATAGACAGTCATAGTGTAGGCCCTTTAAAAAGAATGCCAGCAGCTATTTGTTACCATCCAGTCTTCATGTGATGCACAGTGAAGATCGTTAAAATTTTAAGACAAAATGGGTTGTAAAATTCCTTGACAAGATCAGGGGAACAATGGGAAGATCAGGACTGAGAGCATAATTTCCTTGTGGCACCTCTGTTGTTCTAAACACTAACCTCTGCATTTCATGTAATATTTCAGACATAGATACGAACCAGTGACCCTGGCTTATTCCCATTTCACCTTGCATTACGGTGATTTTGAGTTGTTGGGTTTTGATATATTATTTTTGTTGCTTTGTGAAACTATAAATATCAGAATTTTGATCTTATCTTATTCCAGAGGTGGTTCAGTGAAATTTTATTTGGTAAATTCAACGCAGATTATAATAATATGACAGGAGACTGCAATGTCACCTTGTCAACATTTTCAGAACTTATTTCTTACAGGGGTCTAACCATGAGACACTAACAATAATTCAGTGACATACTCACGTCTTATTAATACTAATAGGACTTACAAGTCACGTCATTCTGCTCTTTGAGGGTGACTGTGACAAATGGGTAAGCAGTTTTTTGTAGACATTCAGTCAAAATGATCTTGAAATAATTAGGTTGTAAAGAAGGATGTGACAAAGAAAATGGCAAAAATTATGCTGGAATAATGGCTAAGAATTTACGTCCACCCTTTTTGTGGGGTAGCTGTTGGATGTTCAGCAGCTTTGTTCCCACATTTCTACTCTACTGACTAGAATTGTGACCAGCAAGTCTGGAGGATTTGCAAGACAAAGATTATAAATTGGTGGTGCAGAGCCACCCTTTGGCCTTTTTTCACAATAGGTAGTCAAATGGTGAGCTCTTTGAAGATTCTGTTCCAATTAAACTCAAATGTACTTCAAAGAAAATCAAACATGCAAAGTGCTGTAACACTGAGGTGTTTCTAGCTTGAATTCTCCAAGTCATTACAAGACATGACAGTTTAATTTTATAATGAGTGATGAATACTTAAGATATCTTTTAGAGAGGCTAAAATGATCTGTTTATAATGTAATTGCTTTTTCCTTTCTTTTGTCACAAAGTCTAGCTCATTTTCAAGCTCTGAAGTTACTATGGGATTAAAATCTTACTGATGTATTTTTTACCTAGATATTTCTTTTCATACACACATTTTGCCTGCTTATCCTTTCTGTTTATCATTACTGTTGTTTTTATGAATTTTTCTCTCAGTTTCTTTGGGTTCCGTGTGCCTGTTTGATGTATCCATCTCTTTATTTTGCAATGTACACAGAGCCCAACTGTAAATTACAGTGATCAGGTAACTGTGGTGGAAAACCAGGATTGTGTCCCGCCACGAGTTGCAGATAGTAGCAAGGCACAAAACATTTTTGCTTTTTCGAGGGCGGCAGCGAGGGGCACAGCACCAGCCCCTCCTGCAGCCCCACTGAATCTTGGCTGGGAGAGCAGGATTCCAGCAGCAGCGAAGGCAGAGCACAGGTCACCTACCCCTCCTGCTGCCTTGGCTCTCCACTCAATCTGATTTGACATTTTGGTTACTGGATTTGGCAGCGATCGTCATTAAAAGTGCATTCCCAGTTAATGTTTCCTAGGCATGACTCTAAAGTCGACTATCTACTGCTAAGTCTTTAACAAATTGGAATGGAAACCTTTTGTTTCCACATGTGGGTTTTTTTTTTACTTTGTCCGGATAATATTTTCTTTGGAATTCCAGGTCATTTTTTTCACCTTTTTGGGGTCTCTGAAATATGACAAACATTTCAATGATTGCATTAAGGTCACAGTTATGTGGCTAATTTTCAATGATTAAACTACTGTACCAGATTGTCGTGTTATATTAATCCAAATGAAAGGTATTTGACAGCAGAATTAATTAAAAGAGATTTACCAGTTTGCGAAATTAAATTGACATCAATGAAATGCAAATCATTTCTTCTTGATAACCTTTAATAATTTCCTACCTCTTTTCTGTAAATAATTGTTCTCCTTTACAGTGAATACTAGGAACTTTTCCTGCAGACCTTTTTTCACAGCTGATTACATTCCTATTACATTTTTATCAGTTTATATTGTAAATCTTCTTTGCATTGCTTCACTTACAAACACAATTTGATATTTTATTACTACTGATTTTTTTCAAGCAATGGTGACCTTAAAGTGAAGCTAGAATGAGGAGGCCAGGGAAATATTTTTGCCAGTTCAGATAATGAAATTATTTAAGCATCTTAACACTGTAAGGAAGAGACTCAGAAAATAGTTCCCTTTTTACGACTGTTGATTATCACTTAGGGTAATAATTCATCCTGTGCATACTGATCAGCCTAATCTTTAAATACAGCATTCAGCAGTACTTACACACAGCTGCAGACATTGATAAAACATAGTGAGCTACTGGCATTTACAGTGGTAAATGTTTAATTTAGCTGTTGGTAAACTTTCATTATGCTTTTGTCCAGGAAGCATCTTCTTTTCCTGAGCTTGTCTAAATTCAGGATCTCTCTGAATACTGAACTCAAGAACAGAATTTACTCATTATAGGATTGGGTGTATCAATATATTCATGTATTCTGCCTATCAGTTTCTCCTTTTATTAGGTAGGTTTTATCCCACCCACCAGGGGAAAAAAACTGAAAACAGCTATGCGGTTGATACTAGTGTATTTATTACTTTCCTTTCGTTACAAGCTCAAAGACATTAAAAAATAGACCTATTTCAAAGCAGGGCTGGTGATAAGAGCCCAATAGGTGGTTAGAAAGACTCTGAAAGGACAAGAATAATCAAGTTTGGTTTTTCGAAGACTGAGCAACTAATGTGTTTAGTGGCACTGCTGTCCACTTAGCTTTAATCTAGGCTTCACTTTCTTCAGGCATTACAGAAGAAATATGCTAAGAACAGACTTGGAAGAAAAAGAAGTAGAAGTTTTTTTGTTGTTGTTTTTAAGCACCAGGCTGTGATAACCAGTAAGATTTATGTTGGCTATAATAATACCAAGCAGTTTTATCATACAGCTGTAATGTAGAATTTTCTGGTTTACATGGGCTAAAATTCCAGCTGCATCACAAGAGGAATGGCTCCTTTGTTGTCATCTATAATGACACACATTTGCATTATGTATTTTTTATGTTTTCAGTCCTCCTGAATAGTTTGGCGTACACAGGGCCTTCAGACTCCTGTTTATTCACAGTGCACAAACAGGGGTTACTATAAGAAACAAGTAATGTCATGGAGGAGACAAAAGCTGAACTTCCTTACTCTGTTCTGTCTATCCACTCCATATGTCTATGCCCAGATAAATTGAAGACAACTTAATATTTTAGTAACTTTATGTAGGTATATATTGAAAATGCTGTTCATTTTAACCCATACAAGCATCCTCGCTAGGACCTTCCTCTATAAATGCTGCCAACATGCCAGATTCCCATTGTCATCTGTCCCTAGGCACCTCTGTGTCACTCAAGGATTCTGTCACTCATCATTAATATTGATTAAGGGAGTGGAGCATCTCCCTTATGAGGAAAGGCTGAGGAGGCTGGGTCTCTTTAGTTTGGAGGAGACTGAGGGGTGACCTTATTAATGTTTATAAATATAAAAAGGGTGAGTGTCATGAAGATGGAGCCAGGCTCTTCTCGGTGACAACCAATGATAGGACAAGGGGCAGTGGATACAAACTGGAACACAGGAGGTTCCACTTAAATATGAGAAGAAACTTCTCAATGAGGGTGACAGAGCACTGGAACAGGCTGCCCAGGGGGGTTGTGGAGTCTCCTTCTCTGGAGACATTCAAAACCCGCCTGGACACATTCCTGTGTAACCTCATCTAAGTGTTTCTGTTCCGGCAGGGGGATTGGACTAGATGATCGTTAGAGGTCCCTTCCAATCCCTGACATTCTGTGATTCTATTGTCCTATAAGCACCTCAGCAGCTCGCCTCGCAGTAACTGAAGCGTGTCCTGCTTAGTGCTTCCCATGGAGGTTGGGATACTGGGCAAAGAGTGGGATCAGGGGCAGTTCTGTACCAGAAGCAACTGTGAGTCTCTGTCATGCAGCCATGTCTCAGCCCTTGGTAGCTGGTAGGATTCCTGTCCTGCCTGGTCAGAGGGTCTTCTGGATGTCTGTGTCCAGACATGCGTTCTGCATTTTACTTTTTTATACCTCTGGGTCTGGTGCCAATCCTGTATTTTCATTCCCAAGGCTCACAAATGTGGGAAACTTTCCCACTCTTCCCAACCTCCCTGCTTTTATAGCAATTTGCCAGTTCTGTGTAAATATACTAAAAGAAGGAACCTCATCCACTGCTTGGAACACAGAAATCCCCTAAATCCTCATAGCATTGCTCTCACTGTGTGCAGGAGGCCTCAGTGAAGGTGAGGACGGTGCTGTCATAATAGCTTGGAGAATGTGGTGAGCTCAAGAGGGAACCTGTCCGTCCCCCATTCTCTACAGGAAAATAAACAAAAACAAGAAACACAACACGCTTCCTGCATTTGTTACTGTGTCTTTCTTGCACAGAAGATATAACTTTCCTCATCATAAATCAATTGGAGTAAAACTCTTTGCATATAGGATTGAGGTGTCATTTAACTTACCTGTTTAGGGAACAAAGATGTACTAAATCATAGAGTCACAGAATAGTTTGGGTTGGAAGGGACCTTAAAGACCATCTGGTTCCAACCATTCTGCAATGGGCAGGGACACTAGACCAGGTTGCTCAAAGCCCCATCCAACCTGACCTTGATCAGGGTACATCCAGGTCAGGGAAGCCCATCTCTCACCCTCTTCACCAGCTCTCAGAAGTAATGTCAGAGATGGAAAGGAGAGAACAGTAACATTCAAGTCACATGCTTTTGACTGTAGTGACTTAGTCTCCTAAATCTATTTAATTTACCACTGGATCTTTCAGTGTTTCTGCTGTCACAAAAACCTTCTCATCGTAGAGATTTTTTAAATATGTATATTGGCTGATGAAAACTACCTAGCTCAACCACATTGGTAAACAGCTGAAACAGGGCTTTGGATAACAGTTTCATGCAAAGGTCTTACGTGGATGAGTAAGTCCAGATCTCCATAGTCTATTGTTCTTAGAATGCTAAAAATAGGTTACATATGAATCACTATATCAAATGCTTTTTCAGAGCATCATGTTTATTCCAGTACCACAGGCTCATAGATGAAAGATCTTGGACTCTCATACTGCCTCTCATGACACCCCTCTTGACTGAAGCCTTATACACAGTATCATAAATGATTAGAGTATGACTCCAGAAAGCCTTCTTCCTGGCTTCATGTTGAGAGCAAGGTGAAAATAGTGTTTTTATGGAGTATAGCTTGCTCTAGGTGTCTGTATTTTGAACATGTTCTTTTTCCTGTTATGGAGAAACATTTTTATGTCTTGGGAAGCAATCTCTAATTCAGTGGGTTTGCTTCTTTTTTAGGCCGCTTGGAATTTACTCCACTTCTGTGTAGTATTAGTTCTGAAAATTAATTTGCTATGTCTTTGGCTCGTTTGGCCATTTTTTCTGATACATCAGTTACATCAGAATAAACATTTTCATGACCAAAATTTCTGAGTGCCCACATTTAAATTTTGTTGGTAGACAGCATACGTAAAAGATGCCTTTTGCAGAAAATGTAATAATAAGACAAAAATCAGCCTGTAATACCTGGTGGGATGCCATAAGCAGAACACTACATGATGTGGATGCCAAAGAAGCAAGAGTCAGCGCCAGTGACTGAAAACCTGTATTTGAAGCTGAACTGTTGTTTTCTTACACGGTTTTGTATTCAGGAGTACAGTAATGCTGGGCACATTGTTTTCCATGTGAGCAAAACAGAAGAGCGGTGACAAAGATAAGAGCAATTGCATGAATAATAGACTGAGTAATACTGAACCTGTCTTCTAAACATGCACCTTTCATTATTTTTATGCAATAAATATAATGACAAGTATGTTTTTGACCTGAGCTAGCTAAAATAAAAATTTACGAGAGATGTAGAATATTTTTACATGTATTTCACATCCAATTAAAATATGGTTTTCTTCTCCATATGAAATACCATGTACAATTAACATCGCTTTTTTTACTTAATTTTCCAAAGCTACATGAAGTTCATCAGAGTTTTCTGTAATTTTGTCTTATGTGGAGTTGTGGTGTTTTCTTGAAGCTGTATTATCATATATTTTTGAATCATGTTTGCATTTAGAATTTCCTTTTGGTGCATGCTTAGTATTTCAAAGGTTAATAAAGGAAATGCCCCTTTCTGTTTATTTTACTATCTGTACACTATGGTCACTGACAGAGTCTTTTTTTAAAAGAGATCTTTAGCAGCTATTTGTTGCTGAGCAGAGCAACAAGAGAAATCATAGTTTCTGTTGTCATCCCCTGAACTGGCAATTTATATTTTCATGCACGAGGACCCGCTGACTTGCAAAGAACGGCTGTGAAAACAGGACACTAATTGCCTGTTTCATAGAAGTTCCAGGTGGGGACTTTTGAGAAACTATCAGAGTAAGCAGATTGTGCTTTTGAGTCAAAAAACTCGACTTTCTTAATTGCTTAGGTATAAATTAACTAGTCTTCGTGGGGTGGGGCTGAAATTCCCAAATAGTAAAAAATGAGAGATGAAAGTTATTTCCCAGGAAGTTTAGAACTATTTTCAGTACAACAGTATTTTTATGGGACCATAGACTGTTCTATCCATTGTTGAGAGGGGAATAAAGAAGCTAACACTTGCGGGCTCAGCTGCATGGAGGCGCTCCAAGCAGGATCAGCAGAGGGAGAAGGCAGGAGCCCCAGCCCAAATGGGGCAGGGACCAGAGGGACAGACCGGCCCCTTCAGAGGAACAGGCTGGTGGGGCAGCTGCGTCTGAAGGGCAGGTGCTCCTCCGCAGAATAAAGTTTTGCCTGCCCAGCCTTTGGAAGCAAATTGGCATTGTGGCATTTTGTCCTGTGTGATGCAGAGACGGCCTTACACACCACACCAGCACAAGATTGACAGTGATATGTTTTCTGATCTTTGCGCAAAATAACCAATGGCAAAATTAAAAATTTAGCATGTTTGATCAAGCTATTTTTGGAGCAGACCTTTTCCTACAAAACACCACCTTCCCCTCCTGCTAAAAAGAATACAATACAAAGATGTTTAATTTATTTTGGGGCTTGCGTGATGATTTAACCTAAGCAGGACAGAATTACATATGGGGACTTTTTGGTGCTTAAGAATGTGCTTACAAGCATTTTGTATATATTTTAGCTGTAGTAGTTGAATACGTTCTATGTCTACTCCATTTTACATGGAAAGGTCCGTTCTTCTGCTGTTCCCTTCAGGTAGCTCTTCCATCCCAGCAGACAACTCACCGTGGCTGCTTTTTAGCTTGCAGTGCAGAAGTTACATTTTGTGTCAAAATATCCGTGCATTCTCCCTGCTCTTACAAAACAAAGTGTTTTATCTCAGTCAGTAATACAGTCCGCAGTCGTAGTTCAGTAGGAATAACGTGCCTAATGGTTGCTGAGGTTAGAAATAACTTTTAGGGGCATTATATACCATTATGGTGACATAGTGAAGCTTAATAGCCACTACAGCATCCTTTTGTTTTCATGTTTCCCTGACCACTCAGTTCTATGACAGGTGGTCAGGTAAAGCTATTCCTCTGTAAATTTACCCAATTATATTTGTGTAGCAGCCCTGAAAAAGCATTAATACATTAGCCGTTAAAGAGAGCTAATAGTCCCTGGAGAAATGTTTTAGTGTGCCTATGTGAATAGGGGGGTTGACTGATATCTTATTTTTTAGATAAATTATAAATATTATATTTAGTTAATGTGTGCAAATGTGATAAAATATACATTTGCCATTGCACATTCAATTTATTCTATTTTATTATGTTCTGTTAGTGTTTTCCCAACAGCAATAAGGCAGAGGAAGGAAATAAATTTTTAGGTGAGCATTTTGTTTTGTAAGCATTGGCGATGCAAAAAGCTTCAAGAGCTATATTGAAAAACGGTAGCTTCAAAGATTAAATGCAAAATTTTCTTTGCTGATCTTTACTCCTTATCTCTAATGTGTGTTCATATCATGGGAGTTTCCAGTGTGAACAAATACAGAGTACACAATTGAAGGCAACACTTCAAACAAGAAATAAGGATGTTTAACTTACTGATGAAAAATGGAAATGTTACTATTGAGAGTACATTCTTCTGAAATTTTCTGATGTTTTTTATAGCCCAGAAAGCAACGGGCTCTTTCAGATAGTTCAAAACTTTATTTATTCGTATTTTGTCACTGTAGGCTTTGGCTCCAAATTCAACCTGCCTATTCATCCGAGATTTTGAAGACATTTCTGTAGAATGTATTATAGCTACAGAGACTCAAAGAGAGTCAACTTGTAGTAGAAAAGGGCCTCTTTGCCATTTCTGAATTGGGTGGGCAAGAAAATTAAAAAAAAAAATAGTGCCTTGAGGCTGAAAACATTTTTAAGATTTTTTTAAAATACTTTAAGCATATCTCCAGGGTAAGCAGACTGCTATGGAATCTGTTACTCAGAGGCAATTTCACTTTATTAGACCTTTTAACCTTGTCTTTACCAGTCCTGAACTTTTGGTATATAATTAAAATGTCTACTATGCATATAGATATATTTTATATAGTAGCTGCCATAGCAATGATGTTGAAAGTGTTGTATAAAATGAAATGCTAAGATTTGTAAGTATATCAGAACTAAGTGGTCTGGAATAGGCAAGTTGTTTACAGTAGATGAGAAGAAATGATTGTATAAAGAAAAAAACACTGTTTTCAAAGGACACCTGAAGCGCATGCACGTGGCTGAGCTGTCCACGGATTTACTCAGCAGTGTCTTCCTGACATGGTCACTTGTTACACTCATCATGCAAGCAATCATCTGAGTAGCAAGTGAGGATGAGAGGAAACGGCCTCAGGTTGTGCCAGGGAAGGTTTAGACTGGACATTAGGAAACATTTCTTCCCGAAAAGGGTTGTCAGGCATTGGGACAGGCTGCTCAGGGAAGTGGTGGAGTCACCATCCCTGGAGGTGTCTAAAAGGTGTTTAGACGAGGTTCTTAGGGACATGGTTTAGTGCTAGAGTTAGGTTATGGTTGTACCTGATGATCCTGAGGGTCTCCTCCAACTGAAATGATTCTGTGATTCTATGATTCTTTTATATTTTAGGAGCACTTAGACACAAAAAAACATATTTGTGTCTGGCCCTTCATATTTATTCAGTTCATTACCTATTCAGTACTCATCATTAGTAGTAAAGGGAATAGCTTCTACTTGGAGTTTTCTTCAATCATCTCCAAGCGCCAAATACAATTTTCTGTGGTTATTGCCACTAACCGCAGGGCTACAATGAGCGGGTGGCGGGTATGTGCAGAGACACTGGGCTGCCCAGGGTCTGTATGAGTCCCACCAGGCTGAGCCGTGGGTGCTGTGGCCGCAGGCAGGACAGTGGCTGCAGAAAGGGACAGTGGCTGCAGGCAGGGACAGTGGCTGCGCTACACTGGAGAAGAGTCAAGGGAAAAGCAGTGAGAGCAGCAGCCCAGCCGGGGGAGGACAGGGAGGCAGAGGCAGCTGCAGCAGCAGCTGCTGCCGGGCAGGAGCACAAGGAGAGGGCAATTGGCACGAACAGCAGTAGACGCAGGATGGGATGAAGGGAAGAAAAAGGCCTCTTTTAAAGCCCTAGGCTGGAGACATTGAGAAGTTAAGGTAGCAGAACCTTTCCTGGCTTTTGCTAGGTGTCCTTGGCTGATCTCCATCCCTGCTGCCTTCTGCTGCCACCAAGTCTGTTGCACAGCCTGTGAATGGTTTCCTTAGTTGAATGTACCACAGTTTGGGAAGCCCTGGTCTAGTTGCCTATAAGAGGGCAAGAGATGAGTTCTTTTACCTTCTCAAAATGGAGAGATCTTCACTACCTCAGAAGCGTATCCCCTGGGGAACATCATCATCAGAAACTGAAGTTGTTTGTGAGGTCTGTGTGCTCCCAGAGACAAGGGACAGGTGACTGGGACATTTGCAGGATTGCAGTCCCAGACCTGAGTTTCCAGAACACGATTCGTCTTGTTTAATCGTGTCCACTTTACAGATAAGCATGTGACAAAGAATCCCACGCCTTATTTCTGCCTGAAACACTGAATGCATTTCTGCAGGGTTTTAGATACTTCTCTGAGAGCCAAGCATTGCAGTGTCAGGCACAGGAACACAAAGCTTCTGGATGCTGAAGTACTTTTTATTGAAACAGACTGTAAGAAACTTCTTCTCTGTGGTAACACAAGTCTTCTGTGATAGAATCAGATATTTAATTAAAAAGAAAAGAATAAGGTTGTCTGTTAGTTTTGTTGGTTTTTTTCCTTGTTGTTGTTGTTTTGTTTTTGTTTTTTTTCCTAAACTGCACTAATTGCGTTAATTTGTCCAGGACCCACAAAAACTCAAGAATCTTTTTCCTTTGGAATAAGTTGAACACTACTTTTGAAATATTATCTGCTATCCTTTTCAGTGTGCAACAATAGACAAAAGAAGTATTGTCCTCCCATGGGACAGGACTAGGTAGGGTAGCACCGAGTTACTGACTGAGGGGGACGCGGGTGGGGTGGTGTCACGCTTCTGACTCTGAGCTACAAGATTTCACTGTGTCTGTTCATTACCAACAATCTGTCATAAAGTTCTAATTAGTAGTTGTTGTGCCCTCAGTGTAACCTGGAGGAGTCACTTTAGAGTGACAATGAAAAATATTAATGACCGTCCTGGATAAATCAGTGACGCAGGAGAAAACATTTTGTTGATTTTTCTATTTGGAAGGTAGTCAGGGGATACTGTGGTCACCCTGCAGCCACCCTCCTTGCCAGCTGGCATTACAAGTGGATAAGCATAATTAATTTCAAAATCAGTCGGCAGATTATACTGGACAACATTTTCTCCAGAGAGAAACGTTAAATAAAAGAAATCTTTGGACTGCCTCAATTCTTTGCATTCCATTGTCTTAGCGGTTTTACAGATTTCTTTGTTTTGTGTCTCTCATCCCCTGGCAGTGATGGTATTTTGCCTGATACGTTAACAGATGCTGATGAGTGTAGTAGTTTGCTGAAAGCTGAACAGCAAATCTCATGCTGAGCTGGTGGGAGAGGCCCAATCTTGCAGCTGTAGGAGAAGAAAGATGCGTGATTTACAGAAGAATAAGGCACTGGCACATTTCAGACACCAGCAAGAGTAGTGCAGAATCGTGACCATGATGGTGACATATTTGTCAGACTGTCATCTGCCTTCATGTATTCTTTATTTTAATTGTGGTTTAAGAGATTCATGTTTTGTATACTGTTGCTTATATCTAGAATCCTGAACTGTGTACTTCTACATGCCTCAGAAATTGAGCCTGCTTGGCAAAAAAAGCTGTAAAGGTGAATGGATGTTCACATGTGGGGACTCAGATTTCTGAGCTGGGCAGTTCCCTTTGGCCTTTCCAGATATTCTGAGAGTATATCCTGAAAATTTGCTTCTATTAAAGAAATGCCTTCTTCTTTTCCCTTCCCTTCCCTTCCCTTCCCTTCCCTTCCCTTCCCTTCCCTTCCCTTCCCTTCCCTTCCCTTCCCTTCCCTTCCCTTCCCTTCCCTTCCCTTCCCTTCCCTTCCCTTCCCTTCCCTTCCCTTCCCTTCCCTTCCCTTCCCTTCCCTTCCCCTTTCTCTTCTCCTTCTTTTTTTGGGGGGGTGGGGTGGGGTGGAGCTATTACAGCCATTTTTTCCACAATTACCTTCCTTAAAAATGTACTCGATGATATTTGGTTCTTCTAAAAATCACCTTTCCTTCAGTATATGCTGCATGATGCACTACAGCATGTAGCTAAATTGATCTCCTTAGTTACATTTTGGAGGAAATACTGACTGCTTTTTTAGGATTTTGAAGGAATTTATCGTCATAGCGAGCACCAGGTAACTCAGATGTAATAAATGGTTAATCCTCCTCTTTCTTGGAGAGATAAAAAAGACTCTGTCACTATTAGGTCGTACGTATGCAGAGGTCTTCTTTGCATATGAAACAAACAGTCCCTCCAGCATGAAACGGATCAGATCAGGAAGCAAATTAAGTGAGTAAAAGTCTATCAGAAAAACAATAGAGTTAATGGAATATATCATAGTATTGATGTTAAGTAATACATATTTAATATCTTTTCTTTTAGGAGAAGCCACTGACCAAATCTTTGCAACGAGGAGAAGACCCCCAGTTTGATCAAGTAAGACACTTGAAATTACCTTATTTCTGTTCCTCAGGCTGTAGGACAAATGCTTGAAAGGCAGTTTAGTGACCTTATGCTGTTGTTGAATACTGCAAAAGCAATATCTCTCAACGCACTTCGGTAGAATGATGAGTGCTTTGCCTAACCATCCTTGATTTTAAATTAGGAGGACTTTTCCAGTGTTTTCAAGCTGAATATTGTTTTTCTATTAACCTCTTGCTTTTTAGAGTGTATTAGTCAAATGTATTATTTCCTGGCTGTTTTCCCTGATGGAGGTTTTGAAGCAAACTTGGTATCTTTTCAGAATACATGGTTTTTGAAACAGGCATGTGGCCTTCAGTCTTCCTTTTGTGGGGTTTCTTGTATGGTTAATGTGAGAGCCTTTAGAATCATTGTCATTGCCATCAGTCTCATCAGTCTATTTTGTCTCTGTATCTGTGACCCAGCATGACTTACATGTGTGCTGCACTTCGCATAGGCTGCGCCAACCTGTTGTATTTAAAATTAAGCATCAATTCAGTTGTCAAGATAAATGCCTATATATGACAAGGTAAATAATAATTAGAGAAAAATGGTTGACAGAGGAAAATAATTTAAAATAGAATTTATATCATAAATTAGATTTTATTTAATAAAACAGTAAAATTGTAATTAATAGAATGGAATTTGTGTCTGGCATTACATTAATAAATTGGTTATGTAAGGGAAATGGGACAAGTATAAAAATAAAACCAACAGCAGTATACACACCTTTTAATGACGGCATAAGAAAATTAGCTTTTGTCAGCAGTCTGTTCCTTAAAAACAAAAGGGGAGGGGGCATCTAGAGAAAATTCCTACATAAGTAACCTATTTTTGAGGTAAAGAATGATAAGTGTTAAGGAGTTTAGGTTGCATAAAGAATGCCAAAGCTTACTAAACTCATTCACAAGAGTTGTATCATAAGCAGTGAAGTTATTTGCTGCTCTGCCATTCCTGCCTGAGCTGCCATTGTTGCCACCATTGCTGTCACCATTGCTGCCACCTCCATGGCTGCCCGCACAGCTGTGCTGCCAGCTGTGCCGGGAATACAGGACAGAAAGACACTGCAGAAGCAGCAGCAACAGCAACAACTCTGAAAGCAGCTGTGGCTGATGCCATAAGCTGCAGGTACCGTATTGATTATCTGAACTTCGGGAGAGCAGTCGGGTATGAGTAGGACTTCGGAACCTCAAATGAATTTAACACGTATTGAGATACATGGCACCCAAACCAGAGCTGCTATGTGAGACCCCACTGGTGCTTACAAAGGCTCGCTTCATAATTTTAGCTTGACAAAGCAACACTTTCTAGGTGTTTCTGTAGCTGCTCTTCGGGAAGGGGCTGCCTGCTCAGAGGGCTGTTCAGAGCCAGCGGCGAGTGGCAGGAATTGCGCATTGCACCCTGCCCGCCTTGCTGACCACAGAGACCCCGCAGGTCAGCCGCCCGCTGGAGCCTGAAGGAGCCTGCTTTGTCAGTACTCCTGAGCTGCCTAATGAATTTTTTTGTGGTATTCTGACCTTAATTTTATATATATATTTTTTTTTTTTCCTTCCTGTGGAAAGAGTGTCACACATAAATGGGAAAGAAAAACAAATTAAACCACCCAAATGCAAACCTTGTGATACTGTTCCTGCAGTGTGTTAAACAAACACGTAATGGGTGGCCATGATTTGATTAAATATTCATGGTTAAGCAAATTGTGGCCCTTTGCAAGGAAGAATTGGAAGACTTATGCTTCTCCAAGTTACTGGTAAGTAGACAGCAAACTGAACAATTAAATCAAGATCACTTAATGAGAACAGGAAATGGTTTCTAGAGTGGAACAACTGTGTATTTCCTACTGTAGCAATTTAGTCTGAATCCTGGGGGGAAAAAAACCCAAACAAACAATACAACAGATGCAGACAAAAAACAAAGGCAAATTTTGCTATACACAACATTTTTCTATATTTCTAACTGCATATCTAGAGTGCTACCTGAGTGTAGAGTTGACAGAAAACAATAAAGCTGAGATTGCCTGAGATGTCCTGTCAGAAAACCTTGTTTTCAGTTCCTTGAAATTTTCCAGACTATTCAGATTGAAATTTTGCAAGTGTCTGCCTCAGCCTGAGTTGTTGGGAATGTTTCCTTTTTCAAGTTTCACACTATTTTCTGCTTGAACAGCACAATCGTTTTGAGATGTTCTAGTACTCTAGTGACTGATGTATGCCTGTAGTTGGGAGATGGAACCTGAACCTGGCTGATGGGCCTGTTCATATTTACCAAAATCATTTTAGATCAGGTAAATTGTAATTAGATTTTGATTAAAAAATTTCTAATGTACAGTAGAGATTTGATAGAACTCAGCTAGAGTGGAGACAAAAAGAGAGAGCAAAAAGACTTTCTTTACTTGGCAGGTTTCACTTGGTAGATTAGGTCAGTACATCTCAGTATTATAAAGCTGTTTTGCAAATGGTAGCATGTCAGTATTATGAAGTTGTCAAGAAAGTATGGATAAATTTGCTGATATTGAAGTTGTAGTCTACCTGGAAAACTCTGAAGATCATGATTCCACGTGGTACTAAAGTCCAAGTAAGAGAGCGTGTGCTTTTAAGTTTCAGTTTTTAAGTTATATATTTAAAGAGTCTGTAGGATGAAGGAAGACCAGGAAAGGCAACACAATAGAGAAGCAATTGGAATCTCCCTATGAACAAACAATTTCAAGGGATGTCTAATAACTTTGACTTTCAATTTTAAGGCAGCAAAAGTGACACACTGTCAAAGAAACTCCATTTTCTTTTTTGGACTTTATCAAAATTATCTTTATTCAATTTGAATGAAATTGAGAGGTGATGCTGAAGTGACCAGGTCACTAGTCACTTTAAAGTACCTGAGCTGCATCTTCTAACCGTAAATTAAAAACCAGCAAAAGTAACACATCACCTGATTTAAACATTGCCTATTTCAAGTCAGCTTCAGAGGTGGAAAAAAAGAGCCAAAAAAACCCTTTTGCAGTAACTTACAATGAGCAGAATGAAAGTTTAGCTACTCAGAGTAATCAGCATCAGGTTTAACATTGAAACCCCCAAACCGTTTAAAACAACGATGAAAGCATTGCTTACTTCCCCTAAACAGCTTCATCTCTGGCTTTCTGAGAAGCAGCATTTTTTCCTGCCTGTTCTCAAACACCATTTTAGGAATAATGCTGTTTGCGGTGGTGGTGATGGATCCAGCGTCTCAGGACCTGCCTGCGCACAGGCAGAGCTGGTTCCCTCCATACGGATGTCGGTGCCTCCTGCCAGGCAGAGTATTGTCCTGTGGGCTCCGTCTGGCAGCCAATTGCATCACCCTCCTCAGACTCATCTTAGTGTCTTGAGCAATGTATGAAGTCATCTCACTTATCCTGACTTGCAGAATCTCTCACCATTAGACTAACAAACTAGATTCCTTACACTGACTGTATTTTCCTTTGTAGGTGCGCATGTATATAAAAATAATATACAAGAAGTTATGTAGTTTTTTTCATATGGTTTTAAATATCTTTATAGTATATTTAAAATCACGTTTTAAAAGTTCCTGGTTTGACAGCTCTAGTTGCCTGTTGGCAAAGAGCATCACTGCTCCAGCATTAGCATGCTCTGTGTTCTCAATTACAGAAATGTTCTTAAACATTGTACTACTGAACTATGACTTAAACTTCCTTTCACAGGAAACCATAAAGTCACAGTACATGAAAAGATCAAAAGCTAGGGTGAAAAACCCCATAGTTATCCAAGAGGCTTATCCTCGCCCAAGGAAACATTTTTATTAGTCTTTTGTCAGCCCCTGATGAAGTATCTTCTGTTCTTACCGTGGTAGATAAATGCTCTGTCAACTGACATTGCTGGAGGCAGAAAAAGGGCACTGTGTAATTTTGGACCAACCTGCAGACATTTTTCTGTATGAAAATACAAAATGAATGTAATGTTTTGGCCATGAAAGTGAAAAATTAACAGCAAGGTTTAACTTTCATATGAAACTATGTATGAGGTGCCTGCTGCAGGAGTTTCAGTATAAACTGTGCAAAAATTTGTGTTTGTTTTAATTATCCTACTTTCTTCTTATAAGGGGACTAGGTTGGAGAATATAGATTGGAAAGCAAAAACATTTAATGTTTAAATACTTTTAGGAGATGGAAACAAAAAATTGGTCAAGCTAAAACCAGGAAAACAAAAATGAGTAATAGTAAAAAGTGTGAAAAATACAAATATAAATAAGACACTAAGTGGCATACTAATGAATAAGTAAGTGTCCCTTTTTCATACCAGCCTAAATGTGGTAAATGACATGTTGATAATTGATCCCATCCAGTATTATATTTGTTAGATGTCGTGAATAATGGTATTATCATCATTGCAGTAGCACTGCACTTGGCTCCTATTGTGGTTTCCCTTTCCCTGCGTTTTAGGCATTGTCCTTCTTCACCAGCAGAAGGGCCCATGGCAGAGCAAGTATCATGAATGTTGTTGACAGGGTCATAGAACAACCTTTGGCTCCTGATCAGAGGTTTGGGTTCGAGCAATGTGTAAAGAAGTCAATCTGAAGGCAAAATTTAAGGTAACATGTTCAGAACTGACCCTGATGCACACTAGAAATGAATAAGTTTCCATGTAAACTGTTATCCAAACAGTAAAACAGCTCTAAAAATTGCTAATGGATAAGCAAATAAGGCGAAATTACCATCTACAAAATTATTATATTAAAAAAATCCTCATTTTTTTACTCAGAAAACCAAGGTCATAAATGAAAATTGGTTCCCAGGGAGATTTAATTTCATAGCAGTGTCCAAAAAAATGCTTAGAACAAAGGTGTGAATGAAAGGAGATCCATACAAACATAACTGCATTACTTGCTCCTAATGTTTCCTTTTACAGATTTTTCAATTAGAGTTGGCTTGTCTAGAAATCTGTCATTACCAGAAAAAAAACGTTTGTCTCAAAGGATCTCACAGAATTAGAGCATGTACGTGCTTTGATTACTGCTTATGGCAGTTCATCTCTTCACCTTCCCCCTGCCCCTTGGAGAACTTGGAACAGAAAATGTTAACTTTAACTCCTCAATTGCATATATTGCATATGAAATCCTGGCATTACTCTGGTCCATGAGAGTTTTGCTGTTGATTTCAATGAGAGGGGGGGTTCATTGCAGCTGTTACTTTCCTTGAGCCTATATTGTTTGTAGTTATGAGGCTTTGTTATAGAAATGCATGATGTGGAAAAGATGTTGAATGAAAGGAAGACCTTATTGCATGTCTATGAGTATCCTAAATACAGCTAAGACAATGTTCATCAAATCTGCTCCAGTAGCATTGATAGAAAGTGCAAAATCTCACTCCTAATGTACATTATTTGGAATCTGCATGACGACAATTTGAAGAGAGAATATGCAGATACTATGCAAATAATAGATTAAAAAACAAAACAAAACAAACCTAAGTGCGAAAATGAAGTACTGCAATTCTGCATTATTAAAATGGCAATAAAATACACATTTAATCTACATGCTGACTTATACGTTATATGAAAAAAATGCAGAGCCAAGAAATTAAATATACTGTTGGAAATTGAACGCAGTTATTTGCTGTTAAAGCATGCAGGAATTCATCTGTGAAGTAAAAAAAATAATCAGCATCTATCTGCTCTTAGTGGAAACATTTCTTGTATTTGTGTTTTGACAATATAGCAAGACTTTCATGAAAGTATATAAAGTGTAGCAAACTATCTGGGTGGAATTTTCATTAAGTTTACCCTTGTATATTAGTCCAAAATAAATATTAAGCATTTACATAAAGTATATTTAATGCTCTGTGAACGCAAGTTTTAAACAGCTCCGTACTTGTGCAGCTTTCTTATCCTTAAGCCATACAGTAGGTAGTTCATTTATGATGGAAGAACATGATCATTTGTCCAACAAGGACACACTTGTACATCTGTGCACTCCCTTTCAGGAGCAGCACAGAGCTGGGATTCATCTCCCTCCTGGACATACTTCCAGTAAATGAAAGGGTTGAGTAACCAAGGCGCTGGCCAGACTTCCCTCCCTTCCTGCTCCCTGAGAGCCAGGTCTTTGCCCAGTCCACCCTTCCTTCCTGTCTTAAAAGTGCAATGACAGAAAGATCGAAAAAAAAAAGCTGTATTGACTTTTTATCCCTGTTAAAGAGACACACTGTAAATTCAGCAGAGAAGGTGTGGCTTGAGGAGACTGAACAGGAACCACTTTGACTTTTTGTGGTGAGTGAAATTGCATAGCTGGGATGTAGAGAAGAGCGTTGATATATATGTTGGTGAACTTGCAGGAAGACATGATTGAAACGACTTTTTGCTTACAGTTAAATATTGTGATCTCTTAAAATATATTTAGGTCTGTTCCAGTCTTCCCCAGCAAACCATTTTTCACTACTTTTCATAATTAACAACCAGTACTACACCAAAAATTTTTAGAAAACAATAGAGAAGCAATTGGAATCTCTACGTGTCCTGAGTCAGTAGTGAATAGTTTGCACTGACATGGGGTGGTTCATGTCTTCCAAGTGTTTATCTGAAGTCTTGTGCTTGAAGGCTTTGGTGTAATGGAGCCTGGGCTGCTGTTGTAATTCTTCACAAAGGCCTCGTGTCACTGCTGCAAGCAGTGCCTTCGTGCCATCTTCCACAGAAACTTGTTTCCTGTTTCAACTATAAAAGTATATCAGAAACACTGGATTGAAAACTTTCCTGAAATAGTACTTTTCTTGAACCTTTATTTTCACAGGGTCAGTTACAGCTTTCTAGTGCTCTGTGCTTCATTTTAGGCCATAATACTTGAATCCAATCAATATTACTTTATCCTCCAAATGTCTTATTAATTTTAGACCACAACATCACTGTGAATTAGTTACATTCTGAGGCAGAAAAGCTGCAAAACAGGTCAGAGGTATTAGTCTAAACTGTCATCCACAGAAGTTGTCATTTAAGGCTTTAGTAACATTTGGGAATTGTATGTGAGGTGCTCAGTCCTCCCAGTTTTGCTCTTGTCTTAGTCACAGGCTTTGCATAAGCTTGGTCCTATACGAAACATTAAACTCTACTGTTATTGTTCCACGAGCACTGAAACGTGCTGGCTTAAGTTTAGGCAGGCAGTTAAACCTGACAGAGGTAATGCCACAACCTTTGCACTTGACATGAAGTACATACCTCAGCACTTCACTTTTCAGGATCAAGCCCTGCATGATCTTGAGGTGGTCACAAATCTCCAGATCAGTAATGTATTTCTATTTTAAATAGTTGTTTTCTTAGAATGCACACAAATGCTGTAGCTGTGAACATTCAGTTGCAATACCTATATAATCCTCTTGTATAATAATGGGCTGGGTTTTTTCACCCTAGCTTTTGATCTTTTCATGTTTTGCAATTTTATGGTTTCCTGTCATACAAAGTTTAAGTCACAGTTCAGTTGTACCATGTTCGATAACATTTCTGTAATGGGTGACACAGTTGATACTGAGTGAGCAGTAATCCTTTCCAGTGTTCCACTAGAGCTGTTTAATCAGGAAGTTTTAAGGATTGATTTTAACCTATGTTTTACTTATTTGTGCACACGAAGACACAGGAAACGAAATATTTTCCTATATAAAAGAGAAGTCTAAACTCAAATCAGCATTATGTAACAAATAGAAATAAGCCCCTTGAAGAACTAGATAGTTTTCTGGTGTGTTGTATGTTGTGACAGAGAATTTTAATGCATTGTAGTGTCATCAATGGAAAGATGCTATAGACATATAGCCTGTTACTGCACTTCTGCTTATGTTTCAACAGGAAATGCAGAATATTAAGTCACTGCTTGTACCATGGATCTCAGAAATGAAAGTAAAACAGGAAAGAACATGTCTAACCATGGAAGTAGACTTTTTTTTTTTTAAGGAGGAGGAGGAAATTGAGCACCAGTTGATTTGTTGTATTTTCCCCGTAGGTAATAAGCTCAATGAGCTCGCTTTCAGAATATTGTCTGCCCTCTATCCTGCGCACTTTGTTTGATTGGTATAAAAGACAGAATGGCATAGAAGATGAATCTCATGAGTACAGACCAAGAACAAGCACTAAATCTAAAAGGTATGATTTTAAATATGCATACATACATTATTGATAGATTCTAAATTAAAGATACTACATTTCAGCCATCAGTTTTTGTGAGGTTACAGTTGGTTGAAAGGTGTCATTTTTTTCTGCTTGTTCCTGGAACTCTTCTCTCAGCAGTATCTGATAGTTCAAACATTATTTCTTACTGCTGCTTTGGATGCTGTAATGTCGTTTAAATATTGGTTTGTATAAACTGTGTCTGTCTTCTTTACTCAAGTGAGCAGGCAATAATTCTGTGACACTTCGAAGCATTTTTATTATACAGCTTTCTGCTTAGTTGTAGAAATTTCACGTACACCTATCCTCAATCCATAAGATTGTGAATCAGTCAAAGACCTTTAGCAACACTGACTTAGCTCTTAAAACAAACAAGCAAACAAAAGTAAAGACCCCAAAACAAATATATTGATCTCTCGAGATATCAGTTGTTCCTCAGTGATAAGGTGACAGACTAGTCTTGGTTTTTATTGAGATCTGGCAGTTTGGTACAGGCGTATTCTTCAAATTTAAAGTTTTTCCAGTTACTTGAAACTATATTTACACACTTTAATGGAACAGCAGGAGAATCAACACTGGTGGACCTGGTGTCTGGAAATGCGTAGGCAATTCTTCACATTAGGATTACATTCTAATCCAGTAACTAGTGAAGGCAAGAGTTGCTGGAAAGAAGAGGTGGGAGCTAGTGTTGGAATACCAAGGTAGACATAAACCTGAATCAGACTTTTCCAGACTCTTTATGTCAGTGGAAGTGGGCAATGTGAAGGCATGATTCATCAATTAGCTGTCAGCTTTTGTGTGAGATGAATCCTTGCCTTGAAGTGCCTCCTTCTCTTGGCTCACTACAGAAGCCTGTTACAGGATGACCTGTCTTCAGGAACTCCACCCAAAATCTAGTTGAAAGTCAGCTTAACAGTGAACCAAGGCCACTCTGTCGATTGACAGGATTACACAAATAACATGTAACCAGGCCTTTCTCCAGTTAATGTGAAAACAAGGAAACCAAAATGCAAATAACTTGTTTAATCACTGACCAAGCAGAACTCTTAAATGCATGCTTTACTAGAAGCTCAGAAGTACAACCGAAATCGCTAAACTTCTTAATGTTCATGAGAATTGTGCTGAATTTATGGAAACAAAAATCTCACTGAAATCAGTGGTAACTGCTCCAAACGGCCAGCAGTTCTATGCTAATGTTTAATTTTTAAGAAGTGTTGTATATTTCATGTTATCTTTTCAGTACACTTTGAAACTGTGATCAGGTGATCCAAATTGATATTTTTCATATTTGTATTGCAAGCTACTCACCCTCAGGCATTTATTCCTCTGTGTTGTTCTGCACAAGGAATGTGTTTGCATATTCGACAAGTGGTGCCAAAGTTTAAAAAAATAACACTGGAACAGTTTTTAAAAGAGGATGTAGTTTGGTTATGGTCTCTGTTGGTACAAGTCCAAATATGAATTTGATAGTACAAAATAATTTATTACATTTGTCTCCAAAGTGTAATTGAGAACTGTCTAAATGGTGCCACCACCAAAGAAATTGAAATTAAATCCATTTGTTAGAATATAGACTCAAAAAGTTTCCTTGTCTTTGTGTTTGGGTTTTTGTTTTGGGTTTTTGGCTTTTTTGGGGGTTTTTTTTGAGAAAGTTTTGTGTTGAACTTAACCTGGAAAAAAAAGAGGGAGGAAACAGAGACTGACATTTAAACATTTGAAAGAAAGTAAAAGTAACGAGTTAGTTTTGGTCTATTCATCACAGATTTTAAGAGCCTATCAGTGCCTTACTTTCTGAAATGCTGGACTGCAGTTTAAAAAGTAGAACACAATTCCATGTTATCTCTATTTGTGTAACTGAGGAAGCATATAATGTGAATTACAACACACAGTCTAAATATTCTGTTTCCTGTTTTGATTTTGCAGTGATGAACAACAGAGAGATTATTTAATGGAGAGAAGAGATCTGGCTATTGATTTTATTTTTTCTTTAGTTTTAATTGAAGTTTTGAAACAGGTATGGAGTTCTTCAATTATTCATTACCAACGGAAATGTGGAAATTACCAATACAACCTAATTTTAGGATTCTTCTTTCTATTTCCATCTTTAAAAGTCTAATAAAAACAGGAGATACACACTGCACGCTTGTTTGTTGCTGTCTTTCTTGCACGTCTAGAATACATAGCATTCTGTGCTCATGCAAACTTTACTTTGCCAAGTGTTTGGAGCTAAATTATTTATCTTCAGTACTAAATAAACTTTACATGGCTGGCTCATTTCAGTGTTTTGTTAGCTAGATGCTATTTCGGCTAATACCGTATTTGTGTAGGGAAGATACCCAAGCATAATAGAAGCACTAAGGTATACAGCTTGAAGTGTAATATATGTCTACCGGTTATGTTTTACTTTGTGTTTCCAGATTCCACTTCATCCTGTAATAGACAGTTTGGTACATGATGTTATTAACTTGGCTTTCAAGCACTTTAAATACAAAGAAGGGTAAGGCTCTTATTCACACAAAAATTCTATGAAAAAAATATTTGCTGATTTTTTCAATTGTAGTGGTTTAAGCAGGACACTTTCTCAGCCTACAATTCTTTCTTGTCTTTTGCTAGGTACCTTGGTCCTAACACTGGAAATATGCACATTGTTGCAGATTTGTATGCAGAAGTAATAGGTGTTCTAGCTCAAGCAAAGTAAGTACAATTGAATACCAAACATGATGGAAATCTGAGAAGCTTCCTTGCTCAGCATGTTAATATTCTGATTTTCCTACTTTCTTAAAAGGTAGTGTAGGAATAAATCATTTCAGCTCATTGTCGCTCTGTTCATCCAGGTGTCCTAGAGCATAGAACTCTTGGGAAACACAGACGTTTCTCTGTCTAGTCCAATGATACTAAATAAATTCTAAGAGACTACAGTAGCATTATTTTTCTTATCTCAGCGATGACGTCTGTGGAAAGCCCAGGGGGCTGAAGAGAGCTATTTTAATTACAGTTTATTCTGTATGCTATTTTTTCTCTAGCTGGCCAAACCTAAAAATGGCTATATTCCAACATAGCAACATTTTAAATTTTCTCTGCAGTTATTTCAGTTTAAAACTTAGCATAACTGCTTCTGAATCCTTCATCCTGCACTTCTTAGCCCAGATGGCCCAGTGAAGACGGAAGACACTTGACGTAACCAAAGCAGTTTGAGTTCCTGGAAAACATATGACTTTCACAGACTTCAGCTAAGGCCTTACCTGGGCTTCTAAATTGTCTGGGTCAAAGTCAAAAGGGGAAGTGGCATCTGGATCTAAAGCTTCAAGTTGACTGTAAAAGACAAAACATACCTGTTCTCCATAAATACTGTTTTTCTCCTCCAACTGTGAAGTGTTTTACTAAGGTGTTACTACGACTGAATGGCTTCTTCCTGCCAACATGTTTTTATCTCGGATTTTTAAAAAACCTCTGAGGGGGTTATGCTAATGATATTGTTAGCTCTTAGGTAAGAGAGAGGTGTGGTAAGAAAATAATTGGAAAGATGTGGTTATCCAAACGGACTAAGATCAGGCTGTATACTTTGTTTTCTTTACTGAGTTTATCAGAAGTGACAGAAAACAAAACAAAAATAAACTTATTCTCATACTGATTGAAATGGTGTAATACTTTACAACCAAGATTGAATCTTCTTTAGTTTTTTGCCTACTTATATACCTTACAATACATTTCAGATGTGAATCTGTACTTTTTTTGTAACTAACCAATGTGAATTCGTAGATTTCCCGCTGTAAAGAAGAAATTCATGGCAGAGTTAAAAGAGTTACGGCATAAAGAACAAAGCCCATATGTCGTTCAAAGCATTATCAGTCTTATAATGGGAATGAAATTCTTTCGCATTAAGATGTATCCTGTGGAGGACTTTGAAGCTTCTCTTCAGTTTATGCAGGTAAAATTCTTGAGTAGATAACTGCGGTTCCTAAACCTTTTAGAATGATGGTCTTCCCTTTATCTTTCCTGTAATACTTCAATAGATCTTCCATGTCATTCCCACGTAAGTGTATGTGCAACTACTTTGTGTTTCTTCTGAACATTAAGCACTCCAGTCTCCAGTCTCTGCAGTGTATCACTCCATGCCAGCTTTTCATCAGCTGTATACCCCTAGTCCCTACATCTCAAACTCCAACAAAAAGAGTTTTGGTTCTGTGGACCCCAGACCTCCCACCCTGCCATCCCCGAGCTGTTTCTTGCCCTGTGTCCCTGCCCAGCTGTGTCTTCCTAGCTGTTCGCTGCCTCCAAAGTTAATCTTCCACCCTTGACATAGTTGCCAGAGAGGAGAGGAACTTTGAATGCAGAAAAACACAAAGGAAGAGACAAATACTTGAGGCAAAAGCTGGACAGAATTTCCTTTGGATATGTTGTCACCTTCCACCACATCTTCACCCCCCTTCCTGTAGGGTACATTCTGTGAGACCCACAAGTACAGAGCATAGTTGGACTGTCGTGAGTGCTTTAAATTAACAGATTACATAATTTTGTAAAATGAAGTAAAATCTTTTATGTTTAAACATTTTTAAGTCTGCATTATTGCTGGTAATGTACCATAGGTTCTGTTCCCATCAACAGGTTTATTTAGTTTAGCCTTTTTATTCCCTTATTTTTCCTTGGGATCACCCTCATGACTACATGGTTTGTAGCTACTCATCCAGTAAAATACATTTTTTATATAAACCCTCATGTAAAGATCAGCTTATTGATGGTGTCAGTGGAGTAAAAAATCAATGTTAGATGCCCACAAGTAAGGATTTGACACTGGAATGCACATACACATGTACTGACACACAGGATCATTTCTCTAAGTCCTGAATATCAAGCACATTCTATTTGATTTTTGTGATGTGCTTTAAACCATATTTAACAACATATTTAAAACATATTTAACAATATAGAAACAGCTCATTTTTCTTCTTACCTTATGCCTCATGATATGAACACATCTTAGTATGTGTTAATGTAAGTTATCCAGAGCTGACAAGATATCAAAGCAGTGTGTGTTTGGTGCACATGACTAATACGAGTGAATGACTGTATGTTTATGGCACAGCACTGCTGGGATCCAGTGTTCACTGCTACTGAAATCAGTGGTAAAACTCCCATGTAGCAGACTCAAAATTCAGATGCGAGTGTTCTCTACCTGGCTTATGACTATGGTATCTCAGCACCAAATTAATTCTTATATGTACTTCAAAGCATCCTAAGATGCACTGTGTATGTAGGAAAATTAGTTTTGCTCCATTTGGTGAAATACACTTACAGTTCAATTCTGTGGCCAATCCATGTGTTAGTTTGAGTATCTACATGCAGTGCCTCAGCTATGAGCTCTGTCGCACCAGCTCCAGTAGAGAGAGACACTTTTAACAGGAGCTGGTCCCAGGAGCGAGCTCCAGCAGAGCCCGTCTTCCAGCACAGGGTGCAGAGCCAGCCCGGGAAGGAGCCTGTCCTTGCACAGGGGCCTCAGCTGCAGAGCAGAAGTGACTGAAGCCATGTGGTGTAGAATCCTCATTGCAGCCAGGAAAAATTATGCATGGTCTGAAGTGTAAACTGCTCTGCACGCATGTGCAGGAGAAAAGGTCAATGAGGGACATCCTTGTAACGTCAGTGGCTTTTGAGCCTTGGACCCAGAGAGGAGGAAGTAACTGTGGCAACATGGTTTGTCATCCTCGGAGAAGTTGTATAGAAACACGAGAGTGGGTGGATGGTTATCTCCCCTCCCGCACTTCCTGAGCAGCACAGCTGTGTGACAGGAGCTCACTGCGTGGTTAGGACAAAAGTACATTTTTATTTTCTCAGTCCACAGCTGCAGGCTGGAAATTGCGGTCGTTTGAAACAGAGGTCTCTTCCCTCGCGTAGCATGGTTCTGTGTTGACCCTTAATCTGCACTGGATCCTAGCAGCGAAATTGATCTTTAAATATTTACAGTAAGATTGTTCCTTGCCTTGAGTATCTTACCAGAGAAGTACGTTACTTTTCTGGCCTCCCAGAGCATGGTGCAGAGCAGTCCATGCGGCCTATTACTCCTGCTCCTGAAGGTGCCCACAGGGGAGGCAGGAGGGCAGCCCCTCTCTCCAACTCCCTTTCCATCCCCAAAACAACACTGGCCACAGCTGGAATCAGTGAGAGTTTGTGGATTATCACGGTCAGAGAAACAGATCTTTGATCTCAACATAAGCCCTGCTTTGTGCTTGCTGCAAGATGCAGATTTAGAAGTTAATAGATAAATGTTTTCAGTGGGATTTGCAAAATAATAATCACTGACACTTCATGTGCATTCAGCAAACACTTAGATGTACTTATTCCAGCTGATACATAATTTATGCTCCTTGTTTTCTTTTCTTTTAGGAATGTGCACATTATTTCCTTGAAGTTAAAGACAAAGATATCAAGCATGCACTGGCAGGACTGTTTGTTGAAATTCTTGTCCCTGTAGCTGCTGTGAGTTTATTTTTCAGGTTATTTGCATAAGATCTTCAATTAGATAAAACAACTTGTGAAACAGTCTTTTATTAACATGAAATTTTCTTGCAGGCTGTTAAAAATGAAGTGAATGTCCCCTGTCTAAGGAACTTTGTTGAAAGCCTGTATGATACAACACTTGAACTTTCCTCACGAAAGAAGCACTCATTGGTCAGTAACCCTAAGAAGCAGAGGCTAAAATTCTTTGTCAGAAATATCTCTGAGCAAGACTCTGGGGAAGTTCAGAGAATTGGTTGCAAAACCTTTTTCTGCATTTGGCTTTATAACCAATACATTTCTATTTGCAAGGTTATTGTGTTTGCAGAAAATAACCATAATTATTTTATTCAGAATACGATCAGAATCAGTCTGAATCAAACAGATGTTTTCAGCTTCTAGGTCTGTGATGATTAAATGGTTAGATTTTCTCATACTTGTTATGTGTAAACATTAGGAGAGGAGAGAGAATAGAGTTCACTTCTTGTCAAGCGAGAACAAATGAGGCATGTGGGAACAATTCTTTCATGGGGCTTAAATAATACATTGCAGGAAGAAAAAAATGTATAATACGTGCCCTTTTAAATCCGTAACTTGGCTACTGTGCAGCTCCCTATTTCATTTTCTTCTTGTGAGATGAACAGTGGCACTGCAGTGTATTTTTGGAAGCATGAGTTGATCTGAATTAAATGAAGATCTGAGTCAGTTTGACGCTGGCCGCCCTAAGCAGTCTGTCTCTCCAACTGGGTCAGTGCACGTCAGCGCTGCAGCGTTAGCTGATCCGTTTGGAAGTCTTGGACCTTTTTAGTAAAGAAAGTTGTCATTCCCCCTCCTTCATTCTATAGAAAAGTCAAAAAGACTTCCCTGTTCTCAGTGCTCCCAGCAGATGCTGGTCACTGGCACAAGTGAATCTGCTGGGAGGGCTGCAGGAGGGCACTGCGCCCGCTGCCACCCTCACACCGCTCCCAGGGCAGAGTGCGAGCATCCCCTGGAGCACAGGCCTGATCCAGTTTGAATTAGTGGGACACTCGAGATGTATTTCTGATTTCCCTCTGCTTGTGTTTGTGTGGCTCTGTTCCACCCTGCCGAGTTAATAAAACATGGTTGAAACGGCAGCAGGGTACGAGCTTTGCTGTACAGTTTTTACACGAGATAGAAGTTCCCCAAACTGGTGGCTGCACTTGCCAAAGTCAATACTACATGCCTGAGAAAGGATTGCACAGCTGGGGCTTAGCATTTGATTGCTTGTCTACACATACCACACTGGAGGCTACATAGTTAAAAGTGACAAAATAGAATAGATTCTTGGGAGAGTGTGATTAGAAATACAAACATTGTGAGGAGGAGGAGGAGGGGAAAGGCAAACAGTTGGCAGAAATAACTGCAGTGCATATTTTCAGGCTCCCGGTAAGAAAGCACACTCTTTAGAGGCTGAACAGGACCTTCTTTTCCAAGACCAGTGTTTTGTGAACCTGTGCACTCACTGTCCAGGCAGGATAGGGACACTCGTCTTGCCTCGTTTTCTATCTAAAAGTACATTGTGTGAGCTAGTCCAGATTCCAGTACTTGAACTTCTATATTCTGCCTTCTTTTTATTTTTTTACTTTGCAAGATGTAACTACCAGCAGATCCAGGCATCGCCTGTATTTTAACACAATCCTTTAGGGTGTTTGACATGTCTCTCAGTAAATATTGTGACTGCAGAATTTGAGGAGTAATAGACATCTGAGCATTCACAAATCCCTATGATTTCTGTGGTTCCTGATGTTATTATATAAAGTTTGGTTATTTCCATGCTATCATTTCTCAGTTAACTGACAGAAATTAGCCCTGTGAATCTGGAATATTGTGGCCCATCTTTGGATTTATTATACTGCTATAAGTAGGCATTTGGTTGGTTTTAGTTCATACGTAAAACATGCCTGTAATAGCTTTAAAGAAGGGTTCGTTTTAAATTGTACTATTTAAGAATGTGTTTATGTTGGCTAACGTATTGCAAAAAAATGGAGGAGTTAGAGCTGTTAAGTTACTGTTGTGTAGACATGCAAATAATGTGGTATTGACACTCATTTCTTGTTTAGGCTTTGTACCCTTTGGTAACATGCCTGCTTTGTGTCAGTCAGAAGCAGTTCTTTTTAAACAGATGGCATATTTTCCTCAACAACTGCCTATCCAATCTCAAGGTTAGTATCTTCTGGTTTTAATATTGTATTAGAGCTTGAATATGCACTACTGATCTCTTGGAAATCAGTTTTAGGTAGATGTGCTAGATTATTGCTATTATCTGATTCCATACCTAATTTTATTCCCAACAGTAAAAATTCTTTAGCTGTGCAGATTCTTTTCCAATTAAAAAAAGTATTCTTACACCTAGTTTGACTTTCTAGTGTTCTCTAACTTAAACCAAACCTGAGTCAAACAGCTGTGAAACAGGCAAGATTATTGATGAAAGTTGTTAGCTTGAATGACATACCAACACTGACCTAATATTAACTAGCTTTTTTTCACAAAGGCATTCTCAAACAAAGCATTTGTTATTGCTTTATCAGAATGGAACTAGTTGCAGGACACTGGTTCCATTGCCTGTTTTAAGCTGCTAAGTTGCATTTTAAAAGCCTAAACTATTTTGTTTCCTCCATGCATCCATTCTCATTATTTTACCATTTGTTAGATCTTTGAAGTTTGACTGACTGTTCATCACAATCTGCTGTGGTTCCTGGCTGGCACATACTGTTGAGTACACGTGTGCTGTTATCATTACTGCTCCTCCATGTTTCTTTTACTTGTGCAATGTCCCATTCCACACTTAAAGTGGATCCATATGAAAGGATGGTCCTGTGCCCACCTGAAAAGGCCAATGTGAGAAGCGCAGTGAAGCGATCAGCTCAAATGAAGGGCCTCTGAACTGCCGCTGGAAGAACCAGTGGTCAAGAGTATTCTGCAAACAGCACAGGTAGAACATGCAACCATTTTCTCAGCTCAGAGGCAAACTTTGGAAGGAACCTGTTCTCCGAAAGTTCAGTTCTCAAGCTCTCCGAAAGTTCAATTCCCAAGCTTATCAACAAGGAATATGTGACATCCTCTGTTGCTGTTGCCTTCTTCTTGTACTTTGCCTCAATGAAACAATTTGTATTGACTCTCTTCTTACAGATCCTACTGTTAAAATAGTTCTTCAAATGTTCATTGTTCTTCAAATGTTCCACCTGTGCCTGAATTACTTGCTTTTGCTGAAAATAGATTAGAGCCTTATTTACAAAGAGATTCAGAAAATAAACATCTTTTATGAGGTTATGCAAGCTTTAGAAAAGGCGTCTACAGGTGTAAGATCTTTGAGGAGCCAGCTGGGAATATAGATTTTCGTGAAAGTTGGGGAAATCCTGACAAACTATTCAAAACCATTAGAGAAAATATAAGTAAAGTTCCTCCTACGTTACCAATTGAAAATGAAATTGGAATTCACCTTGCCGTCTCTAATTTGTTGATGTATGCTTTGATTCATAGGGCTCATAGATTAATGTGGTGGAACATTCCATCTTTAGTCTGGGGGGAAGGTACGGTAGCTGAATATGTGGTTAAATGAAGAATGTGGTTGGCCATTCCTTCTCAGTACAGAGGAGGAGATGACCCAACCATCAAAGCAATCACTTCAGCAGTCAGACTGGCACCTCAAAGCCCAAGACAAACTCATGCAGCTGGAAGAAGAGCTGGATAACCAAGAAGGGAAAATCCTTCAGTTAGAAGGAGAATTGTGCACACCAGGACTGATTATGAGACTTCATGATCTTGTGTGGGCTCCCATGAACCACTAAATGGATCAGGTTTCTCAGAGCCTGCACACCCCATAGAGCACGATCTCCTTCCCAAAACCATTAAGGTCAAGCATATGCTGAGAAAGCTAAAAGGTTTATATTCTAGTAATACTTCTGATTTTAATATAAACTGTCTAATCTCTGATCTTACAGAAACAAACTATTCTCTTGAATTAATAAAGGAGACTCCTGCTAGACATGGAAATATTTTACTTTGGCTAAATTCTGGGCAAAGGGCACTTCATACTGAAAGAGATGTAAAAGTTAATAAGCCTCCTGGGTTTGAAATGGAACATTTATCATTAACTAAACTTTATTTAAAAAAACTGTTCAAGGCAGGAAGTCTACATAGCAGAGAGTCAAAGCACTATGTTTCATTTAGAGGCAGATTTTTCCAGTGGAAGCAACAGTTCTTTGTCTCCAAACAACATGTGACAAGGTGAAAGCTCCAGTACAACTTGAACTGAGGGTGCAGAACTTAGTTTACAAAGAATGGGTCAAACAATGCCTGTCTCAGGAATGAATCCAGCACAATATCCCTTCGGCCTGAATGGGCCGGACCTAACACCTTATTATTGGAAAACAGAAATGGAGGAATTAAAGAAAATGGGCCTCACTCCTGGCAGTCCGGTTGCTCCCCCACCAATCACAGAAGAAGAGGCCAAGGCATTGAAAAAGAAATTTCTAGAAGAGCAACAACAACGGATAAATGCCAGCAGTGGTTTTCAGTCAAGAAACAGAGCAGATCCTGGCAGAGTTCTGTTGCCGACTTCTCCCGTGTTTGAAAGGCCCACATCGACTTCAGCAAATTTGGCACTGTCAGCAGTAGTAGAGGAAATACGTTCAATGCCAACACCTCCTGCTGGGAAAGTGAAGCTGTCAGATACATTAGGCCAAATACTCCTTGTCCTAATAGGATTGCTGGCTGGGTTTTTCTTGTTGACAAAAACCCTCAAAATAGTAAAGAGACTCAATTGGAGGTGGACTTCTCTCATTTTTCCGAAGGGAGACACACTATGTGCTTCTCAGAGTACTGGGGACCCAGCCACCATGCACTTGTACTGATCTTGCCCATGGACATGCCCATGATTTCCATGGATGTTTCTCAGGCTTTTTATCATCTTCTTTTCAATCCTGCTTCTACTATGCAGTTTGCTGTTTCTCATGGAAAACTGGTGTACTATTATGTTTTTGGAAAGCTTCAATGATATCTGTCTCAGCCCTTTTCTCCTCCATCTCATCTTAACTGTGTTCACAGCTGAACTATCTCACCACTGTAATATTTGGACTTTTGCTTATAGGGATGATTTCCTCCTCTGCCACACAAGCTCTTGTTACCATAACTCAGCCACAGTGTCTGATGTTTTCTTGAAAGCTTTGAAGTGAGAATAAATGTTGGTAAAGGTACTCCATCAGCTGTTGAAGAATTCAAATTCTTAGGACTGCAATTTATAAGGAGAGACAGGGTGATACCTGATGAAAAATGGGTTGAAAGTAAACAGGTTATTAAACAAATTGATTGTAATGAATGTTATTGTTTTAAAATCTTGCAAAGATTAATAGGCCACTTAAGCTTCGTCATTCCTTTTACTACTTATTCTAATCACGTGCTACAACCATTGTATTCTGCTGTAATAAACAAAAATAGGGATATGACTTAGTGCCAGTGTTGGATTGATGGTAGGACCTGATGATCCTGAGAGTGTCTTTCAACCAAAATGATTCTATGATTCTGTGAAAAGGATTTTCAATTATCTGTTCCATATAAGCTTTATTGCATAAAATGTGTTGACAAGGAGTTAGATGGAAATTGCAACCCAAGGAGGCATTCATATTCCTAGGCTTGTGACAGATGGCATGTTGGAAGTTGGAGCCATATCCCATATCATTGCCAGGTTGTCTTCCTTCCATTTTGCAGGACCTGGATTGATAAACATTCAAAAGTTATTGATGGCATTGGTTGCAGTTTCTTTGATCAAACCACTGTCTTTGATCTGTGACTCAACATTTGTTTGCAGACAAAAATTCTGCTCTTTGCCATGGAGATTCACACTTTGGGTCAGGCAAATCTTAGCTCAGGTCAAAGTGTACTGGACTCCTTTAAAGTTTAACCCAGAGGATAGCCCAACACATGGTATACCATCTGGTTGGACTGCATATACTTGCACCCTCCTCAGAAAACCCCTAAAACTACCACAGAAACAGAAATCTGCATATCATCAGAGACCCAAAGACAATCTTGTACTAGTTCAAAAGTTTCTAAAAATAAACAACAATTGAGACAGATAATCCAGTTCAGTCCAGCTGATCCCAGGTGCCATGTTAATCAGACCAACCTAAGCATCCACAGATTTTTGTCCTTTCACTTTTGAATATGTGCAGTACATTTATTTATCTGTTGTGTTCTTTGTACCAGGTCTCCTCCATAGGGCAGCAGCTTTTGAATTGATGTAATAAACTGAAGATTAGGTCTTCTTTTCAGAGTCAAATTGAGGTGGTTTTCAAATAAAGGATTTAAATTGTAACATGTATCTAATTTAACTAACCTGATACTTGCGTTTTTCCATGACCTAAGGAACATAAGGGGAGGTAGGTCAGATGCATTAAGCGTCTTGCTGCCATAGCAGTGGTGCACTGGCCACGGAGGTTGTATCTTTTGTAGTGTCATTATGAAAACTCTGAACCTTGACATCTGTTAAGTGCAGAACTTAGTTTCTAACTTGTGCCTGAAGTTTATCCTTACATTTTATAATTATCTAGAATAAGGATCCAAAAATGGCTCGAGTTGCACTGGAATCTCTGTACAGACTACTGTGGGTTTACATGATCAGAATTAAATGTGAAAGCAACACAGCTACCCAAAGGTAAGATGCTGTATTTGTAATGATAATCAGGCCTTGTAGCGTGGATGCTGCCAGTGAAGAGGTTTTATAGTTCTCGTGAACTCCTTTGAATTGATCGTATTCCTGTTGTGAAATAAAAAACTCAGTTGTGCACAACGAAGTATTCCCTTTTGTGGCACCGTCAGTTATTCTCCCACCCATTAAAATTACTGTATAAAGTGATTCTGCTTTTGAAAGAAATAAAACTCAGTCTTTGCCTGGTTAGATTTAGAAATATTTTTGTAGTGGCATGTCGTTGATTGTTTATTATTACTTATAGTAATGAAATAAAATAATCACATTTAATTGGTAGCAGTGGGTCAGAACAAGATGCCCCATTACATTTTCATTTCAAAAGAAATATATTCTAGTCTTTCTAAATGGGGTAGGATTTCTAACTTAAGTTCCATGGTAGGTGAATGTCTGCAAGGTCCAGAAATCTCTAATGCTTTTTTCCTTCTTTTACAGTCGACTTATTACTATTGTCACAACACTTTTCCCAAAAGGGTCCCGTGGTGTTGTGCCAAGAGATATGCCTCTAAACATCTTTGTGAAGATAATACAGTTTATTGCACAGGTATGGGAGAAACGGGCATATGTCTTTTCACTTAATGAATAACTTGTTTTTCTAATAAAAAATTAACAAACAAGTAAACTTCTGTTTTCTGGTTTTTTGCAACCCCATTGTCAATATCTTTCTTCTAGGGAATGATAAAATTATAGATGGAGCTGGGGCATACTTCTTTTGAACAACAGGTTCTGATTACATTATTCCACTGAAAATGAATAAAAACATATTCACTTCAACTCAAATGTATTTTTGGTCAGGTTTTGGAATTGCCAGCAAGTCAGAAAATGCATTTGTTGACAGGCTCTGACTGTCAGTAAAGTTCAAAATAGTAAGCCACATTTTATCCTGATACCAAATAATTCTGACTGTATGGGACAGGCAGTTGCACAGCTTTTAAAGCAGCAGGTCAGAGGAAAACCACGCTCAGCATGTACTTGATACATTTAGTTTTCATCAGTTCAAATGGGAATTGCTAAAATCAACTAACCTGCAGTGCTGGAAGTTTGATCTCTTTTATTGCTTAAATTCAGAAAACATTCCCATTGAGCAAAGCACTTAAGCACATACTTAAAGTCTTTGAATAGGAATTAATTAAACAGATGCTTAAAAACCTCCATGAACTGCGCCATCTGTGAACAAGCTCCTTTTATATAAAATACTATGTTAGTACCATAATTACCACAGTTTAAATTAAATAATTAAAAGCTTTATTTCCAAAATGGATCATTTTATATTTAAATGCTATAAATTTTTGAATTTGTCAACATACAGCAGTGTTGAAAGCTTAGACCTGACAATATGTTCTGCATGCTTCTGAAAATCTTTCTTTCCATACATTTAAATAAATCCTGATTAAACTGGTTTTCAGCATTCTGTTGCTCTAAAGAAAATAAGTAGCAGAAGTGAGCAGCTTAATGATTTGCAATATTTTTACTATTTTAGGAACGTTTGGATTTTGCAATGAAAGAAATTATCTTTGACTTCCTCTGTGTTGGAAAACCAGCAAAAGCTTTCAGTCTCAACCCCGAGGTATGATGTGCCTCTGCATTTTTTTTTTAGTTAGTATATATCGTATTGTGCTATTATACATTTACTTTCTGGTTACATTCTAAGCATGCTTTCCCCTTTGTCCAGTTTTTAGGTCAAATCTTGAACTTTATTTATTGGTAAAATACATCTATGGACTTTGATCTGTGAAATGTCACATTGTTTATGCCTATCTCATGTTCCCTCAGTGAAGATTATCAAATGTGAGGCAATGCAAATGTATAAAACAAAAATAAGAAGATAAATGAAACTATCGATCACAATATCTCCTTATTGCTTTGCTGTTGTTATATGCAATGCCTTAAACTATTTTAATATAAAAATAAATTTTCTGTGACAATTTCAATGTTTTTCAAAACAGTTTTACTGAAAAAAAGTGCATGATGCAAGAAGAACTGAGGATGATAAAAAAGAAAAAACTCTAATAAAGTATTACCCCTCTGACTGGTAAAGCTGCACTAGCGTTAGTGTCATGAGTCAGCTTCCTAGCACATTCCCCAGAGAAAACAATCAGAAAGTTGAAAAATGTTTAAAAAAAACAGTGGTAAAATAATGAAAAATTCCCTTGAAAATCTTTGCTTATAATTTTGAAACCTTTTTAATTTGAAAATTAAGAATAAACACATGGAAAATAAAAAGTGTTAGTGATCATCTTACAAAATATGTCCATAGTGATCTTGCAGTATTAAACAGTCATATCTATTCACTAAAATGTGAAAATAGGATGAGTTACCTTTATTATATTTGATACAAAAAATATTTGCAGAAGTAAATTAAACTTTTTACTGTCAAAAGCAGCAGAGGTGAAAAGCAAGCTTTACTTTGAGCACAGCTTTCGTCTTTCTTCAGCAGCATAAAGAAAAATGAAAGAGAATCTTGATCAGGCAGCCCCCACCATGTTCTGGGTTGTCACCTGCCGAATTCACTGCAGCTGGTCCTGCAAAGGACGTTGTGTATTAGCATTGCATGAAGCCAAACTCACAGGGCATGGACATAGTCCTTGGCTTCTTGATGAATTAACGCCTGAAATTTTACTGTGTCTCTAACAATGTAAGTCGGAAAACAATGAAAAAATAGGTCTAGTTTTGATGTACGTAGCCTTCAGCACTCTAAAAAAACCCACCCATAATCCATGTAAATGCACCTCTGGGATACTGTAAGTAGGAGAGACTGTGAGGTTTCCTGGGAAATTGAAAACATTTTGGTCTTTCAGTCATTGCAATGCAAGGGCTGCAAGTTTTTCTCTGGTGAATTCCCTGAAGACATTCAGGTCACTTAACCTCATCTTCCTGGTGTTTTCACGTTGCAGTTTCGGCGCTGAGCACCATTCCAGACTTTTAACACAGTGTGGTCAACCCTGGGGCCTTTTGAGACAGTTGTTGATCTTCTTTGATAATGACCATGTAGGACATTAGTGTTTATCTGAAGGTCCAGTTAAAATGTATTGCTAAACTCAAGGTCTAATCCATGTGTTTTGGCCTGAAGAAAAGGAGATAATACACTAATGAAAATACATAGAAATAAAGTAAAGTTTTGAGAGGGGAGTGCAGTGCTCATAGTGCAGATAGGAATTCACGATTTATTTTGTGGACATTTTTTGTAAAATAGATCAGACTAGTCCATGTAGTGAGGATACAGAAAAAAACGCTGGCGAGTACATCCTCAAACTTTCAAAGCAATTGAAGAGTATGAGTAGAATATGATTATTTGATGATGATACTCACTCATCTTTTGAACTTTACAGAGAATGAATATTGGCCTGAGAGCTTTCCTGGTAATTGCTGATAGCTTGCAGCAAAAAGATGGTGAACCTCCAATGCCAGTGACTGGAGCTGTCCTTCCCTCTGGAAACACTCTCAGAGTGAAGAAAACGTATTTGAGCAAAACTCTTACAGAGGAGGAAGCTAAAATGATAGGTCAGTGAGAGAATGGATAATACAGAAACTTGGATACTTGGATACCTGGATACAGAAACTCCCATACCTGAGCAGAATACTTTACCACTGTTACATGTTCAATTGATTTCTTTATTGTAAACATTTACTTTCTTGTTCATTCTAATGGTTTACAATAATGGTTTAGTTTGACAAATACTGCTTTCTTTTCTTTTTTTAATTACTTTCAGGAAAAGTCCTCAGTGGTGCTCCTCAAGTGGTAGCAACCCTGTCTTCTGGGGTTTTAAGTATAAAAGCTGTTAAGTGTTAGCTTCTTCCAGTGCTGAATAGCTGTGTTTATTCATGGATATTCATCTTATCAGAAGCAGTGCCTGTGCTCAGAAAATGTACCAGCTTTGAAAACCAGCAAAGATTCCTTTGATATCCTTATTTTAATTGCAGTATCTCACACCAAATGAAACTTTCTAAGTGGCAGAAAGTTTTAAATGTAAAATAAAGCTGAACTGAAGTGCTTGAGTTAAAAGCACCATTAAGGTAAATGGGCTTCCTTCAAAGTCAATGTAGAAAGAGAATCCTGTGCTGTAGGAAAAGAGCTTCTGTATTGTGCCTTGGTGGTGCCTGTTTTTGCTGGCAAAAAAGCAAATTTGGCTACTCACGTTAGCACTTCATTAAGTCCCCAAAGTTAATGAATGAAACAAAGTTTACCTATTTCTACACTAGTGGTAAAGACTTGTGCTGTTGCTTCATCATTGTAGTAATACCAAGAATATAAGCAATAATTAAGTCTCACTGATGGTGAAATGTACAACAAATACAGTATTTAGTCCTGTCACTAATTCAGTTCATTTTGGTTACTCCTCGTGCATTTGATAATGAACGTTTGCACTATTGAATTCTTATATTTTATTAGCAATTTCTCGTCTATTTTATGATAGAATTTTCTAGTCTCCATGTATAACATGTAAGATTAAGCTAAGTAATTCCTAAATTTTATTTTGCCTTTTACTCTGCCATTAAAAAATTACTGTCATTTTGAAATCCTAAGCTTACGTTGCCTTTATCAAATAAGAAAAGAATCAACTAGAGAGTAGATGGCTAAAAATACATTTTTGAGTGTTAATACATACAATTTAATTAAGAAACTTTCTTTTCCAAAATATATGTCTTTAAATATCCCAAATTATACAAGAATGCATATTATTGCAGGTATGTCATTGTATTATTCTCAAGTAAGAAAAGCTGTGGACAACATTCTCAGACATCTTGACAAGGAAGTGGGGCGGTGCATGATGCTGACCAACATCCAGATGCTTAACAAAGAACCTGAAGACATGATTACGTGAGTGCTGTAGAGCAGTAAATCCCATGAAATATTGAGATGTAATTTCAAAACTTTTTCTCTATTTCTGTCTATCATGAGTCATCAGAGAAACAGCAAAAAACAGAACCTTTTTGCCTAATTAGTATATACTTTGAAAAACTGTTTATGACAAGTTGACTGTACCTCTTTGCATGTTGCAGTGTTTGGAATTGAACCGATGCTCTCGATGTACTCAAAATCACATGTGAATCCTTATGAATATTTAGATGGTAGAAGTTGAAAAACCAGAGTGGAAAACCTGTCAGGCTATGCTCAGTACACTGTTCCAGGGTGTATTTGCATCATTGAACGTCAAAATAAGTGCAACAAATTCTGTAAATCCCTATTAGTGATTTATCTTTCCAAAATCCTATTACTATTCATGCCTGTAATCAAAATCAAATCTTAATTAAAAACCCAAGTTAGTTTGTGGTAAGAGTCTTGGATTTAAGGAGTACCCCACTGGAACAGAATCAAACCGGTACGTCTCAAGCAGTGTGGAACAGCAGCACTTTACACTCTTATCCAGAATTATTAATGAGGGAAGTTTCCTAGAGAGGGCTGTAGTGAGGTGGACATCTGGTAGGCTGTAGAGACACAGAGACATCATTTGACACACAGAGAGCAGAGGTTGCAGAGATCCAGCTGTAAGGAGACCTTGCATTTCTTTCCTGGTAAAGGGGTGGACACAGTTATACTAGAAGAGAAACAACCCCTGGAAAATGGTTTGAGGTATAACAAAGAGGACATTGGTCTCTTCAATTTTTTTTTCCATATATTGTCCAAAAAAAAAAAAAAGACAACTTGCTAAAAATACCCTGAGTGGTAGATAGACTGCAATGACTGACCAAAGTCAACTACCTTTTACAGCTTATATACTCTTTAAGTTTTAATGTCGTTCTTCTGCCCTTGTTTGTTGCTGTCACTCTGCAGATGAGATTGTAAGCTCTTTGTGTCTTAAGCATTGTCTTACTTTATACATTAATATGCCAGTGTTACTATCAGATAATGTTTCATTTTCTTCTTATAGTACTACCCAGTATACTGGTCAGTACTCCCATCTTTCAGAACCATTTTGGATATCCAGGCTTTTGCAAGAGAGGAAGTGAGTTTTGAAACTCACATTTTATCCCCAAGAGATAGTTGGATAGTAAAACCTTGAGAACTTAGATAAGAAGTGTACTTAACCTTAGCTATAAATGTCCTTTCTATGGTTTCTCAACATCACCAAAGTGTTGCTTATTTTTAGAGGCAGGGAACAAATAGACTTAAAAGAGTTTTAGATTTCAGGAAGTCTTATGGTTTGGTAGTCATTTTTGTCAGACATAAAAGATTTTAAAGTTGGAAGATCTAGACATGTAAGTTACTGTGTTTTTCTGTTATACATTATATCCAAATGGGCTGTAACATAATAGATGCACTTGAAAGAAAAAAACACATTAGAACACATTTTAACTTGTTCCTCCAGGGAAAAAAACTTTCTGGAACACTTAATTATTTGTTGATCTAAAATCATGTGAACTCATGAAAACCATCATTAGCTGTTACTATGAGCATTTAAAATGTCCCTTTTAAAAACTTAATTTTGCATGATAAGTGGAAAAGTCTATGTATTGTTTTATGTAATTGCTTATCATTTTATTCACAGAACTTCATGCTTCACTAGAGTTATGTAGTTGGTTTGAGTTCTTATGGGTTTTAATACATAGATAGAACACTACATTTATCTGTATTTTAAAGTTACGGCTTTTGTCATATTTACATATAGTTAATTTTATTATATAAACTGAATATCATAATGATATTTTTAATAACAAATAAAATAATATTCAGAGGGAAGTAGCTAGGCAATGAATAGTCATAATGTTTTAAAGTATACAGATTCTGGAATTTTCTTTGGCAGTGTCAGACGTGCTTTTGTATTTAATGACTGATCCTTGAAGTGTTTATTGTTGAAGTAGTAAATGCCACTCTGAAGAGTCTTACTCAAATCCTGACTAAGGAGCATCCTTTTATCCTCCACTGGGATATGAATTTCAATACTGGTTGTAATTATTTTCAACATCTTGTCAGAATAGAGCATCCATTTCTCTAGCATACAAACCTGTTCTTGCAAGTACTTCAAAGATTTTTGCTGACAATACCTAACTAAAATCTGATACCGCTGGTATGGAAACACGAGCTTCCAGGTGAGGACAGCTGTCCGTGTGTTCATCCAGAGCTCATCCACTTGGATCCTGGCTCAGCTGGAGATGAGGAAAGGGCTTTGTGAACCCCCCCTTGCCAGACGCTTCACGTGCTGCACCTGGTAGCTCAGACAAGCTGGGGGCTGGAACCTTTAGGTTTGGATCTTTTCCTGCGAGTTGTCTGAGCAATTGATAAGCCACAGAAAAGCCACAGATTTTACATTTACAAATAATTGCTCATTTGCCTTCATAACAGTTTCCTTTCAGACTATTATTTTACTTGCCTCCATTTTAAATGCACAAGCTGTTTACCCTTGCCACGAATGGATAATAAGGAATCTCTGCAAAGTTCATTTTCCACTTCAGGTCAAGAAAGACTCATTGGCTTGCCTGCAGATAAAATTACTGATTGCCCTATACTGTTTACAACTACAAAACTACAGTATTTTGCAATAGTTATTAATGCGACTAGTCTTTCCATTAGCAATGATCGTTCAAAGTTTATAACCAAATTCTCTGATCAGATGTTGTATTTTACTGTTTTTCAAGACAGTTGCTGACACCTTCTTTCAAGTTCTGTCTGCTAGGATACAGGTACAATGAGATAGAGAGAATTCATTGTGAAAATACTTTCCCCTCATGGTAAAATTTAAGTCAGTAGATTAAAATTATATAATCATATTATTGTATTAATGTAATACATATCCAAGCTGATAAGTGTATAGAGTGTTAAGAGAAAGAATGGCATTCACTAAAACTGTCTTTACTCTTCAAATTAAGTAAGCCTAGTGTCAGTTTATGCCTTTACTCATTATTTCAGTGAATACTCAGTGTTACTCTATAAATCTTATTTTAGACTTATGAGATGGTATTACAGTCAGGCTTTCTCTGTGACTGAACACAGAAGTACGGTATCCAAATGCAATTTATTCTGTTGGGTGGAGAGGCAGAGAAATGTAATAAGCAGGGCATTGGACTGGTGTGCAGGAAAACTAGGTTCACTTTCTTTTTGTCACTGAATTTCAGTGTGGTGTTTAGTAGCTTACAGTCCTTCTTGGTGTCTCTCCCTTCCCCCCCATTCTTTTGTAGTTCAATTGGAAGCATTAAAACAGGAACAGTCTTTCCCTGCATGTGTGTAGTAGGGTCCCTAAATAGGACCTTGATCTTTTGATTGCTCCAAAGCACATTACAGGCTAATAATTAGTAATATTGTGGGGAAGACTATACAGTTTGAAATGCTGTTATGCTTTGGTTATTTCCTCTGTGCTCAGTCATCAAATAGTAGGTAATCTGCATTCTTAAAAAAAAATATTGGAAACAAATCAGAAAAATAACTGCATCTTCTTTTTCAGTGTAATAACATGTGGTGTGCGGTTTCCAGAGATCTGTGCCCTGTTGAGGGCAACTGTCAGTATCTTCAGTTTTGTTATTTGGGCTTCTTACATATCTGCTATTTGCTGTACACAACTGGTATAATATTGCTGTTGTGTGATGGGGGACACACCAGTTTTTTCCTCATTGCCTCATCCAAAGCTTGCATCATGCAAATGCTGGTCTTGATGAAGGAAGCCTCCTACATTATAATTCCATCTTGATACATTTGCCCGTTCCTCTCAGAGAGAAACAAATGAGTCAGTAATAATTGATTTTTCAAGTACCGAGTAGTTACAATGCATGAAAAATCTCAAAACTGGAACCATTTAATCAATTGAAGCATTTATTCATGTTTCCTTTTTATTTCATTTATAGGGTCTAGCTTTTTGTGCTGATGTTCTTACTAGGCCTCTGGCACTCCATTATGTCCAGCCCTATTCTGAAAGACTGTAGGTGGTTCATTTAACATAGTTACTTGTTCAGCTTAATCAAAATTCTGTTTTAATTTTTCAGTGGTGAAAGAAAACCGAAAATCGATTTGTTCAGAACATGTGTTGCTGCTATTCCTCGATTGCTTCCCGACGGAATGTCAAAACTTGAGTTGATCGACTTGCTGTCAAGGTAAGCTGTTTGAGCATTAAATGACTTCTCAAGGGGAAAAGAATGAAAAACTGCGCCATAGGATGCGTAACCATTTCTTAAACAAAACTATATGCTTATAAGAAGTAATCTGATATTGATGGATAAGACACAGAGGTCCCAGCATCTTTTTACAGGCATTATGTTTATATTATAGACTCATTATTTTATAAGAGAGTAGATAACGTCATCCAGAACTCCCTTCCATCAGTATGTAGGTTACATGATACACTGTTCTTCGTGATATTCACCATTCTTCATGATACTCACCATTTATTGCCTTTTTTAACCATGACAACATTTTAATTAATGGAAAAGAACATCTTTTCTGTGTAGTGCAAACATGTGTAGATACCTGTTTAGTTTTGGTTTATAATTCCCAAATGCCTTTTTGATAAAATAGAGTGTGCTAGATAAGCTATATTTCCAAATATTTTAAAATTTATAAAAAGAAAAGGATAAGTTTAAAATTCATATCCTCCCTGCCTGGGGTCCTTTAAATTTATCCAGGTAGACTTCACTTCACTGGAGAAAACAACTGCTAAAACTGCTTAGGTTTCAGGATGTCAGATCAGTGACTTACTGCAAATGATTATGATAAAGGGTACTGGTCAGTACAGAAAAGTCTGTTACAGTTCAGTTCCTGTGTGCGTTATTGATGTGAGTGGATTATGGTGGTCAATAAAGCCACAGGGCCCTGTCAGTGTATTGCTCTCAGGTAACTGTGACAAAGCAGTCTTGACCACTCTGTTCTTGCTTGTGAAACATCTGAGAAGAATGGCAGGTGTGGGAGTCAGAGGGTTACAGCAACAGCAGGTTTTTTTGCCCTATGAACACCCAACTCCCAGTGATCTGCTAAAACAGTGAAACAATTAATTCTGCAGACACCCAAACAAACCAAAAGTGTAGCCAAGGGAGGCACACTGTGGTGCATGGCCAGCTTGATTTTGTTGTGGTTATATCCTCTGCTATCAGTCACTTGTGGCTCGTTTTAAGTCATTGCATTATCAAATTATACAGATACCATATTAAATAATAACATCAATTCTACATAAGGAAAATGCAAAAGGACATGTTTTCCTTTAATTCAATATTTTAGCTAGCTTTGTATCCTACGTAGTGGCCTTAACTGAGCTGGTAGAAAGCACGTATCCGTTCTGGTCATAGCTCTTCAATCACAGAGTGTTGTCCAGGTCAGTCCCATCACTACTCTTAAGAAAGTTTGGAAACTAATGTGTATTTCTTCACAAACTGGTGCTTCTCTCCTTATGTCTCACAACTATCAATATAACCACTGGTCTATCTTTATGCTATCATCAAACTTCATGCAGAAAAGGTCAGTGTGATTCCTTAGCTGCAACCAGTTTGCAAGCATTTCTTGGGTAATTTCTGTGCTGGAACAATGCAAGCAGTAGGTGTGCTGGGTTATGTGACTCTGACTGTGAGAAGTGAGACATCAAGAGGAGCTGAGGACAGCTTCTCTAGAGCAGCTTCAGAAGCAATTACATGCCCAGGCTTTCCCCAACAAAGGGACCTCTGGGAAGCTGTTCTCACCTCCTACACTCATGCTACAGACTTTTGGAGACATTGATACCATTCTAAACTAGATTCTCAAGTCTAAGCAAATAAAATTTACATAAAAGTGAATGGATACATAATAGGTTGGAATGCAGTTAATGGGCAGATCATGGTTCAGGAGATGTGTAGCATGGTGTTGAAATAATCTTTTGAATGCACACAAAAAAGTGATGTTCCTATGAAAAGACAAACCTTATTTACATGTATAAATGGAAATCAGTTTAAAAGATTTTTGAAAAAGTTATTCTGACTTAGTCAGTACCAAGGATGCCTGTTTTGGAGAACCGTGTTCAAGATGGGGCATTGCAGTTGATGAACAGACTGACCAGAAAACAAGGGAAAGAAAGATCAATGGGTTGAAAGAATTAGGTCTGTTTGGTCTGGGACAGAATGGACTGAAAACGGTCTGCAACAATGTATCTTCAGAGAAGAAAGTAATAAACTGTTGAAGGACTTAATGCCTGGCCTACTCGAAGTCTTCAGACTATCCCAGCACCAGAGCTACTTCTACGATCTCTAGACTGTGCCATGTTTACTTGGGTCCAGATTGACTACTTCTTCCATTTATGCAAAAGTAGTCCCATGAGGTAAGTATTTGCTGTTCTAGGGAACACTGCATTACAATATTGTGTCTTTGCTGGGTCAGAGACTAAAATCAACACAAGGATGAAAAACATTGAAGAGGTGATGTTTCAGCTCCTCTCTGGTTTTGAAAAGAAGTCAAGAAGCTGTTCTGCCAGGGATTTGTGTGGGGATGTTGTTGGGATGGAAAGCTGTTAAATATTTTATTTTCACTAAAGATAAAATAACATATTTGGGTTAATGGGTTCTTTTACTCACAGTTTGGTTTGAATTTTTCATCCTCATGACAGATGTGTCTTTTTGGCAGTTTCCAGAAGGAGTCTGTAACTCAGCAGCTAGACTCTTCCAGGACAGCTGTATTGAAATTATAAGCCATAAAGCAGATGTCAAGTGTATACTGTACCCTTTGCCCTTTCACTGCCCAGTGAAACCATTCATTAAAAATTCCCAAGTAGGTCTTAAATTTAACTGGAACAAATGCAAAAAACCAACATGTACTTGCTTCCTCAAGCTGCCCATCATATCATGGTAATACACAGATGGATTATTATGCTCAACTGGGATTTCATCTCGTTTGATAATGCCATTGCGCAGTGACTTGGGCTTAGAGATGTATGTCTTTTGTATCTTCTTTTCCGTTATTACTTTGTGTCATTGTGAAAGTCATTTCATGGATGACTTAATCCCAGTCTCAGGGGTTTTGCTTATTTTTCTGGTTTTGGCATTCCAGAGAGGAGACAAAAATGGTCCTTTCTTAGCACAACAAAACACCGTGTTTCCAAATTTATGTAGAAAGTCACATGGTTATTAAAGCGTAACAGTTATTTTTGGAGTCGTCTTCACCACGGGTGAAGTTTCACGACAATCGCTTTCCTTTGACTTAATTGAGGTGTCCCCTGCCTCCCAGTTAGGCAGCTGTAATGAACCAAATTCATTATGAGCCACATCTGATCATACACTTCCAACGGAATGGAATTTGGTTCCACTCCATTTGGCTGTTTAGCTTTTCGTTCATAGCCTTCTCTGCATTTCTTTATAATGAGGCCTCGTTTTCAACTATGTAGATTAAATGTAGATAAAGTGCTTTGAAAATAAGTTCTAACACACTACAGAAAATTGCAGTCTCATGAGTAATAAAAACAAAACGCATCATAAAGGCAATGAACCAAAAATTGCAGAACACAGTGATCTGAATTTACTTCATTCTGCCAAGCTACCAACATAGACGTGGTTTGATAAATTTTGTGCCAGAAGAAACTATGCAGAATTTTTATGTTGAAAAGAACTTCAACGCAGGGCAAATACAGAAGGAAATAAGATTTGAAAATGGGATCTGAAATTGCACCATCTTTCAGGACTTTGGGAATGTGCGATATGTTTTTAAAAGTATGGGAGGTTGAGACTGTTTTTCCCATTCCCCCGTACTAAGTTGTTTAAGACATGAAGGAGTTTTTTAATTCAAATGCTGCTTTTTACTTCTTTTGAAGATTTTATCTCGATAACTGTGTTTTGCTTCGTGGCTAAAGATTCATTTTAACTGTTAAGCAGCTGTGGTATCATGAGATTTTGGGGTTTTCTATTGAAAGAAAAAAAAACCACATACATTATGAAATTATGTATTTACCTGTAAGCCTTTTGTTATCATAACTAAGTAGAACTTATTTTATAAGTGTATATAACAGTATACTTGGTTCAGGGAGACAGCAAAGTTACCAAATGATGTACTTTAAATAGACTGTCTTTTAGGAGCGGAACAAAGAGTTCTTTTGGATCCATTAATATGTTCAGGCACTGTCGTAGCAAGGATTACAGTATAAAAACAGGTTAAGGATGTTAATTGTGGTCAGTAATAATGAAACCCTGATACGCATCGTTGTCATTGGGAATTTTCCATCAGTGTCAAGTTACGGAGGAACATATGCTCCTTACCACAATAAATGCTCCTTAGATGTTTATTACCTAACATATACTTTTGCTTACAGGCTATCTATCCATATGGATGATGAACTTCGACACATTGCACAGAATTCTCTTCAGGGTCTACTTGTTGACTTTGTTGACTGGCGAGAGGATGTACTCTTTGGTTTTACTAATTTTCTGCTTCGTGAAGTGAATGATATGCATCATACTCTTCTCGATACTTCACTGAAATTGCTGCTACAGTTGCTTACACAATGGAAGCTTGTAATACACACTCCGGGAAAAGCTTCTGAACAGGCAAAAGCCAGATCTGCAGAGGTATGAAATCAAGAGATCTGTGTCCTAACATTTATACTCATTGAAGGCAGAAATTATGTTCCTTGGTCTTGCTGTGGTTTATGTATTTTGTATTTACTCACCTGAGAAGAATTCATCATGCAAGGTTTTTTAAGGTTATTAGTTCAGCTGTCTTTTGAGGACAGCTATGTTCTTGTGTAATACAGCAGATGTTACTGTTGTTGAGTAACATACGAGAATGCATGTCAAACTGAAATATGCACATCAACAAAAGCGCATAACATGAAATATGTGTATGTAGATGTGGCAGAAGGACGTTTTCCCAGGACTGAAAGTGATTGATAACGCTAGTGGGAACGCTGAGAAGAGTGAAGTGGATCTTCCCTTCCCACAGCCATTCCATTTGATTGATTCAAAAACATAAGAGAACCCTATTGTCTCTGCAGCCTGCTGTCTCCATGTGTTACAACATTCCTGGGAACTGAACAGCTTTGCTCCTGCGCCTCCCGTCTGCCCTGTCCCACAGATATTTTCATTATGAGAGATGATTTTCAGCCTTCTTATCTCCTAATCCAGTCACATTGGAAATGTTTTCCTTTGGGCAAGCATGATTTTGGCTTTATATCACAGAGGAATTTAATTAATAGGTAATAATAGTATTAAAAAAATGTAGAAAAGAGAAATCCTCACATACTTTTTGGTAAATATTGTTAGACTTTACCGATGGAGTCAGGTTCAAGAGGCTAGCTACAAGGATAAGGTGTTGCCTGCTACAAGATCAAAAAAGGACCTGCTATCTGGAGTAGAAAAAGTGCGAAGTCTTCATAGTCTGACTTATCCATTCTTTATTTTAGTGAAGATGAAAGAAAGCAGGTAGTTGAACTGCAAATTAGAGAGAGGGGTTTGGCCAAAGGACTCTGCTCATATATTGGTTTTGTGGAACAAGGTAACTTAAAGCAACAAAACCTGGTTGTCTGAGGGAATGTGGTTAGTCTGCTACTTCAGCATTTATATGGCTTCTGGATTTTGGCTTTTTGTATGTCCTAGTTAAATATAATATTCCTTGGAGACCTGGTTTTCAAACACTATCATTCCATTTCCCCCCTTGCACTGTTCTACAGTTGATACCAAATGGATCCAGCCACAGGATACAGTCTGAAAGAAGCCCCTATTCTAACGTACTACATGCAGTCGAAGGATTTGCACTGGTTCTGCTGTGTAGTTTCCAGGTCGCTACACGTAAACTGGCGGTTTTAATCCTCAGAGAGATCCGTGCTTTATTCCTGGCCCTTGGCCAGGCAGAGGTATGATTTTCCTTTTCTGGAACTTTGAGTTAAAAATTTCCAAAGATAAAACTGCTATTACAGTTGCTTTTAACATAATTGCTGTGCTGTGACAGGAATGCACTTAGTATGCACTTAGTATGCACTTAGTATGCACTGAGCTGACCATTTCTATTTGCCTTAACACTGCAAACCTTTCTGTATGCTCAACAATGTAACATTAATAACATGTGCCCTGTACAGGAATTTGAAGGGAAACATACTACAACTTAATATTTTCTCATGGCATGATGTGAATATAAAAGACACTGTAAAACCTTTTTTTACTGCATGGATCATTTTTGTATTGTGAGGATTATAAGTTTATATTGGAAATTAAACTCATTGCTGTGGCATACCATTTTGTAAAAAAATACAGCATAAAGACTAATCTAAGATTATTCACATACATTTCCCTTGTATAGTAAAGACGTCTAAGCCTTTTTTATGGTTGTAGAAATATGGAGAGTCATGATGTGTGTTGGTGGTCACAGCTCAGTGAGCCATCCAAATGCCTAAGAATGCAAATATGTGTGCTCATGACAAAGGAATGCTTTAATAAACAGTAAGCTAATTTTTCAGTCTTTTGATATCAACTATCCAAAGGCATTTGGGATTTTCTGATACATGCTTTTGTTCGGTAAGCAGCGAGCTGTAGCCACAAATAAACTTCATTTCAAACCACAGCCTGGATTTGGTTCCGAGGTTAATATGAAAATGACAAAATGCACCTATTGATACCAATGATTTTTTTAACCATTTTAGATTCATGTCGTCATTTTTAGGTGGTTCTATTTCATGTTCAAAAAAAAAAAATTAAAAGGGAAATAATTTGGTCAGGATAGCAGTTAACTTGTGTTCTTTGCATCATGCAGGATGATGACAGGCCTATGATTGATGTAATGGATCAACTGAGTTCTTCTATTCTTGAAAGTTTTATTCATGTGGCTGTTTCAGATTCAGTAAGTACTACTTTACTGTTACTGCTAGCATTTACGTAGTGCATAGACATAACAAATATCAGGCATGAAAAACTAAAAATAAAGCTGCTAGAAATCAAATAAATTACACAGCCTCAAGACTGCAACCATCTACCCAAGTGCTCCACGGCTCCACAATGTCCCACACAATCTATTCCATGAAAATAGTCATATTATGGATGTAAAAGATATTACATATAAGAAAAAAATTATAACAAAATTTATAATCAAAACTACCTGGATTCTGGACTTGTGACATGCATCCAAAAGAACTATTGAGCAAGTAATTTCCAGTATCGCCAGGTGCTTGGGGCACTTGGAAGTCACTCGCTGCTGTCATCAGTTCCAGAAGGGAATACACTTTAGATCCCTTGCATGCTCAGATTTGGCCCCACCTGCAAACCTAAGCCTAAGGTCTAGATTAATTCACAGCTGAGGTGGATCTCTGCTTTTGCTCTCTCATGGGCCTGGTGTGTCCAACATGCCACCAGAAGAAGCAGAGATGCAGGAAGCATTTTGAATGGAAAAGCATCAGCAGAAATGTTCCTTATGGCAGCTTGTTTTGCATACGATTTTAGAGATCAGTGCCTATGTCCAGAGAGCAGAAACTATCAGTTCTGGGCCCTTTTCAGCCTGATGAAGTTTAAAGCAACAATCGTTCCTTGCCACGAGAGCCCTTTCCTGGGGTAGGAAGGGGACATTGAACTGGTGAAGTTGGGCCATTGTGCAGCTGAAAACAGGAAAGTTGCAGGGTCAGAAACTGAGCAAGCAAGAGACATTCGGATTGTAGCCCAGGAATTAGGAAATTCAGCTGAAATAACAGCACCTGGGCTTGGATGTTGCAGTTTCTATAGGCAAAGGTTTGGATTTTGTGCTTTAATTCTATGCATTAATGATATAGCAAAGCAAATGTGTTGGCTGCGTGCCTTGTTTCTGACAAGTACAGCAGAGAGTGGTAATTCAGTGATTACTTTTGTAACAGTGGATGTGAGATGCAGGCAACAGTTACATCCTGTTTGAGGTCTGATAAGCAAATAACAAGGATGCCAAAATACATGTGTTTTAAATTTTCATTCCACAAGGTTGTTTTCTTGAGACAAAATTTAAATTACAGTGGAGAAATGGTTTGTTGATATGATGAGAACCCTACTTGCCACTGAGGCAGCAGAATTTAAGGTGGATTAAAACAGCTTACGCACCTGCTTCAGCCTTTGAATTCCCTACCTACATCTTCAAATGCCCTGATGAATTCTGAAGAATATTTATTAATAGCATTGGTATTTACCCTATTGTCATAGCATGTGGGAGTCTTAATCATGGGCTAAGGATCCGTCCGGCTGTTCAGACAATGAACATATGGACAGTTGGTAGCCATTCCAGACTGCAGCCTCTTACAAGAAACAGTGGATGGTTGATGGCAGCAAGAATAGGAAGTAACAATGAGATTATATTGGTCAGAATAATCCATAGTTTTTGTAGCATTTAAGGGCAAGTTATTGTGCCTATCACGGTAAATAGGAGCTTTAAGGAAGAACCAGAAGGGGAATAATACAATAGCTCTTACCAGCATTTGTAAAAAGCTCCTCCTGAGGGGAAAGGGCAATATGATGGCAACCATTAAAGTGTTGGTCTAAAAAATCTAACAGAAGTTGGCCATGGAGTTTGAAAAAAAAGGCAGGTACTGAGGAGGAACATGGCAGGGAATAAATGAGCGTCACAGTGATTTTTTTATCTTTTCTCTCCGTAGACAACGATCCCATTAACACACAGTGTGGATTTGCAGTGGCTCGTGGAGTGGAATGCCGTCCTAGTAAATAGTCATTATGATGTGAAAAGTCCTTCCCATGTCTGGATATTTGCACAGTCTGTTAAAGACCCTTGGGTTCTCTGCCTCTTCAGTTTTCTTAGGCAGGAGAATTTACCAAAACATTGTCCTACAGCTCTCAGCTACGCTTGGCCATACGCTTTCACGAGGCTACAGCTGATAATGCCTCTTGTGGATCCAAAGTAAGTGGCGGCCTGCATTTAATTTTCATTCAAATGGGTTGTGTGATTTTAAAACAAGCCTTTTTTTTTTAGTTTCGTGTTTCAGTGTCAGTCTGTAAGTCCTGCAAGGTGCTACCCAAACATTCAGTTTGGAGTTTAATAGTTGCAACTTGTAAGGTGGAAAACTCTGTTTTTCTGTCGTCATTGATTTTTCCCATGTATCTGGTCATGTAGAATAGCGGCTGGTGGCTACATGGCATGTTTTATTCCCTCTTAAAATATTTTAAGATACTGTGTAATTAAGGCTGGGAAATTATTTTAATAATTTAATTTATTTTAAAATTCTAGTATTCCTGTTAATGCAAAGAAAACAAGTACTGCAAGCAGTGGAGACAACTATGTTACTTTGTGGAGAAACTATCTTATTCTCTGTTTTGGAGTAGCAAAGCCCAGTATTATGAGCCCAGGACACTTGCGTGCTTCAACACCAGAGATCATGGCTACCACGCCTGATGGAACAGTGAACTACGATAATAAGGTGATGCATCCTCTTTCAAACAATTTATTCAATTAGAAGAGTTTTAAGCTGCATCTGCATCCAAAATCTTATACTGTTGAAAGTATTTCAGTTAGGGGAATATTATAATATATGCAAACTGCTTAAGGCACATCATTAACAATTAAAACATCTGTATCAACATGGTATGTCAATAAATATTTGGCAGAAGCCATGACATTTTCAAAATATTACTTTTTTTTTTACCTTTCTGGGTGATGTATTTTCAAAATATAGAAATTCTGGATATATGTGTTGAAGTTAACTTCAATTTGTCATCCCCTTTCTTTCCTTGTAGACCACTCAAATTTGTAAATTTGTAGTAGTATTAAGCAATAAGGCAAATTTCTGAATAAATGTATAACTGTCAGACATGAAGGAATATTATATGAAATACAGCTTCAAGTAGTAGCAACCTGAGAAGAGCAGTAGTTACACAAATGCAATTACTGGAATATTTTAAAGAAATAACAAATTAAAGAAATTACAATAACCTGAATGAAAGCAAAGAGATTTCCCAGATATGTTTATTTGCTAGGCCTTATTGGGACGATTGTGATGTAGCAGACATCCAGTTAGGCCAGTGTATTAATATGCGTAATAGAAAAATCATTTAAGTGTATTTTTTTAATACATATTGATTCTTGGACAATGTTTTTTTGTTAAGATAAAAATGTATTTACTTAATATTGATAATCCTGACAATTAAACATCAATGATTTCTTAATTTATTTTAGGCTATTGGAACTCCATCTGTTGGAGTCTTACTAAAGCAGCTAGTGCCTTTGATGAGACTTGAAAGCATAGAAATAACAGAATCACTTGTATTAGGATTTGGAAGAACAAATTCACTTGTTTTCAGGTATTTCCTCACTTATTCTCAATTATTTGCCTTTTATTCAAATGCATTATTTTTGCTGTAATTTAAATATACTCAAATTTTTATTTGCACTTTAGACATTTTTATGTATTGAATAAAATATTTGTGCTTTTCAGAGAAGATTAGATTTTGTTTACAAAGTTGTTTTTTTTTAATTTAGAGAATTAGTGGAAGAACTTCACCCACTTATGAAAGAAGCCCTAGAAAGAAGACCAGAGGTTAGTTGTGGAAATTAAATGTACTAGTTTGTCTAAACAGCAAAATAAATTTTGAAGTAATGATTTTGTCTCTTTGAAATACAAAGGTGTTCTTTTGTACTAAGTAGCAAGTTAAGCTTTGTCTGCAACAAGAATTTTATTACTTGTGTATACAAACATAAAATAATACCATTAGAACTTAGTTTGGTTTGAATTCTATCAGTGATACAAAATATACAAGTACAATATAGAAATCCATTCTGAGGAAAAATTCCCAATCAAATAGGGAACTTGGATATAGTGGAAATCCACTTTCAATATCTGGGAAAAGTAATTTGTAATATAGCTGGGCTTCAAACACATTTTGCAGCGGTGTTCAGATGTGCTTTTTATTTGCAGAATAGGCAGGGTCATCTGTTTCTGTTTCAACTCTATTTGTTCGTTAAAAATACAGCAGGTTAACCAGCAAATTCATCAATATTTTCACTTTCATTTTAGTACTGTCCTTTTTCATAATAGAAAGGAGTGCTGGAAAATATCCGAACAGATCATCAAGTCCCTCCAAGGGAGAATGAATTAGTCTCCTGTCATTCCTGAAAGACATTTTCTAAATTGTTCTTAAAATCCTCTGGTGACAGATTCTGTAGCCTCACTGAGCGGTTTAGTCCTAGGACGTGTCTGTGCTGCTGAACGGGAGAGCCATGGGCAGAGCTCGAGTGTTGGACTCGAGTTGCCGTTCTGCTGGATTTTCCCTCCCTGGGTCAGTTTTGGACCATTTCAGCTGGCTCCCAAAACCTGACGGAAACCTAAGGTGGCTCTTGAGGTAGCTCACTCCCAGGAACGAGCACCAGAAGGCACCGAGCCACCAGACACAGTCCCCCAAACTATCCCAGCTGCTTTTGCTCTGCTGTGCTTCCCTCATCCCCCACCTCCCCGTGGGCAGCAGCCTAAGGGCCAGGTGACAAAGCCACTGCTGTGGCTGCAGCACAGCCCGCAGGTGTGAGCAGACAGTTTGTAGTAAGAAAACACACAGTGATGATGCCCTGGGCCAGAGAAGCATTGAATGAGTCCTGCTGGGCAACATGGGCATGGGCAGCTTTCCTGAGGTCTTCTGGAGCGGTGCGAATGCGAGGCAGCCTGTGCCACTTGCCTTTAGAGCCATCAACAGTCCCCATCTGTTTATGAGTGTAGACACAGCTGTTGTGTCCATGGAGTTCTGCTGTTGTTGCATTAATATTCTCTTCAGGCTTCTTTACCTGATTCTCAAGCAATTTTAAATTGTGTTCACTGCTCAGTCCTCCACAGCACTTTCAATAAGGTATCCTCATGGTGACCTGGTGTGTTCTCCCCATCTGCCAAGACATAGTCTTCAACGCAGAAGCCATGCGGAGAAGGGTGGTCAGGAAGAAGCTGAAATATTAATAGGTGGAGAGAGGCTCTCAGCTATGTCCAATATGCAAACAAGCAAAAATTAATTATCTCAGTGGGCATTTAATTCACATTAAGTTTTACATGGACAATTCTTAATAATTCTGTCTCTGGCAAATGCCCACTACCATTTCCACTCTGTGTTGCTTCACACCTCAATTCACTTCTGTGCTTCCATCCCTAGGAAGTCATTGATTTGAAAGTCACTTGTTTTGATACTGGGCAGAAGTGGATTAATACATCTTGGTGCATCCACTTCCTTCTGTATTTCTCCCTGTGTGCCATTGAAGACAGGCTTGAAAGGCCTTTTTTGGAGACAAACATATCCAGTCTGCCCTCAGGAAAGGAATCACGAGAATGCAGAGGTTTACAATGTACTCTAAGAGCAAATTCAACACATGGAAATTTCAGTAGAGGAACAAGAGACTGCAGTGTTAATTCCTGTATTGCTCCTGATATGTAGAACTGGGACACCTTCCTGCAAGCAGTGCCACCAGTAAACCCAGGAGTGACTGCATGGGTCGTGTAGCTGTAGAGAATGTGCCAGGCCTCCCTGTCAACATACAGTTATCCAACACATGAGAAATAATATCCTTGAACTGACATATGCTATGACTAGAAAGAGAATTACTAGCATGGCCAAGAACGGCAGGGGCAAACCAAAATGGACATTGCACAAGATCTGCCATGTGGGCACTGGCACAGAGCTGGCCAGATCGCTTCTGGCACTGCTGCAGGAGGCAGCTCAGCCTCTTAAATAGTGTCTTACAATAAAACTGCATTTGCTCTCTACATGTGCTTCCTGGGACCTCTAAGGTGTAGAGGAAAAAAAAAAAACAGGGCTCTAAATATGACAAATAAAATGGCATAATGATTTGAATATAACCTTTGGCTAGGATGCTGCAAAATGCCAGTTCTGGGTGAGAAAGTATAATTTTCTTTTCCTACGTATCTGCTACTGGACATTGACAGAGTACTAGGTGATGTAAGCCTTTGATCTGACTCAGTATTGCCATTCTTATGTTCTCGAGAGGAAAATTTGAGCTTTGTCTAAGCTTTTCTTGTTCTGGCAGCAAATTTCTATGAGTGCAATAGCAGCTTTTTGACCTCGTATTTTTTGCTTAGTGGAGATGCAGCAAACAAAGAAACAAGTCAGTTTAGCCATTCAGCAAAGAACAGGCCTTTTTGCATTCACATCTTTCAAGGCAACAATAAAGACAGAAAGCACAGCTTTCTAGAAGATAATGAGATAATGAACCAGTTAACAGCAGTGCAGTCTTTTTCTTTGGGAGGTGTGTGTTAACTGTGTGTACAGCCACTGCAGTCAACACATCCAGGAGTGCAGCAGAGCGGTGTCTGCCAGGAGCTAACTTGAATATGGGTGATCATGTAGCCGCAGCATTGACAGGTTCAAGAATGGCTAATCACTGAAGTATTTTCCTGGGGTCTGGGTATCTGTTCTGCACTGCACAATGCTTCCAGCACCCGAACTAGCTGGTGTTAAGCTAACATGAATATCCCTGTGACCTGAAGATAGCATGTTTTTTAGCACAGGAACCTTGCATATTAATTACTTTTTATCCTGTATTTCATTATACATTTCCACATTTTCAACGAAGACTGAGGTATCTGTTAACATTTCGTTCTATAGTTGCAAAGACAAAAATCTGATCATTCTGTGTTGTGTATAAGTACACTGTTTTGATGAAATATCCAAAAACAGTCAAGTTCCTTTGTGAAGAAAATTCTTGAACTGGAATTCTTAAATCTTGCTGCTGTGCTGACATTTCTGAAGTTACTAGTTTTTAATGTATGCACCTATGCATATAAAAATGGTTGTGTGTTCCAATTCCAAGAACAAGAAACGTCGAGAGCGCCGAGATCTACTAAGACTGCAGTTACTGCGAATTTTTGAACTACTTGCTGATGCTGGTGTTATAAGTGACAGGTAGGACTATCACTCATCATAAATATTGATCTTTAAGTTAAATCATTTTTGGTGTTTGAAACACTGAGTTTATGTCGGTATGTTCTTTGAAGAAGTGTATAAACTATGAGATATGCAGAGATTTTTATGCATTTCTTCAGAAAGCTGTAGTATAACTACACTCTTACTCTGTATTAATGTGCGACTTTCCTTTGTGCTAGTACAAATGGAGCCTTAGAAAGAGATACATTAGCCCTTGGAGCCCTGTTCTTAGAGTACGTTGATCTGACTCGCATGCTTCTGGAGGCTGAAAATGATAAAGAAGTCGAAATCCTTAAGGATATGAGAGCACATTTCAGTGCAATGATTGCCAACTTGATTCAGTGTGTTCCAGGTATGATACTAAATTATCTCAACATACTATGAAATTGCATTTAATAGATGTAGTGAAAAAGGTTTGGTTTTTTTCCTGTACTTTTTTCACTGCTTGTGAATTGTCATGTAATGAATGTAAAAGGAAATGTGGACAAAAATGTGTTAAAAAGTCTATTAAGAGTCAAATTTTTTTAAAAAAAAAGTAAAGCTTGTTGAAGCTTGTAGTACTCATATACAACAATCACGTCTTTAAAAGCCCGGCAAAAAAATTGTCTATGACCTCTTGGAGCACCAGGTTTCTTTGACGTAAGGCCATATTTGCTTCCCTTTGACTTTGTTGCCAGATTCTTCATAAACCCATACAGGCCTTGAAAAATATATATAGGTGCAGAAAATGTACAATATTAATTGTAGTGAAAACTTGCCTGAGGTGTTGTGACTGTATCCCATGTTACCTGACACCAGTTGTATAGCAAAGGTTTCTCCAATTTATTTCATGCTTTTTATATATTGCAAGACCACTTCAGAAATGTAGTGCAATTCCATTAAGGTAAAAAAAAAGTCTGTTTTAAATTCCATGTAATTAGTGGAAGATAAAGTCTGGAGATTACTCCATCTATGTAAGTCTGCTCTCCCCAGATCATTTATGGCAGGACATGATAGCACTGGTAGCAACATATAGGAAGAAATTCAAGAGAGTACAATAAGGGAATAAATGATGAACAAATGTTTTCACATAAACTCCCAGTGTGCAAATTTTGTCAAAGTTGTTCCTTTCAGCTGTAAGTTACATAAAAAATGTATATTAATTGAATAAGATAAGAAAAAAATGACATCCCTCCTATTCTCATTTAAGAAAGTAGAAAATTCCCTCTGAACCAAGTGGTGTCAAGTTCTTAGCTGCTGTTAAGCAAAATACTGCAATTCTTTATTTCTTTTCTGAATGATGCTCGTTAGCAATACAGAATTTATTTAGTAGCTACTTTGCCAGGAGTATTTGCAAAGGTCTTCCTCTTTGCATTTACGCTCACATTCTATAAGGCACATGACAAAGGACTGCATGTTGTATGAATTTTCCACCATGAAACAGCCATGTTGTACATTTTGAGAGAAAGCAAGAATAAGTGCTGCATTTCAATAATTCTGTATGTAATTCTCTGAAGAGAGATATTTTCTGCTAACAAGACTGCTTTAAAATATATCAATAACTAACAAAGCCATAGCATTTAACTTCTGGCAACAAATGTTTATTGTGTCAACATCTGTCATATTTAGCCACTGTTCATATTGATTTGCATTACTATTGTCTAGTTAGATTTTGTTGGCCAGGAGCGGTTTGCCAGTCTCTTTAATAAACATTGCACCGCCTCTGCCATCATCTTTTGCTCTGGGGAATTAAAAATACTGTTTAAACGATTTATTTTTTTTTTTTTTTTCCCCACACGGTTAAGAATTCATAGAGGTTTTTATTTGCTGAGGTAATTTAGATGTTCAGAAAATATATCACATCTTTGTCATGCGCAAACAGGCACCAAGTTTCTTTTATTTCTTATCCCTACGCTTTATCGTATTAGAAGAAGACCTATGTTATTGCATTTAAAGGACTGGAAAAGACAAATAAGTATTTAACACTAAAGGAATGCAGAAGGCAGTGAAAAACGTGATTCTATAATTAGTTTATTGCGTGCTGTTTCTAAAGTCAGATGTACCTGTTTGTATAAATACACATTAATTCAGAACTGAAGGTCCTTAGAAATAAGGTGCATCTTTTTCACTACGTTAGATTTTTGAAAGGAGCTTAGATACTTTGGAGTAAGTATATATTGAACATTTAAGAAAAACTCTATTGCAGAAATCTGAAATTTATGGTATCATTTCTGCCAAATTAATGTGTATTTAACGCTAGCAAATGCCAACTATTTCTATTTCTGTTCACTTAGTTCACCACAGGAGATTTCTCTTCCCTCAGCAGAGCTTGAGGCATCACCTGTTCATCTTATTCAGCCAGTGGGCAGGACCTTTCAGTATTATGTTCACACCGCTGGACCGTTACAGTGACAGAAATCATCAGATTACAAGATACCAGTATTGTGCGTTAAAGGTATTAAAGTTTCGCTATCAAAATCAGTAATAGCGATTTTCCAGTCAAAATGCAAGTAACTGGGGGGTTTATTTTATTTCACAGAAATTTGAACTAGCATATGTGATGTAGGCTTGTATACTTTTCAAGCCTAATCATTTCGAAAACCAAAATGCATTTTAAAATGTTATTTATCTGTTCATTAACAGGTTATCAGATTCAGTGAGAGGGTATTAGGCTCTGAAATTAAATATAGTACCAATTCAGTATCACATGCACATCTCAGAACTGTCTCCCACACTTGCCTGGAGACATGCTCAATAATTATAATAATATACTTTTGCTGCAAAAACCAGTTGCAACTCCCCTACATAAGTAAGCTGGGAAAATAATAGCTTGTAAGTTGTTATATATAAGCTGTATCACTTAGTGTAAAACAATTTTATTTTTTACATAAAGATACTATTGAAGCATCTATGTATTTTAATTGGTTTTGTAGCTTGATTTGTGAGGACTGGGTAAAATGACAATGTGCATCTTGAAGAATGGGGAAGATGGCCTATAGTATTCCTTCCAAAATGCTTAAATTGGGCATTATCTTGAAGCTACTAACATCTATAGCAACATAATTATTGAATCCTAGCAACATCAGCTCTTACCATTTTCACCATAGTTCCATCAAAAATAAAAACAAGTGGCAGTCACGTTAGCCTGGATCTGGGCTCAAATCATTCTGAAAGGTTTGTTCACGTTGCTTTTTTGTGTAACTAGAATTCCTTGTGCTTTTAGGCCATGTCAGCTGTGCTCTGCTGTGGACCTGTATTTGATAATGTTGGTCTTTCTCCTGATGGGTATCTTTACAAATGGCTTGATAACATTCTGGCTTGTCAAGATTTACGTGTAAGTACTCACCAAAATGCAACACTGATGAATAATTTTAATGTCTGTATTGAGTGAGTAAAGACTTTGTGACTATAAGAACTATGACTGTGTATGTTCTATTTCAAGCAGGAAACAGTAGCTTTTTGCAAGGTTCTAATATAAAAGTGTAACTAATTTAAAAGCATTTAAACAGTAAAAGAATTCTTATTCCTGAAAATGTAATGTAGGTAAATAATAAGCTAAAAAAAATTCCTTATGGCTCAGTGTTGCTTGCAACAGAAGGTTAGGCTTTTCATCTGCTGATAAAGAAAGGTTAAAACTGGCACAAGCTCAAAAATATTTGTATTTCTATTTGGAGTACTTCCACCCACCCGCTTCAGGTTTCTGTGGAATGATAATGTAAAATCCTTTCCTGCTTGGTAACATAGATACTAGTGAAACAAATCTGAGTGAAAATTAGTGGGTAGATCTTCCAAAGAAGTCAAGAGGATAAATTATTCAGGAGAGGAAAAAATCTCCTTTTCTTTTTAAAGAACATGTAATAGATTAATCTTGTAATTGCTTCTTCCATTTCTGTGAAGATGGGTTTTGACTTTATAATTATCCAGTCATACTTCTGTATTTACAGCTGATTGGACTACTTGTTTGGTTAAGGAGGGGTGGATTGGTGATCTGCATCAAGTGGAGAGCGAGAACAATGGTCTTTCCCTTTGTGGTATCTTGCACTTTGACCTGCTGTTCTCCCTAATAGCTTCATTCCAGCACAGGTGGCTGTAATTGCTAACAAAATGCAAACAGCAAAGACTAAGGGCTTGTGGAGCAGCTAGATGATACATGCTGTGGAAATAATAATTGATAAGGAAAAACAAAGGTTGGACAAATTAGAAGAATAGCTACAGAGAAAATCTTTCAGAAATTAGATAGGATTTTGGAATGTTGATAGGGATGGAGCTCTAAAGGTATGTGTAAGTGATACATATAGTTGAAATTCTTATGGATATGGGAAGGAAACACACAGAATAAGAGAAAGGAAAAGATGAACTTTTCCTCCTGACATTTTTTCATTATAATCAACAAATATTATATTGCCATGTCTAATCGATCATTAGTATATACCACTCATAAAGTAACTGGGGACAAAAATTACCCCTTGAAATACAAAATTTGGATATAATAGGTGAAATATGTTTCCCCTAAGCTAATCACTGTAATTCATGATTAATCACTGTGGTCAAGGACTGTAAATAAACTGTACTGCCTATGGAGCTAGTTCAGATTTAGGTGAGAAGTGTCCTACATGGTCCGTTAAAATTAAATACCGTTTGCAGTCTTCGCAAGTAGTTGCTTACACTGGGTGACTGAATATTAATAGGAAATCATGTTTGATGTTCCACTACTATTCCCTACCAAAGGATAACAAAGGCACAGCCTAAGCCTTAGTTGTGATATGTTTGTAGCAGTAGTGGTACCAGGATCAAGTGATACAAGGGCTTTAGGGAGAGTTGTTAGATTGCTTGATGTAGTTGGATTAAATATGCAAGTTTTCATACCCTCAGGCTTGCAAAAGGTATTTTTCTTTGTCTGCCTTGCTTCTGTGTTAATCAAAAGAAGGACACACATTAAGTGTGTCACTTTATGGAACTCACATGAAGTCGGAAATAAACATTTGACAAATCGGCTAACCAATACAAATGCAAGGTGCCCAAGAACGCCTATAATGTGTCTTAGATTTTCCAAAGATTCTGCTTTTTCCTGTGCTTAACTTTGGAAACCTTTGAAAGTTTATTTCTTTTATGTAGTCTTTGTCTATACAACTTTCCTTCAAATGGGGAGTATTGAAAACTGAGTCATATTTCAACTTTGTTATCCCCAAAATAAATTTATTACGAATTTTCTGATTTCTTTTTACTTTTTTTGAATACTCCATTTTCCTCTTTTTCTACCTATGTCACTTTAAGAATAGTAGAGAATGAACAAATCTGATCTCACCAATCATATGTTCAGGTTCATCAGCTTGGCTGTGAAGTTGTGGTCTTGTTGCTAGAACTGAATCCTGATCAAATAAATCTCTTCAACTGGGCTATAGATCGATGTTACACTGGATCATACCAGCTTGCTTCTGGGTGTTTCAAAGCCATTGCCACTGTGTGTGGAAGCAGGTATTAATTCATCTATTAATCTACATTTTCAAATGTAAAGAAAACTGGAGGTTCAGCTTGTGTTATAGAAAATTGTTTGTCTCACTCTTATATCTCTCAAACAATTATTGGGGACTGTATCACTTATTTCCATGATTCTTAAAGTGATCTGCTTGGTAGAAGATGCTCTTACTGTATTTATATTTGAAATCTGAGGCATTTTTATGCTCTTTTGCTCAGGAAGATACAAAATAACCACAACACTTTAATTTGAACACAGGTCATAAATCTAGTTTCAAAATATTTGGCATTGGTTTTTATTTGCTTTATAAAAGATAAAGTGTTTTAATTGTTATTAATTAATACTTTAATTAAAATAATAATTAATATTTTTGTTAATTTTTGAAAGCTGTTAATGGTCTTTCCTCTATTGTTTGTCAACATGTTATAGAGGCCACTGCTTAAGCTGCTTGTAAAATAAGCAATCATGTATCTCATTGCTGATGTCCATCTTTCTACAAAGAAGCTACTTCCCTTAATTTCTGTTTTATTATTATTTTTTAAACGCAGTGAAGGAACAAAGAGACAGGTGTAGAGGATGGATTGTAGCTAGTATTTGGAATTACGAAGAATGTCTCATGCCATGCATGTATTTGCTGTATTTTTAACACTAAGATGTCCAAATAGGTATTCTGCAGCCATCCAGGAGCACAGTAGCTCACGTCTGGGATGAGAAATTGATGGTTCATAATTGAATCATGTGGATTTACAAGTCATCATGAGAAAGCAGAAACTTATTTAGTGAAAATCCAAATATTGTGCCATGGGAATTGCTTTTCTAGCAGTAGTCTCATTAAGTTAACACTTTATATTTAGCGTTACAGTTAATGTTAACTTTATAGACAGTGGTCTTTTTGAAGCAGTTATTTGTGTTTACTCTTTGAAAACAATTTTTATAGAACTGGCTGACATCTGGAAATGTTCATGTCAGAGATACTGTATTTTCTCCAAAGGGGCAGTTGTAATTGCAGCTTGGATTAAGAAGTACTTTATCCCTGGAGATTTTCATGCTGCCCATCCTCTCTCATGGGTGTTGGCCTGTTCTATAAACAGTTTATGTTATAAATTAAAATGAATTGTCCGTTATAGACACAGGTACTGCGTTTCTCACTGTGGGTAACTCAGTGCATTCCTAAGCATTAGTCTGAGGTAATTACAAATAATCCCTTCTTTCTCCCTGTGCACCAGATGGTCCTTTGATCAAGCAGCATGTATTTATAAGAGCTCCCTTTCCCATATTCTGGTGGCAGAACAGAGAAAAGAAAGATGATGTTCTCTTTAGACTATATTACAGAATAAATCAGAGTGAATATTATCTGCATTCCTCACCGACAGTCACAAAAATGTACTGTTTATTCTTCTAGGAACTACCCTTTTGATATAGTGACGCTTTTAAACTTGGTGTTGTTCAAGGCATCTGACACCAACAGAGAGATTTATGAAATTTCCATGCAACTAATGCAGGCACGTATCAGCTATGTTTTTTGTCCTCCTACCTTTGAGGTTTTTTGGTGAACTTCTTATAAAGTACTGTTTATTTGTTTTTTAGTTTTGTTTTGAAAATAAACAGTTTTGTCTTGGCTATAAATAATTACGGGGATATTTATACAACAATGAATGGAAAAATACTAGTTATGGTGTCTTTCAAATTTGGAGACTATACTCTAAAGCACATAGAGCATTTTCTGGTATCTAGACTTGAAATGATGACATTTCCTGAAATACTGAATTTTTACTGTCTCATTACATTATTTATTTTGTCTTTTACAGATCCTTGAATCAAAGCTTTTTGTTTATTCAAAAAAGGTAGCTGAGCAAAGACCAGGCAGTATCTTGTATGGGACACATGGTCCATTGCCACCTCTTTACAGCGTCTCACTTGCCCTTCTTTCATGTGAACTAGCAAGGATGTATCCTGAACTCACCCTTCCACTTTTTTCAGGTACCTATATCTATTTGAGTAATTACCTACTTTAAATTTCTGTACAAATGGTAGACTGATAAGACATTTCCACCTGTGGACAACAATTCTGTTCATAAATTTAGCTTGACCTGGTTTTATTTTGGTTCAGGTCAAATCAGATTTAGGAATGCAATATATAGTTCATAGAGGTATTTATGCAAAGTACAGAATAGCTTTTTAGAAACCCTGTTTGTGGATTCTGTGCCACTTGTGTCATCTTAGGGTAGCTTTGAAATTGCAAGGGCCCTGAAAATGTGACATTGGGAAACTCTACTATAATGGGTTCTCATGTTAAACATAGTGATTCTTCTTATACAGACATTTATGTAGATGATACTTGTGAGGATAGAATTCTTCATTCTATATAAACATGACTTTAACTTTGGAAAGATTGATTGCATGTGTCCAGTTTTACCAATGATTCAAATCACTCAGAAGGAGTGATCTCTACCTTCTGTTATTTTCCACATCTGTAGCTCTTTAGTATCATTTTAATTTTATGAGAAATATATTTTGTCAGGCTTACTAATAAAAATGTTAAAGAATCAGATCAGACCTGCACGAGCACCATTCAGAATATGCCCACTCTGCAACCATTTCTGGGAACAATTGTGTTTTGAGACCTTTCTGTCTGTTTTAATCTGTCTAATGTGTTGCTCTAGTTTTAAAGTAACAGAATGCAGATTCAGTAGTCATGGGAATTCTTACTGGCTCTTAAAACCCCTTTCTGTTGTTTTTACGCAGTCTGTGGGAGCTGGAGGAAGGGTAAAGGAACTATACATCATCCATTTCTCGATGCCCAAGATACCATGAGTTATAAATAACTGGTGTGGGGAAATTCTGATGGCTCATTTATATCAAAGTAAATGTTGTTCATTAGTACTGTTACCATCTATTCATGTTTCTGTAGTGGCTACGTCGTTAGAACTCAAATACACAGTCCACATCAGATCCCCTTTCTATACATCTAGAATCATAAGGATAGAGAACACTGTATGTCTTGAAGATTTTTAAAAAACAGGCAGTGAGGAAAGAAAGTAAATGTTAACTCTACTGATTTTACAGAATAATTCTGCTAAAGAGAGCTAATGTGGTTCATTCACCTTGACAGGAATCTTGTCGCTGTATTTCTTATCCAAATTTCTTTTCCAAATCCTTTTCCCTTACAGTGCCAGTTCTTTTTATATAAACTATATAAAGTGCTGTAATCCAGCACTCCTGGACTGGCAGACGACTGTGAATTTTATAGGCCTCCCCACAGGAAATAAGACTCCTGACATACGCAAGGTGTTTTTTGTAAACTCAGTATAATAAGCACCTTAAGATTTACACTATAGCTTAGAAACAAGGAGGCTGGTGGGAAACTTGTAATTCTGCAGATCACTTTTGTATGTTTATTGGAATTCTCCAAAAGCTCTTGAAATTCTAGAATAACAGCTTGTAACTGAGTTATCCTTTTTCCTCTCTACTGACATCCGTTTCACTTAATACATAATATGGCACAGTAACAAGGGGTGACTTTCTGTTTCAAAGCCCAGACTATGTTAGTTATTTTAGAAGGAAGACCTGAGCAATTGCTTGCTGACACTGAACATTGATGTTTCTCTTCAAGAAGCTCAAGTATATGCTTTTGTATGCTTGTGGTTTGCAAGGCAAAAACCACCAGGTGTCCTAACACACATCAGGAATCTGATTTAAACACTGTATTCAAAGTTGCTTTCATAAACTAACATGTTGTTGTTTCCAAATTTTACTATTTTAGAGGTAAGCCAACGATTTCCAACAACACATCCAAATGGAAGACAGATCATGCTTACCTATCTGCTGCCATGGCTTCATAATATTGAACTTGTAGACAACAGACTGCTCCTGCCTGGTTCAAGCCCCACCACTCCAGAAGATGAACTGAAGGACAAGGATGGTGAAATAACAGTAACAAGTGGACTAAAAGGCAATGGCTGGGGCTCTCCTGAGGCCACCTCACTGGTTCTTAATAATCTCATGTATATGACAGCCAAGGTAAAAAACCAAAACAAACAAAAAAGCAAACCTGTAAAACAATTTCTGAAATATTCAAACTTGTGTTTCATATGCAAAAGATAATTAGGTTTCTTCCTCTGATACCAGAAATTTTGCACTGGAACAGTCTTTGTGAATAATTTTCTGTAGAACAGCATGACCAAGAGATTGCCACTCCTCTCCTATCCAAATGTCAGCCTGTGCGGTGGTTAAAACAATCTTCTCAAAGTAGGAGCCAAAGATTTTACATGGCAAACTGAACAGCTTCAATGCTAGACTCCACATATTGGGTGCACACACTCACCATTTCAATGACTGGACAAAAGGGAGTCATTACTATAACTGTGTCTTGCAAAACAGAGCAAAAACTGCTCCTTTCCAATGTCGAAGCAAAGGGCTGTCTAATGCTTCGTTCTGCTAGGATTTACTCAGGACAGAGGCGACGAAAAGCTCAGTTCTGTGAAGGCTGAAGCGCTTAGGTACGGACATGTAGAAACAAACTTTTAGTTGCTAGAACTTACACTTTGAAATCTATGAGGCAGCTTTTGAAAATAATGTTTTGTAACTCGTTACAGTATTTTACTGTTTGTTTTGGTCTGTGTATTTCAAGAAATATATGCCTATGATCCTTTGCAGTATGGAGATGAAATTCCTGGACCAGAGATGGAAAATGTCTGGAATGCTTTGGCCAACAATGAAAAATGGAGTAACAACCTTAGGATAACACTGCAGTTTCTCATTAGTTTGTGTGGTGTTAGCAGTGATACCATCCTTTTACCTTATGTAAGTGTTTACACTTTTTTTTATTTACTATTGGCTACACAGGTTTTAATAAACGGCTGTCACCTGCAGAAAATTAATTTCTATTTCAAAAATAAGAAGTGCCAACATATTCCCTGGCACACTGTACAAAAATAAATTGCAGGAATAAATGAGCCAAGAAACTGAAAGTCAAGAAAGGAATTGTTTAGTGGGAATCTTGGTCTCCACCAGTGGAGCACCCCTCATTTCAACCAAGACGTGGGCTCCTCTCAAGCAAAAAGTGACTTTGCGTGTCTATGTAAGATGCCAGTAACAGGGACTGGCCGTAAATTGTCAGAATGAATGAGAAAAAATATTAAAAATATTTTTTCATGTCAGAATTGCATTAAAATATGCAATTTATATATAAATTTAAAATTTTATTAAAAACACAGAACAGCTGTTCAGAGGTTAAATAACTTGCATGAAAAAAATTACAAGAAGTAAAAATACTAAATGCTTATAATTTTTGTCAGTAATCAACTAGTTTGCAACACGAATTTTGAAAGCCCTTTAAACAATGCGTGTTATATCACGAATGGGAAATAACGTGCTATGCTCTTATTAGGTTCTTTGTTGTAAAGATTTAGGTTTAGTTTTAAGAAAGTGCTACATTCTCTTGTTCAGAAGACTAAGGCTTTCTGTGGGACATCTCAAGAGACACAAGATCGCCAACCTTTATAAGCTACTTAACTGTAGCAACTTTCATCTTTGCTTGGCTGTTATGAATTACATAACTGTTTCTGCAAAGTGCAAGTCAAACTGCGCAGGATATTGTTATTATTCAAGTTAAAATAAAATCAGAGCTGTCTGAGAAAAGCAAGATAGTTCCATTCCCATGTTCCTTATTGCTCAGTTGCTGGGCGAAACAGAATCTAAATTTAGTAAATTTTCCAGCACAATTAAAATATGCTGGTTTACCAGTTAGTCTCTTTCTATTGATTTCCATGAAATAAATTTGAAATAATTAGTAATGTGATTAATCTAAAAAGCCTCACAACCATATTTCATTTACAGTTACTGAAATAACACTTTGCTTAAAGTGTTCATGATGACTTCTAAGTGAAATAGAATGAAAGAAATATAGAAGACCATAAAAATTTTCCAGATGTTGTTATTGTATTGTAGACATCCTGTTGATTTCCTTTTATCTGTATGGCTAACTGTTGTATATGATCAAATCAGTGCATATATATGCCAGGTCAATGTTGCCTAGCTAATCAGAAGAGGAAAGATTGGAAAGTGGAGTTCCTGTAAGAACATGCTCAAGGTTTATATAAGAAAATGACCAAAGAGGTCAATCCCAAATATCCTGAGGATAATGAAGATCTTTCCACAATTGGGACAGAGTGACAGTGGCTAACAGCTTGAAAAAGGAATAGGGGCAGTTTTGTAAGAGAAAGGAGTAGTCTTGTACTGAGTATATGTTATCACCCCCAAATTTGTAGCCTGAGGAGAAGTGTCTAATAGTCCTTTTTCCAAAACTGGTGCCATCCTGCAGCTCGGAGCAGCCTACCTCAAACCCTGCTTAATACCCATAGCACTTCTCCTTCTTTCTTCAAATTCTTTCCAAACCCTCTTGACTCGAAGCATTGGCCCTCACAGTCCTGTCCTTCTAGAGGACAATACAGTCCTCTGACTCCATGGGGAGAGCAGTCTGTTTTGGCATCTCCAGCTCCATCTGTTCACCGTCTCCTGTTTGGCCGGTGGGACTTTTCTGCTCTCCCTCCCAGGCTTCCAGTGGCTGTAAACAAGACATTCAGGTCTTCACTAGTGGCAGCAGCTGACAAGATTCCTGTCATTTCTGCCACATTGTTAGTCTGTGTTTTATAATGTTGAGTTAAAAGTCCAATCCTCACATTTTGCAAAGTCTGAAAAAGTTTTTAACTTCTGTAAGAAGCCTGGCTGTACTAATGAGTCACCCTTTAATTGATGGCTTTGTCTGGAGGAGGAAAGTACGCTGGGCTTATCACACACATCTGCTTAGTGTTTTGATAATGCCCTGGAGTTTACAGATAAGAAATTATTCCTAACTCTGCTAACTACACAGGACTGCTGATACCATAAACACGTATATTCAGTTATCATGTAGATAACATGTACACATTAGCAAATAAAGATAATTCAAACAGTTTATCAGCATTGTTCCAGCTCACCTGGGCTCAATAGACCAGGGGGCTGCAGGATTGCCAGTTTACCCATCTTCTTTCGGAGCCCTTTGTGCCCCAAGGCTGTCACCAGCTGCTTCATGCCCTAAGCCATCTGTTCTGCCTTTGTGGGTCCAAGCCAATAGCATGCCTGACTTACTTTATTTTGTTTTCCCAAGCAGCTAAATTCATTGCTTTGTCTCTTCTGTTTCCTTTAAGCATTTTTCCCCAGTGCACCAGTGTAAACTCCCGAGCTGTCCTTTCTTTCACATACGTACTGAAAGATTTCTTAGAATAATTACAGTTCAGAAATGTCTTTGCCAAACACTCTTAGTGTAGGGAATGTGACCCCTTCTGGGGTGAAAGAAGTTGGAAGTGGCACTGTGAGCCCAACCAGAAATGAGCCTCAGAAAGGAGATGGATTTGTGTGTGGAAAGTCCCTGGGAAATTTTTAGCACAGTAGAATAAAAGAGACTTTGAATAGAATATGTGCATTTCCTCTACTTTAATTTTTAAAAGGGAGGGAGGGGTGAGGTGAGGGAAGAGGGAAAGAGAAGCAGTCAGGAAGTGATTATAATGTAAGTATTTAAGAGTATAAGAACACTTGGCGAGGCCAACAGGCAGTTCAGTCCTCTATATTAGCTCCACTATAAGCATCTCTTTAGAGACATTTGAACAAGAAGTGAGCACAGAGAGATGCTTCCATATGTCATCTCTCAGCTCCAGCAGTTTATGAAGCTAGTGTTTCTGAGTGAGAGAGAATCTCTGCTTTTAACAGCCAACAGGGCTTTTTTTCCCTCAAGAATGCAGTCCAATTTGATCTCAGTATCTCAACAGTCCTAATTGCTGCAGCACATACAATGTTTGAGGTCTTGTGAAAAGATGAAAGCTTTTTTACCAAAATTTCTATAAATGATACTCTCAAATTTTTGAAATCAGGATGCATGAAGTCTGTATAAATAATTGCTCTATGTTTCTTCCATGTGCTATTACTTCAATTATGGATACAAATAAGCTACTCAGAGTGTGACTTATTCTATGTGGCTAGCTGTAGCTACCTCTTTCGCATTAACCATAGCTGGAAATACAGGCATGAAGCTTTGGTTGGGTTTAGATTTCTAGATGAGAAATTTGCTCCATTCAAGAGACTAAGATTCATCTTCAGTGGAAATCACATACTCAAACTATAAATCCCTGAGTGTGATTCTGAGTTAAATCTGATATCCTTAAATGATCAGTGAAAATTAAATGGGTTTTTGTATGTGTATGTTATGTAGTTATATATTTAAACAGCTGATTTGTGGATGGTAAGCAAAAACGTTGGGGTAATTACATCTCTGGGGACATGATCTTGATATCAAAGGGAGCAGTTTTATTTCTGTATGAACAAGGTGGATGCAGTTGCGTACTTGTAGTGTCTGTCCAGGAGTAACGGGTTCCATTCTGGATCTATTCAGTACTGCAGTGTAACAGGTATTGATTTTTTTGGAAATTCAGAGTTTAATAACTGTTACTTTTTTCTCTAGATAAAAAAGGTTGCAATATATCTGTGTCGCAATAACACCATTCAGACAATGGAAGAGCTTCTCTTTGAGCTGCAACAAACCGACCCAGTGAACCCAATAGTCCAGCATTGCGATAATCCTCCATTTTACCGTTTTGCTGCCAGTAACAAAGCCTCAGCTGCAGCTTCTGGTATGACTTAAATGTACTTTTCAGTTATGCTCTCCTGCTATTTCCAATCTTCATGTATTTGAAAAAACACTCTCTTAGTTTTGCACCCGTTCAGACCTGTGTATATATAAAGTGCAAGTTTCAGGGCCTTGTTGCACATCTAAATTACAGTTCTTTTTGATTCCTAATGTTGTAAATGCTTTGTAAACCTATGCTTAATTCTCTCAACTATTTAAATAGGATATTGCCAATGTTTGGTGCTGTTCTCATATGAAGTAGTTCTTCTACCACTAGTTTCTCAGAAAAAGAAGTCATAACCAATGCTGTGATTATAGCAGATAAATCAAAGCAGCAGAGTTTCCTGAAAACAGAGAGCCTCAATTGTGTGGCCATTCTATTTTTAAAGGCAAGAGGCTATTTCTAAGCCACTGTAGTCATAGATACATAAGAGACACCCACCCCAAATGTCAATGTTTTGCCAAATGTTTGAAAAACAATAGGTTATGTCACCTAAGAATGAGCTTAGTTCAAGGAGTGGAAGAGCCTCATTATGTTAATCTGCCTCTCAAAGCATGTAAATTAGCATCATTATATTAATCTACCCTTCAAAGCATGTAAACTTTACACCCTTCAGCCATGCAAGTAGGTCCGGTTTTGTAGAGGTAACAGTTTTCACTCACATGCACAAGTACTTGCAGGATGATCGGTTTGACTGCAGCTACTAAAGAAATCCAAGTTGTGGGCTTTTATTGCTTTGCAAATCCTGTCTGCTACCTCTAACAGGTGTTCTTACTGACGTCTCATATACAGGAACCACCTCTAGCAGTAACACTGTTGTAGCTGGCCAAGATAGTTTTCCTGATGTAGAAGAGAACAGAGCGGTGAAAGAGACTGATGAAAGGTTTGTGGTTTGTTTGTTTTCCCTCCAAAATGTATGCGCTTTCCTCGGCAAAGGGTGAGATGTTGGAAAAGTTTTGCATTGTTTTGTAATGAACTCTGACACTCGCACTGATCCTAAGTGGCACTATCCCAGTAAGACGATTTTAAAATGAGTGTATGTAAAAGTCAAAAAAAAAAAGCTATTCCCATGATTCTAGTTCCTGAGTGTGGTTAAATAATACATTGCAGAGGAACATCTGTTAAGCATACATTGAATAAATTGTGGTAAGTAGAAGATCTTGGTTTTGTACGAATTATCCACAAAGGTGAAAGAAAATCAAGTGTGTACCAAATAATGATTATTAAAATCTTTATTAAAAATCAAGTTTGATCACATCTTTGATTTCATGGATAGCAAGTAAAATTTAGTATGCAGATTTGTATCAATGATTGCAAGGACACTTCATTTATCTGGATAAAATATCTTACAGAGGAAAGCTATGTAAAATATTTTGCTCAGAAATCATACATTTAATTTAGTCTTTTACTATTTATAGTACATACTGTGAAATGATGAATGAATAAATGTGAAGTTTAGGGCCATCAGATCTGCAAGCACAGGCAGATATATATTTATTCTCTCACTGAAACCCTCTTATTTTTGAAGAGAACTTTGTACGACTCCTAATAGCATTGGTTAGTAAGTGTATTAGTATTACCTAATAGCGTTAATTAGTAAGTGTATTAGTATTACATTAGTCCATTGTTCCTGTCAGTCACTAGTATCACTTCAGCAGTCCAACCCACCTTCCACAGGTTCAGGGCTTAGAGGTACAGAGACAATTATGGGAGCAAACTTTTCTGTACTTCAGAACCTTTTGAGTCACTTCTACATGTTATAAATATGAGTAGCATTTTGTCAGGTTAGTTATATCTGTCTGCTAATTTAAATGTAAGTAAACAATGGCCCCCATCTTAGTACTAAGTAAGGCTACAGACTGATAGTAAAGAGGATTTTACTCAAAATGATGGTTTTCCCACACACTAGAAAACTATGTACTTAAAAGGAAGATAAAACTATTTTTTCTCTGGATTAGTTTTTTACTATTCTTTACATAAATGTTTATGACTATATAGTTTTAAGTTAGGGATTTGTTTAGTTGATTTGCAGATAAATTGAGCAAACTTCATCTCCTGATATACTTTAAGTCCAATTGTGTTTCAGAGTTTCTTGTCTTATTTTAAATATGACTCCAAAAAGGTTTTTATATTAGGGGTGTCATACTTATTTTCACCAGGGCCACATCAGGCTCGTGGTTGCCTTTAGAGGGCCGAATGTAATTTTAGGACTGTATAAATGTAGGAATAGTTACTAAAATTACATTCGGCCCTTTGAAAGCAACTGCGAGGCTGATGTGGCCCCCAGTTTGACACCACTGTCTTATATGATAGAAATGAAAGGAGGATTACAAAGTTCTGATATTGGTATTCTGATTGCTAGAGAAAGACTTCTCAGAAAGAAACAAAAAAAGTGAAATAAGTTGTCTGAATTCATTGCTGGCATTTGAGTTATCAAAGGTACTAAAAGGTTTAAGTGCATCTACACTTTAAAACTAGTGTGTCAGTCTTAGAATGTCCGTTACTGTTGACCTCATGTGTCAGTACATATTAAATAATGTTCACAGAGATTGTAAACAAACTATTCTCATAAATGTGGGCATTTTTAGAATAATATGAAGCTAATCAGAAGATATCTATGTTTTTATGTTAACGCAAAATGATGTAAAATGCCCTGCTCTCAAGTAATTTCTAGGAGCTGTATTCTCCATTGGTTTCATATAGGATCATCGCTGCATATTTCTTCTTATTTTTTTTCTTTATTTTTTTTCATCCTTTTTATCTTTTTAGGTATGCCACCTAAATATGTCAGTACTTGTGAGTTTGTACACATCTATAAAAGGAATTTATTAAAATACAGGAGAAACAGGTACTGGAAAGACAGAAAAAGGCAGAATTAAGGTGGCCCATAATGTCTTTTTGTCACTTTCACCATGAATCTATTGTGCCCTTTTGAGACAGACATGCTTTGAAAACAGCATAATATGTTACTGTGTAATTAAATACCCTGCAATAATATGTATGCGTATCAGTAAGAAATTGAGTGCTGCACAGAGAACCTTCAACCTGGTTTTGTTTGATATTGTTATTTTACAGTGGTTATTTGTAATTCAAATCCTAGCTTTGTGGAAACGATGATGTTTTTACATCCTTGCTAGTGTATGAGCCTCCTGCATGACTCCTCTTCACTCCACTTCAGGCCTGATTACACTGACAGTACAAGGAGGTGGAGGAAGCCAAAGGATATCACCAGTGAAAATTACCTTACTATGGATCTGTGGCTGATTTGAGGACAGCTGTGAACAGTTTATTCTGGCTCTCAGATCCCTTAACTCCACTGCTACATCTGCTCTGGCGGTTGCTGGATTTTCCTCTTGAAGGTTGATCTGCTGCAGCTTTTGCTGCTTGATACCTATGCAGGCTTGACTTCGGACTATTCAGTCAGTTACTGCTTTAGCAGGTTGCCAGGACCTTACCCATGAACAAAATACAAAATACCAGATGTGAACAGCTTATATCTCAGTTCAGCCGTAGCACAGTGTCTTGCTTGAAGAAAATCACGTTTGCAGCAAGAGAATTTTCCATCTGCTAAATTTAAAAGCTTGTGACTTAGAAGCACACGGTTGGAACATCTCAGAAACTAGTGGCAAAAATCTTCTTTTGTGGAAAGAAACAGTATTACATTCACATTGCTGTCTATTCCCATATAAAAGTGCATGCATAAGGAAATGTTTTTTGTTTTGATTTTGGTTTTTCCTAGAGTAAGCCTAGAGTTCAGATGTTTAATGTCAGTCTGTGTTTTTAATGAGGATTTTTCTTGTATTTGAAGGTTCAGTAATGTAGTCAGAGCACATACGCGACTAGAATCAAGGTACAGTAACAGCTCTGGAGGATCTTACGATGATGACAAAAGTAAGTTCTATTATTCAATTTGATAAAATTTTTGATGTTTTGGTGGGAGAGGACAACATTCTTATGACTGGTGGAGGCTCTCTGTTTAAGTTCTGTATAAACAGCAGTGTAGCATCACCATACAGGGAGTGTCCCTATTTTACCTTCAGACCTCATTTAATTGATTTATTTCCTTTGTTTAACCTTGGGCTCAGTCAAACCTATTTCAAGGCCAGAGAACTTACAGAAGGCAGCAGCAGAGAATCCTCCAGGCACTAACACCTCAAACCGTTTGTATAATACGTGGCAAGGCAAAAGTTTTCCGAGAGCATTAGAGCAAGTACTTTGCATTGTGCCCTTCACCAGTATTTCTCTCCAAATTACGTGCTGTTATATGAGTATGAAGAAGACATCCAGGATTTTTAAAAAATGAGACTTTACCTCCTCTTTAGATTTTCTCTGCTGCCTGCAACTGATTTCTGGCTGCACTATGCAAACCTGCGTTAGAGCAGAGTGAGATGGGGCTCCAGAGCACACTTGGTGTTCTTTATGTATTTCTGCTAAACGGACTATAAATGGACACTTGGTGCTCAGCAGAGATTCCAAAGAAAACCAAGATATTTCTGTCAACTGTTGAATGACTTATTAAAACCAGGTCAAATAATAGCCATAATGTCTTGTCTTGATGCTACAGACACCGTTTTGAGACAGTATTTTGACGTAAAAAGTAAAGATTTTATTTATTCTTGAAGCAATTTTTTGGCAATACTCTTCTGCAAAATATGGAAACACTGTCAAATACAATACAATAGGATGATTTCATGTATATCAACAGCTTTTTCATAATATGAGGCACAATATTTACAAAATACTGTGTGTGTACATAGTGCAGTATTTAAATACACAAAAAAGTATGCAACATATTATACTCAGTGGTTTTTAGTATCTTATGGCTTTCTAGTGCTGCAGCTACTAAAAATTCTTCAGCAGATGTTAATTGGAGCACCAGCACTAATCTGATCTGCATGAACAATCTTTCAAAATAGAACAATGTTTAGATTATCAGAAGAATCTTCACAAGTGGCTGGTTTTGACAAGGGCTTTGAGTAATAAAAGGTTAAAAAATACTGAAATATTCTTTGCGTCCTTTGGAATGTCTCCTCAAACCAGTGCCCAAATGGATTTTCCTCTCTTTACCTGCATGCTTTATAATACTGTGAATATTTATGCAAGGTTTGCTTTTCACAGGGGTTCCTTCCACCTGTATACAAATACCTAAATGTAAAAGAAAATACATATGACTTAGCTAGTGACATTTTTATATAACTCTAAAAAGAAAGTAGTTTTTATGCCATTTGTCATTCCACAAGACAAATAATGCAACCTCCATTAAGTGCAACTTGCTCCCACTGACAGGCAGCCCAGGCTGCGAAGGATCGGTGGTGGGACGGTTTCTGTCTTCTCTCCAGTCTGCTTGAGCATTTGTATATTGCTGAGGATATAAATAAGAAACACAGCTCTGCAGCACAGAAACTCTTTTATTCAGCCTAGGATTGTATGTTAAGGTGCAAAGTGCTGCTTTTTTTTTCTCAGTCTGCACATAAACCTGCGAAAACATGAGTGAGGAGCTAGGTCTTAGTGTGGACTTCATGAAGCAGTTTGTTTAGTAATAAATAGTGACTGTGCAGTGCTTTGAAAAGCATCCAGCAAACATTATCTGGTTAATCCTTAGAAGAGGAATATGTGAAAATGCTATACTGTGCTACATTATTAGGTCAGTTTATTCTTGTTTATCTGTAACTAATAAATCATCCTCCAGAGGATGAGAGAAATAAATAGGGGCCTAAGTCATAAAGGTCTAACATGTTCCTTGGAAGACTAAGACTGAAGAATGGAAATTATAAAGTTGGCATTTTAGTAATAAATGGAGGAGCAGCTACTCCTGAAGATCTGGAAATGTGAAGATATGTTGTCAAAACCAAGAAGTGATGTGCATTAGAAGAAGCTAGTTCTGATACTTTTGTAGGCCTCAAAACAGTTTTGTTTTCTGTGACAAAGCCGACAAGCATCAGATGTATGCTGTCAAAAAAAGGAAAGTGCTGAGAGTTTCAAATCTACCTAAAATGTAAAAGTGTAACCAAAAAGAAAAACACACACAAAACAAATGAACAAACAAAAACACAGAGCAAAAAATAATACTCTCATCAAAAATTCAGAAACGGCAGTGTTTGAATATATTTCAAGAACAGGCCTGGAAAGGATAATGGGAAATAAAAACTGACCAATGGAAAAATCAAGAAGAATGAGAGGGAACAAACTGCAGGAGAGCGAACAAAGCTGTGCAGCCCAGAGGAGACAGAAAGTGGGGGAAATAACTCGCCTGACTCACATCATTGCAGACAAGCAGGTGGAAGGGGAAAACCTGTTGCTTATTACCATAGAACAGCTGTATGCTGAAGCAGGGTTAAATACATCTCTGAGAAATTCAAGAGATAATTTATCCCTGTTGAAAGAAAATTACCTTGAAGATTTTTTTTTTGCATTCCTTATGCCTTCTTCCTAACTCAGGACATTTAACTTCTGCCTTTGCAGCATCGCTCTGCAGGGCACTGGTGGGGAGCTGCAAGAATGTGTCTCTGGTCCACAGCTCCTTGCAGCAGATGGCTTCCAACAGCAGCTTCCTTGGCTGAACTTTCCTCTCACTTTTGAAGAGGAAGTCTGTTGCTTGGTGCTTCGTGATCTGGATCCAAAGCTACTAAGTGACAGCAGAGATCCAGCTGCAGCTCCTACCAGTCCGTGCTGTCTGCCTGGAATCTGTTTAATTTCCAGCAGTGTGAAAGAGGGATTAAAAATGTATCACTTGTTATTGTACACAGGAATTTGCAGACCTCATGTCATTTTATCACATTATTCCAAACAGCTGAGCAGATACATTAGCATAAACTCTATTTTATTGTTTCTTCACAACGAGCAACCAGACTTGTTTTTTATACACTCTGTTTTAATGCTTTTCTGTGCAGATGATCCTGTTTCTCCATATACAAGCTGGTTATTGAATATTGTTGAAACCAAACAGCCACATCCCCTGCCCATGCCTTACAATGGAGGATGTTGGGCACCACTTGTGGACTACCTCCCAGAAACCATCACACCCCGGGGACCCCTTCACAGGTGAGCAGTTTCGCATTCTGACATTTCAGACAGTGAGATTCTTCCTCTTACTGGTGGACTCAACACCAGTCCAACTGTCCCACCACTCAGAACATCTGAAAATCCTATGTTCAATTTCTATTGATTTCCAGTGCTAAAACAAACATGCAATGAAGGCTTGCAGTTCTACCAGAAAGCCTGTTTGCAATGTAGGACATCACCTTTTGATAAGAATGACACTGAAGAAATTACTAAAACAGAAAAGAAAAAATTGTCTTTCCCAAGCCTTTGTGGCTGTTATTCATCGCACTTTTTCTTCCTTGATCTTCTCTTCTAACTAGGCTATGCATATCCTGAAGTTCCGCTTTTACATAATTTGTTTTGACAGTAACAGCATTCTTTTCAGTAATGGGTACTTACCTGCCTAATACTGTAACTGAAGTGCTTCAGCATCAATCATACTGAGAAAAAACACTGCAAATTTGAAAATGTAGAGACTGTTTATTTCTTCAGAAATAGCCACCATGTTACTGTTTTCCCATCTCCAAGAGGTTTCAGACTGACACTGTGATTTAATTTCCAGGTGCAATATTGCTGTCATCTTCATGACTGAGATGGTAGTGGATCACAGTGTGAGAGAAGACTGGGCTCTTCACCTCCCTTTATTGCTACATGCTCTCTTTTTAGGTAAGACCAACAGAACAAGAAATAAAGTATAAATGTACTCCTGTCCTTTTAGTATAGTTTTGCTGAAGCCATGGAGTTGTGTTGTTTCTTATATATTTTTAATTGTTTCCTAAAAAAAAAAAAAGTCTGAGGCAATTACAGTCTGTGAGTGTCTCAAACCTTTGAAGCTTTTGAATGTTTCAGCCAATTTCAGCCAAATTTGAGAGGTGGTCAGAAATTCGAAGGTGATTGACATCCTAAAATATCTCTGAAATAAAACAGATACCCCTGCTGTGAGAAAAGCAAGTGCAACTCAGCCTTCATGCAGTTCAGTTTGTGATGGGCAGCTGTGCAGTCAGCACGTGCCTGGAACACACACACTAGTGCTGTCTCTTGCCTTTGCAAAAATGTTGTGTAAGAGAGATGAGATTATTATGTGGCAGAGATAGTGAGGGTAGGACACAGATCACTGGAAAGTAAGCTTCATTAATTTAACTGTTAATGTCTTCCCTTATATACTTGAGCATAGAGGCACTGCTTTTTCCTCACTGCTGCATCTGTTTTTGACTGTAACACAAGTCAACTGGGGGGTGATACCTTCCTTGTCCTGCTACTTAACATTGTGGAAAGTCAGTGGCCCCGTTTTTTAGCACACAAGAGCATTTAGCATTATAAAGCCATTCACTAGCTTTCATATTTGTAACACAGCTAGACACTTGTGAAATAAATTAATTATAACTGGAGGTCACAGTCTACTTCTCATTCAGTCACCATAGTTACCAGCAAGTCTATTCACTGCAATCTGGGAAGCGTCTATTGTTCAGCAGGCAGAAAAGATTAAGTTGAAAGGTTACAGCACAGTGGTAGAACATACGTTGTATACTTCAGTATATAGTTGAAGAAGATACTTCATTCTCCTTTTTTGCTACTCTGTTACCAACTGTTCTGTTTGGAATTTTTTTATGAAATAGGGTTTTTTGAAAATGCATGCTCATCAAATACTCAAGTTTTGTATATTAATACATTGATTTCAACAAACTTCTAATGAAACACAAGAATAACAGCCAGAACCGTGTTGGATGGGGCTTCCAGGGTCAGTTTCAATGTGACATTTCACATGTATTCTTCACTTTAAAGATAAATCTATTTTGTGGCTGCCCACAACATTTTTAATTTTTTTTTTATATTGTTGTGAACATTCAAGTGTAAGAGGGAGCTGAAAGAACTGGATAAGTGTATGAATCAAATCAATAAGCATCAACTAATAAACAACATCTCTAGTATGACTTGTAACAAGTCTGAGAAAAAGGGTGCTTACAGTTAGCAATTCTCCCAAGTGAATAACTTAAGACAGGAGTAGTATGCAGCAGGGTGGCCACTTCAGTTAAGACGGCTTTCAGGAGCCATCAGAGAGACTAGTAAATATACATAAGCAGAAACAGAGTTAAGATTTTTGTAATCCATTATAAAAATATCTTTACTGATTTGTTCATGCAATAATGTTTCAACATTACATTATTTAATAAGAAATAAACAGAAAATTATTAATACTTGTTGACACAGTCCCTTGGCTAAGAACTCTCAGTTCTCAAATGAGAAATTAAAGCTAAATGTAACTGGTAACTAAATGTAACTGGTTTAGTGGTAACTAAAATGAGATCATAACCTCCAGGCTTCAACTTTCCTTTCTCTAGAGTTATGATGCCTCCTGTGGAAAAATTTTTCATATTTTATAGTAGACCTCTGTTGTGATGGCTTAAGGAAATTATGCTACACCTGTTGGACAAAGGTGATTGAAAATGAAGTATATCTGTCCTTGTCGAGGGTTAAGATTGCGGGGTGACAATCAAACCCTGGCAGATGTATTGTTAACCCCCTCTCCCCCCCACTTCCCCCTTTTTGCCCCTCCCTCTCCCCCCTTCCCACTCAGTACAGGCGATCGGGAGGAAAAGAAGGACAGAGAGAAGAGAGTTGGAAAAATTAAAGATGTTTTACTAATGCTACTAATAAGAATAGAGAAAATAATACAAAATATACAAAACCAATCTTGAAAGTCTCAGCAACTGCAGAGCCGGCCACCAAAGTCCAGGATTAGACTCTGCAGCCAATCGGAGCTGGATTCAGTCTCTCACTAGGCCTCAGTTCTCAGGGACAACCAGCGAGATCCTCTCCTAAGGTCGGCCATAAGCAGAAGGGAAAAAGGGAAGAGATCCTCGTGGTCTCCCACTTTTATATGAAGTATTCACATGAATGGAATGTTATACACAGTTGGTCAGTTTCTTAGTCACTTGTTTCCCGTCACCCCTCTCGCGAGATGTCCATCCGTGCTTATCAATATGTTTGCATTCCATTGCTAGGTTTACCAAAACATGTGTCTGGATCTCCAGGAAAATGCAGTTAATATGAAGGCTTTAGCTGACAGGCAAAATTCACTGAAAGAGAAACTTGTTTTTAACAAAACCAGGACAGTCCTGTTGGAGTGTGAGCAGGGAGATGCATCTGACTGAAAAAAGAAACTGGAAACTGGTATGGTGGCTAGCTGGAGAGACTCTATCTTTCCATTTATTGGAAGGAGTGAGAAAACACTGAAACAAAAGAATTTTGCCATGGATGTGTTTAATAGGCTATTGGATGGTTTGTAATACTGATAGTGGAGAGGCAGAATCTTGGTGTGAACCTGCTTTTCTATCTCAGCAGTGTACGAAAGTCACTACTGTCTAAAAACTCATTTGTAAACAGTGTGAAATGAGTTGGGCAGCTGGTCTTCTTTGCCATGGAAATGAGTCCACATCACAGGAAACTCAGGAACAAGTTAAAGACGGGCCCAGCACTGGACAAGCACAAAGACTGAACTGTCCTCCTCACTTCATAGTTAGCATATCTGTGTCAATACTTTGATACAGCTCTAGGGTTTAACAGGATTTCAGTTGCAAGTGCTGCCGACATAGAATTCATTTTCAACTGAAAGAACTCTTTATATCCTTTTCAATGTATGTTAGAACAGGGTAGGATGGGCTTGTTATCTCCAGGCAGGTAGAAGAAAACAGAGAAAGGAGAATAGAAGCAGAAACCTGAAGAAGCTGAAAAAGAGGTGTACAGGTTGGCCGTGGTCCTTTTGGAAGGGGCTATGGGCAGATGAATCAGACCAAAGATCACAGAACCTCCAAAGACCTGCCCATAGGAGCCAAAGACACATTGGCCAGTCTATAGTAGTACAAACAGCTTCTTTTTTGCAGGCCAGACAAGAACTCTGTGACTGGAGTATATTGGTAAACACCTGACTTGAAAGACCTGTAGGCTGGTGCCACTTAAAGAAGGAGCTGCTTCTTAAAGAGGAAATATCCTGAGAAGAGAGAAACTAAAGAACATTAAAAGTTTTCAGCACTGAAACTGCCCATCAGTAGAAAAAAGTGTTTGTAAATATCCTGGAAGATACTGAAAGAATCAAAAAGATATTACTACCACAGAGTGCAGTAGTGCAGTTTATTTTACAAACATCTGTTTCATTTATGTTTGTAATTTGCGATTTATTCAGGTTGTGTTAACATTTCACAAACAGCGGTAGTGCTAACCAGATCAGAGCCTTTCAGTGCTAGACCTTCAGTTTCAGTTCTGCACCCTGAGCTAGTGGCTAATTTCTCATGCTATTCACTGGTAGTGAAAGTTCCTTTTTAAGGGATTTTGTTTCTCAGTTCCTTTGGTAATAAATTAGTATCCACCTCTTACAGTTTGTACTCTTTGTAAAACTGATGTCTGTGCAAGAAAGCCAGATACCAAGGTAAGCAGCGTAATTACAACAACCACCACCAAGAATTTCTCATCTTTAGACATTTTCCAGCCTTGTCAAATTAACGCTGCAGTGAGACAGAATACATAAAGTTTCATTGCCATACATTGCTGTGTACCTCCTGTATGGGACCTCAGTCTAGAAATTAAATATACACATACATTTGAAGTGAAAACACTAGTAACTGTATCCAGTAATACTGTGTCTTTTGTTTGTTTGCGCTGTTGCCATGAGCTGCCTTGGAATTTTTGCTATTTCTGGAATGTGAACTCCTTTGTTATTACTTTGTATTCAGTGATTCCTGTAACCTTTTCTTTTAGGTCTTGACCATTACCGCCCCGAGGTCTTTGAACACAGTAAAAAGTTACTGCTTCACCTTTTGATTGCATTATCTTGCAATAGCAACTATCAAGCCATTGCATCGGTGCTTCTTCAGACGAGAGAGATGAATGAGACCAAGACTCTGACAGTACAACCAGCATACTTACCTGAGTATCTTTATACAGGTAATAAAGCACAAGAAAAAAAGAACATAGCATTATACCGTGTGGTTTTTGACAGCAGGATGTCAAGGTTACTTTCCTAAAATGTAACAGTTTTGATATATTAAAGTAGTAAAGTGGCAAATGTGAACAGTTCCCATTAATATTAATTCCATGTGAACTACCCTAGAGATGCACCCAAATTATTACTAGATAACTTTTCATGGTAGTGAGAAAGCTATCTGGCATGAGGCAAAATGCGTAATGTAGAATTTTAAACATTAATATGCATTTAGGAACTATCAGTTTAAAGGATAACCCAAACTAGAGCAGAAAGTACTTGATAATAGTTGCATTTCCATTTCTAATACCTATTTTTCCCCCCTTTGGAATAATGAGAATTCTGCTTAGAACAGTGAATTTGCCTGTCCTTACATCCTTTTTGTGCTTCCCCCTCAGGGAGCCAAGAATAGTTTAAATGAGGGCAATCACTCCTCAACCTTCAAAAGATATTAATAAGTAATTTCAACACAGGAAGAGCAGCAAGAATATGCAGCTCAGATTTTCCATTATTAAGATAAATTTCACATTATATACACCCTCTTTTATATCACAGATACACTTAATTTCTGTCCTGAAATCTGCTTCTGCATTAGGAGGCTTATTTCAGACCTCTGGTGAGATGAGTGTTCTCTTAACTTTTAGCAATTCACTTGTTCTTGAGGAGTTGGTTGGGAAGTTTGTAGAAAGCTGCTAGCTAGATTTGCAATTGTCATGTTATATTACTAAACTCAAGTTTACTGTTGAGATTTGAAGGAATCACAGAATCAGTGTGGAGTTACAGAGACAGGATGAGTTGTCTGGGAGAGGGTGAGGAACATGAGACATGAAAAGGAACAGTGAGAACATGAGACATGAAAAGGAAAGATTATCAGATTAGTGTTATTTCCATGGTTCTTTAGGAAAAGTAATAGATAGTTTTGCTTTATAAAGAATGTTACTTAAAAACTGATTATTATTTTTTATGAGAAACAAAACAATTATTTTAAAGTAATGAGAAGAAGGGATAGGTATTTCAGATTAATTAATTACTTAGTTTTGCCATTGGGGTTTCATTCTGAATAATGCCTGTGCAAAATTACCTCGCATGTGAATTTCCTCTGTTGTGTAGATCTCTTTTCCAATGGATGTCCATGAATTATTAAATACAGAATAAAGTTCTTACATTAAAATTATATTGTTGCTTCTCTGCTAAAGTTCATTCCCATGTCTGAAAAATATGATTGATACCCTGTGTATGGGCCTCTTAAGTCCAAGAAGTTATCAAAACTTTGTGTTTGGACTCTTTTTTGAGCAGCTAATATACAGAGTGAGAGTGTGGGCGAGTAGCTATTCCAAAGAATCCTAATTGAAAATACTTCAGCTCAGGTTTGTTCCGTATAATGTCAGGCAACTAAATTAGGAGTCTCCTGACCTGCAATGGATTTTGCCAGCAGAGAGGCCCCTCCTGCTCCCAGTCTTCTCACAAGGCCAGTTTTTGTGCTGTAAGATACAGCCTAGGATGACTGGCAGTCTAACCTTTAGAAAACAGGTCTTAGTTTCTAATTGCAACTCTGTAGTTGTGTGGCAAACTTTTGATCTAGCAGAACTCTTACTCAGATGTTTAATTTTAATGCTGAAAGCATTTAGGATGAGTAGTCTAGTGTTTACAGTTCCTAAAGGTGTTGAACTGAAGCCTTAAACATTTGTGTCTTGCTTTCCATTACATTTGTAAAATTAGGACAACATCATTGTTCTAAAAATTCCACCCTGCAGAGGTTTTTTCCCCATCAGACTAGCCCAGAGAAGCAAGCAGAACTTTGCATCCACATAGCCAGCTTCAGAATTCACTTTACAAGTAGTCATACTTCTGAATGTAAAATGCCCTGAAACATTTGGTTTTCAGGAACTGTAGCCCTCTCAAAGTAAAAGCAAATATCTCTACTTCAATATTTTTCATTTTATATTGGAATCTGCATGTTCAGAAACACAGTACCATGGTTACTCCCATTGGCATTTGAAGGTGGTTGTGTTCTGCAGGTTCTTCCCCTTTTTCCCGGCAGAAGGTTTCTGCTGCTGACTCTGAAAAGAGCTGCTTTGGGATACTTTTGTCCGTAATGCTGGCGTGATGGTGCATTCTGACTTTATCTCCTCCCTTTCTGCTGGCAGGTGGCTTTGACTTTCTGCGGGAATACCAGTCGTCTCCGGTGCCAGACTCCGGCCTGAGCTCCAGCTCCACCTCCTCCAGTATCAGCCTGGGAGGCAGCAGTGGGAATCTCCCACAGATTACACAAGAGGTCGAGGACATGGACACTGCTGCTGAAACAGATGAGAAAGCAAACAAATTAATTGAGTTTCTGACAACCAGGTAACGGAGATAAGCAGAGGTTATGTTCATACTCAAAACACATATTTTCTATGTCTTCTCTACAATTATCTGTAGCAACTTAAAAGACTCAAAGGAGAATGACTGAGCTTTCATAGTAATTACAGAGTCCCATTCGTCTTTTATTGATACCTGCAGAAGTAGGTAGGTGCTTAAAAGCATCACAGAGTCAGGAATAACAGAAGAAAATCTTGCCTGACAGGAAAAAAATGTTTAGTTGTTGGATAGTACTATGATCAACAAGGAACTAATGGAAGAATACAATTATTATAAAATTAGATAGGAAGTATACAGGGCATGGTAGAAGGTCGTTGTGAAACTAATAGTAACTACCGACTACAGCTAGCAGATCCTAGGTGCAATGTTAATCTAAAACAACAGTGATTTGTTTGTGCTGCTCTCTAAATAGTACAAATTACATTTTAAAAGAGAGTTTTTGTAAAATACAGCGTAGGAATATTTATTTACTTGTATTTTGCTCATAAAATTCTGTTTAGTTGCATGTCTTCCAGGCTGTGGCCCTGGAAATATCTAATTGCCTTACAGTATAGATGTTTTAACTGATAACACTTATTTCAGATAACTCAAAAAAATTTGCACTTTGTTATGTATTTCTTTAAGGGCATTTGGTCCGCTTTGGTGCCACGAAGATATCACACCCAAAAATCAGAACACCAAGAGTGCTGAACAGCTTACGAATTTTCTGCGTCACGTCGTATCTGTATTTAAAGACTCCAAGTCAGGTAGTAAATTTTTTTCATTTCATAACTGAACAAATATTCCCTCGAGGTCACACTGAATGTTTATCCTGTGATTTAGTAGATCTGCTTAGGCAGAAGCATGACATATTATATGTTTTAACAAGGATGTATGATACGAAACAATTGCTTTAAAAAGTCATGTTAGATTGGACTGTGGCTGGATGTTAAATCAAACATTTCTTTAAAGCAGTAGGTAGAAAGCCATGTTCTGTTAGTAAAATACACCACAGTTACTAAGTAAATGTGCTTCATTAAATTTTTTCTGGCAATTAAATTTTAGTGTTAATTTATTATGTTTCTAGAGCTTAGGAAATGTTCTGATTGTATTTTGAAAACCAACACAGTCACTAACTAACTGTCTCCAAGATCAAAGCAGAGTGCAGCATCAGTATTTATATTTAAGATCTTATCCAAATCCTACTGAAGCTAATAGAAAGACTCCTCATTCAGCTGGGCTGTAGGTTTGGGAGCATTCAGAAGTTACTGTATTGCTGCCAGCAAGAACAGTGGATGGCTTGAAAGTTTGTCCAGGAATTGTGAAAAAAATTAAATCAGATGAAGAATTTCATGGTTTTGTTGACAAACATTTGCAGACTCAGAATATTTGTTTTGCAGTTTATTTTCTTACATTCTGTGTGAAATAAATGTAAACAGTGGGAAATTCTCCCTACCAAGACATTTCTGCATCTCCAGTTCTCACAGGGTTTGCAGGATACACTGCAGTGCATTATCCTCCCCACAGTGTTGGTTCAGCCTGTTTATGACCCACAGGAAAGTCAGACATTTAAAAAAAAATATGACATACTATTCTTTTGCTTAGGATTTCATTTGGAGCAGCATCTGAGTGAAGTTGCTCTACAAACAGCTCTCTCAAGCTCTTCAAGACATTATGCAGGTCGCTCTTTCCAGATCTTCAGGGCCCTAAAGCAGCCCCTTTCAGCACATGCGTTGTCTGACCTCCTGTCCAGATTGGTGGAAGTTATTGGAGAGCATGGAGATGAGATTCAGGTATGCATGTGTACTTGTATGTAATGCTTCTTAGTACTGTTCATTTAATATATACCTAATTTAAAATTATCGTTTTAACAAGGTGTTCTGGAGTCAAGTGATGCGAAGTAGAATGTGGCCTTCAAAAAGGTTAACTCTGAGTTTACTGGATCCATAGGTACCCGATCAAAGCCTTCATCAGGTTGTTGCAGTCTTATCTAGCTCTAAAGAGAACAAGTAGAAAACATCTGGTAAATGTATTTCAAAACAAAATCTTCGTGATGACCATTTTTTCCCTTTTCACATCTTTAATTTGTGTTTAAGGAACCCATCGTCCTATCTGCTGAAGTAATCTGATAATGTGAAGTAGACAACACCTCATTTCTCAAATGTTAACATATTTTGGAATAAAGAAATCCACACTATCCATAACAATACAAAAATTACACTGACCTAATTTGATCCAATCTTCTCTTAGTGAACTATGATGTTCACTTGATTTAGCTAAACAGACTGTTCTCTCCTGAAATTTTACAGTCAGAGACTATTTCTTGCAAGAGTCAAGACTTAATAAAGAGAAGTACTAGCTCTTAATAACAAATACACTGACATCACCTCCATATTTTACTTAGGTAATGAAATCGCCACAAGATGACAGTAATATTCTGTCACAACTGCTTGTGCAGAATTTAAATCAGTGACCTGTAAGTCAGAGGTTCTGTCTGCCATTGCCAGTCCCCTGGTGAGATATCTGCCCTTGCATGCCTTCATAGATCATTCAGAGGCAGAAAGTAAAACACATTTGTAGTGGCATTTTGATATTCAGGGCAGTGGCATTCTTTTTTTCAGGAGAAATGATAGATTTTCAGTAAGTGACTGTTCTTTTTATGAACTGAAGATTTTTAAATGTTCACTATTTTGAATGTCTTTGTTGAAATGGTTATCCTCGTGCATTGGTAGGGGTATGTGATGGAGGCACTACTTACTTTGGAAGCTGCTGTGGATAATCTGTCTGACTGTTTGAAGAACAGTGATCTTTTGACAGTGTTATCACGGTAAGAGCCTGTTCTTCTTTGTCTTTTATTTTTTTAGTGTCTCATGATATTCAGTGTGCCGTTCTGCAATCTGACAGCATAAAATTATTTCAGTAAGACTAAGCTCATCTGTAACCTTCAGAGAACTAGACTAAGAGCACGTCTCAGCCAAATTTTGCAGTAGTTGAAATAGTCTTGATAGAACTAATGGAACTTTACAATGCATTGTAAATTCTGCCTTGCTGCCACATGGCTATAGCTTACTTTAATATCCTTTAAAAATATTGCATTTTTTTCACCTTTCTACTGTATACTTGAAAACATATCTGGGAAGAAACATTTTTTTTTTTAATATTCATTTCATAAAACCTGTCATTCTTAGATGAAGTATTCCCCAAAAAGTAAATGATCATGATTTGTTCTCCTTAACAAAACTAGGGAGAATTTTTTCCCATGTGAACATAACCCATGGATTTTGCCAGATGTGTAGACCCTCTTTATGAAACCTTTGGCCTTAAAGTAGACCCTTGTGCGTGGAGAGAAATTGCAGACTCCTTCTATAACACAGCTGTTGACAGTACTGAGGGAGATTAATGTCTGTCTGGCTCCTAATAGCAACAACAGACTAGGGAATGTGTTTGAAAAATATCCATAAGTTACCGTGCTTTACATTCAGAACAAAAATACGAGGTTATAATTCCTGAAGCGAGGAGGCAGGGTGCAATGTATTATACTGCAATGGCAGAAGACAAGTATTGCCTTGTGGCAGAGTAGAGGTGGAGAAATACGGCTTCTGCTGTCTAAACTAAGAGCTATTTATCTTTCTTTAGTGCACATTTCAGGAAACAGCAAGATGGAGCTGAAAATAAGAAATACTCAGAAAGCAGAGGGATGCAATATTGCAATATTCTTTACCCTGACTCTATTGATTCCATAAGATCCTCTTCAAATATTATAGTATATGAGCTGGGGATGAGACCAGGGAGTCAGGAATTAGCTTTTCTCCAGAACAAACTTCCCTTACATGTATCAACAGAGCATGTTCACCTGTACAGATAATTGATAGGGATTGTCTGGATGATCAAATGATAATCCATGAGGAGGCTCCTGTCACTGAAATTGAAAGTCCTCTACTTTCTGTAAACCATCTTGAAGAGATCTTGGGATGCAGGCAAGGCAGGATGCAATGACAACAAGGTTTCTGAAGGACCTGTACTGGCAAGGACTTAGGCAGCCACATGACAGATTTCTTGAGGATAATGTGGCATATTTGTGGTTCTGTTTAAGACACGCTGTTTTTCCTGCCCACAGTTCTACCATTAGCCAGTAAGCCATTGTGTATTTGCATGCCAGCTGTGCCAAGTTCAGGGTTTGCTTCACTGATGAAGGCATCCTAAAGACCAAACTTGTGTGCAGTTCCACCACTGCTCTGTTATATGGGCATTTCCACAAGTCACTTCACAGTTCTGTATCTCCTGTCCCCACATTGTTCTCACCTCTCTAGACTGTAGGTGATCCTGCTCTGGTTTGGTGCAGTGCCACATGAACATCACTTCAGTCATGTCTGTGGTGACTTCTGGGAAAAAAAAAAGACGACAGGCTGCAATAGGCAGTGTGGTGTGTTACTTTTCCTATTTAAATATTTAGTTACAGTTTGATTAATACTTAACTTGCATCCAATATGTACATGTTTCAAGCTATGCATTCACACACTGCAATGTATGTTATATATTTTGGGTTCAGTTCATCTTCGCCGGATTTAACATCGAGCACCAAACTGACTGCAAACCGGAAGAGCACAGGACAGCTGAACGTGAACCCAGCAAGTGGTAACACAGCCACTGCTGAACGAAGCCGGCATCAGAGGAGCTTCTCTGTACCCAAAAAGTTTGGAGATGTGGACAAGTCCTCGGACCCACCACGCAGTGCCACACTAGACAGAATTCAGGCGTGCACCCAGCAAGGGCTGTCCTCTAAAACCAGGAGTTCATCGTCTCTAAAGGACAGTCTCACTGACCCATCCCATATCAACAATCCAACCAACCTACTGGCCACCATCTTCTGGGTTGCTGTGGCTTTGATGGAATCAGATTTTGAGTTTGAGTATCTAATGGCTTTACGGTTACTGAATAAACTTCTGGCTCATTTGCCACTAGATAAAGCTGAAAACCGGGAGAAGTTGGAGAAGCTGCAAGGGCAGCTGAAGTGGGCAGACTTCTCAGGGCTTCAGCAGCTGCTCCTGAAAGGATTCACCTCCCTGACTACCACTGATCTCACACTACAGCTCTTTAGTTTGCTGACACCAGTGTCTCGAATATCCATGGTGGATTCCTCTCAAGCTATAGGTAAAACCAATATGCTTTCCTCTCTTACAGTTTGTTTCTTTGTCATTTGATTAAGCTATCCACACAAAACAAAAATGGTGTTTTTTCTTTCTCTTCTAATAAGGAACTTTTGCTTTGAGTTGGGCCAGCTTTTTGGAAATTGCATAGCAATTTAACATGTTTCTGAAAAGTGAATCTATTGTACAAGAAGATTTTGAGGAAGAGTGGTCATGTATTATTTCACATTTCATTTCTAGTGCTTAGCAGTGTATAAAATTTCTAAATGCTCACAAAATATACATAAGAAAATACTGTCAGTTTTTCTAGAACCTATTTTGGCCAGGTTTTCCATTGAATAATTTTCAAAATATTGCAAAATATTTTATTTTAAATTAGTGCTTCGGGAGTTTTCTCCTAGAAATAGAAATACTGAAAACTCGTATACACTGTTTTAGATAAACTGCAATAGCACGTTAGTGAGCGAGGAGAGAGTCTTGGGTTATAAGAAAATAAGGTAACATTTTGAAATTCCCAATTATTGAGTTGAGGTTGTGACCACTTCTTAATTTTATTTCTCAAAGAGAGTTTCTGTATTGTTCCAGATATTTATTCCTCTGTTTCTCAGAAACCCAGATATTAAGACAACAGTGCAGGCTTTACAACTAATTCACAACAAGCTTAGACACTGAGTAAGGGGATGAATGCCACGAGCAGCCTGCCCATCTCTAAGCACCTATGTGGTGCCTGTACTGGGCAGATCACGCATGGGCTGTAACAGTAACATCTGGAGGTGTCTTCCCCGGGTATAGAGGAAGCCAAGGGAAATTACACCCCTAACTTAGGCAGCTTGTTTAATTGTGTAGAGCAAGAGGGAACGAATGGTTAGGAAGATATTTTCATAGGTCAGATTCTTTCTTTACAAAAAGCAGATTGTGTCCACATACAATTTCTTGACGTCTGAGCTCCCACCTGGACGGGAGCAGCTTTTGTTCCATCTCCCTGTGATAGTCAATGCCTGTAGTTTATCAGCTGCCTCGAGCTGTGAGTTGGTGCAGAAGAGCTGGATCCCAGCTCCAGACAGAGCCCTTATGCTCATGACAGCAGCTGGTGCTTGGCACTAGAGCCTTCTCCTGGCTTCAGAAACACCCATTTGAGTAGTCTCATCTGACCAGTTCTATCAGAATTTTATTTCATTATTATTATTAACTTAAACAGTATAAAACAATGGAAGCTGTGCCTGGTAACCTGACCAAAACAGTTGTTCTTTCATCAATACTCTGAATTTCTTTTTGTGTTTTAGTAGCAGTAACAAAAATGCCACCAGTTAAGACTGTTGATAAGCTACTAAAGTGGAAAAGATAAACATACTCTCTAACAGGAATGAAATATATACTTCTGTGAGATGTTTTATCCTGTAAATGCCTGTTCATATGGCACTGTTTGCAGAAAAAGGTTCATGCTGTGTAACAGTATTGTTGCCTAAATGATACACTGCATTTTCAAATGAAGGCCCTTTAAGACAAATGTGGCATGACCAGTGGCCTGAACGACTTGACAGAGTCTGTGTGAGTTTATGGCTAATGTGAAATTGAAACTGTGCCCTCCCGTGAAACACCAACTTGAAGGCCATTGTGGCTCTTGCTGTCCAAAATACACATTTTGTTTTGTGTTTTCCTGTTCTAGGATTCCCACTGAATGTTTTATGTCTCCTGCCCCATTTAATTCAGCATTTCGACAGCCCGAATCAGTTCTGTAAAGATATAGCCGAAAGGATTGCTCAGGTACCAAAGTTATTTACTGTTTTGTACATGCTCAAACCCTGTAAATGCATTGCCTTGTTCTTAATATGTTTTGATATTTATATTTAATTAGGTTTGTTTGGAGGAGAAGAACCCCAAGCTATCCAATCTTGCACATGTCATGACCCTTTATAAAACACACAGCTATACAAGGGACTGTGCTACCTGGGTAAATGTGGTTTGCCGTTACCTTCATGAAGCATTTGCTGATATTACTTTGAGTATGGTTACTTATTTGGCTGAGGTAAGTTTTCAGAAACTTTTTACTGTTTTAACTCTTCTGTTGCCTAACGACCCGAAGAGCTGAAGTCTGCCTGCAGATTACTAGGGGCTTTCTGTAGCTGTTATTTACAATTAAGAGTAAAAAGCAGAAATTAGGAGAAAGGGAATCGCTGTAAGAAATCAATATTTAACACTGAAACAAAACCAGCAGAGGTCTACAGGGCTGATACATCTTAAAGCAGCTTCTCTCATCAGTCAGTGCAATTTTTCACGATGAAAGAGAAAGTGGAGAACATTTATCTAGGTGCCACTGAGGAAAATGAGGGGTTTAGGTACATAAATAAGATGTCATCTGCAATATAAGGATCTGGTTGTCGATAGAAATTTGTATGCATTCCTCTAACAGTGAATGGGATCATCTTGCTGCCCAGATTTTCCTCTGCACTCATTGCTTACTCCTAACATTTCTCACCAATGGACTACTGAGTTGTTGCAGTGTTGTTACTGAGGATCCAAGGTTCAGTTCCTTTCTTCAGCTTAGGCCATTTGATCTTCTGCCTCCTGTGTCACATCAGTATCAAGACAGCATTTTCTTGTAGAGTTCTCAGATTCCTCTGCTGCAGTGAGATGCTTTCAGCCTCCTCTCTCATCCAGGGAGAAGGCAGTTCTGTATTCGTGATGCAAATTCACTAACTTCTGTAGAGCAGCTCTGCTTTTTAGAGTGGATTCATTCTCTCCTCTGATAAAGGATCTTCAGAAACTCCACAGGCATCTCTGATACTGGTTATCCACAGATTTTCACGAGCCTACGTGGCCAGGCTGTGCTCCCACACTCCCTCAGACTTGGCCCTGCTACCTCAGGCTGCATTTCCTCACCTTGCACATGGAGGCTCTGCATGAACAATCATATCGGATCTCCACTGACGGAGAAAGCCATGACTCCCCTGTAGCAGACTGAAACAGGACCTTGAAGTTTTTCACTCTCTTTGCAAACTCAAAGACTCTGAAGAACTATTAGCTCTTTGAACAAAACAACTCTGAATCTTCCAGAGTCAAGTATCTCCTTTATAGCAGAAACCTGTACTCCTGATAAACAAATCCTGTAAAGACTGAGGTTTAAACTCTTTCTTCTTTGCTCTCCCAGCCTTGGAAAAGTGTTTTCCCCTCTGTTTTCCCCTCAGTGCTCTACATACAGTTACTAGTGCTGCAGCACCTCCACAAAGGCCATTGCACATGATCACACTCACCTCAAAACAGGCTTAGACGTGCATATGGAGACTTTTTTTGCACTTTCCCCTTGCTGTCAATTGGCACCACACTACTATATTAACAGCAAGTCAGGCAAGTTTTTGACCATAATTAAGGTACATTCCTGAGATAGCACCATCATTGCAGGATGACAGACTAGTGAGCATGACTTCCTTTCTCTGTATTTACATTGACTGCAGTTCTGTTGAGTCACGTCTAGGGAATATTTGTATGGGCATAGGGTAGCAGGCAGTCTGGAAGAGGATCAAGAGACAAGAAGCCATCTTATTAGGCCTGCTGTGGCCATGAAAAAGTTTCTTCCTGCATTCAGAGTATGTTTCCCCTTTTCTTTTTAGTTAATCCCCAGACCAGGATAAACAATGCATTCCTCTCTCCTATAAATTGACTGTGGGATATACCGTCAATAGGTAAAGCCAAATGTGTTAAGAGCCCCACTGGGCAATCTGCAGTTGAAAGTTGGTGACAGAGCGAGCTTTAACAATCCTGGCTCAGTCTCTGGTGCTTGGGCCTGGGGGAAATTGTGAGACATGCAGCACTTAAGAATAACAAAGGAAAGCTGTGTTGCAACAGTGAACTCTCCACTCATGCAGGTATACCTTCAGAACGGGACTTTACCACAAGTTAGTAAGACTATGATAACAAATGCTCTTAGCAGAAGGTAAAAGCTTCAATTATTGCCATTCGGACAAAAATTTGCATTTAACCTGTGTGATGGCAGCTAATTGCTTGCCTGCTAGGGGTATGATTGTGGCAAAAAAATAAGACATTTCAGCTGTGTTCTTATCTAAACCTTATAGTGACAAGCAGTGCTTCTTACTCAGTTGTACATATTACAAATCCATCCATAAAAAATGACCATATCTTCTAGAAGGGTATCTCAGTCTACAGATGAGGAAAAATCACTGTTTAATAGTGCGGTAGAACTTTGAACCTCCGCTACTAAAATCAGCGTACAAACACATTGCTGAAAGCTTACTTTGATTTTATGTTCGATTTTTGCTTATTAATTTTTTAAAAACAGCCTTGTACCATGAGAGCACAATCATTCTAGAAGCATATCTGAATTGACATGGGTCACATGCTAAACTAGTGATTCATTAAGTGCAGGGTCATGCTTGGACTTAAATAGCTAATCCTATTAATACAGAAGAAGTGACAAGAAAACGTATAGTGCATAGTAATGTGCTCATGGTGGATGTTTCCTCCACCTCCCTGTTAGATAGAGGATTGCTTGTGTGAGAAGCATGAGCATTCATAACCTGTTCAAAACCAAGGAATCACTAGAGATTAAAACATCTGTGTTGCAAGGGGAAGCATGTCCTAGATCAGGCACTGTCCCTATCAGGCATGGCTTGTGAAATGCCTTCTTTATTTCCTCAGCTGACACAGAACACATTTGTTTGGCTGACTAACATACTCTAAGAACTGATTATCTCTTCTCACCTGCTGCCAGATTTGGAGGGGCAAAGGGAACTGTGTCTTGCGGTAGCCCCTCAGCAGCTGCAGCAGCCAGCCCAGGCAGCCTGGGAGGAGCAGCCTCTGCTCTCCTGCTGCTTCTGGGTTAGGTGCTGCTTCAGGAAAGGGACACGTTGTTAACCAAGTGTGGATCCCTAAACCCAGGTAAGACCCAGATAGTTACTACACAATAACAAGAGAGGAATCCACAGTTCTTCAAAACACTTCATACAGACCAGAATAAAAAAAATAATATTCTGAGAACAGCTGTGATTTCCTCTTACAAATACAGTGGAAACTCCTTGTCCTGCAACTTAGTGATCCAAATGATGTGTTACCACAACTCCATCTTGCTGCTATTTTTGTTACTTCTGGCAGCAAAAGAATTCTTACTGTACTAAATGCATTTTAAAGTTGCTGTTCGTTTTTTTAAACTGAAATACCCTTTCTTGTTACAAATTCATTATGTACACACTTGAACTATCAACCAGCATGTATACTCATCTGAACAACTGAAAACTGGCGGAGTCAAAAAAATTTCCTGTTTAAGGGTCAAGAGCTGTTTAAGTCAAAGGATTCTGTTGACAACAAATTTCTACAAACTGGAATGAAAACTAGAAGCTTTCAGAGATAAAGTTCCTAGAAAAGCTTGCTATCCAGCAGTAGAGACAAAATTCCCATTGTTTCCTAGGAATTCCTTTTCATATCACAAACGTGATTATCTGATGCAGTAGTCTCTATCAGAGAACAAAATATTTCTTTCTCTCATCCAGATAGTTTCTTCTAATCCTTTATTTCTACACTGAAATGGTATACTGGCTGATGTGCTGGACCATATAAACTATTTTCAAGGAAGAAATCAGACCTTCCACTACAAAAGCCTAATAGAAGGCAAGAAAAAGTCTATAACCCTGCAGTGAAGAAGAATTGCTAAGCAAGTTTTATCATCGCTCAGTAAAGGTATCCATGGGCTGAAGCAGGTTACCATGCAGTACCTTTAATTTAAAAATTCTTGCTGTCTTTTTGTAGAAGAATAGATAAAGCACAGTGAGATCCATCTATTGTCCTGTTAGTGGAATTTGCCTACTTTGTTTTATGAATCACTAATTACTGCTCACTTTTACTGATGAAAGAATTCAGAAGATATTTGGCAGGATGAGACAGGTGTGCGTTCTACCTGATCATTCCAGTTTGGCTGGCACGAAGCATTCTCATTCGATAAAAAGAGGAATCTTGTCATTCAGGCCAGCAAGGGCATCTAATAAATTACTAGACTCCACTTGGTTAACAGTTGAAATGTTTTTCTGATGGAAGAACTGAGGCAGCATAGAGTTTTTATAAGTAATTGTTTTCTAGATCCTAATATCTCTAGTAACCAGTGTTAGAAGAATGTTTTTGTCAGCCTGAATGGAAGGACAGAGTCTAGTCTTGAGCCTCTGGTAACCTCCAGCAATAACATTTGATTGCCTGTGAAATCTGTGGAGTGGAACAGTACCTGTCACCAATGAAAGAACACGCTACCTTCCAGGAAATATTCAGCTGAGATATTTCACACACATGTGCAAACACATCATGTCAGTCTGTACGCCTGCTGAATTACTGTCATGTATGTATATGAGCACAGTTGCATTTCCAAGGTTCACTGTTGTATTCCGGGATCTATGCTCAGGTGTTCCAAAATTCTGGGATTTAGATCAAACCTTTCTTTGTATCGCCCCCTACAGTAAGAGAGCCCAGGGACTCCATCTCCTCCTTAACAGAAAATGTTTCCTTGGCAGTTATAACCAGTGAGCACTGGCAGCGAAGTGTATTTGGATAAATATATCTTGATGTCTGAATAGTAGTGTTGTTTCTTCAGCGTGTTTTCTTTTTTTTCTCACTGACTTTCAGCAAAGGTAGAAATAAAAAAATACTCCCCTGTTTTTATTGGATGTGCTTCCCCAATTACACTGGAAATTTTATGTGCCAGTTTAATCAACTGCTGAATATGTTTTCTGGATAAGTTAGGGCAGACATATGTAAAATGTATGTTTCATTATCAAAACAGGCTAGCATTTGGCTTCCCACTTAAAGCTCTCTTATTTCACACTTGTATTATTATCACTTGTAAAATGATTGTAAAATGGCATTGCAAAATCAGTGAGTGAAGAGAATTAGTAGTATAAATGGTATTCATGAAACTAGTACCTTAGAAGAAAAGTCTCCAAATCTAGTTATTTTCACTTTTTTTTTTTTAAACAGCTACTAGAGAAGGGCCTTCCTAGTATGCAACAGTCCCTCTTACAGATGATCTACAGTCTTCTTAGTTATATGGACCTGTCAGCTATTCCTGTGAAACAGTTTAACATCGAAGTGCTAAAAACTATCGAAAAATATGTACAGGTAAATACTGTATCTTCTTTATATTAACATAGGAACTTAGCAGTATTTGCTGTCATAAGCTGATTTTCTTTATAAGAATTTAAGACATGATTAGCAGGGAGGACTGCGACTGTCCAGTGTGGTATCTAGTGTATAAACATCCTGATGCCTCGTAGACTGCATGTCCCCAGATAAAGGCCCAGCTGTGCGTTCACTGTGTGGGAAATTTTAGGCTGCAGCTACACTGCATCAGGAGCAAGCTTAATACAAGGCAGAGCCTGACTGACCAGTATTTTTAAGTATTAGCATTAGGGAGATGTGCATAATCACTTCCCTTCAGAGAAGTTTGCACCTAATTCTTGGCAAGTTGAAAATACATATTTCTGCTAGGAATTCATAGCTGTTAAGAGCCTGTGTCAAGTCAGCTTTTCTGTTAAATGGGGATTCTGAGGTAGCCCTTATGTTTGTTCATACAAACTAAGGCACTCAGGTACGAGATTTTAAATCCTATGCAAAGTTGGCCTTGCACTCAGGTCTGCCAGGTTAAAGGCCAGTTCCCTGACAATGGCACCTTGGGCACGTCTTGGTCTCTGCTGTTGTAATTATTCTGCAAGTACGTACCTTGTCACTGGCCAAGAGAGAGAAAGAATAGTAATATTCCAATTACATGTTTTTATTTTGTGGCCAGAAAAATGACTGTAAAATGTAAATAATCTTGAATGTGTGTGAGTTATTCTTTCCGCTTGCTGATTAAACTTACCTATTTCTAGAGCATTCACTGGAGAGAAGCCTTGAATATCCTGAAGTTGGTAGTTTCTCGTTCTGCCAGTTTAGTTTTACCATCCTATCAACACAGTGATCTTTCAAAAATGGAAATACATCGAGTGTGGAACAGTGCCTCCAAGGAGCTACCGGGGAAGACTTTAGAGTTTCATTTTGATATTTCAGAGGTATTATTTGGAATTCTGCTACTTAACACCTTAATTCTGTTATCTGATAATTCTAAAACGTGTTGCAGCTCCTTAAGAAAGCTGAAAAATTAGGAAATAAAGGAAAATTACCAAACTGAAAGTCTCTTAAATTCTTTTCAATTCACAGTGACATATTTAATGGCCCATGCTGGAGGGTTCTTTATGGATTTTTACTAGATTTTTTCTTGTGAAGGACTTCTGACTCAACTCTTTTGTAGCAGCCTTTATCCTGCTTGCCCTCTATACCTTTTAACTTCATAAAATGGAATGGTCCTATTGACTTTATTGGGCGACTCTGTTTATAGTTATGAGCCCACAGAACTGTTTTCAGCATTATAGACCATATAGATAATGGGACTTCGAGGTTAAAAGGAAAAATGAACATAAAAAAGGCATCTTGCACCATTTGTATAAAGAGTTTCTTCTTGCTGTATCATGTAGGTATAGTTCTAGAAAATGCTGAGCATCCTACCGTCAATCCAATAAAGGATTTTAATGGCTGTTTGCACATGGCTAGAGTGTTCAGCACTCTTAAGAAACACCCATTAAAAAGCACGTGCAAGAAATATGGATTTGAAATAAATTTCATAACCTTCCGGGGCTTTTTGCTCCGTCTTATGTTAGAAACTAGCTTGAAAGTTGCTTAGGCTACTAGCTATTCATGAACATAAGCACTAGCTACTAGTATGGCAATTGTTACTGAGATGTTCACAGTGGAAAATAATGTACATGCCAAGTGACTTGAAACTGGGTGCTCTCCTTGTTGTAACACTGTGTATGATCTTTAGAGTAATCTTTCCCTGCAACTGAAGCAATATGCCCCATTATAATTTCATCCTGGAGCATAATACTAATGGATAATTACTTTCTATTTAAGACTCCAATTATTGGAAGACGGTATGATGAGCTGCAAAGTTCTTCTGGACGAGATGGTAAACCCAGGACAATGGCTGTCACCCGAAGCACTTCGTCAACCTCATCAGGATCTAACTCCAATGTCCTTGTTCCTGTGAGCTGGAAGAGACCCCAGTACTCTCAGGTAAATTCCATCTAAGAGCCCACGATTCATTAACAAGTTGCCCTGGGAGCAGCTGAATTAACACTGCAGAGGTGGCCCCTGTGCCCCGCACAGTGCTCCTGGCTGGCCAGGCACAGCATCCGACTGCGTGAGCTGAATGTGTTCCTTGGACTCTGGGATGGATTGACTGGTGTCTGTCTTCTGTCCTGCCAGTGTTTTTCTTTCAACCTGCATGAAACGCATCTCTGTAAGACCTCTAAGTCTAGGTCAGATTTAGCTACGAATTACAGGTGAGTTCAGATATTAGCAAGGTGAGCAGATAGACAGCACATGCAACTTTCAAAGTGGTGTTTTCTTGGAAAGTGAGGTAAAAATAGTTCTTCAGAATAATTTTCCTGAAAGTGATATATGATTAACTTATTGATTTTGGTTATTTGCCAGTTAAAATAAAACCAAATTAAATAAATGTATTTATTACCTTTTTTTTGAAATATAGCAGATTATATAACAGTGACTCAGACAGAATTCTGAAAAAAATAATTATGCATGCATTTTATTTTAAACTTCTGAACTATCCTTTTGAAGTGATGCATATGATCCAGTGTTTCGTTATTATGCTAAATAGAATTAATAGGATAATTGTAAAATAATAAAGACCAAAATCATTAACAGCTGTTTTTATGTTTCATTGTATGCATAGCTTCTCTGAAAGGAGCCCTTTGAGCACTTAATGACTAATTCTTTGCTTGGTAATTAAAAATTGTTAATGGATGTTTCTAGCCACTGGGAGAATGAGCGGTTAAAAAAATGCTCACTTGTGAAATGTCTTGTTTTCTAGAAACGTACAAAGGAAAAGCTGGTGCATGTCCTTTCTCTATGCGGTCAGGAAGTTGGGCTGAGTAAAAACCCTTCAGTAAGTAGCCTTGTATTGACCATTTCTTTGTTTCATTGTGTCCTAGGCTTCAAAAGTGAAGAACTTTGTTTCCCAGAGCTGCTGATCTGATTTGCATAGTTTCCTCTCACATTACTATCATTGTTGTTTGTACTGGCCCACACTGCATTTCCCAGCGTATAGACCAGTGAGTGAATGGCCCTCTCACTTAAAGATGATGTACTTAGAGACCTACGTACGTTTTTGCTGTGAGAGATCTGTCATGCTATAGGCTTTGCTTATGCCAGCTCAGTGGGTAGACAGTAATGACCTCTGCTATTACCAATCTAGAGCCTTTATAAAGAAAAAGATTAAATTATAGAAATAAAACCGGGGAGAAGGGATCCCGATTTTTCCATTAGATAGTAGTTCTAATGTTACTCTTTAAAAATTAATATTATCTGGTGCCAGAAAATGGGCAACAGAACATCCAGGGTGGGACATAATTATTTCTAGTATGAAAGGAAAAATTATAGCTCATTGTATTTAATAATGCTGACATGTTTTTGAACATCATTTTCAACTAGAGATTTTTTTTAATGACCTTTCTATCTCATCCACTTGACGGTATTTTCTTTGCTAAGCTCCCTGAATTTTGTTCCTATAACATATACAAACATCCAGGCAACATCAATCTGCAGCCATTAGGAGGTAGCTGTAATATTCTTGGACATGTTCCTGCAGTATGAAGTTGTTTCTTTGTACAAGTTTAATCTGAAGGCACCTGTCCAACATAAATAATAAAGAGTGTTCTAAAAATACTCAGTGAAGGAATTAGGTGTGTACTGGAAATACAGTCTTCCAAATAACCAATTAGAGCTTTTAGGAAGAAACAACCAGAGAGAACAGCTTGTTTCAAGAGAAATCTTTTGAATTGTAGGTAATTTTTTCTTCCTGTGGTGATTTGGATCTGATTGAGCACCAGACGAGCTTGGTATCTTCAGAGGACGGAGCAAGGGAGCAGGAGAACATGGATGATTCAAACAGTGAACAACAATTCAGAGTCTTTAGAGACTTTGATTTCCTAGATGTTGAGCTGGAAGATGGGGAGGTACAGTATATTTTCTCTGAAATAGCTTTTTCTTTCTACTAAACGATATACTCTTCTTGTAACATGAAACTTTAACTGTATAACTATAAACTTATTTTTGAGCTCAGATTATTTATAATGTTCACTTAGTGTTTATTTCAGTAGCATAACAGTAAGAGGCTACCACACCCTTCCTTTTTGAATCTACTTTAGGAAACACTGCAAAGCTGTTACTGGAAGATAAAGCCTGTGTTCTGGTATCTTTTCAGTGAATTTACTTTTAAGTGAATTTATTTTAAATACAATTTTTAAAGGTCTAACTTGTTAACAAAAATATATTTGCTGGTTAAAACCTCATAAAAGGAAACTGTTACAAATCTCTTGGTTCTTGAGTAACCCTCCAAAACATGAATCCTGGCCCTCAGGCTGTTGTTAGTCCTGCAACTGCTGATGAAATCACTAACGCTTAGAGAGATGTACCTTCCACTCTGCTTAGGTGTCCGTGATTTCATCATTTTGTACAGGAGCTAAACGGAACCCTGAGGGCCCGGATCAAGTCTTGGCAGGTGAAATGTGTCAGCTCACCTTGAGCTGAAACTGCTGAAGGGAAAAAGTTGAAGAACTGCTGATTTTTGTTGGGCCACACCCTTTAACCTTGTTTATATCAAACTTGGAGTATTTATTTCCATTTGTGTGGGAAGGGCCGAAAATTAATATCCATTACCAAACAAGTCTAACAATTCTGTTGCTGTTTAAAAGTCCAGAAATTCTTAACTCTTTTGAGTTAACAGCTTAATAAATTTTCTTGTCATAGTCTGGACTTGATTTTCACAGGAATTCTCTCCAGGCATTGCTCTTAGCCCAGAGAAGAGCATGTGTGTAGGACGAAATAATCAGTTTTCTCCCTAGTTGAATTGCAATAGTAAAATAATTTTAAGGTAAACACACCCCTCAGGTGTGAACTCATGTGCATCTGATTTTTTTTTCCCCAATGAAGAGAAAGGAGGAAGCAATGGAAAGAGATGTTGCAGAGTCCTTATTTTCCAAGTTAAGAATCTCTGTATAAAAAGATAGTAAATTTGGCTCACAGTTGCCCATGACTTCGCTAAAAAGAACCAAAAAAGACGGAGTTGGCATGAATGGTTGAAAATACTTCAGCCAAATATTATGAAGGAGCTTTAATATGCCAAACAATGATAAAACAGGAATGTTTGTCACAAAGTATATTTGGGCTGCAATCATTTCTATGTCTTAAATGCTTTCAAGACTTGGGAGTGCAATTTTGATGAAATACCACATGATAAGTGAAATTCAGGAATTTCTTCTTTCTCTTCACCAGTTAAAACCATATACAGATACTACATAATTGTACAGAACAATTCCTATCAAAATGAATTTACCTTCATGGACTGTGACCTTGCAAAGATTTGTTTGATACATGTGGCTAACTTCAAGACTGAGGCCTAAATTAATTGATACACTGTCTTAAGTCGGTCATGAAACAGATACTAAGCTTCTCTAGTTTTACCTGAAGTAAAATGAAAAAATGTGGTGTCTTTCTTAATACAGTTTTTAAATTGCCATGGATCTGAGACCCTGCATTCCAAGGTTTAGTCCAGGCTGACTTAGTACTGTTTTAAATAAATAGATACCTTAGCCAAATTGAAACCTGGTGTCAGAGGCTACAACTCTAATGATGGAGTTGAAACTGTATCATTTATGTCAGATCAAAATCAGATACATTTATAATAATGAATAAAACAGTGTTAGAAAACTTAAGCTAGGAAGAACACAAATAGTCTTTCCAAAAAAACCTTATAATTTGGACAGGCCAGTGATGCTTGTATCACCCCCAGACTACAAGATGTACTGGTTTGAAATTTCATAAAGATATGAAAGCAAGTAATGGTTATTTTCAAACTTAAAACATAGGTGGAAGAGTTAAAGTTTCTGTGATAATATTAGTTGCAATTGTAGGCAAATGTTTTTCTATTATGTCTTTAATACAGTAATTTTACATAGATTCTTTCTATTTGTTTTTCTATCTGTTATATCTGCTACCCAGGAACTTCAGGTAAGAATGCTACTTGAACTCAGATGTGCCAGCATATGTTATGCCTTCTTGCAAATTTGTATTGTAGAATAACAATAGTTTTGTTGTTGCCCTCCCCCTCTTCAGTGTGTGCGTGGGTGGGTGGCTGTGCGTGTGCTTGCACTTCGGGCAGGTGCTTCATTTTTTGTCTTGTATTAGAAATATATGTAGGTATTTTTCAAAAATTCTGCTTCATTTTAAGTTTGTTTTTTATATGTTCAAAAGTCTTCACAAATTACAAAATACCTTCATTCTAGTATCAGTATTTTTCAAATTGAGCCATTTCTCCTTTAATAGCTTTGTACATAAATAATAATAGGTAGGAACAAAACAAGAACTTCATTATTTATAATACGGTAAAGTTTGGGCCATTTGTCTCCATGGGCAAATTATATAAAATTTCAAGCTTTTCAGTTGTGGTATATTGGCTCAGGTTATCATCTTGCTAAAGGTGATTTCTGAGACCTTTTCAGAAAGGCCCACCAGCCTGAATTTAATTGAGTAAATTAATTAATTCATGCAGCTTAGTTTAATTCAGCTGTATACACCTACCAGTTTTGCTCGACTCATTTACTCTGTGAAGAAAACTGAAAAGGCACCTCAGTGGTTGCAAGTTTGGGACCTAAACTTGCAGTTTATCAATGTGTAGAGAGAACTGAGATGATGGAGAATTGTAGTGAGTTGTACAAATGATATAAAGATCTGCGACAGTATTTTACATATTTGTTCCTGATAGTTTGTACATCAGTTATTATGCAAACACAACCCCCAAAAAACCTTTGTCTCAAAATGCCGGTGCCCTAAAAGATACAAATATATGGAAATAGTGCCAGTTCCACAGTACTTTTGAGTATAACCTGCAATATCTGTGTGACTCTGTTACTTTCCTTTATCAATACAGTAAGGTAAAAACTTGTGTGAAAGAGTTTTGCTTGTTTCTTACTGGCTTTATGGAGCGGCCGTGCTGCTCTCCCCCGCATCGAGTTCCTTCCCTTTTTGCTGCCCTTTCTGTGTCTCTCATTTCCCCTGGGTTGTCCTCATTTGAAGGTGGCTGCAATGGCGCATCTGCTCCTTCACCAGAGGGTGGTGATTGCGGGAGGTCCTGTGTGGTACCTGCTCACTGCTGGCCAGACACACTTATAATATGTGACTGTTCCCTTTTGAATTGATGTTTGTTACTGGTGGCTTTTAAGATAGCAGATAGCTTTGCTCCCACCATAGATAAAAATGAACAGCCTCTCAAATACATCTTCCCTCTTTCTTGCTAACTGTGAAAGAAAGAATGCTTGACAGATATAAAGACAACAACTCCATCTTTGTATAATAGACACGTTCAGTATGATTCTGGTGCCCCCGTAGCAAGCTTACGCTAACACAAATACCATGGGTATTTGGGTTACGCTGTATTTCATCTCTCTTACCCTTTTCCCCTCACTTTTAATTCATGGTCCCTTCTAATTGCATGTCCTACAAGTGTCCCTTTTCATCTTTTTACTGGCTTCGTTCTTTAAGACATTGCAGAGTAAAACCGCAACAAGGAATATTCCCATAGACATGAGCCACAAAGTTTACTGGTAGCTGTACTAAGCATCATGAGGGTCAGAGTGCGATGACAGTCATCTTGGCTTGCTGGCTTATTTATGGCATTTTGTCCTTTGTTAGTTCAGTAACCGATGAGTTTGTGGAGGATGTCTCATTGCTGTATGTGTCCTCCAGCCTCTGGGGGGGAGGATGGACAGCCAAAGAATTTGTTAAAATAAATAGCTGAGAACTGAACAGTCATTTTTATCATTTAAAGAGACCTAATTTCTTAAATCTTATGTTCTGTTCTCTTCCCACATGAAACTACTATATGATCCCAGGTGCAGGATGAAAACACAGGTTCTTCCAGTAGTGTGTTTGGCTTCATAACAATTTTGTGTTCATTTGCTCTTGAATATAGTGCATTCCTTAGTTCTTAAATGTTCTTGTGGATTACAGTTCTTGCATTTCTGGACTTTTTCTTTAATTTTTTTTTTCTTTTTTCCTCATATTTGTTCATGAACAGTGAGCTTAGTGTAATGAAACTGAACTTTTCCTCTTTCTCATCATATTCCATTGCATTAAAGGGCAGTGATGCAAAACAACATCTATTTGTGCAAGTTTGTTTATTGTTAAGGAGGTAAGGCTGCAGCTGAATAAATTGCACTTTATGCAGTTTAGCCCCCATTCGGTACGTCTGACTAGTCTTGAATGGAGTACTCAAGTGTTTAAAATTAAAAATCTGCTTAAGTACCTTATTGAACTGAAGCCTCTTTCTCTATGATTGCACATAATTTTAATTTGCATGAGGCCAGGATATATCCCTTCAATAAAAAGTGATTTGACAATAATGTTAATGATTTTTTTTAGGAAGAACTATATTTTTGACAAATTCATATTTAAAAGATCACCATCAACTTGAATTTTCAGCAGCTGCTTTGCTTGTTTAAGAGTGTTGCATCTTAAAGAGTCTTATTTTAAACAGTCAGTGGTGAACCTTAAAAAGAAACAGTTTTCTCCATAAACTTCCTTGCCATGTTGACATAAGGTTGAGGGCTTTCACCCAGATAAATTACCCAAAACTGCAGCTGGACCCTTCAGTCTGTGTAAGGCCCCTTTGGGCCACGATGGGGGGAGTTGTGGACGTGCTCCTGCATTTGCCAGAGGGGAACCTGGCTAAAGAAGGGAGCAAGGGTATTAGCGCAATTAGGGAAACAGGATACAGTCCATTGGAAAAGACATAAACAAATGGAAAAATGGTGGAAAACTAATTTTAGTCATTTTTATACATGAAGAAAATCAAGTGATCCTTGGTTCAGTTCACAAGCCTAACAAGTAGTTACGCAGTTTGTTTAATGCACTCAGTTTTATGTAACTGCATTTGGTATCCAAACTGAAAGTCAATATAAAATGTTTGGTCCATTTGACCGAGTCCTGTTTAAAAAGTGAAATCTCAGTCAATGCTAATGAGGTTGTTCACAGAGTATAGTTTCAAAAAATTAAATCCAAATTACAAAAATAAGCTACATGGGCCTAGAATAAAAGTTCTAAAAGGTGTGCTGCTTTAGCTATTACATTTTGCTTGCTAAATGAAGGGTTCATTCAAATCTACCTTAACTCATCATTATGGTTATGAATATAATGAAAAGAATCTAAAATCTTTAACATATGTTTCACAATTGAACCATTGCTATGAACTGCGCTCCTAATATTTTTAAACATCATGGAAAAATCCTTTAAAATTGCTTTCAAACTTTTCTTTTGCCTCTCATTGTTCTACTGGTATTGAGATGTGTGTATATGTGGACTTAAAAAAAACAACTCTTAAATCAGCAAATGCGTTAAAAACATCTAATACTGAAAAGAATGAATCTTCATTTAACTGTCATTTCCATGCTTCTGCTCTTATCTCCAGGTGAACAAACAAAATAATGCTTATATAATATCAAGTTTGTATTCCGTTTTTTACATTAAAATCTTTCTTGAGCTGACTTTGATCTAATGACTGGTGGTTTGTACACGATGAGTTTCCAGCCAGGGAAGCTGACCCGGTATCTGATTGCAGGGTGAGAGCATGGACAACTTCAACTGGGGAGTGCGCAGGCGGTCCCTGGACAGCCTGGACAAGTGTGACATGCAGCTGCTGGAGGAGAGCCAGCTCTCCGGGAGCACGCCCAGCCTCAACAAAATCCACCGGGAGGACTCCGATGAGTCATCAGAGGAGGAGGACCTGACCACCAGCCAAATCCTGGAGAACTCAGACCTAGTAAGTTGCAAACTTGTAATTTAAGAAAGGAAAGTGTTGTGTTTTTAACTAAACTGGGCTTTTAGTTTCCTCTTGCCCAGGTGCAACCTAATGAGCTGAAATGGGGGGGTGGCACACAATGCAGTGTTTTGTCGCTGCTGGATTTTCCCTTATTTGCGAATGTAAACAGGAATTTCAATGCAAAGTTCAAAACACAGGAAACATCAGATCTGGTTATTTGCCCTTTTTTCCACAAATTGCTCTGTGACAATTTTGCACTATTGGCCAGTAGTAAGTCTTTCTGATGTATCTAATACTTAAAGAGATAGAACAAGACTCCAGTTTGGTAAACTGTATCCAGTGTTCTGTATAATTGTTCACTTCTGGGCTGTTTGCATACAATATTTATGATAGAAACATAAGAAGTGCTATAATATTTTTGCAGGTACAAACTAAGAGAGCCATTGTCACTGCCCCTTAAGACAATATCTGCTTCACATGTTCATAAAACCAGTGTGTGCTGGGGTAGATTTATACTCAGTTCTGCGCTTTTGTTGTCTTTTAAACAGATTATAACTCTTTCCCCATCTGAAGATGCAAATCATATTGACTCACTTTCTACATCATGTGACACAACCTCAGCAGACCCTCATCATTTTAATATAGGAGCATCCAGCTTTGATGTGTCTTTGCCTGATATGAATAATCTCCAAGTGTCTGAAGGATCCAAGGTGAATACATTTTTACTTTCTTTTCCAACTGGACTGTATTTTACATAACATTTTTACAAGTTTATTTTACTTACACTTTAAAGATCTGTGAAAGCAAATACATTCTGACTTCCTGTATGTAATGGCATAGTACGATACATTCATATGCTCCTGCACATCCATAGCCTTCCCTTTCTACTTATACTTTCTTCATTAAAAATATTTTATTTATTGTTTCTGAAGTATATTACACTACATTTGCACTAAGATACTACAAGCTGATTGGAAGACAAATTGATGAAGTGGCTACAAGTTACAACCCTAAGGGAATATTCTTTTGTTCTTCATGCTGATTTAAAAGAACAATATGCCAACTCATGTGGTGGGTGTATGCATGTATTCTCTGAGATTTTTTTCTATGTGGGAACCTATTGTACAGTTGTGTGTACTGGATTCAGTTCTTGCCTTTTGGCAGACACTCAGAAATTTTAAATTCACGACCACAATATTAAGCCATCTTGGCGGGGTGGGAAGGCAGGATTTGCAAGCATACAACAACCATGTTCAGTACAGTTTATTTCAGACAATTTTATCAGAAGATGAACACAGAGTAAGGTTGGTAAATAATTATCAATGCGGGGATGGTTTCTTTAATTTTCTGCTTGGTAATACTTGTTTGTGGGAGATCAGCTGAACCTAGTCCTCTCAATGTCTCCCCAGAAGTATAATCTGGAGTGGGGGTGGTTAGTGTCTTTATTACACTATTGCTTTACCAGTAAAGTTTGCTCTATCATGTCTAAATTGGGTGACTTCTGCAGAAAGAGCAGAGTAAGAGAAAGGGAGAGGAGAAGAATATGTCTTGTGTCATCATCAGCTTTCATTCCGGCTCTTGTCCTTGGTTCCCTCTAAATGGAGCCACATAAAAAATTGGTACAGTACTGCTAGCACTGCATATAACAGAAGTAATGGAAGCTTCTAGTGAGAGGTTATAGAAAAGGAGCTTGGAATTGCGCTGAATATTGAACAAATTGTTTGTGTCAGAAACCTCCCCAGGAGGAAGAAAGGGCAGCAAAAGGGAAATGTGGGTAAGGATTGGAAAGGATGGGAACCTCTCAAAATAATGGTTTTGGAAAAGGTAAACTCACTGTCTTTTGTCAAAACAACTGTTGGTAGACGGGTTACCACGTAACAACCATACGCAGCAGAAGTTGGCAGAATTTCAGTTCAGGAAGCTGCAGTGAGAACAGACCCGTTAGCAGGTGGTGGCTGCAGCTTATCTCACACATCCAGCTGCAGTAGCTATTGCTATGCACGTTAAGAATTGCAAATCACAGTTCATGAGTTTCATATATGCCTGGGGTTTTAGAATCTTTCCTGTGAAAATTTATTTAATGTCCTAATATCTATGTGCCAGTGTTCATCAAAAAAAGAAAAGCTTGAAAAAAATAACTGAAGAAAGTAAAATTCACAGCACTTTCTTCTGGGCTGGACAGGCAAATTCAGCCAGCCCTGAGTCAGGTTTGATGTTAATGAAATACATAACCCAAGCTGACAGGGATTTGCTAGTGCTACAAAGATGTTTGAACTGACAAGCTTGACACTGAATGCCTTCGTAGTGGTTTTTGCCTGAAAGATATTTTCTTCTAGTATGCATACTTCTATATTTTCACTCAAGTCAAACTGGAGTCAGTATAAACAAAGTTAAAATGCCTGGTTTTATATTTATTTTAAGGAAGAAGTTATACAGTGTTTAGTCAGAAAACTTGAAACTTGCACCTAAATAATTTTTACTTAATTTGATAACACAAAATCTGAGGTCTTTCCTGTATCTCTTTTCCTCTGAGTTCTGATTTTTAGGGAGCTGATGGTATGACAGCAATGCAAAGGGAAATGTTTGTTACTTCTTCAGTGCTGTACAAAAATATGTAGTTTGTTGCAGCCATCCCTACAGGTACTGCTTTGCAGGATGCTGTGGCTGAGGCAGACAAAAGCCAGAAGGTTAAAACTGAAACAAAATTTGTTCAAGCTAAAAATGTGAAAGAAATTGGAAACTTTCAAAAAGAAACCAAGAGCTTTAGGTGCTAATGGATGAAAAAGGAAGGAAATGATAGAAGCATGATCCTTTTAATGGCCTGTTGAATGCTTTGGATTCCTCTTGGAAGCTATTATGTAAATGAGATGCTAAAAATAATTGTCAATTCTAAACATGCATATAGCCTTCCAGGCAGTGATTTTTTTTTCAATTTATTTTGAGAGGCTTTAATACATTCTTGGACACTATAAAGTAATAAGTGACAAGGACAGCCTGACAGTAACAAGAACCCTATTGTTTTTCCTGAAAAAAGACTTCCCCGCTGTGTTGCCAAATGCTTTGAAATCTGAAATTCTTTGGTAGACAAATTAAGTTGAAGAAATGCCTTAAAAATAATAGTGATCCAAGACAGCAAGTTAAGCAAATATAGTATTTTTAAAAAGTGTAACTTGATTCATGTAATTTATAATCTGTAGTTTTATATCTGTGCAATTTAACATGTTGAAAGGTTGGGTTTTTTTTCCACTAAATGCTTTCTATTTATTAGTGGAATTAACTTATTAATGTGCTGTTTTCTAAGACATCATGATTCACTCCCCTAGGTGGAAGCTGTACATGAAGAACAAGATACAGCAGTCCATGAGGATGAGCTTTCAGGGTCTACAAACGAACTCCCTGGAGCATTTGAATGCAGTGATAGCCTTAGTCTGGATATGACGGAGACTGAAGAGAAAGCTGACAGGCTGGAACAATTTGCTCTTGCTAGGTACTTGTAGATGCTATTATTCATAAAAGTTCTTTTACACTGTACAAAAAAGTAGTAACAAGGTGTCAGTTAATGGAATGGGTGTTTTGGCCACAGGAGTTACAAAATGTTCTTGATTTCAGACCAATGAGAAGACAATTCCCTAATTACCTGTACACAACTCAAAAAAACCGCAAGATTTTCCTGCTAGGAAAAACAAGATATGATTTTTACATACATCTGTGCAGTTAGTCATTATACAGGGTGTTTCAAAAAGATGGAACCAGTTTCAAAGATGCAGTGATTTCAAATTGTGTCCATCTTTTTGAAACACCCTGTATATGTAACACATTTAATCAAAAGAAACAAAAAGGATTTTTAAAGATCTACAGTAATGGAAAAATACTCCTTAGTTAGTTGTTCAACAGATCAGCCATGAATGCATCCTTCTGATTTCTTATGGGTCATAAGAAAGTCACAATATTGTCAGAAATCCCATCTGTATACTCCTGAGGCTGCTGGTGAGCATGGCTGGACTCCAGTATATGTTGCAACAAGGCATCAAGATTTTTCCATGCCTTATGGAGCTCTTTCAGATTTTGGATGCTGAGTTAGACTGTAATTAGCCCATATTTATGGAAAGGAAAGGAACGAGGATATATAAAGAAGCTCGCTCTCTGTGTGCCACGTGTTTGAGGATCACAGTTCCTGTTCTTAGGAGCCATAGGAAGTATTTCTCCATCCCAAAGGGTAACACGTGAGATCAAGTAGCTTAGTGCCCTTTAAAAATGGTTGTCAGCCTGTTTCGCTGATTGTGGGAGGGCAAGGGATTGGAGAAGGGATGGATCTTATATATAATGTTTGTACACACTGAGATTCTTTTCAGTACTTCTGCTATACATTATTAAAACCAAGTTTTCCTGGAAGAGGAATTTTTCTTCTTGGGCTTTATCCTCCTGGGAAGTTTCAGCCTTCTTCCTCCAAACAACAGTACAGGAAAACAATTCAAGCATTCTGGGATGGAGGAAGATAGATGATAAAGGCCTGAAAACAGGGATTCTGATTTGGAGGTTTTTCTCATTGTAGCCAACATCCTGCTAACCTTCAAAAGTCATTTGAAAGTAGATAGGTGTTGTAATTGGTCCTGTGATTATATCTCTCTGTTATAGCGTGTTTTATCTGCCACCTTCTTGGTATTCTCCTTTCATCACAGTTTATTTTTCTTTTTTGTCCTTCAGTTTTGGAGATGTTGGTCGAAATGCCTCCCCTCCTCCCTCACCATTTTTTTCTGCCATCCTTGCTGCATTTCAGCCAGCAGCATGTGATGATGCAGAAGAAGCCTGGCGTAGTCATATCAACCAGCTCATGGGCGACTCTGATGGTTCCTGTGCAGTTTATACATTTCATGTGTTCTCTTCCCTGTTTAAGGTGAGAAAATAATTTTAAGAAACAAAATCAAAATGTTTAGACTTTGTATGGCTATTAGGATGGTTCTTGATAGTAGTACCAGTAATTAGCTACTAGGGATATAACCATTGTAACTTTGCATGCTGCAGAATTGCCATACTAGATTTTCATGCAGAACTGTCTTCTAGGACCAGTTTTGTTGTAATAATATTATGTATCTCAAACTTGCAGGTTTAGAGATAACATTACAAAATTTTGATCCATTTTAAAGAGTATTTTCTTCAGTACTTTTCAAACAGCCTGAAACAATTACTGTAAGAGACAGGACAACGCCTTTTCATCTCAAACTATGCTTAATCTGTTCTTTCATCTCAAACTGTTGAAATCTGACCATGCCCATGTAAATGTCAACATTATTACGTATTCTTTACCTAACCATCTGAACAGAAATATCCAGCTGCCATCATGTAACATAAATTCTAGAGATTGAGTCTCAATATTAGAAATACATTTCTCCTTTCTAAAACTGTATGCTCACAAAGGTAAGAATCTTGCAAAAAGAAAGAAGAATAGTTGAATGTACAAATTGTTCTAAGGAATGACACTCTGGTTTTACCTGTAATTAGTTTTCAATCCTTTAATTGTTTCTCCCACTTTATATGAGGCAGCTGCAGGGTGTTTAGCAAGCTGCAGCAGTTCACACAGCAGCCAGGTAACTTCATGCAGAGTTTAAGCATCCGTGACCTCAGAGTACACAATTTTTTATTAGTAATGAGTACCCCACTAATAAATATACAATCTTAAGATCTTTTCATATCTTAAGACAGAATCTTATAAGACAGAAACCTCATACAATAAGAATCTCTTCTCCATCCTGTTTCCTCTGTGTTCCACTGGAGTTAATTGCATGTCATCTTTAGCTTTTAACATCACACCACTGTAAATATGGATGTCTTACAGGCATTCTTTTCAACACTGATAAGTAACCATTTGGAAGGCAAAAAACAGCACTGACTTGAGTGCATGGCAGTTCCATTTTGAAAGTTAGTCCTGTGTGGTTAATAGCCCTGTTCAAGTGTTCTGAGAATTATTTGTCCTTTTTGTTTGAATAAGTGAAAAGGAACTGGTGTCACACTTCTGCAAACTAAATAAATAATGCTCTGTAATGCAAGACCTAAACATTACCTGTAAAGTAACTCCAAATCCTGGCATGCAGGCATTACATTTGCTGTTGTGCTTGCCCTGTATTCAGAAGGTAGCCTACTCATTTTCTTCAGTTGATATTGGAGGAGAAAGATACAATACTGCACTTAAAAAAAAATCAATAACAGCAAAACCTGAATAACAGTAATTAAAATAAAAAAATAAATGGTGTTAATATTATCAACGAACCAGAATTTTCTAGCTGGAGTCAGAGCCATATTTTTAGTTTATAAAAATAGCTTTGTTCTCCTCCTAAGGGTTAAAATACAGAAGTATTATTTTCCCAGGTTTTTTTCAGAAGATCCCAGCCTGTCTGGAATTGTGTTGTGTTTGCATCATCAAACTTTGCTACTCGGCCACTAACTCACAAGTCTTTTGACCCTCACCAACAGGAACTTTCAGAAACAAGCCCAATATGTGCTAGTCTTGCAATGCAAAGTACTGCCAAAATATATAACTGAAACAAAACCCTTGTTTGGAGTCGCTTGTCAGCTAAATACTTGGTGAAGGGAAAGAAGTGCATTTTCTAGGGTACCTACATTTCAGTCTGCTTCAAGTTAATGGTATCCTGGATGTTTGCCCACATTGTGCTAAACTTGTTTAAAATTCCTGAAATTACTGAAGTACTTTGCCTGTAAATGAGTCATAGCTAAGAGATCTCTGGATTATCTTTACAGCTGCCTCTTTATACTCTGTCAAATCAAATGTCTTCCAGCAGACCAGCCATTTCCAAGACAAGTAGATTTGAGAGCTAGCAAGTAGTTTCCACAATCGAGCCCTTTTGTTACAAAAAGTCCTTTTCCCAGAAGAGGAAACCTAAGGTTAAGAAGAAAACATTCTGAGAATATTTTGTTACTATTTACATTGACACAAAGCACAGCGACTATATGCAGGCCTATACCTATTTATACTATGCTGGCGGTTGGCATTATTATTCACAGTAGTCCCATTTCATAAAATATATACTGCATCCAGACCTTGGTTGAAAGATTTCAGCACTGTAATCTGCACCCAGAAAGACATAGCTGAGATGATAACTTCTTATAGAATTGATAGTCCATGCAATGACAAAATAAATATATTTAGCGAAGTACTACACATAGATACCAAAGTACAGCCTCTTGCTCTTTCACATTTTAATACTTTAAAACACTGTTCAAGAAGGAAGAATATGTTTTCTTGAATCTAAACAGTAGACTGGTCAGCTTTTGATGAAGCCGTGACTGAAATGCTTTGAATAAGTTATTTTCATAAAATAAACTAGAACCAGTAAAATACATGAGTAGCTCTGTGCTGGAAAGGTCCCAAAGAGCTCATGTTCCTTATCTTGCCCAGGACAGGATCAACTATAAGTTTCATTCCAGTCAAATGTTTATTAACTTTTTTCTCTAGACTGTTCTCAACCTTTAGGCTAAAGTGGAACTTCACAATGTTCCTAGGAAACGTAGTCCAATGCTTAACTCTCCTTATGGCTTGAAAACTTCTCTTTCTGTGTTTTATGCCCTTGGCTTCTTGCTCGATACACAGTGGTGATACTTCTCCTCTTTGCTGTTGCTGTTTGTATTTGAAGACCATTACCGCGACTACACCTACCCCAAGCTTCTGTTATTAAACGTCAGTTCTTTCAGCCTTCCCCATAAGTCACATTTTCTAAACTTCTCACTGTTGCTGTGTTCTCTCTTCAGTTAGTCTGTCTATTATTTCAAAAGGAAGAGCAGGTTCTGTATTTCAGCCTAAGTTGTTACCAGCACTGACTATAAGAGGATTACCTGTTTTGTAGAGGGTATTTCTGTTTAAAAACTCTCTGCTAACTGCTGTACAGTAGAATACAGATAATTATTTTCCACTTGTAACCCAATCCAGTATTCAGATCGTGTTCTACAAAATTTGCCTTTCTGGTTATTCTCCATCCTGAGTGTGCTCTGTGGATTGTTTCATCCCAGGTGTACAACCTTGGCCTTCTTTCTTTTCCCCGCACCGCTTCTCTAGTTCATCAGGATCAGCCTGAATTCTAATCCTGGCTTCCAAGGAGTGTGCAGCCCCTGCAGCTCAAACATCCATGCATTTAATAAGCATGTTGCATGTTCTATTATTCAGTATTTTCATTAATGACTTGGTTAGTGCCTGAGACAGTCCCCAGTGGAATCCTGCTCAATTTATGTTTCCAATTGAACAGTGAGCTGCTAATAATTAACTTCTGAATATGGTTTTGCACACCTAGTTACCTCTAGACTGTGTTTCTCTGCCTTACTTCTAAGATAGTAAATGAATTAATATATAACGTATCAATTGTGTCTTCTGCTAATAGAAAATTTTAGCATTTAATGAAAATCAAATAGTTTTACATGATTTCTTCTGACCAAATATGTACTGCCTATTATTCATCTTTTATATGTTACCTCATTTCCTGAACTTGGTGCTAAATTCTTTGGGTCTTGGTTTTTTTTGAGATAAGCACTTTCCTCAGGTTTGTACAACACCCTGTGTTCTGTGAGTTCTCAAAGATACTTGCTATGGGTCCTAGACCCCTTTAGCCATTATTGTAACTATTATAGCATGATTTTTCCTAATCTGCAAACATGTAAAAATATCCAAGCCCTAACTACAAGATCTGTTCTCACCTGAGTTTTCGCAGATGTCTTGTTACCTGTACACACCTGTAATCTGTCTCCTTCCCTGCCTCAGATCCATAAACTCAATTACTCTTCCTCAGGAGGGCACTGCAGCACCTAAAGAGGTTACCCAGAGTGCCTGAGGAAGCTCCGGCCTAGACAAAACCATGACTTGACCTAGTGTTGGCAAGAGTCCCACTTGGAGTTGAAAACTGTATGAGATGTTCTCCAGACATCCCTTTCAACCAGCATCTCTTGGATTCTGCTCCATAATCTGTCTTTCTAAATGTCCATCCACTTACTCTCAACTAGCACTTTTCCATTGGTTAAGATCACATCTAGATCTCTTTCCTTTGCCAGAAGAGTTGTCAGCAACGGTTTCACTAATACTTGGATGGAAACCTTCTTTTCAGAAAACATCACAGTAGTAAATTTCCAACTGTCACCAAGCCCTGTGATTCTGATGATTCTGCTAGTTGCTCATAAAAATAATCCTTTATCTGGTTTGGTGGTAATTAGTAAGAGCTGCTTGTCTCTGTTACAGACTCAGTGCGGCAGAGAATCTGAACCATGTGTTGAGTGACATGTATAGCGCGTTGTTGCTGTGCTGAAGTAAAATGGCAGGAACGTATAGTAAAACAAGTAGCAGTCTGTCCGGTCTTAACTGTGTTCAGATGGCCAGTTTGATCGTTTAGAGATTCACAAATAAGCAGTTATGAAATTGGTCTGTAAAGGAACAAAATCATAGAGTCATTTTGGTTGGAAGAGACCCTCAAGATCATAGAGTCCAACTGTTAAAGTTTCTCTTTAACCATTTTATAAACTGATAGTGTATACCCTACTTACAATGTGAAGGCTTATGTAGGTTTTTTTTTTAAAAAAAAAAATCGTTCAATCAAACATCTTCCATTACAAACAAAGTCTGAATTCATCTCACCTGATTTTAGGTACTTACCTTCAGTGCTCCAGTGTAGGAGCAGTAACAGGCTATTTATGTCTGTCATATACAATGGTATTCAGGAAGCACTTCTCTACAATGACACAGGCGTACAGTAATACCGATCCTAACCTACATTCCTCAGAGAAATGCCTATGGTAACATGGAATGAATAAAGATGTTGCATATTTTATTTTTGTAAATATTTTAATGTTACTCCTACCTGCTGAGCAGTTGGCCTTAGTGCGATCTATTTTGGCAGTGAAACTTGCGGTGTATTTTTCAATATAATTATTTCAGTTCTTGCAAGGCTAATATATTATTTTCATTTATTATTCACTTTATATATTAGTCCCTGGAAAGCAAGTATCATAACTACAACGTTTATGGAAGACTAGACTAGTTTAGGACTCCAAATACACACCAAAAAAATCACTTGAGAAGAATAATTCCCGGATGCAATGCAGTATTTCTGGAGTCCTCCCAAGTAGCAGAAAAGTTTTAGTGAGAAGGTTTTTCCCACAGGGGAAAACAGAAGGTTTTTTCTGATTTTTCCGTGCTGCTGTTTGGCATTAAGATGTCTGTTATGTTATCTGATTAGCCACTTGACATGGAATAATAGCAAAACAATGCCCGGAATGGGCAGAAGAAGTAACGCGCTGATCAACTCTGTTAACTCTGTACAGCCAAGGAAAAAAATAAGCTACTTGTGGGTGAAAGACTTTATAAAGATTGAATCATCTTTACAAAAAAGAATGTGTTTCAATAGTAGATTATTGTGAATTCTGTAATTAGTTTCCCAGCTGCCCAGCTGTACACTCTCTGCAGCATAATAACGATTATTCAGTATCCTTGAGCAGACATTCAGTTCTCCACAGGGAGATGGTCGCATGTGCATGTTATTGTGCGGATTAAAAAAAACCATGCCATTTGTTTACAAAGGAAAGAAGCTTGTACCTGAATGAAGAATGTAATAAACTTTTTTACTTTCCAGAATATTCAGAAAAGATTCTGCTTCTTAACGTGCGATGCTGCCAGTTACTTGGGAGACAACCTGCGAGGAATAGGCTCCAAGTTTGTGAGGTCTTCTCAGATGTTAACAACTTGTTCGGAATGTCCCACCCTTTTTGTAGATGCAGAAACAGTGAGTATATTCCTTTTAAAAGGCATGGGCTGCACATTGCAGTGTGTTATTTTACTGGTTGTTTCACTTTTGAGCAGCTCCCAAACAGATATGTCAAAAAGGTACTTTTTATCTCTTGTTCTTAACCATATTTCCATTAACTTTCCATCAATTTTCCATCTTACTTTATTGAGTAACTACTGGTTGATGGATGACATAGAATCATAGTATAGTAATATGGTGTGTTGAGCGTGTGTGCAAAAACCCAATATAAACCAGGTGCCTACCAGGCCCAGTTGGCTCCACAAATGGAAAAGCAGAAGCTATTTTTTTACATAGTTCAGCAAGAAAGTTGTTAATATGTTTAGTGGTTTCATTTGAGTCAACTGTGATGTGAGCTGGATGATAAAAACATACAGTAGAGAGGGAATGAGATGAGCCTTCCCATTGTTTTCATTCTGGCTCACATTTCTGCAGCAGTGTCAGGACAGCGCAACCTCACACAGACGTACAGAGGTAGGAACTTGCCAAGTGTAATCTTGGGCCCGCTGCTGTGACTGTGAAAGAGCTGTGCCTTGAATCATCAGAGAGCCATGGACATTAAGTAGCAAAACTTTGCACAATGTTTTATTCTAGGGAAGTCCTTTGCAAAGCTGAACACAGAGCACAATTACAATTCCACATTATCGTAGGTGTAACTTGTTTTCAGTGTAGTATTCTATTCATGTATATTTTTGCATTAATATAAATATTTTTCAGTATTAGTATCTATAAATCTACGTATTCTTTTGCGAGATCTTTACTATACTTTCTACTCTGCTAATATTTTTATTCTTTTATAGTGTTATTTACTAGCCCTTTCGATTTCATTTCTCCAGCTGCTCTCTTGTGGCCTTCTTGAGAAGCTGAAGTTCAGTGTTTTAGAACTGCAGGAGTACCTGGACACATACAACAACAGGAAAGAAGCCACACTCTCGGTATGCTGGATTATGTTATGTTCTTAGTTTTGTACATGCGCGTACTTATACTATTGTCAGGAGACTGCAGATACACTCAGATCTGTTTAAAATAATATTTAGTACAATAATATGTTTCAGATTCCAGGTTCGTTAAGTGATTCTTCCTAAACATATGAGATAGCAATTGTATTCCTTAATTTTAGAAACATTGGCTTCTTTAATATTCCTGGTGTCTCTCCTATTCAGTAATTAATTCATTTTCTTAATTTTTGCAATTCAATTTCTAATAGAAATCAAGAGTACACTTCTTAAATTACAGTCAAAGCAAATTGTCACAGTCTGTGTGATTAAAAAGTGCAATTGCAAATTTTTATTTGTTTACATGCTGTGCTGTGAAAATAAAATACTGCTTACCTTTCTTCAAATCAAGCTATAGGCCTTATTCATATCTTCTTTCAATTTCTCTCTGAAAACAGTGGCTTGCAAACTGCAAAGCAACATTTGCTGGGGGCTCAAGAGATGGAGTTATTACTTGCCAGCCAGGGGACTCGGAAGAGAAGGTAACGAATGAGCAGTATTATTTCTCTCCTGTAAAGTGACCTGCGTGATTTATCTTGTTCTCGGACCCATAAGAGCCTGCTGTATTTCCTCGTCTCTCTGCTGGGCTTGGGCATAATCCAGTTTTCACACTTAAGTCTCAGAAGTGTTGTTGTTGCCTCAGCCTTGGCCACAGGAAATGGGAAGTATTCAAAGGAAATACTTCTGCCTTCCTCCTCTAGATGAGGAAGCAGAGCCAACCCTGCCTGGGTTGTGTCCGCTTCCTCTTTTGGAAAGATGCTGCAGTTTCCCACAGCACAGTGTCTCTGAAAATCCTGTACTACTGGTGTATTGTGCTTCCACATTACACCCATTTTATCTACAGCTGTTACAGACTCAGTCTGCCCAACAGCAGGACTTGCCTGGTTGAAATACGCTTAGATTAGTATTTATGAAATAATTTCATGCTGTAGATAAGTATTTATAGATAGGGCAAAATACCTCTTCATCACTTTTGAACAAAAGTTTTACACCCACATCTGCATATATATACATAAATGTGTATATATATATATATATATATAGTGTTGATTCAAGTTAAAAAATCAGTCTTTTCAGAAGTCAGTACCATCAGCAGGCATTCCTGTTACTTGATATACTAACTATAGGAAACAGCTGGTATCTTAGTGGTGTAGAATGATCTGAGAAATGTTATCTTGTGGATTTTTTTCCTTTTGGAGGAAAAAGAACAAACAGGTGGGAAAAAGAGGTGGCTGGAGAGAAGTAGTCAAAATCAGGAAGCAGAAACAGCATGTAGAAAAAAAGTGACAACTCTTCTTTCCACGTATTTTAACTTATAAAAGATAATGATGACATTTTCAGAACACACAGTTGCCTATTGTAACCATTTTTTTCAAAATACTTTGTTTTATTCTTACGTTGGTTTCATTTTGTCTATCTTCTTTATTTTCTTCTGTTTTTATCTTAACCTCTCTTTCCCACCTCTGTGTATTTGTTTTCCTCTCTTTGAACTCCCTTGATTTTTTTTCTTTTATGCCATTTCCCAAGAATCCCAAATCCTTCCCACCCTTGCATTTTGGCTTCACTGACCTTATTAGCAAATCTGATTTGCTAATAAATCCTCTGGCTGTGATCACAGGCAGTGGGAAAGCTGTTCAATTTCCCCCCACCTGGCATTGGCACCAGCAGAAGTTACAGACACCTTCCAATGCATTTAAATAAGATACTGTCTCTTCTGTAATTGTAACAGTGTACAGGGAAGTTACACGTGAGCTATTCTCAAATCTGAAAAAGAGAAGCCTGGAACACCTGCTGCTACCTCTCCTGCAAGTACATCAGGAGAGGGAGATGAAGGATACAAACAGACTAAAAATAAGGGTTTCTCACTCCTGGTTTCTTCCCAGGATTATTCCTTCAGCCCAAAATGCATTATTCCTTGGAAGCTGACAGGATCGTAGGTCTTTGATCAACAGGCATCTTTCTTTTGTTCCCCTCCTTAATCACCTGTCAATTGAAGCAGCTCTTCCCAAAGGAACATCTGTTTATTCAACAGAAGTGTAATGGGAGTCCAGGGAAACTGGGGAAATATGATTAGGAAGGGACAAGGAAAAATTACTCATAGACTGGCAGGTACTTGTTCTCCTATCTTCCTGTGTCTTTCCTCTCTCTTGTCACTCAACCTGAATGGCTAAAGAATCTAATAATTGTAGGGAAAAATCTGTCTTATATTGGTAGTCACAAGGGAACCTGCCTAAATTCTTTAAACTTATGGAGGGTTAGACTAGGGCTTGAAATCCTGCTGAAAACTTCTGGCCTGAAAAAATGGCTTCACTAAGCACAAAACCAGGATACCTCTGAGAAAGATTCAGAAATAACTGTAATGAAGAAAAAGCAACACCTTGCTCTAACAGAAGGCAGAAATCTTAGATTGTCAGAATTTTCCACCTGGTAAAAGGCTTGACGTGAAAGTAGTCCCCTCTACAGACGAGACAGACGTAGGACCAAATCCATCATTAGCAGAGCAGTTTCATCACAAATTCCTGCCAATGCTGGTAACTAATTTGGCACTATTTTCTCTAATCAGATCTTATTTCAAAATAAGACTGCACATGATTTGTTGACCAATGCTGCTGTTACTGAAAATGGGCACAGACAAAAATTGCTTATTCTGACATCAGAGAAGCTTGAAATAGAAGTTGTCCAAGTCAGCTGCTAGAGCTTGCAACTTTTCTGAAACTGGGTAAAAGCTTCATGCCCCAGAATGTCGTTCCCCCCTTTATTCTTGCAACAGATTACATCGTTTGGATGTGTCTGTCATTTGTGAACTTTGATGCTACATTGAGCAGCAGAGTCTCTGGGCACAGGAATCAATTACAGACAACAGATAACTGCACATACTATTGGGCTGTCTGTCCAGGAGTAACAGTCTGAGATGAGTACAGCTGTCAGTACATTCTTCAACCTTTCTAATCAGGGATTTTTTAAATGTAGTCAAAGGCTGGTTTTGTTTGGTTTGGTTGTTTTGGGGGGTGGGGGGTGATCCTGAAAAAGAGATACATGGAAGATCATTTTTTTCTTGTCAATTAGCACTGCTAATTCCAATAAGTATTTATCTCTTAATGAGACATCCAGTTCACTCTGTAAGTCCAAAGTCAGTATACACCTTTCTTAAACCTCGCTCATCCCAAAGCTCACTACAGTTTAATGGATGTGGGCTTTGCAAACTCAGACTGTTAATGATATTTAAAACATGCTGCACCCCATAGAAAATTGCCCAGAAATTCAGAATGTACCTATTGCTGTGAGCTTCCCTGTCGCTAAAGGTTCAATTACTCTAGGAAACCAGTAAGACTGGAGGTGGACCACTTGGGACCATAGTCATCTGGAGTTGAGTTGAGTTACAGTAAGGGACAGCGAGTCTCCTTGTTAAGGCAGAAATTCATAATAATCAGTAACCAATTATCTGACTGCTATTTGACAGATCCATGGATAGACAGTGAGGTAAAATTGGCCCAGGTAGGCAGCTTTTCTAAAACAGGAGCACAGCTGTGGTTTAGTTTCTACTATCCTTCAAGTCCAGTGGATATTTAAGGATGCACAGCATATGCTGCATCTCTCTTTTTCTTTCTGATATATATACAACCTTTTATATATAACCACTTTCCCAGATTGTGGAGAAAGCTTTTGTTTGTTGGCTTGTCAGTCAAATAGGATACCTTAATAAAATGCACTTGCAATTAATAATGCTTGCACGCAGCAGTTATTTTTTTACAGTGGGACTTTCCTGTGCCAAGAAATGACCGAAGACTCTGTTGCCATCGAAGTGTTAATGTCTTAAGAAATAATTGTGTATCTCTCATCTCTTTTCATTGTGTAAAAACGATGCCTTGAAAAGAGCAAGAAGGCCCATGATCTAAAGATTAACACTGCTGTCTTCCTGGTCTGCTAATAGTGTGGAACAGTAATTCTCTATCTCAATAAAAAACTAAATCAAGGTGTTGCTGCTAAGGAGGTGTGTCGTTCTTGGGTGCAGCAACTACTAGCTGCATAAAAGACTGCAAGTGATCCAAATACTCTAAATATTCAGTATTTTCAGCTGCCAAAAAACACACTAATTGTGTAGTGTCTATGAACTAATCTAAAGCAACACTTCCCCTACTATAGGAATTAAACTAGACATTGAGAAGAAGTGTGAAGACTGGGATGATTCCACCTGAGCCCTGGCTGCTTGGGGACTAAAAGAAATGTCACTTAGTGCAATTAGTGTCTTTTCAGCTTCCAAGGAATATTTCATTTTATGCTGAAAGCGAGAGGAAGATAAGTTACAATCATGAAATTGTGGAGCAATATGGAGTTGAGCATCAGTAGTTTAGGGAGGTTTTACATCCGGTGTGTTTTCTTTCAACAAAGAAGGATTTTTCATGTAATGTGAAACATCTTCCCCACCCTTTTGTTGTTGTTGTTGTTGTTGTTTTTTGCTTGCCCTGGTTTTGGAAGCGGTACAGAGGAGACAGTTTTTTTCTGGAAAAAGAAGACCATGGAATTCACTTATTTGCTGCTTTCCCCACGCCCCTTCTTTAAAGTAAATTCCATGGCAAATTAGAAATTATATGTGGATTCCAAATATTTGAAAGTCCAAATGAAACTTGGTGTCATAGTAAACTTCAGAGGAGCTTTAGACAAATAAGATTTTAAAAACACAAGCTAGCACGCCTGTGAATTTACTGGAGCACAGTGATCTGTCTGCTCTTGTCCTCTTCTTATCTTGAATTTAGCTTTACAAAGCTTAATTTATGTGAGCTACATGGAAGCCAAGATGTAAAGGGTTTTTTTTCAAGAGTACTAAATAGAAGAAAAAAAACCTTTGAAGCAATGTTAAAGGCATAAAATTAAACATCACAAGAGCTTAAAGCTCAGTTTGTCATGGCTTTATAAAAGAGTAGTGCAGGATTTAGGAATATACTTTTCATACATTTAATAGTAAGGCACATGGAAAGAAGCCAGGCTGAAATACTTTGTTAGGCTATACCAAATTAGCATTATTTCACATTTCTGTGTTTCGCTGCCTTTGTATTGATAGTAAAGTAAATAATAAGAATTCCAAATGTTTATTAACTCTGTGTGCATATGCACTAACATCAGGATGTAACTGGGCAGATGTCACTGTATTCATTAATTACAGCATTTACATGACAACTCTGCTCATCTAAAATGTCTTGAGAATGCAATTTTATATATATTTATAAAACAAGGAAAGCTGCATTAGAAGTGCAAGGAGTGCAAATGTTAGTTCTTGGCAAAGAATAGAGGAACACTTTTTTTTAGGAGAGAAGTTAGTTCCGTAATCTTTGAAATGGTAATGCAGGTCAATTAGAATTTTTATTACTATTGCAACAGGGCTTACATATTGACATTTTAATAGCTCCAGAATTACAAATCAGTGAATCAGTGCTGGTGAGAGGAAGGAATACAAATCTGTCTGAACTTCTGGCATTGCCAAGTAGTAAAACTAAACTGGCATTTTCCATGGATTTTTTTTATTATTATTATAGTCATAACTTTAAAGTTATATGCAAAAAGTTTCCATTGTAATATGCCTAGTAATAAACCCAGCAGTCACAAAGCTTATGCTGGAAATTTCAATAGATCTATTATGTCCAAAAATAGAAGTATTTCTAAATAACAAAATGTTTATAAATAACAAAGTTCAGTTCTGTTCATCACTGGAAAACTTTGCCTGATTTTTGAGTACTTCATAATATGAGCTCTTTTTAAGAACTAAAAAGGCAAATTTAAATAAAAGTATTAAGAGATTTCTAACACAATTTCCCTGTAAGTTCCTGAGCTATCGAGTGGGATAAATCAAAACTAATAAATCTGAAGATCTAACTGAGGATATTTAGACTGTAATTTACCATTAGAATTAAACCTTAATTTTTTAAAGAATGCTGTGCATGCTGTATGTGGTATTTCCAACCGGTTACCAGGTTGAGGCAAGCATTGCTAATACTGCTGACAAGTTATGCTATTAAAGATGGGCTGTGCTTCCTATTGCATGCAATACACTGACACTATACTTTCTTTCCTTTCCTTTTCTCCTGTGCCATGCTTGCTGTGTAGCAAATGGAATCTCTTGCAGTAAGTTGAAGTTCTTTCATATTCTTTGTCCATCCATAGATGGACTAATTCACCCCAATTTTACTGTTTTACTTCTAAGCATGTTTTCCTTTTTCGTTATAATTTCCCTTTAGAATACGTGGTTCTACATGTAGTGACTGAAATAATTTACTAAGGTGTGCTTTGTGAAATCTAAAACAACTGTGCCAAAATTCTGACACCTTCATATGCTGTTTTAAATGGTCATTTACATAAATGTTTAAAAATCAAGCCTTTGAATGGCTATAATATGCTGGAGTGGAAGATAAAATTTGTTGCTATTTTAAAATTCATAATTTTCAATTTATCTTGATGAAAAAATACAATTTATAGTTGACAGTCATGTTTCAAATTGATTTTGTTTATATGTTGATGTATAGTTTCACTACTATTGGTTTCTGATACTTACTCAGGAAAAAAAAAAATGGAGTTGCTAATGTGGTAACTAAATGCTGAGTGAGTCAAACTTGAGTCTTCAATTTGACCTTAGTTTGTCTTCATTCAGGTTAGCAGCCAGAAGGGTGAAACTGAATTCTGTTCTCCAAGGACTAAAAAAAAAACCAATGTGTTTTATGCCAAGTTATCATGAGAGGGTTTTTTTTTTTAATTATGTTATACCATGTCCTGGGTTTCAGTTAATTTTTAACTCTCTGACAACTTCAAGTACTTATGTGTGTTTAACTTGTTTAACTGCTACATAGTGTTGCCAGTTCTCCAAAACTTGAATAGCGTGAATATGATCCCCACTGGAGAACCTTGAGCTGGGTCCAGACTGGTGAAGAGGGGAGGAGGAAGGAGCCAGCATGTGTCCCTGGGCTGGCATTGGGGTCACAGGGTTGGCCCCTTCCCTGGCCAGGGTGCCAGCCAGCCCTGAGCATGCCTGAGCTTGGCTCAGGAGAAGACAGAAGCCAGAGCCATCTCCAGGAGGTTGTATCTAAACAGTCACTCTTTATTTTGGGAGAAGGGTTAGCCACGCAGACGCAAGCTTGGCAGTGCTCTGTGGCCTCAGTTACAGAGAACAGCCTCTGGGCAGGTTTATTTATCTGGCAGCATCCCTCATCCCCTACCTCTTCATTCTCTTGGCCACCCATAGGTCTTGTCCCTGCCCACAAGTCAGCTCTGTCCAAGCAGGTCGTACACACATTCCCTTTGTCCCACCGTGGATCTGCTGAGCCTTCCTTCAACTCCTGAGGGTCTCTGCTGTCATGTCAGTTCTGGTGGGATTCCTCCCTTCAATTTGGGGCAGGAACACTCTGACCCTCAGAAGGACACGAGCTCTACCTGGCTTTGGCAGGGCCCGTAGCTGACTGCTCATGGCTGGGTAATTGGTGTCCACCCCTCTCTGATGAACAAAGCTGAAATTTGCCAAAGAACCTCCTTTTTGACCTCAGCCCCTTAGCCCTGGCTGGCTGGTACAGAAATTTGGGGAACTGGAACACTGAAGATAAGGTTCTAATTTTGGCTTATTAATAAAAACCCTGGCACTTAATGTTGAACCATATGTAAATAAACACTTCAGTCAAACTAACATTTATAATGTTTTTAAAGTACTTTTTATTAGTATTTGTGCTGGCATTTGCACAGATCCCAGTTCAGCAAACAGCTGAAGTACTTGATGGTAGCTAAGCATGTATGAAGTGTTTTAAGGAAGCAGAGGCATTAATAATTAATAGCTGCTGCTTCTTTTCTGCCATGTTTGGCATGAAACTCTGCTCTAGTTCCTCTAGGCAAATGGAAAGACCACCGAGCCCACCCTTGGTCACTGTGTCTGTAAGAGAAGACAAATCAAATATGGTTGGGAGTCTGTAAGGCTTTCCAGCCAAAGGGTCAGGAGGCCTCCTGACTTGTATTAATACTTGCAAAATTGTCACTTCTGTAATTTGCCAAAGATTAAATATTGCTCCCTGCCCCACCCTGATCTGGCTGTGGAACTATGAGATTCCCCCTTGTGGTAGACACATGGATACCAGGACCATGAACATATTAACTTGGTTTCACTGATATAGATGTGCCCATCAGATGTTACTTCAGTGTGTCTGACACCTTCCATGTGGTGCTGCACATTGGACTGAAAGAAACAACTTAATATTCATAGAACAGTATCTACTTAATCTAGGAGCATAAATTGTAGAAGCCCGATGTCCTCCTACATGTTAAACTCCATCCATCTGTTGTACAGCTTCTTCACGATGGTGGCAAATCCATGAGCTGAGGTTCAAGCTGCAGAGCTGGCATTTCCTCCTGGCTGGAGTTACTGCCTCTCCTCCTCTCCCCTCAGAGAGGCCGGCAGGAGATTTGACGGTCTTGGACAACTGCTTCATTGCTTCTCTCTTGGATTTCCATCCTCTCAGAAGAGGTCTTTGACCATTTCTGAAGTTTTTAGAGAGTGTTATGTTCTATGAAGCAAAGTAATTTCCTCCATATTCTGCCTCTGCTTTCCAGCTGCAAACTGGAGACAGTGAAGCTAACCTATATAAACTGCTTTGAGGTTGATGCTGACGTGTGCTACTTGAGAGCTAGCCATCATCATTTTGATTTCCAATGCCATATATCACTTACCTGCAGAAGAATGTTACTTGTTTTCTGAAACAGTATATGATCTTACTTCAGTAAAATAATGGTTTTTGAGAACTGAGCTGTCTCGGTGTGGTTTATTAGTTATTGAAAATTATCCTGGCTCACTGATCTTTATTATTTCTTCTCCTACAAATCTTTCCTTAGCAATTGGAACTGTGTCAGAGATTATATAAACTGCACTTCCAGCTGCTGTTGCTTTTTCAGTCCTACTGTAAACTTATCGGACAAGTGCATGAAGTCAGTTCCATGCCAGAGGTACGTAACAAACTACAAAGTCCTACACTGAAAATACCACTTTACTTTCATGTACTTATTTTTCTTTTTATGGACTTACACCAAAGATTACACTATTTCAGCTTGAATATAAATCTGCATACAAAACGTTTCAATATACCAGCGTCCACATTAAAGTATAGTCAAGATGCTGTATTTTTTGTAATTGACTGTACTTTCAGCAACTAGGATATTTTATACATTCAGTCGTCAAAAGTCATTTTGGTCAGTGCTAACAAGCTAGAATGATATATGAAATCTTAACTTTACTCACACACTTTACATATATGGAGGGCTCACACTGTGTGAACATCTGCAAATGATTTTTTTAAATTTTAATTGAGGCCTTAATTTTTTAGGGAAAATGAGCCTTCTTCATACACACAAAAAATATGCTTTTCCTAGATCATGACTGATTTTATCTGAACTTTGTGAAGACACTTTTAGACCAGGAGAACTTGTTAGCATGACAATAACAACATAATTTGTTAAATTAACCTTAATATGGATGCAAAATTAAGGTTTTTGCTGTAATAATGTATTGTAATTCCCGGCCATATAAACTGTCTCTATTGCCTGTGCATTATACTAGAAATGTCTGCAGCAGTTTTTGACAAACAGCTATGAAACGGTTTTGCATCCTCTCAGACCTGAGCAAGCAAAGGTGTGTGGTGTAGAACTACTTTGTATTTTGACTGCAAGTGTAATCCCTGGTCTTTTTCTCTGGATAAACAAATCAAAATCAGATTAATGTTTCCAAAGAGTATTTAGCCTGTTTTCAATATGTAATTAACTAAACACCTTAATGTCCTGAGGCTTTTTAATTCTGTGATTTTTACAAGCTTTTTTCTTTAAATATCTTTGACACAGCACACTATTGCTTTTGACCCAAATAGCTTTCTGGCTTTAGATAAATCTACATCTCTTATTTTAAAAAACACTTCACAAGAACAATGCTCTTAGTCAAGTTTATTTTTAGCAATTGCATAAAATATGTAGTATTTTGAAATATCTTTGTAGCGATGACTTTAAGTTGAATGGTCGTCATTTAAGGAAATATCATAAAATAACTTACCGTTCCATATATACTTTTCTCCTGATAAGGTATCTATATTTAAACTATCGAGAGGTAGAAGTTATTGTACTTCGCTTGTAGCTGTAAAACAAAATTTCAAGCTATAAAATGTATTTTATGACAGATTCTAGTGGTTTACAGATTCTCTATAAATGGAAATGGTTTGTTTTATCACGTGCTGTAGCAGCACAATGAGTTTGAACGCTTATTGTGTCTTCAGGAACTGTTCTGAAGGATGGCTCGTAATGTGACTGGGCTGTTGACCTTTAAGAGAAGACAGGACAGCAGGCATCTAGTGTTTTCTAAACTTTTCTATTGTGATATGAAAAAAGTAGCAGGGGTGAAAGATAAAAGATTGTTTAGATGTAGTTTTGCATTTTAGCAAGCCAAAAATACAGCATAGGGTTAAAGGAAGCAGAAAGCTTAAAAATCTGTAGTTTGTGTTTTCCTTATATTGTAGAGAGCACAGAGATCAAGAAATATCCTTGTGTTGAAATGGGGTCTTTTCCATAACATGTACATACAATACAGTAGTAAGAACGAACTTGAAACACCTGCTCCCTTTGGGGCCTATGGAGAATGAAAATACCCATCTCTCATCTCTTTCCTTGGAACAGCTGTTGAATATGTCAAGAGAACTGAGCGAGTTGAAGAAAAATCTTAAGGAAGCTACTGCTGCCATCGCAGCTGAGCCTCCAGTGGTGGAATCTGAGCCCATGTTCAACTCTACGGAAGCAGCTATTCAGTCCATGCTGGAGTGTTTGAAAAACAATGAACTTGTTAAAGCCGTCCGACAAATAAGAGAATGCAGGCAAGTTCTGCTGCATGGCTCATATTAGACTTTCCTGTTATGAGAAAAGTATGCATTTAGTATCTTCCTAACTTTATACTAAATATAATGTGCTGAGTCGGCACAGTTAATGTTCCAACAAGGTACATGGGGGAACTGATATAACTAACTTCTGTAGGGGTGTGCTGCAAGTAAAGATATCAAATCAGTAATACAAAGATGTACACATGCAACAGTGAAGATGTTTAAGTGCATTGTGTAGATCACAAGGACTTCTGTGAAGCTCTTAAGAATCTTTCTACAGAGCTAATTCCTTACAGGTGTATGTCACTGTCACCAGCTAACATTCAGCCCAGTTTCACTCTCACTGATTAAAATGAGTTTTCTTAAGCTTTTTTTTTCCTAGATAATAGGAATTGTGCTTTTGTGTGATTTCTGTGCCCAATACTAGAGTCTGAGTAACAAATGAGTAGCATAAAACAGTGAGTTGCTTTTGGCTGATAAGCGTGAGCAAGTCAGTTCTCCTGCTAGAGTTCTCCATCACCTAGTTTCCATGTGTGCTAATAAACCCATAGTGATACGGATGTTCTTTTCCTGTTTGCAGGATTTTGTGGCCCAATGACATCTTTGGAAGTAGCTCTGACGACGAGGTCCAGACACTACTGAACATTTACTTCCGTCACCAAACGCTGGGTCAGACGGGCACCTATGCACTGGTGGGCTCCAACCAGAGCCTGACTGAAATCTGTACCAAACTGATGGAACTGAACATAGAGATCCGCGACATGATTCGCAGAGCTCAGAGTTACCGGGTCATCAACACTTTTCTTCCAGACTCCAGCGTTTCCGGCACAAGTCTCTGACAGGACTCTTGTCCCCTCTTCCAAGCTGGGAGTGCTGCCCTGTTGGACTGAGGTGGCTCGATGTCTTCTCAGCCTTACAAAGGTTTGGTCAAACTGTACTCACTCTTGTTACATTTAGGATTTCTTCTAAAAAGAGATGGGCTGAACTTCAAATGTGTAGCAATACTGTAAGGACAAAGGTAACATAGAGCATCCAGGACAACATCCTTTGTTCTCTGTTGCACAATAATCAGTTGGCATTTCACTGAGCAACTGCAACTCACTACTGAAGAAGTGACTTCCATTGCATACCAAAGCCTACTACACTGAACAATACTTCCTTTCTAGCAAATTAATTTTAGGTTGGCAAAAGTGCAATGTTTCCTTCACAAAATAATATTTTTTTGTTAAAAGAAAAAACTTGTACATTTTTTCCTTTTTTTTTCTCTTATTTGGTTGAGTGAAAGATGGGCAGAATGAAGCTGGCCACAGAATCTCGCAAACTTGTTGGTCAAAAGCTGAGAGCCTGTGTATATGAAACAAATTGTAAATGGACTACAGTTTAATGTACACTGTAATTAGAATATGATTACTGTATCTCAAAACAACGAGCTGCTATGAAGTACATTTCCCAATGTTACTAGGCTACTGTCTCTGAAGGTACTGGATCATATTGCAGAGGTCTGTTCTTAGGCCCCCAAGCATCATGAATGGTCTTGGTAGATTCTCTTTTTTTTTTTAAAGGACTTTGGCTGCTTTTTACTAGAAGGTTGCTTTTATGAATATATTTATACTATTAAAGGATGGTTGATCTAATTTAATTTGCCATTTTGTAGGAGAAAGTCCCATCACAGAGTCAAATCTTTTGAACTGTTATGCATGCATATTTTTATTTAATATAAATTTTGAGTATAAAAAGTAAAAATATTAACGTGAAATGCAAGTTCTCATGATAAGTTTCTTTAAAGAGGTCTTATTTTATTTGTAATGTATATATGAAAGTCATACCTGTACTTTTTTTCTTACATTTAACTGCTGTCCAGTGTTAAATGTATGCATGTAAATCTGTTGCACATCTGAGACACCTTTATTCTGACAACTATGTAACTTATTCACTCTGTAAATACACTTACCGTTTTTGTGAAGTAACTTTGGTTGATATTTGGATCAGTACATCCATTTAACTAAAATATAAAAGTCATATATAATCACAAAAGAGTATGTGCTTGTGGTGAAGGCTGTGTATTGTCTGAATCTATACTGTTGCGGATGGTGTCAATGATCGGCAGGCCCCAAAAGACGCCTTCATTATTTATAGTGTTTGTTACACTGAAAGAAACCAGTGAGAAATATAAGGAATTTTTGGTCAGTCTGTGTAGTTACAACTCAACCAGGAAGAGAACATTGACTAGAGCGGTTTTGTAAATGAAAAAAAGAGAATCCAAAATGGACCTGAAGGTTTGTTTCTGTTAAAAACATCAGTAATGGTCCTATTAGTTCCAGTGTTGGGTTTTGGTGGTTTTTTCCTCACACTAAAGGTAAAAGAAAAGCTGTCCAGCCTGCCCTAATCAGCCTCAGCTTTAAGAATCCAGTGAAACCCTCTCCCCTTCACCCATTTTTCATTTTCAAAATGCCTGCACAATTTTACATGGATCTTGAAAAACACATATTAATGCATAAAAGGGATGGGACTGACTTCTTGTACAGCTTTTCTGATTTTGCAGTTCACAGAGCTCTGCAGCATAGACGTAGTTGCAGGACAAAATAGATGCAAGGCAAATAATTTCCAAAAGAAATGCCGTTCATCACACAGCTATTTTTCCGAGTAAAATAATCCACAATGGTTAAAGTCTTTAAATTTCAGTTAGGTATTTCAGTTAGGTATTTCCCTTTTGAAAAATATTCAGAACTGTAATTGGGGTGGTCTGCAAAAAAATGTAGTGCTTGGTGAAAGATGAGATCTGCTCTGTCACTTGGAAAATTCATGGACATTTTACAAATCATGGAATCACAAGAAAATTCAGGTTGGAATGGACCTGAGAAGGTCATCTAGACCAGCCTCCACTTTGAAGCAAGGTCAGCCATGAGATCTGATGAGGTTACTCACGCCTTTGTCCAGTCTGGTCTTGAAAACATTGAAAGATGGAGAATGCACAGCCTCCCTGGACAACCTGTTCTACTTGACTGTCGTCATGGTGGAAAAGCTTTTCCTTTATCCAATCTGCATCTATCTTGCTTTATCTTACGCATGTTGTCTCTCGCCCCACTCCCATGATTCACATTGAAGGGCCTGGCTCCATCTATCTTCAGTAACCATACCCTGACAGGCTGTTAGGTCCCCCTGAAGTCTTTACTTCTTTCTTCAGGCTGAATAAACCCAGTTTCTTCAACTTCTCCTCACAGAGCAAGTGCTCCAGCCCTGTGACCAGCTTGATGTCCTCCACAGAACTCCTTACAGCATCTTTCTCATATTGAGAGCCCAAAACTCGATATAGTAATGTAGATGTGGTGTAGTAAAGGGGAACAGGGGCTTCCCCTGCTCCACTGGCTCTGCTTCTGAGCAGACAGCCCAGGATGTTGTTGCCACCCTTTGGTGCCAGGGCCCACTGGCAACCAAGCCCCCAGGGCCCTTTCTGATGAGCTGCCCCCAGCCAGGCAGTCTCGTCTGGGTCACTGCAAAGGGTTGTCCCCATCCAGTGGCAGGAATTTCCTCTTGTCCCTGCCAAATATCACAGGGCTCCTGTTGGCCCATCCCTCCAGCCAGCTGAAATCTTTCCAAATGGCAGCACTGCCCTCAGCTGCATTGGCTGGTCCCCTCAGTTTGGTGTCACCTACAAACTCGACAAGTGCTCCGTTGCCTCTTCCAGGTCACTGGTAAAGACGTTGAACAAGACAGGTCCCAGGAGAGACCATCTGCTGTAGTCACCATTCTTCAGGTAGTGTACAATCCTTTGAGCAACTTAATTCAATTGGTCCTCCACCAAGTATGAAAACCTCCAGAGGTTCCTTCCAACTTAAAGTATTCTATGATTTGTCACAGATACAACAAAACCCATGATGTAACCATCCAGGTTTCTCAGCATCATTTCTAAACTTCAGGTATGATAGAAATCACTATATTCTTAACCAAGCCTTACCAAAGCTCTAGGACATCATGAACCACAGTAGTGACCCACTGTGTTTCTACAACACCAGTGCTTTAATTAGGATTTTTCTGACAACATCTTGTCTCCATGAGAGTACATTTGGCTACTCCTTTCAGTCATATTTAAGCCACCTACCCTGGAGATACCTTACACAACCAGAAAGCTGCTGAAGATTCTTTATTTGAATCGGGGACATGGGGACTTTTCTATCTATTCTGAGACACATTTAGTCAGGAGAATTTGTTACAGTCTGTCACAGAAACAGCAGCTCAAAAGGTTTTTCTCCTCCTCTCCCAGAAAACATGCACATGTTACACTTCTCCTTTATATCTTACATAGTCTTCAATTACCAAACTGTTTTTAGAGGTTTGGGTGGGTTTGTGTTGGGGTTTTTTGTTTGTTTTTTCCATACATTTGACAGAGGCAGCAGGAAGACACACTTGCAGATCCATAACCCACACTTTATACTCCAGAATATTTATTCAAATCTTCCAAGCTAGTTGGGGTTAAATGACAGAAGGAAGAACTTGCTATCACAGTTTTAATCTTCACATCCCCTAAAGGTATACTGAAAACAAAACCTGTTTTCTTTTAGGAAATCAAACACATTCTGTTTCCTTCCAGCTATACTTTCCTCTTTCATCACAGCAAGATGGAACTAATGGGGTAACAAACTAGTGCAAACTTTTGTTTGAGCTTTATTCACAGCATATATACAATTAAGTTAAATACTTTATAAATAATACAAAACTCATTATCCATTATCCAATGCCAGGTCAAAAGCCTAAGGTCAAAACGTTGAAAAACTGACAAAGTACAAAGGTCAAAACAGAAAAAGGCACACAGATCAGACAATGTACTTGAAGCTGTAAGTGTTATCACAGGACAGCCTCTTGCCTTTGCAGCGGCCACAAAGTTCTTGGCGATGAGGTCTTTTGAGATCAATGTGTCTCTTCTTCTGAGGGCAGGAACAACGAGTCTTTGAACAGGTCTTAAGAAGCAAGACATTTTATTAGTAGTAGATCAAAGGTGCTTACTTCACATTAGACTGACATCTAGTTTTCCTTAATCATAGCAACACACTTGGGCTGATACACTGAAAGAGCTCGTGTGGTAAAACCCCAGTGGAGTTAAACCGCAAGAGCCTTCTCACCTAGAAGCACATGTAGCTTGGCATAACACAGTATGAACAGAAAACCATTGCTGTGAGCCGTGAGTAGGAGGAGGGAGTCCTATCCTGTTACAGCTTTCCCAAATAACATTTCCTATAGCACTTTGATGAAAGGAAGGTCTCCTCCAGATAAAGTCAATATCTAATTCAGCAAGTGTAAACTATGAGAGTATAGGACAACCTCTTGCAATCTTACCAGGATACAGAAATCTACAATTTACCTGGCACTGGATTGCTTCCACTCGATAGGGATTAAAGCCCTTTTGGCATTTGCGACACAGCTGCTTGAAGTACACCTGAAAAAAAGAAAGTTCTCAGTTACTATAGAGACCTAGAGCGTTCAGTACAGGTACCTAAATTTGTGCCAAAACATCTGATTTGTCACAAATTTTATGCCATTATTACAAGTCTCGGGAGCAATAAATGACTTGTGAACTACCTTGTTGCTTCCAGAAATGCACCACACATAAGCACTCTCCCATCGGGTCTTGCAGTCTTTACAGTGGAAATAGCCATACTTCTGCTCCAGAAACTGCAGAGAGAAGTTCACTGAGCAACCTGCAGCATCACAAGAAGCCCCAGCCCAGCTCCCTCATTACACCAGTTTGCACAGGGAGGAGGCTCCACTGGTGCCAGAGCAACCCCAGCTGCAAGCACAGCCCTGAGCAGGCGGCCCGGGTGGGGACCACCGTGCGTTTTACTGCCCAAGGGCAGATTTCTCTCCAACCTCCTGCACGGTTTTCCCCCACACAGCCCCCTGTTGCCCAGAGCAGGCTGCACCATGTCCCAGCCTCTCCTCACTGCACACCTGGAAGGCAGCTCGCCGCCTGGGGGCTGCAGCCTTCTCCTGTGGTGTCTCTGCCGTCTCCTCACTCAACAGAGCAGCCTCCGCCTGGCCCTCCTGCTGCTCTCCGCCACCATCCTCCGCCTTCTGCTCCTTGGGGGTCGCTTCACACGCCTCGTCCTTCTCTCGGGGTCCGGTGGCCTCAGGCAGCGTGAAGAGCCGGCGGTCCAGCACGGGCGAGTAGAGGGCGAGCTGCCCGCGGATGCGGAGCGCAGCGGGGCTGAGCGGGGGGCTGAGCGGCAGCAGGCGCGGCCCCAGCGAGCACTGCACGGCGGCGTCAGCCCGCAGGTTCACCTGCACGCCCACCTCCTTGGTGTTGGCGCGGCGCAGCCGCGGCATCAGCCCCGGGCTCACCTGCGACAGCAGGGCCTGGAACTGCGCCCGCCGGTAGCTGTCCAGGTACTCGGAGGGCATGGGGGTGAGAGGCCCCCCGAGGAACGGGCTGATGCCGCTGCTCTTGCTTTGCTTCCAGCTGGGCTGCTTCACCGCCGGCTCCCTGCTGCGGCTCGGCGTGAGGCTGCCCCTGAAGCTCTGGTACTTGCCGAAGGGGGGATAGACAAAGCTCTCCATGATCACAACCGCAGAAAAGTCAGTCCTGGTTGTCTCCCTGCCCTGCCTTTATCTTAGCTGCAGAGCTGCGGCTAATTGATGGGGAAATTGGCCCCCGCCCGTTGGGGCAGCTGGGGGGAGGGAGGGTTGATTGCAAGGGGAGGGCTGCGGGGCTGCCCTCACCTCGGCTCCCAGAGCTCATTCCTGAGGGGTGAGCTGGAACAGGGGCTGATGTGTTTCCCGGGATGTGCTGTGGGAGGCCCGGACATGCCGACCACGAAGCCCCTGTTCCACCACCAGGTACAGGATTTCCCTTCCTCCCCTCGTTAAGATCTTCGTAGAAGGTCAGGGCCCTGCAGCTCTTGCTCTGCTCGGGGAGGCCTTCACCTGTGCTTTTGGGTAGGAAATGCAGGCACAGGGCTGAATGTAAATCAGTGACGATCTTGACAGAGCTGTGTAAACCCTGAGAAGTAAACAGTGCTCAAAAAGTAGCACATCTCTGCAAGACCCTGGGAAGATTAATAGATGTAACTCGGCTGTAGCTGGGACACCCACAGCTTTCATAGTGAAGGGAAGTCTGCTTGCTCACAGCTCCTTCTGTTCGTGGTCTCAAAAGAAAGAAAAGGGAAGTCAAGAAACTACGGAAGCCCAGATAAACTGGGCACCCACCAGACAACTGAGCAAACAATGCAGGCAATTACATCTCTCAAAAGAAGTCTTTATTGGTATTAATAGGTCTGAGCATCTCCATTGCCCAGTTACTTGGGTACTGTTTACATGCAGCTTTTCTACCAACTGTATTGGTTTAGGGAAAGATGGTATAAACTTCAGTTTGTAGAACACTCGAATGGAAAAGTTATACTACGAAAAGTGGCTTAATACCTCTATAATGAAATTAATTTTAGCAATACAAGCACTTACATATTAGACTAATACTCCTTCTTTCATAACTATATAACTTTAGCTCAATTCTAAGGTAATATAGTTAAAATAATACAATTAAATAATCTAAACTGTGCATGTGAGTCTTTAGAGACTGCAGAATCCCCAAACCCCTGGACCTGCTGTGGTGTGAAATAGTTCCTTTGCATGACTCCTCACTATCTTTATCAAAGCATTGAATTATAAAATTCAATGGGCCAGCAAGATATGGGCTGGAGAAGACCTGGCAGGGATGATGTCTTTAAACGTTCACAGCATATTTGAGAAAGATGCTTTCAAGTGTCTGAAGTAAGAAACAACATGTTTTAAGGAATAAAAAACAAGTTAAGATTCAGGAAACACATTCATCACAGTTAAAGATGGGTCAAGGCTCCATGTTATGCTTGGGTTTTCAAAGCACAGCCTGTATCAACTCAAAGCAAAAACAGGGTATCACGATGACCAAGTTAAAACTTATGACTGCACTGTGGCTGCAAAAAAGAATAAGTTGTTTGGGTGCTTTGAGAGGGAGTGGGAGGTTAAATTGGAAACTACATGCCACCATTCCTAAACACGTTAAGGCTTCCTCCAGAATACTTTGAGAAGAACCCGTTACTGCACCCCTCCTGGACAATGCAGGATTAGAAGTCAAAGAAGTTTTCCAGAAGGAGGAGGATGGAAAAATTATTGTGTAAAGAGACACTGAAAAAGGTGACTGATGAGGATGTAGGTGGTGTGATAAAACTGTGTAATATAAGGACAGGTATGGAGAGGTAGGAAGAAACCCCTTTATAACACAAGAGCAGATCAACATCCAGCTAAAATGACAGATGGTTAACTCAAAATTAGTAATAGGAAGAATTTTCCACCTAGCTTGAAGTTATGGGCACCACACTATGAATATGATATTAAGCGACTAGAGAGTGTCCAGAAGAGGGCTACTAAGTTGGTGAATGGTTTGGAGAGAAGCCGTATGAAGAGCAGCTGTAGTCATTTGGTTTGTTCAGCCTGGAGGAGAGTGAGGGGAAACCTCACAAGCTTCCTACAGCTTCCTCACAAGGGGAGGAGGAGGAGCAGGTGCTGGTCTCTGCAGTGATCAAAACCCAAGGGAATGGCAGGAATATGTGCCAGGGGAAGTTTAGGTTGGACATTAGGAAAAGGTTCTTCCCCCAGAGGGTGGTGGAGCACTGGAACAGGCTCCCCAGGGCGGTGTCGCAGCCCCAAGCCTGACAGTGTTCAAGAGGAGACTGGACAACACCCTCAGACACATGGTTTGAACTGTGGGGTTGTCCTGTGCAGGGACAGGAGTTGGACTTGATGATCCTTGTGGGTCCTTCCAACTCAGGACATTCTATGATTCTATGATCTTATGGACTCATTGCTGAGGCAAAGAACTTTTATCAAGAGCCAAAATGGGAATGGACTTATATGTGGAGGATACTACTATTCTCTTTAACATCAGCAACCATAATAATTTCATGTGTCAAGGCCCACAGAACCACCCAGCTAAAAAGATGAGGTTGTGGCTGCCGCAGGCACTGACAGCACTGCTCCTCACTCTGACTCCTGTAGGCTTTTTCTAGGACATTGGTGTTAACTGCTGTTAAACAGTAACTTGGAACATGCCGGCCTTGGATATGACAATTCATTTCTCGCGTGTGTAGGGTTGTATGACTGAAAGAAGCTGGCTGACATCTGGCCCGGGACACTCCCATTTTGTAGTGCGAGAAATCCGCCATGGAGGAGAAGCACTTACACGAGCCCTTCCACCGCCTCCGGCTACTTCGCCCCAAATCTCTTCGCCCCAAATCTCTTCGCCCCACATCTCTCCGCCCCTCGCTCTGCTTCCTGTCCCTCCGGCGCGCGCAGGGCGGGGCTGAGGGAGCGAGGGGCCGCCCCGGCGCGCTGCGGGAGGCGGCGGTGCCCGTTACACCGCCTCCTTGCCGTGACGTGCGGCCGCGCAAGGCGGGAGCGGCGGCTGCTCCCAGTGCGCAGACGCCGGGGGGCGTGTTGGCGCCAACCTTCGAACGCGGCGGCAGCGGCGCTGCCCCCTCGCTCCCCCGCCTGCTCCGCCGGCTCTGCGGGGGAGGCCGCGATGCCGCGGGAGGTAAAGGCCCGGCCCGAGGAGTTGCCCCTCGCGTGGGTCGGCTCTGGGGGGTAACTCCGCCGGGGGGGCCCTCCCGCTGCCGCCCCGCTCCTCATAGCCAGCGCGGGGCCTGCGGTTACTGGGCGGGGGGCGGCGCGTCTGCTGAGGCCCCGCGGGGCGCCCCGGGGCCGGCTCTGCGGGCAGCGCCCCGTGCGCGGGGGTTTGCCCGGCGGGAGCTTCCCCTCACGGGAGGCGGCGCGGACAGGCCGCTTGGTCCTTTAAAACGTGCTTCTGAGGTAGTTCTTAATTTCGTGATTTTCTGTCTTGGCCTGTCTTTCCCATCCGTCTGGTAAGGCAGAGTGTGTAAAGCGGCCGTCATGTGGGAAACTATAGTGGAAGCAAAAAATGTGTTAAAATAAATCGAAAAGTTTCTGTGGCAGCCTTCCTTATACCTGTTTTTAATACCATAGTGGAACTGGCAGTGCCTCCTCCACTTTAAAGCAACTTTAAATCAAATTCTTGGCACATAAGTTGTAGTGGTTGTAAGATTTTGTATATAATACTATATATTCTATTCGAATATAAAGCAATGAGTGTGGATTTTTTACTTACATTTAAAATACCTCAGAAGTGCTCTGCCTGTTACACCTTTATTTTTCTTCCATATTTCCTTAGTATTTGTGTGCTCTTCTTGTCATTTTCATACCATGTTCATCATTGCAGTGTTTGAACACACACATCACAGTCCTAAAGCTAAAGAGTTTTGGTTAAGACACACCTACTAAGAAATGCTGGAAAGCAGGGTTAAGGCTTGCAGCCCCAGAACATTAGAGTGACACCATGTGAAAGTATTTTCTTATTTCTCAGGTTTTTCAACAACTGTTCCGGTAGTGTTATGGATAAGAAAATGGCTTACAGCCCTGTGGAAAGACCGACCTTCTTTGAAATGTTTAAGGCACATTGCAGTGAATCAGGTACAGCTTCTTTGCAGTAAATAATTTTTGTTAGGGTTGCTCCCCTAGACGTGGGTATTTTATGCACATCTGCTGTGTGTTCCATAGAAAAGCATTCTGCAACTCCTTAGATGCTATTTTTGCCCCAAATCTGTACTTGCTAATATCTACTTTTTAATGTGTTTCTATTTTTTTTTTGTATCTTTTTTCATAATGTGTGCTCAGTTACTTTTTGGTACTTGTGTTCTAGCTTTGGTCTCCTTATGTAACCACATGCAGACCAGGTGTAGTCTTTTGCCAAATGTACCTATAGCAGTATTATTTATTAATGTTAAAGGAACCTGTTTGATTTACCAAACTGAGTAAAATAAGGTATAAACTAAAAGCCTGAAGTATCATTTCAGTTTCAAATAAACTGGATATTTATCTGCTTTTTGGTTAATTTTGCTAACGGTCTGAGAATTTGGGCAGGCATTCTTTATACTCTGTGGGTATCTGAGTTCAAAGCTATCTACAAACCAAGTAAACAGAACTATGACAATGGAAGGAGCAATGTGATTTGTTGCCAGCATTTAAATGTCTGATGTATTTTCACATCCTGCATGGAGGATTGTTTCTTACTTTTCATGTGGTTTTCTGTATGTTTTTCTTTATAGACTTAGGGCCTATCAGCCTCAACTGGTTTGAAGAACTCAGTGCAGAAGCACCACCATATGAGTCTAAATTGTTAGGAGAACTTGATGGTCCCCCTGGCTGGCTTGATCAAACTTCTTTTAAAACTCCAAGGGCCAAACTTTCCACATACAGTCAGCTAGCATCAACTCCACTTATTTTTAAAGAACAAAATACGATATTGCCACCATATTCTTCTCCTGGAAAAGAACTGGATCAGAAAAAAACAGAAGCAAGTGAGTAATTTTCTTTTTTTTTCTTTTTTTTTTGTCGTCTTTTTTTCTTTTTAGTGGTAGTTAAAGGCTGCTTGTGCCCTCCAGAAGCAGGAGGCTTTTTAAAAACCTTTTGTTGTTGTAGCTGACGATTATTTATGTAATAGATAATACTACTGCAGAAATTCTGTGCCTAAAAAGCTTATCTTGGTAGGCTTCTGAAGACTGCCTACAAAAATGCAGAATTAATCTTAATAATGAATTCAGCTTTGCAATAAACTGGTAATGCATATGCAAAGTTCCCTGTGGTAGGATAATGTCATGGTCCTAATACACTAAATATTGTTAATATAAGGAGATAATGAGCTTATTAGTATAACCTGTCAAGTAAGAATCAGTGAATTTTTTTGGCAGTCTGATTTTTGTTTTATGCAAAATCTCTGAAAATATTTTAAACAGAGAGAACGACACTTATCATGCTGCATTACGAGGTGATCTGTAGGGCATTCCTTAACCTTTCTTAGAAAGATTTAGAAGAGCTAAGCTCTTTGAATTAATAAAACTGTGAGTCAGTTACACTTTTCCATTTGGGAACAAGGAATTCTACCACTTATGAGGTACTTCTCATTGCATTATTTCCAAATCCCAAGTACGTCATGAAAGTACATGTCACTCTGCTTGGTTTTGATGTACCTGTAAGGCATAGTACCAGTTCTCCTTGGAAAGAGACAAGAATGTTTTCTACGGAGAATGTATGCAAGACTGTGTGTAAGAATCTTTTCTATGGAAGAATATCTAACCCCATTCCTGCAATATTTGAGCATCTACTCTGTGCATGCCGTCCTAACAATAAGATAAGCTTTTCTAAACAGATTACAGACAAACACAAGACTCCCTTTATCACCAGAATCATTTTTAGATCCTAAAGCAAAGACTTTAAAGGTGTAGGACTGTGCTACTGTTCAAATACATTTTATAACTTCACTTCCATACAATATTGCTACTTTGCTTTTTCTTAAGTTTACTGCTGAACTTCCACTCAACTTAGCTGAGAACATGTTTCTTCTAAATTTAGCTATTTGTATTTTTACAGTGTTAAGTCCCTACTGAATTCTTGGTAGCAGTTCATAAGTTGCAAACAAAGGAACCTTATGATTCTTCTGTTTCAAAATAGTTACTTTTGTTCTGTGTTAGTGCATGCAGATGTTTGTACACACTCCCTGTGGAAGGGAAGACAACTATTACTAGAGTTTCTATGTAGTTCCCTGTGGCTGGCCCAAGATCTTTTTCTTCTGGTTTTCTTGGTTAGAGCCAGCTAACTTGAGTTTTCCTTCTTGTGAAAACGAAAGCATGGATGAAGCTGTTGGATTTCACCTTGGTATGATACTGGGTTGCAGCTGTGCTCAGCATGTGGACTCAGGAACTCAGAAGCAGAGAAATGCAGAAAACTAGGTGTCATGTCTGATCTGGATGTTGTCTGGAAATTTCTGAGTAGGAATTCCTGTCAGTAGTTGCTTGTGCATGTGAGGGGGTCACTGTTAACAGGATTCTGCTGCTTTGGTGGGGTCACTCTTTCTCTTTTGGCTGGAGATGCATAGCATATAAATAACTACTGCTACCAGTGACAGGGCCTCCACTAACAGTTCCAGAAATAATTTTTTCTTTATGCTGCTTATTCTAATCGAGAAGTGTATGTCTTAAGTAAATTTGAGGGGAAGCTGGTACAAATGCACATTTGCATGTATCGAATTTCTCTGAAGAATGACTTCTGCCAATGACAAGAAAGACACAATACAATATACTAAAACTGAAATGGAATATCACGGAAATGTACTGAAACATATATATATATATATATCAAATTGTCATAATGAGCACTTTTGTCTGCACATTTGGAATGTGTTTAGCGTTGTTTGGATATAGAATTAGAAAATGTTCAAAACACTGGGGGAGAAGGTCGGGTTTTGTTTGTTCTTTTTAAACTAAAAATCAGACGTTGCGCAATTATTTTTTAAAGCTTATCTTTACACTTTAAAAATCGAAGCTGTTACACGTAGTTCTGCAAGGTTGTGTTGATTATTATCCTCTGTGTTATAGGCAGAGATAATTTGATAAGCCCAAGTATCACAAGAAGAAAAGTAGATCAAGAAAATGAAATATTTGCTTCTCCTCATGGTACCTGCCACAACTGCCTTGCTGCTAGGTATGCTAAGTACGTCAACACAAAAAAGTATAACAAACTGGATTTTAAGCAAAAAGAAATGTTAAAACCTCTGTATTTGACTGTTAGACTTCTTTGGAGCAATCAATAATCTGGTACGTCTTGTATGTTTATGATACTTGTAAGTTGCTAAGTGAATTGCAAATAAAACGCAAGCTGATTTTGAGAACCTCCTTGCTTTTAGGTGTTCTTCCTTCCTATTTTTCTACTCCTTCACAGCTGACATATGGCATTTCTTGACATTATTTCAGCTTCCCAAATCCTCAACATCCAGCACAAGAAAGAGTAGTACTGATGTATTATGTGCTTCTCAAGTAGTAATCTGTAAAGCTATTTAAAATACTTACTGAGATTTTTCTTTTTAGTAATAGCCTTGATTTCTACATTTAAATGTATATTTTTTCAGATATATCTGCTCAAAGTACTCATGTTGATTTTAAGAACAGTTAAAGTCATTATTTAGTTAAATTAAGCCCACTTCCATAGTTTCAAGCAGCATATTAAGAAATGCATAGTTATATTGAAGTCTAGTGTGCTGTTTGTTAGAGAAATCATCATTGAAAATTAACATTTCACAAAATAAGCATTTTACAGTTTGAAATAAACTTATGATAAAGTTTAAAATACTGACTGATGGTTAGGAGAAGTCTATGTTTTATGTAGTCAGGGAAATAGTGATGATTGCAAAGAGAGAAGATAATGGAGGCAGTAATATGTGTAATGTCTGAAATACTTATTTTCAGAAATTGAGAAGTGAATTTAATATTTTTTTAATTTGGTTTTGTTTTGCAGTCCAACTATTTTAAGGAATACTTACAGAACACCTCAGAGAAGTACTATTCCTGGTTTGTATTTCCCTTTTTTAGTTTTACAAAATATCTGATATCTGTGGGTATAAATCCTTATGTCGTAGGTATTACTTAATGTCCTTATTGCATGATGTTTTGTAGGACCATATGGAAGCTTGTTTTGCACACCAAAACTTCTGGAGGTATGTTATTCCTGCATTTTGTTTTATTTTTCCTGAGTAATACATTTAAAATTCTGCATAGAAATATTAATTAATTGTTAAATATATTTCTAGGTCAGAACTCCAAAACGTATTTCTGAAAGTTTGGGAGCAGAAGTGGATCCAGATATGTCCTGGTCAAGTTCTTTGGCCACACCTCCTACACTTGGTGCAACAGTGATAATAGGTATTTCTAAAAATGAATCTTTGCTAAGGGTTAAAAGCTTCTGGTTTTGAGACTGGAAGTTCATTTAGCGTGAACTGATTATTTTTATTCAAACGGACAAAAATCTTACAGTGATGCTTAGTGGGTCATTTTAAATAATGTATTCTTAAAAGGAAGAAATGAAATTGAATGTGTCATTGGTTTTCTAAAGTTTTCTGCCTTTGTGTAAGGGATTAGGGAATATAAATTTAGAAATAACATAGAAAAGCATAGAAGGAGTAGGAAGTGCAAGAACTGGTCATGGCACTAAGCCTGTCAGAGTTCAAAGGGCATCTGCATGACACTCTTAGTCAACTGGTTTGGTTTTAGGTCATCCTGTGGGGAGCGGGGAGTTGGACTTGATGGTCCTTATGGGTCCTTTCCAACTGGAGAGATTCTGTGGTTGCTCTGTTGGCAGGGAGGGGGTGGTGCTATTCACAGGGCTACTGAGTTGTGCCAGTTTGGGTGTTCATTGGCTCAGAATGATGTGACATGAAAAGGGGGGCTGGGGAACTTACCCATAGCTTAATGATATTCTTCTGGGAGATGAGCTGTGGTTGAGCTCTCCCCATTCTCCCACTTCCTAGATGAGCCCTAAGATTTTAGACCAGTGATGCCCACTCTCTGCCATCTGGCACCTGTCAAAGGAAAGAGTGACTCATTTGGCTGCTACATGGAACCTAGATGCCATATCTATGAAACATCTTATTTGAATATACTGCTTGTTAGGCATCTTAAAAATAGGGTTCACTTTCTCCTTTTGTAACGTAGGTGAAAAGATATTACTGCTCTTGTGGGAGAAAATGGGAAAAAAATTCCTTACAGAGGTTTGAATATCATTGAGGTCCTTTGACAGAAAAACAAGACAAAACTGTAGTTCCATAAATAACTGCTGGAAAGGGGATTGGCAGTGATGCTGGTCTCAGGGTGGTAACTGGTCTACCTGCTTAGCAGAAAGCACAACCTGTGATTTAGGGTGTTTTGTACTGTTCTAAGACTGCTTTTGTACACTCCCTCAGCCTCACCTGTAGGACTTCTTATTTAGAACTTTTAGTTAGTTTTTAGTAGTTTTGTTTACAGATTTCAGTTGCATTTGAAATAATTAAAAAAAAAACCAACCCTCCCAAAACAGCACCATATTTGAACACACTCAGCAAATTGCTTAGGAGCAAATGAATTGACTTATCTGTCTTTCTTCTAAAGCCAGAGAGAATGATTCTATTTCTGGAGCAAAGCAACAAGGTGAAAGAGCTGACATAGTAAGTTTTAAGAGCTATGCTGTTTTTTAATTTCAGTTAAGCTATTTAGTTACATGTACATTCCTTGAACCACAAATAAAAAATTCTCTCATTTTGGTCCTACACCCTTCTGTCTGTCTGTTTCTAAAAGTTACAGCCCACAAAACTAAACTTGCAAAGAAATAACCACCTTTGAGGAATGTTTTTGCTGTCTTTAAAAAAAAAAATCACTTGGATTCAGAAGCAGTGGTATTCATTCAAAGAGAAATCAAACCTAAGAATTGCAATATGCTACTTATCAGAGGGTTTCTTTGTTTTTCTTCTGTCAGAGTTTTGGGAGTTATTCTTTGGCTTATATTGTCCAATAACTTACTGTGCTCATCCACTATACCAAGAGTTGAAATTGAGTATTCATTTCAGACCTTTGAAATTGTTAGGACAGGGAGAGTTCCTGCAAAATTGTGATTTTACTCTGTGTGTATAAAAGCTGAATGATTATTCAGACTGAAAACCAACTATGGTGCTAATAGGATTCAGTTACAAAGATACGTTTGATTCTTAACTACCTGAAACTTCACAGTTAACAAACCGTTACAAGTTAAAATAAGCAAACCGTTTCTCCTTCCTGTTGTCTCCTTTGTTCCTTTTTGAGAGGCTTGCTTAGAGTAAACCACTGGAACCAGTCACTGCACTTAAATTAGTTATAGAATGGAACCTGGTTTGCATTGAAAGTGGGTATTATCTGCATATTTATTTTCAAATGTACCCATGAAAATGTTACTTTTCAAGAGATTAAGAATTACTCAGATATTGCAGTACATGGTTGAGTTGCTTGCTTTACTGTTGAAGTGACACTGATATGTAATGTATATAATAGCTTATGTCTTTGGCTTACAGGCTTTGCAAAGCTTTGTTTCCAACCATGATAAATGTCCTGGGACAAGTGATACAGGTTTGCTGTCTGTACCAGAGACTGTGAAGCCAAATGCTGAAGATGACATCAAAGATTTTGGTATGCCTTGATGTTTTACTACTGACTATACTGTGAAACAAGACTGAGGGTAAAGTTACCCTGAGCTGACCTTATGAATTATTTCCTCTGCCAGCTGTGTACTTCCACTTCCTCAATTGATTCAGTTTTGTAAGACTAATTTGGCCTTAAAAAAGAGAATAAGTTTTTGTTGAGTCAGTGAATTAAATCAGGTTACCATGCCACTGGATGACAACCAGATTAGTACTGGTGTAAGTGAAGGTGTGAGACTGTATGGGAGAGCTGAGGAAGAAAAGTGGTGCAAGGCTCAAGGGGAAGCAAGACTTCTACATCTAGCAATTGAACAGGTTTAGCTTTATCACGAAATTTCACCCCAATATTTATTATTCTGTGTTGAGCTTGTTTTTCAGTCTTGCTATATCCTTTCTTTGTTTACTTCAGCTATTAATAGCTCAAAACATGACAAATCCTTTAGGAAAATTAAATGGTTGGTTGGTTGGTTGTTTTTTTCAAATGCAAACAAACTCATTCACTAGGCATTTGAAAGTTCTAACAGGGAAACTAGGTCTAAATTATAGAAATTGTACCTAAACAAGGTTTAGGAAAAATGTTTAATTATTGGTTGTGTGCCCAAGGACATGGATGTTTTCTAAGTACTTGGTTACAATTTCTTTGATATGAAAAAGCCTTAAAAAGCACTCTCAAAATAAAATGTAGCTATCCTTTAAATGCGAAATATTTTGAGAAGTAGACCTAGTTTCACACATTTGAGAAGGTAATATTTTGATTTGGTATGTATAAGATATTAAGGCTGTCTACAAAGTCGAGTTTAGATTATTTTTTCCCCACTGCATATTTTTTCTCTACACAAACAAAATATTCTCATTATTTTTCTAATGTTTGTGCCAATCACTTGAAACTTGTTAAAAGCTTCCTAATAATTTAAGAAAATGAGAATATTTTCTAAAACCTTCCAGACACTATAATATTTTATATCAAACTAACAGTTTCCTTAGCTGCCAGTTACAGACAAAAATAGGCAGCTTCTTAAGGGGTCTGGTTCCTACCATCTGGTATAATTTTTTTTTTAATCTTGTAACATTTTCTACTCATTGTCCTGTCTATAGATTAAAAAAAAAATATATTCTGAGACAAATAGGTTTCATCTTGGAAACCTGCTTGATCACCACAGTCCTCAGGAGGGCAGGACATCTGCATGGACGTCCTTTGCCTCCTATCTTGTCTAACAGCTGCTGTTGGAGAAAGAACAAACTTCTTTAAAGACATGCGGATTTATCTTTCCAAACTCACTGTTGGGTAAAGCTAATTACCGTAAAATTGAAAGCTGTATTTACCTATAAAAACACAATGCTGTTACTTAGTTATTTCCTAAAACTTAATTTTTTACTTCTTTTCCTCTCCCCATCTTCTCTAAACTGTACAGAGTCGGAGATGTTAGATGCCTTATTTGGTGAGATGAATAGCTTTGAGGACACATTCAACATGCCTGCTAATTCCAGTGGAACCCTTCTGCTGATGCCACGTGCTCTGGATGTAGTAGAGAAATGTGAAATAAACACAGATAAAGCACAAGGAAAGGGGGATGTTCCTTCTGAGCAGTCTGTTAGAAGAAAGGCTGGCATTTCACATGACTTGAAAACAACAAGCCAGACTGAAAATAGCCTCTCTATTGAAATGAATGATTCTTTACTCCAAAACATTGATGAAGATATGGGGGCTGTTAAAGATAGCTGTTTAGTAGGACATGAAAAGGAACTGGAGTCACTTACCGTCACAGGAGATGTGCAAGATTATAGAACATATGTGTCAGCTGAGAATGAGAAGCCTGTGAAAGAAGCCGTGCCATCTTCATCAAGCCAGTGGTCTCAACTGAGCTTATCTGATCTTGATGTAACTCACTTGGAAACATCTCTATGTAGTTCTCCATTGTCTGACTTCTGTAGAGAGAAAAATTTAGGAGATAAGTCAGTGGTGGTGACCAAGGATGATGCTGTTGAAACATCTTTACTGAATACTTCAGGCTTCATAAAAGCACAAAAGCTGTTGAGTGCCAGTTTGTCAGAAAAGTGCTATGATGTGCAAAAATCTGATAACAACCAGACATGGGAAATAACTCCAGTAAAATCTGTGTCTGTGAGCGTTCAAGATCCAAAGTTAGTAAAAGGATGTGCGGATGAGAAGGTTTCCAAAATGAGCTTCTTAAACTGTAATTCCTTTTTAATTGAAAGTACAAATGTCACGGAGTATTCTGTAGTCTACAATGGCAGCTTTTCCAAATGTTTAAAAGCAACTTCTAAATCTGTGGTAGCTGATGTTCTCTCTCACCCACTTGTATGTAGTGCTACATCTCCTGATAATTGCAATGACCTACATTTGTTAAATAGTGAAAATACTCCTACGAAGTCTAGTTTTAAAAGCCTGAATGTGTTATCCAGCTTGAGAAAGAGATCCAAGAGATTTATTTATGCAATAAATAATACTTTACTGTATCAGGAAGAAAAAATACAGAAAGAAGTAACCTCTGAATCACCTGCTCATCCTATATTGCCACATTCGGAATCTGATTCATGTGAATTTAAAGGCTGTCGTGTGGCCAGTGTTGATGATCAAGGTATATTATTAAGCTTTTCTTCATTTGTGGAGGATTCTTTATTTATTAAGAGCCTTTTATGTAAATGTTTCCGATAAAAAATGCAAAATCTTGTGTTTGTGATAAAGTAGCTCTGCAAATGGGAATCAAGATATGGAATTGGGCTGTTATAATAATATTGACAGAATAGCATTGTTTTCAAGTGGTCTGGTGCTACCTTACTGGTTTAGTCTCAGATTAGTTTCTGGAATAGAAACTTCCACCTTGAACCACTATTCTAATTGACAAGCATAATATGTCAATGCCATTTAGGCATCCATAGTGTCAAGGGCCATCTTGTGTGAGTTGAGAACTTATAAAAGGTCATAAAGAATGGGAAAGTTGTACTGTTATTCTTCTAAAATTAGTTTTAAGATTGTACATCTGTTTCTTCCAGAAGCACAAAAAAAAAAATACATAATGAAAACAACCACATACTCCTGTTTTTAAAACCTGTTGTTCTTGCTAGAAGAACTAGTCCCTGGAGGTGTTTAAAAAGTTTTTAGACGAGGTTCTTAGGGACATGGTTTAGTGCTAGAGTTAGATCATGGTTGGACTCGATGATCCTGAGGGTCTCTTCCAACCGAAATGATTCTGTGATTAATATTAGGAGTCAAAGTACTTCTCTTTAAAGTTTGAAACAAGTCCTTATGTTGAGACACAAGGAATGGAAGCCCATCTCTTCAAATTTCATGATGACTAAAATTTTTTTTTTTAACTGATAGCATTAACTGCAGGCTACTCACTTGTTTCTGGCTACTAGAACGTGATTAGATTAAATGGATCTGTAATCTTGTCAAGGTGTTCTCATGAAAACAAAAGCGATATTTATGGTACCAGTGTTAAGCATGTGTAGAAATCATCTTATGGGCCAAAAATTTATTAAAATCTGAATTTATATTTGTTTGAATAACTAAGAACTACTTTATTAACATTGTTTTTTTCTGTAATGTCTTGTCTTGTAGACTGCTTGCCTCTTTCAGAGAGAAAGTGTTTGCAATCGAATGTCAGGGAAGAGAATTTCAGCACTTGTACTTTAGAAATGGATACAATGGATAACTCCTCTGACAATTTGTTCAACAATAGGCTGAAGCAACAAGACCTGAGAGATTTGGGGGAAAATGCCAGAGAAGACCAACCTGCTACATTATTAAAATGCTTAGAATTATCTAATACTCAGAAAGAAGACACAACAAATTCTTTAAATAGTGAACTAATTTCAAATATTAAACGTAAAGTTCTAACTTCAGCACGACTAACGGCAAGAAAGCATTCCAGATTGCTCCTTAAAGGCTGTTGCTTAGAGAAAGGCAAGGAAGATAAGTACATGAGTGCTTATGTGAATGTTGGAGCTACTGTACCTCAGAGCCTGAAAGAACAACTTGCGTGGTCTTCAAGGAATAACGAATGTTTGAGTGATACGCACCATGACACTATGTCTGGGACAAATGATGGTTTCAATAACACTTTGAGTCAGATCAGCTTTGGCATAAATGGAGTCAGCAGTGATTGCCACAATAAAATATCAACTGATAAAAGGTGTGCTACAGACCAGCGGTCTGTAGTTGACTGTAGAGAAGTACTTGGACCTTTGGGAATAAACTCCTCAGAAAATGATAATACTGGATTGAAACAAGGGGAGAAAACAGATGCAGCTGCCTTTTCAGAAGTTGTAGCCAACAACAAAGAGCCAAAGTCAGCTGAAAACAATGGAAGTGCTCAAGCAGCTGCTGTCAATAATGTACCTGTAGAGACTGCTAAAGAATTGTTAGATTGTATAGGTGATAGTTCTTTAAATGAAGTAATTTCTGAAGACAATAAGCAAGTAGCACCTATGTATTCCAGCAAAAAGCCAAATGAGAACATGAAGTATAAAGGGAAACCATCGGGAAATCTTAATGCATGTAGTTTCAATGTGGGCTTTGGTGGTTTTCAGACTGCTTCGAATAAACAGATTAAATTCTCTGAAGTCAGTTTAGCAAAAGGCAAAATGCTGTTCAGAGATATTGAAAATGAATGTTTTGAAGCCTATTCCATGGAAAGAGTCAGAAACTTTTCAAATCAAGTTAAAAAGGATAATCTGTTTATCGCAGATTCAGAAAGCAAGTCGAGCAGTAATTTATCTGATTCTTTAGATTCACAGACAAGTTCTCTTGAGCCCAGGCATACACAGTTAATTCCACATAAAGCTGGCTTGTGTAAAAGCTTTCCTAGAAGTCAACAATCCTTGCAACAAAAAAATCAAACCTTGACAGCAAGCCAAGAAGCTGAAATTGCTGAACTTTCTAGTATCCTGGAAGAAACAGGTAGTCAGTTTGAATTTACACAGTTTAGAAAGCAAAGTAACATCATACAAAGTCAGGCCTTTCAACAGTTTAGAAGTGTAGGAACACATGGAGCAAAGAATGTGGAAAATATTTCTGAAACAAGGGAAGATACTGATTTTTGTAGCACTTTTATATCTGAAAATCAAGTAAAAAATGACAAGTATTGTACTAAGCAGGAAGACACAAATGAAGACACTCATGTGGTGGAATACAAAGGAGACAGTGGAGTGGTTTTCCATAAAAATGACAAAAAGGTTACTTTTACTAACTCAGACAGAAATGGAAGTAGAATGTCTGATGAGAGCTTTCCAGTAGCTAAACAGGATGGCTTTTCTAGTTTCGTAAGCTTTACTTCAGCTGGAGGTAAAAAAATAAGTGTTTCTAAGGCAGCTTTGAAGAGGTCTGCAGAGCTCTTCAGGGACTTGGATGATGATAACTATTTGCTTCAATCTTCTGAAACTAGTACTACATGTCACAGTTCAAATGGGCATATGTCTTCTAACTGCAATTTTGTCAGATGTATGACAAAAGAAAACAAAAAAATAGTTTGTGATTCAGGTTTCAAAAGCATGGATGCTGTTTCCCACACGGATTCCATTGCCCACCATGCCCAGGAAAAAAATGAGGAAAATACTAGTACACCATTTAAAGAAAATACAGAAAATGAGAGAACAATATCAAAAAATAATACTGAAAATTATGATAGTACTAGCACTATTGTCAACGGTTTATCATCTATTAAAAAGCATGACCAGAATCTTAGAACTTCCAAACAGTTTTTCAGTGAAGGAGATTGCCAAGTTGAAGGTAGTTTGCAAGAAGACTCATTAGATGTAACATGTCCAGGAAATGCTATTACAACTGCAGAAGAACATAGTTTATCAGGTGAAATGGAAAACCTCTCTCCTAATTGGAAAGAAGACGTAAAGCAGGAAAATGAACCCTTGTCACAAAAATGTCAAACTCCAGCTGGTGGCTATGTCTCCATTTCTCATGTAGCTTTGGATAATTCGCTACACTTGCTCAATGTACAATGTGGAGAAAGAGATGTAAATGTTTTGGAGAACTGTGACAAACAAAAGACAAATAGTACAAATATGGAAGCAGAAGACACCACCCATGAAAAGATCCTGTTAGTGAATGAAAGTGGAATAAAATTGGGTTCTTATGATCATAATCAAATACCTTTTGAGCAAGAGGTGAATGTTGAAAAAAATGAAGTGAAGGAGAGTTATCTGACTGATTTTCATACTGCTAGTGGCAAGAAAATAACAATTGCTGATGGATTTTTGGCTAAAGCTGAACAGTTTTTTGCAGAAAACGATGATTTAGGAAAGGAATATTGTGACAGTTTTGAGAAGCCCTTAAAGAAAAGGAAGTGTGATAAAAACTGTGTCAAAGACTTGTGTGTTGAAAGCATTGCTCAGTGTAATCCAGAAAAACTTGATTTTGATAAAAAACTTGTTCCCAAAGAACCAGGAGATCAATTTAAGCAGACAGTGGAGAGCAGTCCCGTTAAACATGCTGTGATTCTTGATACTGTTAAAGTTGATACATTTGTTAATCTAGGTAAAGATTGTAAAAGAAGTTCAGTAACTTCATATGCGCACAAAACAGCTGAAGTCAGACCTGGAAAGCCAGAATTAGAATCTGTTCTGAGACAGGAGAGCGATGCTTTAACTCGAACTCATTTGTCTGAAGGTGGAAAACTGTTTGCTGAGAGAGAGACGAAATACTCAGCAAAAAAGAGGGATGACTCAGAAATCACGCATGATTTTCCTGTGCACTCTGCTGCATCTCTGCATTTAATGAAGGTATCAAATGACCTTGCAGATAATTCTGTGCCAGGAGATACAAAAAATACTTCATTTGTTGAGGATAGTAACAAGAATCAATCTCTCCTATTAACTTCAGAAAGTAGCTCTTCACATTTGAACTGTGACAGTGAGTTTGAGTTAGAACATTTAAATAAACCTTGTGCTGATACAAACTGCTTCACAGACACCATCGTTAATGCTTGCGAAAGCCAGGCACTAGTCAGTCCTCCTGAACATGAAACTAATTTAACCAGCTTAAAAGAAACGTCACTTAAGGTTGAAAATCAAAAGGATTATACAAAACAAATTGTGTTTAGTACAGCAAAAGGTAAAAGGGTTTCTGTTTCGGAAAGTGCATTAGCAAGAGTCAGACAGATGTTTCAAGAAGACTGTAGTGAATCAGTAAAATATGAAATTGAGACTAAATCAAGAACTGATCAAGCAGAAATTGCTGGAAATTCATCTTGGGTCATTCGTGCCGAGTGTCCTGTTAATTTTTTAAGTGCTACAAGAAGTGAAGAGATTAATTCAGCTTCATCCCATGTTATTAAAGTAAATGCAAGTGCTAGTGACAATGGTCACCAAGATACCAACACATGTGTAGACTCAAAGTCTGTTCCAAATTCTCAGAGGCGACACTTTGAACAGAATGTTAAGCTTTTAGGGCACTTGCCTGTTCCAGATAAGCAGATAGATCAGCCAAATTCTTCTACAAGCAATCTTGGGTTTTTTAGTACAGCAAGTGGTAAGCCTGTACAACTATCTGAAGAGTCACTTAGGAAAGCTAGACAGCTCTTTTCTGAAATGGAAAGTAATCATTCATCACATCTACAAGAACCATTTTTAGTTGAGGAAGCTGTTGAAGAGTCTGAAATGCACACTGACGTAGTTCCTAGGAAAATGCAGGTAGTGTTACCAAAAGAGGAAGAAAATGCCAGCACTGAATTGATTTCAGATCCTGCTTTTGGGTTCAGCACTGCAAGTGGAAAGCAGGTAACAGTCTCTAAAAATGCCTATCAAAAAGCAAAGGCAATTTTAAAAGAATCTGACTTTCTAAGAAGTGAACTTGGCATTACAGATCAACTTAGTTCAATTAATGAAAGTGGTCAACATGCGAAATCTTCAATTGATGAAGTGATCTCAGAATCCAAAATTGAAAAAAGCTGCAATGAAGATTTTAACTTAAAAAGCATTTATGCTGAGGAAATGAAGTCTCTTCCAAGCAGCCACCATGTCAAAATACCTGAGTACGTACCACATAGTAAGAAAAATGAGCAGTTAACATCATTTAAAAACAGCTTTCAGCAAGAGGAGACTAGGTCTTCTGGAAAAGGACAGCTGAATCTGGGAATGAAAACAGATTCTGAAGCAATTTCATGCAATGCTACTGCTAGAGCAGAAATAAATGCCAATCTTCTCCAAACTCCAAGAAATTACTTGGAAATGGAGGCTGTAGAAAGTGCAAGAGCTTTTATGGAAGATGATATTTCTGATTCTGGAGTTCAAATTGAAGCTTCGCAGTCCTTCAGTGGCAGACTGGATAAAAACTTTCAAAGTAAGACCTTTGGGAAGAGGCACTTTGAAGACAAAAACTCATTTGGTAGGTCTTTGTCTTGTGTATGTTCAATTCCATATTTCTGTACGGTCAGTTCTTTGGGTGGTTTTTGCACATCACAGTGATATTTAGGTCATATAAAAATTGACGTTCTTTCTCTTAAGTGCTAATGACAAAAATTCTTGCTGCAGATGATAGTTCATCTACTCTCTCCAGCCTTAAATGCACATTACGAGCTAAACTTGTGATTAGTAATTCTGAAGGTGTGCAAGTTTTGCTGATTTATCATGAAGTTATGGAAGAAAGCTACTGCTGCTTTTCTCCCGGAGCAGACTTTTTTTTGCTTTGCAGAAATCTAATGTTTCATTGAAAAATGAGTAGTAATATCTCCATTTTTACCTTTTTGTGCCTCGTAGGTGAGAACATGGTTTCGTTTGTGCTGAGATTGCTAATCTGATATGAAAAATAGTTGTTGGTCTAAAAGCACAGCTGAGTACAATCTAAAACTGATCTGTCACAGGGCTGAAGTGTTGGTACTTAATGCTTGCACAGTCACCCAGAGCTGTTCAGAGACCTGAGCTGCCTGAAAACTATTTATGGAAAGGTAGATTGCAACAGAGTCGCTGCCTGGCGGCACAAGTTCAGGTACAAAGGCCGGGCAGTTGGTGCAGGAAAGTTTGGGTAGTCATGAAAAGGCAGATAGGAGTCTGTTAGTCCAACTTGAAACAATTGTGTCACAGTTGAACCATATCCTCTGTTACAGCTTCTCTAGAAGTTGTGTTACATGCATTTTTAGAATTCTTTAGGGATTCTGATGACTAAAAGTACAAAAAAAAAAAAGCTGAAATCCACTGGTGCTCTTTCTAAGGCAGCCTGTCTGTATGTTTGCTAACTTAAGGGTCACAGATTCTGATTTGGACAGAGCAGAACTACTGACCACAGAAGATTCTGCAACAGGCCTCATTATATGGAGTTTCAAAGTCGTTCTTGGTAACACAAAATACAGTTGTTCTGTACAGAGGAAACTTGCAAATTGTGATGTTGCTCTCTGTTCAAAAAGGCCATTTAATACAGATGTGATCTGAAAACCTGCTTGCTCTGACTTCTTGAATGTTTTGTTTGGAAATTATAGTTAAGGTAGACAGTACTGGTAAGAAACTGAACTTTAAAAGATCAGTTTTTTAAAAGTCTGTGTTTTTATCCCAGGAGAACCTCCAGTTAAAAGACAGCTACTGCTTGAATTTAACAGAACAAAGAATCTCTCCAGATCTTTGAAAGCTTCGAAAAGCACCCCTGATGGTAATTTTTGTATTCTTATGCTCTAAGCAGTAACCTGATGTCAGTTCTTATCTTTAGAATTCTTCATTTTCAAATAACCTAACATATAAGAAGATTGCTTAATTGCTTCTTTTATCTATATAGTCATGGAAATTCAGGGAAGCTGCTGTGATAATATCTCTGCTGACTTGAAATCACATGATTAATGGTATGTGTTATTGTCTAGAATCCAAATATATGACAGTGTACTACTCTGCAAGAACTCTGGTTTAACTTTGAACTCAGTAGGAATTCATCCAGTTTCTCACAATCTTAAATCTCACAAATTTTAGTCTCACCAGGAAGAATATATTTTATTGATCTGTAATTTCTCAATTTAAAACCGTATCCACAGGAAAATAAGAAGGTACTGGTAATCTCATCACGTAATAATTTGTGAAGAATATACTTATTGATAGGTGTCTACATTACAGATGATTTTAATATTTTGAGTCAGTAATACAGAGGCTTATGAAAGTGAGATCAAAGTTTTAAAGTTGGAGTTGATGCTTGATGTGAAGCTAGTTAGTGATTAGGGTATTAGGATAATGGGATTTTTGGCTATGGCTTTTGGTTATAGGATAAGCTGTGTTCTTTAAGGAACTTCTAATCACTGCATGCTCTCACCTAGAATTCATTAGCAGGATTCATCAAATATGTTGGTTTAACCATTTAATTGGTTCCTAAATCTGTTCTAAGCACAAAACCTGTGATTTAAAGAAAGTTTTAAATGGAATTTGTAAGTTGCTGCCAGAGAATAATTTTATACCCTTCACATGTAAATATATAGACCCTGCAGCAGGATCTGAACAGTGTTATTGTTTGGTGGAACAACTGAAAACAGGTCTAATCTCCAGTACAGTCTTGCCTTTGACTTCTAGAACATGGCATCTTGTACATATGACTACTTACATAAAACTTCCTCTTTGCAGCCTAAGGCAATAGCACAAATGAGGTTAAATTCCAGGCAGACCTGATTTAGTTACGTTGATAATTTCAAGATGAGTATGTCCTTCAATGAAGGGAGGAGGAGTTTGTGCAAATTTGCCTTTTTATGTTGTAGCTTTTAAAAAATAATTAAAAAAAAAGCTAAGAGAGTTCTAAGTGGAATGGTGAGTCTACCTAGAATTAAATATATGATAAACATTTCCCTTTCAGGAGCCTAAAAACATGTTGCAGGCTCACAAATAGGAACTTTTGAGAGTTCAGCATTGTGGTCCCTTACCCTTTAGATCTATTTGCAACTAGTGTGAAGATGTTTGTGTAAAAAGATTTTATTGTGGGGGAGGGGAAAAAGAGGAAAACTGTTTAAATCCACTCTGGAAACTGTTTTATATATTTACAATAATATAGGCGAAACATGTGCTGTAACTATCCATCCATGTAATGTACCATTTCAAACTTTTTTTCTAATTATCTTACAGGCATTTTCAAAGACAGAAGAAAATTTATGTACCATGTTCCTTTAAAACCCATAACTTGTCAACCTTTTGGGTGAGAAATTGATAATATATTTGGAATTCTTCTAATGCAGTTTCTTAAAACCTCACAAGCTCTTGTAACTTTTAAAAAACATACGGTAATAATTTGCTACCCAACTTTATAAAAGACTAATAATTTTACTGCAAAATAAACATATTAAATTACTATATAACACACATTGCTGCAGTAGACCAGTGAGATGCTAAACTAATTTTATGCTTGTATCTCTCTTTTTCTCAATAGATTGAAAATAAGTTTTTAAAATTTCAAAGACTGATATTTTGTCTTTTTATTGACGTAGTGTTTAAAGTTGTATTACTAAACAAAGAATACAAAAATCCTGGCAAATATTTTTGCCGGGAAGCTGAAACCTGTATGTTTAAGTGTTTTCATCTCTGTAGGGCTACTAAAGAACGACAAGAAGTCAAGAATCCTACCCTTACTGTACCAGATCAAGACTTCAAAGGATTCAAATCTAAACCTGCCATTTTTCAGCACTGTGCACTGAGACAGTCTTCAGATGGTACTGCTGGGTTTTCTACTCCATGTAAGGCCCCAGCAAAAGAGAGTGAAGAAACAAGAAGTTTGTACAAATCTGGCAAAGCTGTTAAAACTTTTATTCCACCCTTCAAAACCAAGCTGACATTTTCTGCCGGTGAACAAGACAGCAGCAGCAGAGTATGTGACTCACTGATCAGAAAAAATGTGACTGAAGAGATGGAATTAAATCAGGTCACAACTCAAGAAAGTATTGCTGAACCTCAGGACCACCAGTCTTGCATCCAGCATGCAGGAGACACTGACCTGGAAAATGGTGACTTAGGTATATTCAGATTTTGATCACTTACCTACTGTGAGTACTGTCAGAATTGAACCTTTAAGGGTATTGCATATTCTGTCAGACTTCTTCTTTAAATAAAAAGAGGCTTCTTTTTACGCTTTTTTTTCCCCCCAATTAAAATGTAGGCTGAACCATATAAATGGGTGATAGTGTCATTTGCAAAGAGGCTGAGTTTAAATTCTGAGCTGTTTGACTTTATTTTGCATGTGGGCTTATGCCTTCTAAGCTCTCTTAAATGTTGCAGTGTGTATGATTTCTGTAACTATTGCAGTCAAATCATCTGGGCTTTTTCAGAAGCACTTGTGTATATTTGAACAGGTGCAGGAGCATTTGCAGAATATTTACAGATCAAAGTCTCAGAATTACAGACTTTATAGTCATCATCAACTAATTTGTGTTCATTTTGCGTTTTCTATGAAGACAGTTCAGTCTGAGAAAAATATGTGGATTTAACTTTAGTTCAGGGACTTACATATTCCTATTCATTTCATGTCATTCATTTCATATAAATATTCAAATGCATTCAGTAAACACTGCATTTTAAAATGCATTCAACTGGGAATATTTAGATTGTTGCAGTTTCTGAAAATCTGCAGAGTGACTTAGAAAATACGCTTCTCTGAATCTGCTTTTGTAGTGTGACAATGTATCTTCAATCAATATATGCTATGAAAAGGTTTTGATGTTTTGGGGACGTTTTTCTTTGCAGCTATGGTCCAGATGCTGACAAATCTCCGCTGTGCCAGAGATCTGCAGGAAATGAGAATTAAAAAGAAATACAGGCAAAATATTAGCTCACAGCCAGGCAGTCTTTATGTCATTAAAACATCTGCAAGAAATAGAATCTCTCTGAAAACTGCAGTAGAAGAGAAATCTCCTGGTTTTTATTCTACAGAAGAGGTAAATCTTTTTACTGTGCGTCTTTCCCAGGATCTGTTACTTAAGACAAGCAAACAAAAACTCAGTAGCTTTTGAATTGATACATAATTCCGTTTTGAGATAAGTATTTACAGTAGCTGTTATACCTGTTGCTACAGTTTTTAAGCAGCTTTGCATATCCACAGTCCTTCAGATTATTCCAAATAATAATGGTCATAAATGTCTCTGTAGTGTTATGATCAAACACGAGAAGCATCAAACAAGGAAAAAAATCCACCAATTACAATTGCTATTGACTTGTAACCCTTATGAAGAGCTGTTTTAAGATAAGACAGTTAAAATTTAAGCTAAGTCTAGATCAAAAGCATCTTGCTTTTGGTACAGTAAGAGTACAAAGCTTATTGAATTTTTTAAAACTATTTTAAAGCATGTTATGATGCAGTTCTGCTGCTAAAATAACTGCTGAGAATTCCTCCATTCTCCTTGGATTACATGTGAAATGACAAAGTCAGACAAAAGCTGTCTCAACCTCAAGGAAATATTCTATCTGAATTTATAAGATTAGATATAGAAACTCTCAGCTGAATTCCTACTATATTGTCATTGTCTTGTCTTTTTCCATCTAATTTTTTGCAGCTTTACACATACGGTGTTTCAAAACATTGCCTACAAATTAACAGCACAAATGCAGAATCTTTCCAGTTTCTCATCGAAGACTTTTTTGGCAAGGAGTATTTATTAGCTGGAAATGGGATGCAACTTGCTGATGGAGGATGGCTAATACCTACAGATGAGGGGAAAGCTGGAAAAAAGGAGTTTTACAGGTACTGTTACTTATGAACTTGAGACAAGTATGCTATTTAGCACTTAGTGATTCTCTTATCCCCTAGAATACATCCAACACAGTGATCTTTTAAAGCCTCTGAGTACTTTTTTACTGTGCATTTTTAGTATACGTCTATGAGTGTAAATAAAAATACTGTAGAATTGTAAACTTACTATGTAGACTAATGTTAGTGATCTTCGCTGATCACTAAGGAAAGCATACAACGTCAATTTAGAAAGTTTCTGGGGATTTTTCAACAGTGTAAATAGTCAAGAAAATTATTACTGTTTTCTGTTAATTCAGCACTTTACAATTTTGTTTAATTAGCATTAATAGTTTTTTGGGGTTCTTTTTCAGTTATAAAAGGATTTATTTTTGTTGGGCTCTAGAGCTGTTTGATGGGAGAGAACATTGATTGGGGAGGCGCCTAGGGCTTCTTCGGCAGGACAGAATCGAAAATAAGTTTTTTAGTATATTTTTTTTGAAGCTGATGTATGATTTGAAGGAAGCCAAGACTTCAGTAGTAAAACTCACAGATTCATTTAATAATGAATCTGTTCAACAATGAATTCATAGCGGCAGGCTACAAAGATGATTAGAGGCCTAGTCTTTTATGAGGAGAGACTGAGAGAGCTGGGTCTCTTCTGCCTGGAGAAGGCTGAGAGGGGATCTCATCAATGTTTATGAATATCTCAAGGGTGGGTGTCAAGAAGATGGGACCAAACTCCTTTCAGTGGTGCCCAATGATAGGATGAGGGCAACAGGCACAGACTGAAGCACAGGAGGTTCCGTCTGAATATAAGGAAAAACTTCTTTACTTTGAGGCTGCCAGAGCACTGGAACTGCTGCTCAGCGAGGTTGTGGAGTCTCCTTCTCTGGAGACATTCAAAACCCGCCTGGACACATTCCTGTGTGATCTGCTCTGGTGAACCTGCTTTAGCAAGGGGTTGGACTATATGTTCTCCAGAGGTCACTTCCAACCCCAGCCATTCTGTGATTTTGTGAATGCATCCAGCTCTGGATCAGTGTATTTGCAATGTTGGAGGTAATCTTGATTGATTTCACACGATTTTCCTGTGAATAGAAAAGTTATTAAAATATTTGCGCAAAACATCTTATGCCTAGGTGTGCCAGATATTGGCCTTTTTTAGGCAGTCCAGCTTCTTGTTCCTGTGGCAGCTTGTCTTAATAGTTTTCAGAGGTGCTCCTGATTCTGTGCTCATGCCATCAGATATATGGCTTTCCCCACATTTGTTTTTCAGAAACAGAAAAGGGAAACCACCAACACACTGCTGAATATCCCAGAATAGCCACAGTGGTTTTGGTGTCAGAACCTGCTCTGGGTGGCAGCATTGATCTGACCCTGAAATTCCAGATAGCCTCTCAGCAATTTGTAGAGCTTGTTCCCCAAGAGGTTGCCTTCAGTTCTTGTATATTTTCTGGATTTGTTATATATTAAAGTATATGATTGAGAATACATACCTACTGGTTGGTCACATGAATCAGTCTTTTTATCCCTTTACGTATATTAACTGAGTCTCCATTGGCTAAAAGATGTATACCTTCATTTAGTCATCTGTATTTAAGATCTTAATCTTGAACTGAATTCTGTCTTTAACTCTTGAACTGCATAGTCCCTCACAAAAGATTAGTAAATATCTCCTAAAGTTTGAGACTGCTATCTTCTGATGTAGTAATAATCAATTTTATGGTCATGCCTGCTCCTTATCTTCCTGTATATGCCCTTTTGGCTTTTAAACTGTTTATTTTCCTCACCCTACTGCAGTGCAGTTCCTTAAAGTCTTCTTGAGACTTTCTGACAAGATGGAAATTGACTTTGTGATAGCACCTAACTTGTGTTCTAGTCAGTCTAATGGCTTAGCAATTTGAATCTCTGGTCTAATTCTTTCTCTTCCTCCTTTAATGAAAGGCCTTCCTAGTGACTCTGAGAGCTGGAAAAATAGATGTTTCCAACCCAGCTTATGCAGGTCATGGTTGTACAGCTTGGACTCAACAAAGAATGGAAGTCCACTTCACTGGTCACTCCATGGAGAGAAGAAAGTTCTTCAGTAGCAACTGAAAGTTCTTTGAAACATGTTGTCCACATGCATGCTTAATAACCAAAACAAAACCAAAACACCCGAACCACACCTCTAGAAACTGTGAAGTAGAAGGGAATGTATTGTAATGAACTTATCAAGCAGGAAGGGGAAATTCCAGGGCTGAAAGGGCTCTGAGCACACGTCTGTCCCCATGCTGTGTGCATAACTGTGTGAAGCTGGCAGAGCATGGTCCAGGAACTACTGCTGTGGTCAAAAAGTCTCCATTTCAAGAATGCACACATGTATGCACATGCATACATGCATATGCACACACATGTATGTACCTGTATGTATGCATATGCACATGCATGTTGCCAAAGTGTGTAAGCACAAAGTATCCGTATTCAGACAATAACCAGATCAGGTTATAGAATGTAACATTCCTGTTTTCACCATAATAAATGTTCCTTTATTAATGTTGCCTATGCACCTACGCTGATTACAATGCTAGGGAAAAATAGGCAAGTAAAAACTTACAGTGGCTTTCAGATTAATTTATTAACACTCTATTTGCAGAGCCCTCTGTGACACTCCTGGTGTGGATCCCAAGCTAATAACAGAGACCTGGGTTTACAATCACTATAGGTGGATTGTATGGAAATTGGCAGCCATGGAAGTGTCTTTTCCACATGAATTTGCTAACAGATGTTTGACACCAGAAACTGTGCTGTTGCAGTTGAAATATAGGTACGTGTATAGCAAGGTATTTTGAGTTATAATTTGTGATGTTGTGTGCCTTCTAGTTCCTAATATTACAAAATAAGCACCTCTACCTTTCATTTACTGTTTATCAGAATGCCTATATTGTTAAACTCATGTATATCAGTATTAAAGATGTAGTGCATGTTATTTACACAAATTTAGATAACATTTGCTTTGCTACAGTTGTACTTAATCATGTAGATTGTTTAGGCAATCATTTGCTACAGTCGACTTTAAGGAAAAACAATGTGATGGATTTTGTTTGATTTAACAAAGCTTTATGCATTCTTTTTTGTAGGTATGATTTGGAAGTTGATAAAAGTAAGCGATCAGCAATCAAAAAAATAACGGAAAGAGATGATGCGGCAGGTAAAACGCTTGTACTGTGTATTTCTAAAATCATATCGCTGAACACCGTTGTATCTCCTAGCAGTAGCAATAAAAACCTGGAAAGTAAAAAAGCAGCAGCAATAATTGAAGTTACTGATGGCTGGTATGGGATTAGAGCTCTTCTGGATCCACCTCTCAAAGCTTTCTTACATAGAAGAAGGCTGACTGTTGGTCAGAAGATCATAGTGCACGGAGCAGAACTTGTTGGCTCTCAAAATGGATGTACGCCACTGGAAGCCCCAGATTCCCTTATGTTAAAGGTAAAACAAAATATCAGTTCAGCTTGATTGGATGTGACCAAGACATGTGATAGATGCTATTTAGTTAGGCCATGTTTTCTAAACAGAAAAAAAATTGTCATGGCTCTATAAACAGATGCAGTTTAATAACCAGATTTGTAAGACATGATGCAAGGTAGCTGACGCTGTTCAATAGGGTTGACAGAGAAGTTCATAATATAAAATTCTGCCAAGCTTTGTTGCATGTTTTGGCAGTTGCAGATCCTTAATTTTGTTAAGCAGTAAGTTACAAGAAGTATTTATCCATCGCAGACAATATGGAAGTTGAAGGAAGAAAAAAACAGGTCATGAGAGGGTGGGCTTGGGTTGGGAGGGTCTTGACTTGTTTGCGGATGATTAAAGTGCTGGGTGGAGTTTCAGCATAAAAATGTTGCTCCTCTGGTATAAAGCAATGGTTTGTCTCATAGATGCTCTTTCCTAGAGAATTTTAACTGATCAGATTTTTAGTTCCTGTTTAAAATACATTCTTCAATGTGAAAAGAGACCTTGAAATGTTCAGGTGCAGAAATGAGGCATTCTTAGTGAGGTCAGTGTGAAAATAGTCTTTCCTCTAGATATAAGAAGTTGGATATCTCTTTTGACTTACCTGTGACAGTTTATCATTCAACATTTAACTTATACAGATTTCAGCGAACAGCACCCGGTGTGCACGGTGGCACACAAAATTAGGATTTCATCGGGATCCCAGACCTTTTCCTTTGCCTTTGTCATCGCTTTACAGCGAGGGTGGTGCAGTGGGGTGTATTGATGTGGTTATTCAAAGAACTTATCCTCTTCAGGTATGGTATAAATATTTTATTAATCTAACAGGTACTATGAGATCTAAATTGTATTAATTAATTGCTGTATCATTCCTCAAATCAGACATAATAGAGCTACGAAATTTAAGAAAAGGTACCATTATGTGTAAAATGAACAGGAACAGTTCTTGCAGTGTGAATATATTTGATATTTCAGGACTAGAGTATCCTGCTGTAAGAAGTACATGAGTTTATGCCCAGTATCTACTGGTTGGCTTTGCTTGCAGCTTCAAAAAGCCAGAAATAATTGAATTTCAGTTCTGTGATGTAAAAAGCACAGCACTTGTTTTTAAAGGAGAAAAAAAGTTGACAGTTTCTACTCCAAGTAGAAGTGAAACCCATTTTTTTCTGTTGTTAGCATGCATGTCCCTGCAAAGAAGTTAAATATTTATAACCATTAGTAAGATTACTATTTCTTACATGTGGCTGGCTTTATTGTGTAAGATCTATTATTTTAAAATATTACTGAAAATACAACGTGATTATTGTGTAGAATAGAATGAAGATGCCACTTGATATCCAGACATTTTAAATAGAGTTAGGCTTCACTGGAACTACTAGTTCTTTTAACAGTATAAAAGAAACAATATTTTTGTTAGTAATCAATCCTCTTAATATTAACAGTTTAACCAGGACACAACTTTCAGTTACTTGGCATGTACATCTTGGGATTTTTTTTTTTTTTTTTTCATTGCTTGCTTTCTAAAGAGTTGTACAACTGTTAGAACTAACATTTCTTTAGGTCCCAGAAAGGGGATTGTAATCTGTAACCACATCACAGTAAATGGCTTGCAGGCTGGGGAGGAAACTGGTGCTTTGTACCTCACTATATCAAGAGATTGATGTGCTGATGTATATGTTTTTCTTAAAACACTGAGACTCTTGCTCAAACATTCCAAAATGATAGGAAGACTTGGGCTGTCTCCTTTCACTTCAAGAGTCAAGGAGTGTAGGAATCACAGTAACCCTTATTAAAGGTGTCAAGCTGTGAATACTGCAGGAAATACATGCCATATAGTCAGTGTATTTCAGCAATTCACTGCCTTGGAAGGATTAGTCCTTCAACCCTTCTCAGCCTGCTCTCACTGTACTGTCTTGTTGCTTCTCTTTGCTAAACCTAGAGCTCTCCTGATCCTGTTGCTTACCTGATTTAATTCACTAAACCAGGAGTAAGTAACTAACTCATAATAATCATAATTAAAATAATAAACAACTAACAGCACACAACAAACTGCTGTCTATTGAATTAACAAACTGATGTGGTCTAGTGAGGTCAGATGTGTGCTAGAGCCAGTGTGAGGGAGAGGCTGGGATGGCACAGCAAAGGGGAAGGGAAGGGACCGCTTTCAGCAGCCTGACCTCTTTGTTTGGCTCACCTGTCTCGTCACATCAGGCAAGGCAGTTCTGGCAGGCTTGTGGACAAGGCTGTAGTCCTATGGAACCATTTTGGGCAGAAAAAGTGTAAAAGCATCTGCAGACCACCACCATAGTTCTTCTACAGCATCTAATCTAGCATGTTAAAACAGACAGTACAGTTGATGTGGAAAGACAGATTGGGTAGAATGCAGTTCTGGTGTATTTTCAAGCACTGAGTTTGGTTTATAATGTAATGTACCCAGCAGTAGGTTCCAGCTATGCTCTAAATTACGTCATCAATACCTATTACTATAACCTATGGTTTCTTCAGCTGTTAAATCATGCAGTTTTGGCTACTGCTCCGTTCTGTCTGTGTATCTTTAAAGCAAAGATTTACCAACCCATGCTGTGGGGTTTTGCATTTTATCTGTTATCATGAAAGAACTTATGATCTACTGCCTGTTCATTTTTTAAAACATTTTGATTATCAGTGAGTATTAGAAGGAAACTAGATGAGGTTAAAAGTGTAAAAAGTCTGGGTTTTGTTTGAATCTTTTTACTTCAGTGGATGGAGAAGACATCAGCTGGTTCATATGTGTTTCGTAACAACCGAGCTGAAGAAAGGGAAGCTGCCAAGCATGCAGAGGATCAGCAAAAGAAACTGGAAGCTCTGTTTGCAAAAATCCAAGCAGAATATGAAAAGCATGAAGGTAAAGCTTTCATTGTTTCAGAACATGTAATAACACAGAAACTTCTTTGTTTACAGAAGAGTCTAGAGAAAGTGACAAAAATTTCTCTGGTGGTAGAGAAGCTGAGATAGGATGTTGGGTTGTTTACTTTTTGTTGGTTTGGTGGTGGTGGTGGTTTTTTTGGTGTTGTTTTAGGTTTTTTACTTCCAATGTATCAAGACCTTTCAGTACAAAACAGTTATATACTTACTTTCTTGGCTTTGCAGCTATCTAGGAAACTCTTCTTGAATGTGTTGCTAGCCAGGCTAATAAAAAATTACTGTTGAGATGTCGCTCAGGGAAGTGCTACAAAATCGTAGAATTGTTAATTCCAATCTCTTCAAGGGCCTGACACTGTAATATTTCACCCAGAGTTGGGTGCTGCTTAGTTTGTATCTCAGTAGACCCGAACACCAAGTCTGAGCATCTGTCATGTCCTGCCCAGAGATATGAGGTAGGGGAGAGAAGTGACTCAGGTTCATGGGTCCCCTTGGTTGGAAAACAGTACATACAGTACTTAAGGTCTATAAACAAAAGACTTTTATTTTTGCAGCTTGGCCCAATTGGCAAATGATTTGGTAGCAGAAGGAATTATGTTATCCTAGGTTCAATTGGTATACATAAAAAATTTGCAGCGCATGTGGGGCTGTAAATCTTACATTACTGAGTTATTTATAAAAAGGAAAGCAAAAGAATAGAAGTATATGAAAGAAAGGAGAGGGAGAGAAAGATATCACCATCCTTATGGCTCCACTTTATGTATGATGGGGTTTGTAGTGTCAGATCCAGTGATGCGTGGCATGCTCTGATGTCTTGTTCAGTTCATGTGGTGAGACTGGTGGGCGGAGTGGTCCTCTGGATAGTGGGTGGGCACCACGACTGCTTGCACAAGGTGCAAGCCTCTATAGTCCTCTGGATTGCCTGCTTGCTTAATCTTTGGCCTTTTGTGCTGGCGTTACTGGGGGTTGATTGTGAAATATAGAAAAGTCCTGAAGGGTCTTGGGTCACCTTGAAGGGTCTCAGCTTTTCCCTTAGTGTCATGCTGGGCCTATCAGAAGACGGAGCTATGTGCTTTCCAACATGCCCCCCACTTCCTGTGTCAGGCAGCCTTTGTCTGTGGTGTTTCGTTAGCTTGTCTTTGATATGTAAATCGCGCTTCACCTTATCACAAATGTCCCATCTCCTGCTACCAAGGATGTCCCACCTCCTGTGGCTGGATGAACTGTGTTTGCAAGGATGTTTGAGCTATTATCCTTTTCAGTCTCTGACAGCACCTTTCCTCACAAACATTGCGAGACCGTGGAGATACTGAGGTTACTGGAGCTGCTAAATGGGACAGAGACCCTGGTGACACAGGATGTGGAGAACTACCAGTCCCAGCCTTCAGCAACCCCAGGCCATGGAGACCAGGGAAAAGTCTGAAGCAAGGAACACGTACACTTGGGGGAAGAGAATCAAGCTGGAGAATATTTACACAAGCTGGACATAGGCAAGTCTGTGGTCAGTGATGGGATGAACCCACAGGTGCTGAAGGAGCTGGCTAATGTTTTTGTGAAGCTGCTCTTTGAATTATCATGGTGATTCATAGAGGTGCTTGAAGACTGGATGAAAGCAAGTGTGTCTCCTGTCTTCAGAAAGGAGGACCCAGAGGACTAACTACAGGCCAGTCTGCCCTACCTTGATCCCTGACAAGATGATGGAACAACTAATCCTGGAAACCATTTCCAGGCACATGAAGGACAAGGAGGAGATTTGGAGTAGTCAGCAGGGATTCATCAAGGGGAAGTCATGTTTGAATAACCTGACAAGCTTCTGTGATGAAATTACTGGCATGGATAGATGAGGCGATAGCAGTGCATTATTGTATACCTTGACTTCAGTAAGGCTTTGACACTGTCTCCCTTAAGATCCTCACAGAGAAGCTGGTGAAGCATGGGCTAGATGAACAGATGGATGGATTCAAAACTGGCTGAACAATTGGGCCCAGAGGGTGGTGATCAGTGGCACAAAGTCTGTTCGGAGGCCAGTAACTAGCAGTGTACTCCAGGGGTCAACACTGGGTCCAGTCCTGCTTTAACATCTTCATTAATGATCTGGACGATTGGGCAGAGTGTAATTTCATCAGGTTTGCTGATGATACAAAATTAGGATGAGTGACTGATACACTAGAGGATTGTGCTGCCACCTGGAGGGATCTCAAGGAGCTGGAGAAATGGGCAGACAAGAACCTTGTGATGTTCATCGAAGGGAAGTGTAAATCTTGCACCTGGGGAGGAGGCAGGCCCAGGCACCAGTATATGCTTGGGGCCACCCAGCTGGAGAGCAGCTTTGCAGAAAAGGCCCTGGTGGGTCCTGGTGGCCCTGGTGGGTCTTGGTGGACAAGTTGAGGAGAGTTGCCAGAAGGTCTAAGGAGGTGATCTTTCCCTTCTGTTTAGCATTGGTAAGGCCACATGTGGTGTATTGTATCAGGTTCCAGGCTTCCTAGTACAAGAAAGACATGGGGCCAACAAAGTGCCATGAAAATTAGTAAGGATTTGGAACATCTGACATGGAAAGAAATGCTGAGGGAGCTGGGAGTGTTCATCTTGGAGAGGAGAAGGCTCAGAGGGATCTGATTAAGGTACATAAATACCTGGAGGGAGGGTGCAAAGAAGATGGAGGTAAGCCGTGCCCACTGACGGGACCAGAGGCAATGGATGCAGACTGAAATTGAGGAGGTTTCTTCTGGGCATCAGGAAACTCTTTTTTTCCCTCTGAGGGTGACTGACAGTGTTGCTTAGAGAGACTGTGAAATCTCCATCCTTGGAGATATTAAAAAACTCGCTGGACATGGTCTTGGGCAGCCAGCTGTAGATGACCCTGATTGAGCAGGAGGATTGGCTAAGATGATCTCCAGAGGTCCCTTCCAACTTCAACCATATTTTGGTTCTGTAAGAGTAGGACACCACACAGCTCTGCCAGCAATTTCTAGTGAGAGTTTGAGGTCTGCTGTTGCTGTAAGTGTCACAACTGGCTGCTTATTGCTACAGCCTCATGAAGCTCCCTGTTGCCCAAGAAATGTGTTTGCTTCCCCTTAGGTTTGACTCAGCTAAACTGGAATGAGGAAGGGTATGTGGATTCTTGCCACACTGATTATGGATTCCAGCTGCCTTGATAATCTGGTCTGTTTTTTGGGAGTTTTTGTTGGTTTTGGTTTGCTGTTTTGTTGGGGTGTTTTGTTTGTTTTTTATTTTTCCAAGAACAGATAGGATTCCATCACTAATGGTAGCCAGTGCAGTTCAGATTTCACAGGGTCACATCTACAACCCAGATAGCCTATCCCTTTCCATAAATCTTTCTCATGGTGATCTGTAACACTGAGTTGTTCTCTAACTGATTTATCAGAACCTGGAGTCCCTCACGATAACAAGGAAAAAGTAAATAAAACCATGCCCTAAAAAAAGGCAAACACTCACCACAAAATTCTTAGTTGAAATCAGAGATTGTTTTATAATTCTTAACTTCACTGATAAGAACTTCCATGTATCAGTGACCTCATTGTGTTGTTTCATGTTTGACTGGTAAACTTGTCTATACTGGAGTGTACTATGCTGAAGGAATTAATCAAACTAGTAGCAGCACATTGACTTACTGAAGAGGAGGGTAATAGTTTCATGTAATGAAGTTAACTTGGCTTTTAGCTGGTGTCCTAAGGAGGCTTCATATAAAGGCCTGTAGTCACTTGTTGTCCCAGATCTTGGTATCTTTGCAACTTTTCTGCTGTATGAGAGGAAGAAGAAGTGACTGACATACAGAAAATATGGTCAACTATCAATGAAGTTTCATGGCAGCCCATCAAGTCTCCCACAACTGATACTGGCTTCCCCGAAGTTTGCATTATATTCTAATCTATGTTGTATTTCAATGAATTAGATTTTTTTTTCTGCTTGTATTTTCCTAAGAGATAGATATATATATCTGTACACATATACACACATATATTGTTTCGTATATAGTAGTGTTTTGTATTTTTATTCTGGCAAGGCCTATGTACTACCAGGCTTCTTACATAATTATTTCTTTTATCTTTTATTTATTTATTTATTTTATTTTTATTTTTAAAGTGTATTGGTTGTACTGAACATAATGACTTTATTTCAACAGAGAGAACTCAAAGAACAACACCGAGATCACGCATAGTCACACGACAGCAAATCCATAATTTGCAAGATGGTGCAGATCTGTATGAAGCAATTCAGAATGCATCTGATCCTGGGTATATGGAGGTAACTGTAGATCCTACCAGGCCAATTTTGAAATGCTCGTGGAATAACTTACAGTTTAGTACCTCCTGCTAAAATCAACCCTAACTTTGGGATTTTTCTACAGCATTCTTATTGCTAAATAAACTAAGATAAATAATTTTGAAAATATTTTAATGAATGCTTGTTTAAATAGATTAATAATATCTTGGATTGCAAAACAAAATCCTATTTTCTCTTGATATAAAAAATCCAGGATATAGCACAATTAAAAGCTAATGTTATTTGTAATTTTATTACTTTGCTTTATCTTGCGTACATGAAAACTAAATGCATCTTGTAATTCTTGAGTTTCACACACTTATTCTTGCATGGTGTTCACTGAAGTGTCTGCATGATTATATTGTTGTTGTTCTCTTCATTCCCTGTTCCAGTTCAGTCACAACTTCTGTGTGTTTATGCCTTTATTGATAAAGATGCAGGCGATTAGTCCCTGGCAGTTGTTAAAATTAAATACATGCCTCACCATCTGCAAGTCAGAGTCCTTGACTGCCATAAAGCCGTATGATTTGTGGCTTTATTTGGTCAAATGTTATATATATCTGTGGTGCTGGATGTAAAGGCATCTGGATCTTGAAGGCTTGGTCAGAAAGGTAATGCTCCCAATGTATTTTAGTGGACATCCCTGTGTCAGCTCAGAGGTAGCAGCCTTCTGAGAGGTGCAACTCTTCTTACAGAATTTTTTTCTAATATGGCAAGCATCCCTGTTGTATTAAATATTCACCTTAGTTATGCACTCTTAAGCAAGCTTCTCACTAATTATCACATAAAAACAGTATGTAATGTAATAATTAGACAATGGAGCACCAGCTGTGTACCAGTCAAGACTGGTGGCTCCTGTTGTGTTAACAAACCTCATTCAAGTCCTAGTACTGTATCAGTTGAACAATGAATTGCTTGTAACAAACACTTAAGAACGAGGCTACCTAGGAATCTTGACAGGATCTTTTTATTAATAAAAAAGATACTGAATACATTTTCTCTTGGCTACAGGGATATCTCAGTGAAGACCAATTAAAAGCTTTGAATGCTCACAGGCAGTTGATGAATGATAAAAAGCAAACTCGGATACGGGAAGAATTCAAGAAGGCTTTAGAGTCAGCAGAACAGGAAGAAAACGGTTGTTCCAAAAGAGATGTGTCTACTGTATGGAAACTATGTGTGGTAGACTACAGAAAGCAAGAAAAACATAAAGGTCAGTATTTGGAAAATTATAACTAACTTTTATCTAAACGTGTTAACTGGCCAACATAGCAGGTAGATTTGTAGAGTTTCCCAAGAGTTTTCTAGCTTGCATGATAACACTTCCAGTTTTATTTGGTTTTGTTTTAGGGTTTTTGGGTGGAAGTGTTGTGGATTTATTTTGTTTAAAAGCCTTCACGTTAGTATTGCACAGCTAATATATCTTGATCTGACATTGTTAGGAGTGATACTGAGTATCTGGCGTCCACTGCTGGATGTTTGTTCCTTGTTAAAGGAAGGCGGTCGGTACAGAATCTACCAGCTGTCAGCATCACAGGCCAAGGGAAGATCAGACTCAACTAACATACAGTTAACAGCAACAAAGAAAACTCAATATCTACAACTGTCAGTAAGTGCTTTAAGTGCGTAAAGATGTATCATTAAAATGTATCACAGTCTACGTAAGTGTGTTGTAAATACCTACAAATTTTGTGTTTCTTCAGGTATCACAGGAGATGCTGGCACAGATTTTCTTTCCAAGACAGGCTCTAAAATTCAGCCATTTGTTGGATCCTTCTTTTCAGCCACCATGTGCTGAAGTTGATCTAGTTGGCGTTGTAGTTTCTGTTAGCAGAACAGGTACGTTGTGGACCACATTCATGTTCTTCCACTGAAGAAGCACTGATTTTCTTTTTATTTCAAAAATCAAAATTATCTTGGTGGTGTACTTGCATTTCAGGCCCGTGAAAACCTGCTCATATAGCTGTGATATGCTGGCAGATAATTCTGTTTTTGTAAAGAAAAACTGTCCTTGTTTCTTAGCTCAGGAGGAATTTAGTAAGGGAGGATCTAGGCTCAAGAGCAGCTTTTATTTTTTTTCCATAAACAGTGGATGTAAGTTCTTACATCTGTGTCCAGTATCTGCAGAAGAACCACTGTGCGTGTACATGAGCTCCCTCTTTCGTGTACAGTGTCATGGAATGAGTGGAACACAGGCACTGGAGCTCATGGGTAGGGATGGGGGATAATCTTCTGATAAAAAGGAGAAGCACCATAGGAGTATTGTTTTTTGAGCACTGAAACACATACGTGGAGTTGTCTTCTGCAATCAGTAGGGAGACAGCATAGAGAATGCATGAAGCATGAAACACCTGTCACCATGTGGATAGGCTGCCAAGTTATATTTATCAATACTCTTTCAAGATGTGTGGCTTTTTTTTTACAGATACAAATTGCTGTAATCAACCTTCACTTAAGGATTTAAGGTTTAATTTAGACCTTTTTTTCTTACTTTTAGGTTTTGCTACTATGGTGTACTTATCTGATGAAAGCTGTAATTTAGTGGCAGTAAAGATCTGGACAGATCTCAGACACTTTGCTATTGAAGATATAGTTGTCCGCTGTTCATTCATTTCTGCAAGCAACCTTCAGTGGCAATCTGAATTCAGATCAGCGATTCCTGTGCTCTTGGCTGGAGATCTTTCTGTATTCTCAGCCTGTCCAAAGGAAAAGTATCTTCAAGAGAAGGTTAATGAACTGAAAAGTATGATAGAGGTAAATAGGGAGATTTTTTAGTTTAATGATTCATTCTAGTTACTGCTGTGTTACATTCTTCATCAGAAAGTCTGTTAGTACTATTGAATCTCTAAAACAAGTAATGCACATCATATTGAATTTGAGGGGATTTTCTGAGAGATGGAGTAGGGCGTTAATGCACTTTTTCTGGAGGACTCTACATATCACCTATTGAATGGCTTTTTTTTTTTCAATTGAGCTCAACCAACACTGTCTTTAGGATGTGCCACAGAATCTTCTCTGGCTCACAAAAAATATTGTACCTGTCAATAAGGAATCTGTCATGGACAGTTTGGCTCTAGCCTTTTAAAAGTTGAAATTTACCATCTTGTCTAGCCAAACATATTCAGTATTAGATTGTTCATTTCATTTATTATTTCAGTTTTCTAGCTGTGCTAAATATCATGTCTTGGTCATGCATTCCCACGTGTTAGAGAAAAACAACTTTAAATACAAAAGGATTGTTTTCTTGCTAACAATAAAAGGAAGATATGGTATTTCCCACCAAGAAAAGTGCAGCAGTCTTCTAAGCTGTTGGTTTGATACAAAATAAAATTCTAGTGGGATTATGATAAGAAAACAAAGTCCTAAATAGTTTGTTTCTGAGCATATAGTACTTACACAATTTGAAAAACAAATATTCTGCACTGTAAACTGTTCTCCTTTATAGAATGTGGCCTCCTTTTGCTCTGATGCAGAAAGTAAATTGATGAATTTGCTACGAAGAAATCTCTCACTTACACCCACTTTAACTAAAAGATGTGGCTGGGAATGCCCCTCTCCTTCCTGCAGCTCAGGTCTTTATGCAGAGGATAAAACCTTGGTAAGCTTCTGGTAATTAATATTGTGTTTATAGTGACAGTACATACAGTAAGGATATCAGCAGGTTTTATATTGAACGGTCTCACTTCTCAGCCCGCTCTGTATGTTCTCTTCAGGGCAGTGCAGCCTGAGCAGCTTCCTCTGGGTGTGGGTTTAGGGTTGTTCCCCAGGAGGACCTGTGAGACTGTTCCTCCTCCGAGCAGTACGTGAAAATTTCCCCTTGTGGGCTGTGTTCTCATAGCATAATTCAAATAGTCTGAATTTTATATAAGTAAAATGAATCATCCTTTCCCTATAGATGATTTATTGCTTCCTTGGTCCCACTGTGAAGATTATCTGACATGGATTTCATTGACATGGATGTCACTGGAAGGAAAAATCTTGATCTGTAATTTTTTCTTTCATGGCATTCTGCAGTTCCTACCTTTGTTTAGAAAATTTACCTCTTGGTCTTCTTTTCCTAGATACTGTTCACTGTTTTCAGGATTTAAAAGAGAAAAGATTATCACCTAGTAAATGTTTACATTTTATAAGTCTTGACAGAAACTGAGTTAAACAGCACTCACGTTTCCCCTGAAGGCAGCTGGTGGCAATTTGCTCGTGATGTGGAGTACTGAGTGCAGTCAGAACAAAAATGTTTCCTGCCACTAGTTGTGAGGGAGGTGGAAACACCCTGATGTGATACCAGTTCCTGGGGACTAAATTTAGACTTATAAGGCATCCTTTTCCATTTCAGAGAGCGCTAATATTTCATTGTAAAGGTTTTGTGTATATCAAATTATTTAATATATTAACCAAGTTAAAACAAATGAGACAGTAAAGGTATTCTTAAGTGTGTGTTTAAGTGATTTGCCTTGCAACATCTAACTTGTGTGTATTATTATCTTAAAGTTTTTTGGTCTATATTCTACCCCTTTTTTCTTAGTGTTTTTTTTTTTTCTTTTTTCCTTTTTTCCCCGTTTTAACAACCAAGTGAGGATATACCCAATGCAGTAGAAAACTTAACTCCTTTTTATATGAGTGCTTTGATTCCTACCTTCTGGCACAGAAAAGTTCCCTTACATTTAGCTTAGATCTCAGAAACAGGATGCAAATGTGCTGTCTTAACGTACATGTAAACAGTGATTTATCAAGCATCAGTAATGGAAAGGATAATATTAGTCACCATCAGAAGATACCAGACTAAAGTTAAGTTTGACATGAATGATGGCATAGCGGTTTTATATCAGCTTTTTTTCCCCCATATTATGGAAGTAATTGAGGAATCTGATGAAATAGGACATTCTATTCAACATAAAACTTATCTCTTTTTAACTAGGTCTCTTCTAAAATTGAAATAAAGCATCCAAGCCCTTTGTCAACTAGCACACCAAATATGAAACTTGCCACGCCGGGGTCAGCAAAACCACCTTCATCTTCTACAATTAATGAAGAGCATCCCAAAAACAGCAAAAAGAGAAAAGCTATGGACTTGCTCAGTTGCATACCTGCCCCTCCACCCCTTACACCACTGTGTTCAATAATTTCTCCATCTGTAAAAAGAGCATTTCAGCCTCCACGAAGTTTGGGTTTACAGCGCAGCAAGTCATCAAAAGAAACAAATCGGAATATTGGTTGTGCCACTCACTGTAGAAAATTGAGACAAACTGTCCATCTTCCTGAGAATGACCTGGTTGCTGATGAAGAGCTTGCAATGATTAATACACAAGCACTCATGAATAATTTACCGGAAGAAAAGAAGATCCATTATGTAAATGAAAACAGCGATACAATAGCTACTAATTTATCTGATGATCTTTCACCCAAAAATAGTTCCAGGTCTACTGGGGCAGCAAATAACTCATCAAAAAGCAGTTCCTGAAGTAGCTGAGGCTCTTCAGAAGGACACAAAGGAACCTGAGGACTCACTGCCAGCCTGTAGAATGCTATGAAGGCAAAACCCCCAAAAATGCTACTGAATGCACATGTACAGTATTGTATATATTTCAAATTAAAATTATTTTTACACTTTGTACATTGAATTGTGATTGCACTTAATAAAGCTATATTACAAAAACAAATAGTCATGAAATGACATTTCGTTTGCAGAATAATTTGGAGTAATCATACATTTCTCACACAACCCTGTATTGTACAATAGCATCAGTGCACCTGAAGGTTTGATGGCGCTTTGTTAGCCATTGCTTTGATTCTGATGGATTCTTAAATTACAGCAGGATCTTTGTCTCAGCCTGAAGCAGTCAGCTTTGTTACCCTCTGCAGTATTAGAATAGTTGTTTGGCTGTCAGAAGTGGCACAGGGCAAAATAAACAATTCTCCAAGTTTGTTACCAAACATAACATTTTAATCTGAACTATTTCTCTGTAATTCTGTCACAGTTATTGTACTTTTCCCCTCAAGCTTTCCATATAGTGCTAGGAGAGGTTTAGAGGAGAGCTGTGATTATTTGTTTCATAGCAAAATGCCATATAAAGGTATTAATGGTAGATTCTTGGTTAGTGTTTCTGAGCTCCTACTTCTTTAGAGAAGCACTTGAGGCCACAGCGTCATGAAAGATAATTAGATCTTTGTTTTCACACTGGATCTTTCTGCTGAGAGTGAGTCAGTACTTGAATTCATTACTTTGTTCTCACTAATTTCAACAGGTGAAGCTTCTCAGAATTGGAGTTTCTCCACTGGAGAGGGAAACAGTCCCACCGGCCTGGCTGCCAACTCCGTGTTTTAGGTAGCCTGGTGCCAGACCGACGCTTGCCCTGCAGCTTCCCACCACGCGTGGGCCAAAGGAGGGAAGATGTTTCAGAACAGAGCCCACCAGCTCCCATGCAACAGCTTCTCAGGGGTCCTCTGCCTGGCACTGGGCTCCAGTGCTGAACTGGGGGCTGGACATTGTAGCAGGACTGGAGAACTCAGGGGCTGACACAACCCGGCTGATGGTTCTGTAAACCTCTCTGCAGCACTGCAGAGCCGGGCTCCCAGGCCCCCTAGCTCACAGGTATTCACAATGATGATACTACTTCTTTAAATGCAGCTTCAGTACAAATGCAATTCATCTCATGCATCACCCATGTCCTGCAGACAGCTTGGCTTTTGCACAGCAACAGCATATTTCTTTATACCTTTAATACTTGTCTGTCTGCTGAAGTGCTGGATGAATCACAGCTGTATCCATATTTCTCAGTGTCCAATGTGAGCTGTCTTCACTTCCTACTGCAAAATAGCACACCAGTGCCCTGTTTGGTAACCCCTGACAGATAAGCTGCACCTATTTAAAAAAAAATTTCCACCACAAATGCTGAGTTTTAAAAATGTTTCACAAGGCTTCCTGATGAGGACATAATGAGCAGAATTTAACAATATAGATAAAACTACTGCAGGACGGCTTATTTTCTCACTCATCCATCAGTCAGTGGCTTCTCAACACTTGGTGATGGAAGGAGTTGATTTCTCCTCTTACAAGAACATTTTTTTTCCCACTTTCTTAGGTCATTGTTTTGTGCTTCTGAGTTAGTTTGGGTATTTGGTAGCCTGGTGCTTCAGCTATTCAGAGCTGCTCCTGTAGCCCTGTTCCTACTTAGACATTGACAAGCCTAACACTAATGTTTCCTTATAGGAGCCTCTGTATATGCACTTGTCTCAAGATCAGTGGAATTCCTATGTCTTGGCAAAAATAAAGGTTTGGTGTGTTAAACTGTTTCACCTACAGGCTGGAGAAGCTGTTTGGCTGAGACAAAGCTGAAGTAAGACCAGCGTGAATCCAGACAGCAGAGGTGTAGATGGGGAGCAGCATCCAGTCATGCTACAATCTGTCACAGCTACCTTTTCCACCATTCGCACTGCCTCTCTTAAAGGCGCAGTAATGCTTTAGGCAAGAGGGAGTGGGACAATACACAGGTCTGTACAGCCAGAGATAAAGTATAACAATGGCAAGAAATGACAGCAGCATGAAAAAGGTATTAGCCACATGACCAGTAAGAAAGAAAGAATTTAGGAATAAGTGTTGTCATCTATTACTGACAGAAGGTGATGCAGAAAAAAAACAAACAAAAAGCGTGTGTCACAGCCAGTAAATGCCACCCTTAGCTTGAATGGACTTTCGTGGAGAAAGAGAGATGAGAGGGAGCACAGTTTGTACTGGGGAGAGCACCCTTAGATCAGTCATGTAGAGCTGTGAGATCATTCCAGTGACATTTAAAATTTGTAAGAAATAAAAGTAATTTACAAAAGTAGTAGAAAAAATACAAGAATAAAAAACAGTTTAGAATAAAACACATGTAAAACTAGAGACTTTTATACCCTGATAATTAAAACACGCCGGGGAATTGACCTCCTCAATGAAATGGCATGTGGTTTGTATGTGCCACATGAGCTCTTCTGGTTGAGAAGGCTGGATGGCGGTTGGAATGGGCACCTGTGCTGTAGGATGGATTTGGTCCATTGGAGCTTCTCTCATCTCTGCTTGGCTTTTCAGAGTGAAGAACACTGTGGAAGGTAACATTGTGCTCGTATTGTTCTTTCATCCGTTGTATTGTTTCTCGAGGGACATGATGAGTATTTCTTCTGTAAAGTCAACGTTAACAGAAAATACAACTATTTAGCTATCCCTGTATTAGAGGTTATCTGAAGCTTGCTACAGTTCCTCATATGGTCAGGATAACAGTTCATGTCCCCACTGATCTACTTCTAGACCTTTTTTGTCCAGATTGTTCTTCACTTCCACCTACTTCTTAAAAATATTTTTGTGATTGCTTAAAAAATGTAACGCAAGTATTTTTGTGGGCAGCCAGGCCATAAGAAGTTAGACAAGTGCCTTGAAATGAAAGAGTGATGTAGAAGACCTGTGTATTATTTTATGTATTGCTGGGTTTTGGTGCTAAGGGGTTGTTAGCCTCAGGGTGAGCTTTTGTACATCTGAAGAAATGCAGACAAGGGCTGGAGATAGCCCAGGCACTGACTCATAATCAACAAGTGCAGAGGTCAAAAACCTGTTGTTGCTCTGAGCACAAGTGTAGGAAAATCATACCTGGTGTGGCTCCGGCTTCAGTGCAGATTGGTAAGGGGAGGGGACCCAGATGCTCAGACATGCCGGGCTGTCTGGGAAGGCCGGAAACAGCCACAGCCTCTCTACACATTAGTGGGAATTATTTTTCCAAAGACCACAAGGAATTTCTGCTTGTCTGTGAGTTTGCAAACTCTGAATATCTTTGGTTTTGCTATTCAGCTCTATAAGGCACAATTTCTGATCTAGAACCTGTTTGTTCTGCATTCATATTTTCAAAGCCTTGTGTTGTGCAAATCCTGCATCCCTCAACATTGGAGCAGCTGAGGGAACTGGGGCTGTTCAGCCTGCAGAAAAGGAGGCTGAGGAGAGACCTTATCGCTGTCTACAACTACCTGAAAGGAGGTTGTAACATAGAGGGTGCTGGTCTCTCCTCTCAAGTAGCAAGTGATAGGACAAGAGGAAATGGCCTCAAGTTGTGCCAGGGAAGGTTCAGATTGGATATTAGGAAACATTTCTTCATGGAAAGGGTTGTTAGACATTGGAACAGGCTGCCCAGGGAAGTGGTGGAGTCACCATCCCTGGAGGTGTTTAAAAGATGTATAGATGGGGTTCTTAGGGACATGGTTTAGTGCCAGAGTTAGGTTATGGTTGGACTTGATGATCTTAAGCGTCTCTTCCAACCAAAATGATTCTATGATTGTTTTTTCTGTACCTTGGCCTCTAATGAACGATTACTGGTAAAGTCTGCCTCTGCAGTGATGCCCTGCAGACGGCTCCCAGCTGGAGCTGCGGAAGGGGGAGCTGACACACACGGCTGCTGAGGCTCTTGGTGTCAGCCCCAAGCCAGCAGCCGCCATCTGCCATGTCCTGCCTCACCGCGGAGCCACCAGCACCCTGGGTCACAGCCCGCTGCCATTTGTCACTGTCATGCACAAAAAGGAGCAGCGCTGACTTTGGACTAGAGATCCCAGCTGGTACCACATAATAAATCAGTCAGAATGAAGCACCCATGACCTGTTTACTTGTGATAACAAGTAAGTTACCGCCTGTCAGCTTCTGGATCTAGTCAATGGGGGTGCACTCGCCAATGTAACACAGTTTATAGCCAGTTGGTTAAGAGCTAGAAAAGTAGCCCGCATGGATGTTTTTGTGATACAACCATCAACCCTGCAGCCACTAGTCAAACTAAGATACTTAGAGCCATATTGGGCTGCCTCTATATCCTATCAAGTCATGTGGAGTTGATACGATCATTGGATCCTTTTTTTTCTGTGTATGGTAAGATCTTTAGAAAGATCCTCTAGAACCCTATATATTGACCACACTTACTGTAGCATCCCACCACACTACAGTAAGACAATCTTTGTTACGGTTACATTTTCTAAGAACATAAGTCTGAATATTGTCTGCAGTGCTTAGATGTGCTTTTTGTGCCCAGACATAGAGAATGCTGCTCAAAATACAGAATAAAAACCAATATTCTTGCCCCGAGAAGCTTTCAGCATAGAGACATGCTCCAGGGGGTTGCTTTTTCTACTGCCGGACTCACTGCAGCACAAGTCAGGCTCTTTCAGGGCTGAATTCACTGCAGACCAGGTTCTGAGAAATAGAAATTTTCCACAACACTCCTTCTGTTGTCATGTACTAGGTTACTTTTTAGGGTATATGAAGAGGAAGAGAGCTGACCTTCCTCAGAACACATCAATAAGATGAGAAGCCGTCTCTACTGTATCAAAGAGAAGATGTACCTTGTCAGTTCTCGAACATTGAACTTCCAGGGTGTATCTGGTTCTTGAAATATAACTTCATATCTATTTTCACGTGCCTGAAGAAGAACACAGAAGTTTTAGACGTGTGACTGCCGAGCTCAGGAATCTGCCAGACCGCCTGAGATTTTATCTGGCTAAGACAGGGGTGTCAATCTCATTTTCAATGGGGCCACATCAGCCTCCTACATTTCTGTAGGAGTAGTTACATTTATACAGTCCTAAAATTACATTTGGCCCTTTGAAGGCAACCACGAGACTGATGTGGCTGCTGGTGAAAACGAGTTGGACACCCCTGGGCTAAGAGATGTATCCTGTGTACCAGGAGCCAGAAAAAGGAAGATAACCATGAATCCCATCAATGGGCTGGTCTGAGGCCCAGTTGGTTCATTTCCTTCTACATCAAAGCATTTGAGTCTCCCAGCAAAACCTGCCTCAGCGTTGCCCCCAGCCCCTGTCCCCCACAGCCAAACCATCCTGGCACCTGAGGAAGTCACAGAGGGTTCCAGAGCCACAGGTTGGTGGAGCTTCTGAAGTGTGAGCTCAACATGGATCAGCCATGATACTTCCAGCCACTGAGCCTTCAGACCTCAGTTTTTTTCAAGATAAAGCAACATATTTGTGTATGTGTATATATGTATACATACACACACACACATATACGCACAGAAATAGACATCACATGTATGTATTTACTACAGTAATTGATTGCTTTCATTTTGATTTGGGGGAAAGGAAGCAGGGAAATCTGTTGACCTTTTTTACATCTTGATCCCCTGGCTGTGCTCCCTTGCTCACTTCCTGGGCACCCACAAACATTCACGGCTGCAGCTAGAGTGACATGTCCAGGCTTTCCAGCATCACGATTCATCTTCTGGCAGGAGATACCAATGTGTCTTCGAAGACTCTTTATGGTATATTTTTCACAAGTCATAAACTAAAATTGTAAGTTACATCCTGATATATTTGTCAACTAATAGATTGGGAACTGTTCAATCCATGTCACTGCTGGGGAAGGGGATGACATCCTCATCACCAGGAAGTAAAAGGGCAAGTTCAAAGACACTTCAGTCTTTCAACTGTTTTTTCCTTCACTGAGTGATACAGCTGACTAGACAAAACAGCTACACTTGCACCTCTTTCCCTACTTTGTCACATTATCAAGCTTTAACTCTAATTAGAGAACTAAGGACAAATAAATGTAATTATTTTTAGCCGTGTTAAAAACAGTTACAGTCAGATCACCTCTTAAATACCATAGCTGGCCATATAAAAGCAAAAACTCAGAGCTTTCCCTACCATCATCACGTACGGCTTCATTTCCCAAGCATGGATGTTGGTATTATCAATAATAACGGGGCTTTTCCCATTCTTCATTGCCTTGCGCGCTGTAATGTAACAAACACGTTAAGTAAAGCTAACATACTAAATAACAGACTGAGCCAAGTCTTACCAGCCCCAAAGTGTCCCCTCTGCCTACTGCTGGCACGCTGGGTTCCCCAAGCGCGAGCAGAGGTCAGTGTCCAGCTGATGCTCCCCTGGAGGAGGAGATGCAGCCACCCAGTAGTAAGGTCTGAACCTCTCGTAGAATGAACTTAGTGGTATCACAGCACTAGGTATTTACACCAGCTACAAATGGCTTCTATTTGCAAAAGATCCCAGGTTTATGACCTATGAGCAGCTGCTGGGCTGGCAGTCGCAGGACAGCTGCTGTCACCAAGCTTCAGCCCTGCTACCTCACAGCCACCGCTTTACTTTCTGAAATAACATCTATCAATCACCAACATTTTTCATTTTTTCATCTCTCGTAAGTCAGAGAAAATAAAATCAGATTCTATTTTTTTTTAACCAGGAGCCCATGAAGTGCACTGTATGACACCACTTTGAGATATTTTATTTTGGGGGCTAAGTTTAAAGACAGACTGGCAAGCAAACCCCCTGGATTGAGTGTGGTCACCTCTCTTCTGGTTCCATTTGTGCGCATCCTCTAGGAGGTCAGGCTCAAACACGTATACACCATTTTCGATAAAGTAGTCATCAGTACTGAGAACTACAGCACTGGGATACTCACGTTTCAGTTGTCTGAAAAAAAAATATATAAAAGAAGCATTAATATATGCTAACACATGCCTTTAATAGAGACCATTAAATCAAGAGCCATATGAATGCTCTGCAAATATACACAATTTAAAAATATCCCTGCTTAGAGGATCTGAAAGTATTGTAATCAATAGATGGACATATAGAGCGAAAGGAAAGGAGTTTAAAGGCATGGCCTTGATTCCTTTAATTCAGCAGAGCAATCTACACTGCTCTACCAACATAGGAGTCTTTAATCATATTAATATATTCAGTTTTTCTCTCTGTCTCAGAAGGCATGATTATAAAAAACAAACCAAAGCAAACAAACATGCTAATTGCATGGATGTTGGTCTCAAAAGACAATTTGACCACGAGAGTTCTGTTACAAAGAGATTTTTGAAGATAACCAGGAGGAATGTGCCATCCAGTAAAGACGGGCTATAGCACCGTCAGCTTGTCTTCTTTTTTTTTTTCCTTTTTGTTGTTGACTACAAAGCACTTTTTTAAAAAAAATTGCAAACAAATATCTGAGTGCTCAGTCAATATTTCTTCTTATTTGTTGCAATTTTATGGTTCTTTCTGCTTTTCATTTCACCGTTTTAGTTAATGCTCCTCTTGTAGAGGTGAGTAATTTCCATTTCTTTTCAGCTTTTAATCATGTTTTATAAACAAATCTGAGTTGCTTAGATTGGCAGCCCCAAATGCAACAGACCCGTAAAACTGTGCTGCGGTGCTCTGTGGCACAGGGCAGCCCCCATCCCTTCACACCGACCTGTGTCCCACCACGATACTCGTTCACACCGCGATGCCCACAGAGGGTGGATGAATCGTGTCCTGCCAAAAGGCGACCAGCTGCCTTGCAGGCAGTGACCGGCTCTAGGAGCTGGAAGTCACGGCTTCTGGGGGGTTTAAATATGAAACATTCCTCTGCCAGCCCTTAGAGAGCACAACAACAACAACAACAACAAAAACTTAATGCAAAATTGTGTTCCCATTTGTGTGTGATCCAGATTTATTTGTGTCCATAGACAGAACTGTCTATTTTTTCACTCGAGGGAGTGCTGGGGGAGGAGGGAGTCTCTGCAAGAAGTCAGGAAGAACCCACAGCATCATCTCACTGTTCTCTGTCTCCCTGGGGCCCAAAATGCCACTGAAAAAGAAATTAAGGTCAATCCAGAAATCCCACAGCTCTTGGGCATGAATGCTGCTGCCCTGTTATCGCACACCAACCACATGTATTCTCCAGTCCCTGGGACTCGTCTGAGCCTCCTTGATAAAACACTTCCATCCTCACAAGCTGCAAAACAACTATTTCTCTGTGTCTCAGTTGAGCAAGGGAAGAGGTGCCTCTAGGTTATCAGTGAAAAAACACAAACAGAAAAGGCTTAATTCTGTCCTCTTCAGCTCTGCCCTAACCATTTACTTACAATTTTACCCTAATCTGCCTGCTAGCAGCAATTCTTCACTAGGACTGCATGTTGCATTTAGTTGAATAAAGGTCAGCTTCTAGCTTTGCTCCATCTCCACTGTAACCTTGATCATCTGCCAATTAATTAATAATAGTATGTGGTAATGACCTCCCCAGAAAGCAGAGACTCATTGCTGATGGACCAGCCAGGGTGGACTTCACAGCGCTGGGCTGTAGCCACTAAATGATGTAGCATTTAGCACCTACATGTCATTATCTTCCAGCTCCAAAGAGATGTTTTATCCACATAATTACTGCTGGGCAAACAGATCTAACAAAAGTCCTGTTGCAAACTGTTAGCAAACAGTCAAATCATTTTTGCTTTAATTTTGGACCCAGGTAAATGAAAAGTATGGGTGCACCTAATGCTTATCTGGTTACTCTTGTGCTGATAAACTGATATATTCAGCTCTCACTATATTTCAGCACCTCACCTTTCCCACTGCTTTACCCATCTGCATTGCCAGCTCTTCTCTAAAAATTTGACTGTGCTAAAACAGGTGTCATCCCTTTAGCTACAGTTGGGCACATAAAATTGTACACTTGAAGAAAAGATCTCAAGATTACCTGGGCACACTGCTGGCTCGTGTTCAGCCGGCTGTCGACCAGCACCTCCAGAGAAAGTGGGATGTATCCTCCACTTGCCATAAATCTCCTCAAACCCTTTTTCCCCCTTCTACAAGGTGAAGCAGATTTCCACACCAGGTACTGCAGCTGACTAGATCAGCTGCCTCAGTGAATAGGTAGGTGGCTTTAGCATCTCCTGTGTTATTCATCTGAAGATGCTTTCCAATGATTTATATTGGTTATAAGTCCCCTTTTTTTTCTAAATATCATCTTCATTGTTTTCAAGTAATCATTTCATATTTTAAATGTACATATAGATAACAAAATATTCATGGTTTCTACTAGCTGAATTCTTGAGAGTACTTGGGAGAAGTCTCCATGATCACTAGTAATATAGAATAATTTCAGTTGGAAGAGACCCTCAAGATCATCGAATCCAACCATAAACTAACTCTGGCACTAAACCATGTCCTTAAGAACCCCATCTCCATCTCTTTTAAACACCTCCAGGGATGGTGACTCCACCACTTCCCTGGGCAGCCTGTTCCAATGCCTGACAACCCTTTCCATGAAGAAATGTTTCCTAATATCCAATCTGAACCTTCTCTGGCACAATTTGAGGCCATTTCCTCTCGTCCTATCACTTGGACAGAAAAAAATCCATAACTCTATTTCATAGGCTGTTTTTCCATCAGAAAATTTGAAAATGATTTCTGGTTTGAGCCTCGTAAGCAGATTGGAAGGAACATTTTCAGTGCTCAGAAGGCAACAGAACAGTACATCAGGCAGATCTCAGAGCCGGCAAATTCTCACGCTACCTCCCACATAATGCAGATCAGAACACGTGTGCACTGACATCACATACAACCACTTGTTCTGGTCACTATTCCTAACACAAAACATTCCACGGTGTTTAAAAACCTTTTGTTTCAGCCAAAAAAAAAAAACAAACAGAAGAGATCTGGAGCACATGCCCGGTGCTACCAGCTCTCTGCTGTGTTATAACAACGGCTGGTGCCCCGAGGACTTTGCCCTGCTGGCAGAGCACGTACATGCCTTTGGTACGTGCCTTTGTGCCTCGCCCGCGGGCTCAGAGCAGCGGCTGCATTTTGTAAAGCACCAGGCTGCATGTTCCACTCGATAAACAGAGTCAGGAGAATCACCTGACGCACTTTTCTACTAAGGAAATGTTTACAATGCGCGGCCACCTGGGAGCAGGAGCTGCAGAGCCGAGGTCCACGAGCCCTGTCGGAGCCGCAGTTCTGCTGGGCTGGCCCAGGGCCGGCGGTGCTGGCACAAACTGGGCAAAAGCAACAGGGAGAACTGGAGAAGAGACAGATTATGCCAAGCAGTGATGCCTCAGCACCAATGTGGGTTTTTTTCCCTTCTTGCTCCTTCTGTGCTTCATAAGGGAGTACAAGAACAAATTCAAGAGATAAATCAAAGCAGTGGCTGAAAAGTTGCATGTTTGATCATGCCCAGCCTGGTGCTTGAGCAAAACTGCCAGATGGAGGGTTACATATAGCACGAGTTGTGCATCACAGCAATATCTTGCAGAAGAGCTGGAAGAAGCTACTGTGCAACGAGTCTGTTGGGGAAGCAGGTATGAGCTTGTATGCGGCTCATTAGAGTTCTGAGACATTTTTGGAAGCTATATCTGCTGCTGCACCTCAGATAACTGTTGTCTTAGCAGTTGTCCAGGTCTGATCACAAGATCTGTACTGTGAAGTCAAGGGGTAATGTGTTCAGGAGGAGGGTGTTACGCACACTTGATGGAGGCGATTGGAGATGCCCAACTATCCCTCATCTCCTACGTGCTTCTGCTGGTGGCGACATACAGTGAAGGGTCAGAGGGAGCTGGTTAGGGTCACATCAAATATGTGTTCAGGGAAGTATATTCTAAACAGTGAAGCAACTGGAAAGGTTTGAAACTTGGTGGTGAGCAGATCAGTTCCTTGTTCTACCTCGACTGTTCAATACATCACATCCTTCGTTGTCTTTACCAGAAACCAAAATCCAGACCCGAACTGGTCTATGCCAATGTTGTGCTTCTCTGAGCTCGGGGAGTGACTGGGATGGGGAAATCATTTAACAAAGGTGCTGTTACTAAATCTTACAAAGTTGGATCCAGGTGGTGCTGGGTGTGGTTACTGAAGGGTCAGGGAAACCAGTCGTGGATCCAAGGTTGTTCCTAGGATTGTGTGACAAACTGAAAAGGGAGCTGGAGCTGTTGTGATATCACCAGCAATAACGTCCACAGTTCCTGACACTTCTGAGCCTGGAAAGATGTGCAAGTTGTAACAGAAACACTGGCTGATACAAAGAATGAACAGAGGTGTGTGTGAAAGTGTCAGAAGAAACAACAGAGCAAAGGTTAAAACAACAGCACACACTGACAGTCGTTATCAGCAATAAAACTGGGAAAGGTGCTGTTTACACATCCCAAAGGCCAGTGCTCCACTAAGGCCCAGCGCAGGTAACTTGCTGCTGGAAGATGCAAACTCTGAGAGCAGAGGTGAGGACGGCCGGGGGGTCACAGCAGCACATACGCACCTCCCTTCCTCCTCTCATTCCAACAGGAGAGAGGCTGCAGCTGTAAATACACCCAAAATGGGAAAATGAAAATAACAAGCAAAAACTTTGCCTAAGATCCATGGAGTACCAAGGAAACAAAATTTGGAGGCGAAAAGATGGCAGCGTAGTAACAGCTCCCTGCTGGAGCACACAGCAGAGCTGACCCACATGCACCCCGGTGCCACCGAGAGGAACCCAGAAGAGGAACTGAGGATGGGAGAGCTGAAGGTCCTTGTCCTCTCTGATTTTGGGCAGACCGCCTGTGCACATGCATCTTGGGGCCTGCAAGTATTTGGCTGTGATAGCGTGAGTGAATAAAATCTGAGAGAATAACTTCGAATGGATAAAATGATCTTACCAAGGATTTTGCAAATAAATACCACTTTCCTCCTCCAGTGGGATCTTGCACTGAGCTTTGCTGCGGTAGTTTTCTGCAAGCATCACTTTGCTTAGCACAATGTGTTTAACAACAACAAAAGGTACATAATGTGGGAATAGCAAATCTCAGAATTTTCTTGGTGCAATCCTTTCGTAATCTGGACAGAGTTAAGGGAGAGGTATTAAATGCTATTTTTATGTCTGCCCTTTGATCTGTGTACTGCTGAATGGCCAAATACAGTGATACAATTAACAGGGGCTAGAAACAGAATGAGTTCCTCTAACATTCATCTCACGGGAGACTAAAACAACACTTAAAACTGATTTTGTTGATCTGTCATTAATAGTTCATCTTGTGTTTTGACCTAAAAAAATAGGTGAGTCAGTTATTTGCACTGGCTGAGAATATGGCCCCAAATCATTACATTCTTGTACTATGTGAAGACCCAAACCACTCTGAAGGAGAAGGGGCTTGTACTTGACCTCTTTAGGGAGAGACATCTATTTTGGGTCTCAGTAAAAACACAGTATTTGGCCATTCATTCAAGCACTTGATCTTGCAGAAGTCCTGTGAGGCAGAAGGCACAGTGTGACAGGGAGGACTGTACTGAACAGAGGAAACTGCAGATGAACCCGGGGTCTCACGCAGCTTCTTGCTGCCACCATTGACAGCAGAGCCTTCCCTGTATCAGCCCGTGATCCCAGCGCTGGTTCCTCACCCGAGCACACTAAGAAGACAACAAATGCTCCTCTTTTGATGGAGAGTGGGTGGCACTGGGAGCTGTGAGATCCCAGACTCTGAGATTCTGTGATACCAGGCTGTGGCTATGCTGTGCCACGCTGAATGCGGTGCCGTCTCCCAGTGCTTCCCTCTGGGTTTTCCCACCCATTTTTAATCAGTCTTGGAGCAGTTGTCTGCCTGTATTATATACCACTACAGCTCTGACCAGGAGTGCAGGAGATCATGAAAACAGAAGTCAGAGCTGTTGTCAGTTTTCACAGTCGGAGAGAGGAAACACTTGACTGTGTGATTAACCACCACCACAAAAAAAAAAAAAAAAGGCACCAGTCTGACACTTTTTAAAGAAGAAACAGAACTGCCTTGACTTGGGTGATTAGTCAGTCTTACTAGAAGCATTCCTTTGGGTGTGCTTACTCAGAACACCACCACGCACTCCTGTAGGCAGTACACCCATAGAGCAGTTACAGGTAGTGGAGCAATGAAACTTTGAGCCATTTCTGAAGACACAGGAGGTTTCCAAATGGCTGCACTAATTCAAGGTTCCTGCGAGACTTCCACTTCCCTCCCGAGCCAGAAAACCAGCTCTGAACTGGTGCCTCAACCTCCTTCCAAGGCACCCGACAGCAGCGCTCCCCAGTCTGTGCTGCCCAGCGGCACCCACAGAATCACAGAATGTCAGGGATTGGAAGGGACCTCAAAAGATCATCCAGTCCAATCCCCCTGCTGGAGCAGGAACACCCACATGAGGTTACACAGGAATGTGTCCAGGCAGGTTTTGAATGTCTCCAGAGTAGAAGACTCCATAACCCCCCTGGGCAGCCTGTTCCAGTGTTCTGTCACCCTTACTGAGAAGAAGTTTCTTCTCAAATTTAAACGAAACCTCTTCTGTTCCAGGTTGAACCCTTTACCCCTTGTCTTATAATTGGTGGTCACCGAGAAGAGCCTGGCTCCATCCTCGTGACACTCACCCTTCACATATCTGTAAACATTAATAAGGTCGCCCCCCAGTCTCCTCTTCTCCAAGCTAAAGATACTCAGCTCCCTCAGCCTTTCCTCATAAGGGAGATGCTCCACTCCCTTAATCATCTTTGTTGCCCTGCGCTGGACTCTCTCCAGCAGTTCCCTGTCCTTCTTGAACTGAGGGGCCCAGAACTGGACACAATATTCCAGATGCGGTCTCACCAGGGCAGAGTAGAGCAGGAGGAGAACCTCTTTCGACACACTACCCGGGGGGTCAGGGGCTCCCCCAGCCCGGCCCGGTTGCGCCCCGCGGCGCCGCTTCTCCCCGGCACACACACACACGCACAGACACACAGACACAGACACACACACACACACACACACACACACACACACACACACACACCCCGAGGGAGCGGCCGGAGCCGAAGGACAGAGACCCGCCGCCGCCACGAAAGGCGAAGGGCTCGGGAGCCGCCGCCTTACCTGGCCAGGGTGCTCTTCCCGGAGCCCGGCAGCCCCCGCAGCAGCACCAGCCTCCCGCCGAAGCGGCCCCGCGGGGGCTGCAGGCTGAGCCCCCCCAGGGCGCGGAGCAGCTGCTCATCCATCCCCGCGGCCCAGGGGCCGGGCCGGTGCGGCCCCGGCGGGGAGCGGGTAGTGGCAGCGGCCGGGCCCGGCCCGGAGCGGCGGGGCGGGAGGGGGGACCCGGGGCGGCCGCTCCGGAGCCCGGTCCAGGCCCCGGGAGAGCGGCGGGGGCCGGGGATCCGGCCCTGAGCGCCCCTACGGCTCGTTCTGCGCTTGGACGGGCGAGCGGGCGGAACCTCCCGTCCCTCAGCGGAGGGTGGGTTTGGATCTGAAGTTTCCGAGACTCTTCCCCTGTGAAAATGAAAGTTGCCTTAAAGAGAAATAGACAGGAACGAGAGGACATTCGCGACTCATATAGCAGAACGATGCAGTTATGGCACTAGCTTTGAACTCGGAACATTAGCCCAAGGTATCATCTTTAGTTGTTTAAAATAAAGATTAATCTCCAAATTCTCAAAGATGGGATAATAGAAGCCAGTGCTCAAAACGTTCAGTCCTAGATACTGCCTGTATGTACCGAGAACTACAAGGGCATCCAAGAACGGGATTTATCAAATAACTTCAAAAAAGTGGAGCTATCTATAGTATTCCTGGTCAGTCCCTTCTCCCTCCCCTCCCACCTCCCCAAAAAAAAGCACAACCCAGAACAAACCCCACCCCAAAACCAAACCAGAACAAAACACACACACACACCACAAAGCAACAAGACACAAGGTTTGCAAGCAGATGTAGCTAAGTAACTGTACTGCATAAATGACCCTGAGCATCACCCTCACTACATCAACTGTGGTTTTTTTCAAACATGAGAAACTACAGGAAGTTTAACACCATTCATTTCCCTGCAGAAAACCTGACCTGCTTCAACTCGATCACCACACAAGCCAAAGAAAGAAAGGATAGTTTCCAACTAAACCAAAAGCAGCTGGTGTGGTGCCACACTCTCCCTCTCAGAGCCATTAACAGCATCAACCCCAGCTTGGTCAGAAGCCAGGTGTGCATGGACACACCGCCACTGAACCACCCTGGCTAAGCTGTAGGTTTAAGAGTTCACAAATAGTGCTGAGGAGAAAGCTTAGCTCCCTGTGATGTGGCACAGCAATGCTGCTGAATCAAAGGGGGAAAAAAAGTGGCAGGAAAGATCTATAAACCCTGAAATTCAAAGATAACAGGGGAGTTTGAAGTGAACTTAAACTGGCAACACCCTACTAAAAAATGAAACACCTTTTGTCCATATAAGAGTGCTCTGAGATTTTGAAAACTGTTTTTATTTTAAGTATTCTGGAAGGTCAGTATTCAGTAAGAGAAATAGAGGCATTCAGATTTCTCAGTAAATAAAAGTAGGAAGAAAATATTAACCCTTGAGTGGCATTTTCTTGAAATCAATCTAAATATTTCTGTTGCCACTGGTACCTCAGGTAAGTCCAAAGCTGCAGTTATGGCCGGCGTGAATTACCTCCCTCCTCCACATTTCATTTTGCATAACATTCTGCTGGCAGAAAGAGCAGCACATTGCCAACCAAGGAACGGCAAAAAAAAAAGAAATCACACACATACTTGAGAAATACATGAAAAAAAAGTGCAGCCAGTAAATTCTGCAAATGTTACAACAGTAATTTAGAAATACATACATCATATATGCAGGGTTTGTTTAAGTGGAGGGTAGGGATACAACAGCAATTTAGGCCATGGTGGAGCTTCTGCATGAGTGCAGTCAGGTACTGGCTCTTCAGGTGATGCACAACAAAAGGGTGGAGGGAAACATGAGAAAAATCAGATGAATGAAAACATGGGTAAATATTCCAGATCTGGAAGCTGTGGAAGAGGGAGGTACCACTTCTGACAAGTACACACAACCTAAGCATACTTCCTTTTCCTCATTGATCTTTCCTCACCCTTTTCACCATAAGTGAGGTGATAGCTGTCTTTTCTGTCACTCCCTCTCACCACAAAGAAATTTCCATCCTTATGTGTGACAATTTATCTCATGATTGACAAAGGTTGCTCCTTCTGATAAATTTTTTCCTCAATTATTAAGTTAATTACGTATCTTTTTGATTTGTCCTTTCACTTCCCTCCATCATCTATTGCCTGTCTCACCTTTGTTACTTGCTAATTCAGCAAGCACTCTTGATTTTTCTCATGAATAGTGATCCTTCATGATCCTTCTGCCCCCAATGGCTCCTTCTCTTTCTGGTCCATCACACCCCACCCCTCGCTTTCTGCTTTCCTCCTCCTGTTCATGGTGGGTGAACCCACCTGCAGATGAAGTACCAGCTACTTGGGCATCATGAACTGGCTCTGCCCGCAGCGCTCCTTTCCCAGGCATCACAGTCACCGCTTTGAAGACGGATGCACAGAACACGTCACATTTTATGGACCAGAGCAACACATCAGAGCAGTTTTGTGCTTCTGCAGAAACGTGACACAGAGCTGGTGGAGAAGCCTTGCCCTGTTTACAAGGCTCCACAGAAAAAGAACATAGATTAATCAAATCACACCTTGGGAAAAACAAACCAACCAACCAACCAACAACACTCACCCAAATGAAATTGTGTTTTTAACATGAAATTAAATTCATCACCTATGTAATTTAGCTCACTCTGCATATGTAAATATTTCTCACTTTTCTCATACCTCTGGGGGCCTTATATAGACATTTACGTGAGCAAAATTTTAGATTATTACTGTCAAGGTTTTATTGATTTCTGCTGCTTATGTCCCTCAGGAAATCAACACTCCACTCATGTTACTGGGATAATTTCCTCAGTAATGGAGTTACTACTAGTAAGGTTACTGTTCTTAGTTGAGGAACAAACATCACCCTTAATTTTGAAGGAAAACCCTAACTAAAAAAAAGAAACAACTGCTCTTAGCTCAAATTTCACCTCATATCATCATAATTTTTAAGTAAAAAATGGAAAAAGGAGCACCACTAACAAAAAGATCAAAAACTGATTGCAAATGTTAGATTTAGGTCTTATCAGTCTACCACAAACCGTACGCATCTTTCCTCCAGTGTGTTTGAATTGGGTCTGTAGTATAATAACATTTTCTCCTTATATCTATAGTCCCAAATGAGTCTAGTTGAAGGGAAGCATTAAGTGCAGTCTCAGGAGAAGACAAAGTTGTGCACCTCTGAACAGGAGCAACTGATGAAGGCTTTTTCCACTTGATGTTGTGAAGAGACTGGGATGTATAACGAGTGACAAGGTGAAAGAGCAGGTGGGAGGAGGGTAAGACACCTCATTAACAACAAAGAGCCAGCCCCCTTCCCTGCTGGGAGGCACTGCTACCAGTTCACCTGGCAACATCTGGGATCCTGATACAAGTGTATTAAATACCAGAGCCTGAAGCTCACACCTCATACCATAGGAACCTCCTCTCTGCTTACTGGTCTCTGCTCTCAGTCTCTTTGTATGACACTCAAGGATGCACTGAGAAGGTATAAACCCCAAATGATTGCAGAAAGTGACCTTTTGCTGCACACAAAGTTATCTCCATTTTGCATTTTATTACATGGATAGAGAGGTTGACAGTGGGGGGCTGTGGGAGGAGGATGGCCAAAGATTCACACCAAAAATCTACAGTGGTTACTTTCTTCCAGGTTATTCCTTACATTTAAAATCGTTCGTGGCCAACTGAAGTCCTTCCATGGTGGAATCGAAGTGAGACATTTCTGTAATAAAATAGAAGAGATTCTGCTGAAATATCACAACAACAGAGATTCTAGAAAGACTTCAACAGTTGCAAATGTGACCCTCAGACTGAGAAGAGTTCACTTGTCTTATATTTTTAAAAGTGTCTTTCTTGTACTCAGCTGTTAGTTATTTCTTAAAAAAAAAAAAAGTAAAGAATGGAGAGGAAGCAGATAATGGAAAGCAAAAGAAAAGAAAAAAATGCAAGAAGAATGTTAAAAGAAGAAAAGTTGGATGTCAAAACCACAGACAGTAAGGACCTAGCAATCTCAAGGCTGAAGAATACAGAGAACAGTAACATGGTGGATGTTTTTTCCCCTCTACACATCATAAACACTATATAATGAATAACCATTCAGTGAACAGTACTATTAGCATAGCTACAACTTGTTTTATTACCTTGCTTATTTTCTCCCTGTTACATTAACTCAGGACCTCACAGGCCTCCAAGTTAAGGAGGTTCATGTGAAGCACCAGCACAACCTGATGGTTACTCTTATTTTCTGAGAGCTCTAGAAAGACTCTTCTGGGCAACTCTTACTGTCCCTGGTAATTATGCTCTCTGCCTAAGTAAATTTTAGGCCAGGTTTTGCTGGTAAGCACTGTAAAAAGCAGGTGAGGTTTACTGGTCATAATTCTGTACACTTTCCCTTGCTTCATTTTGTTTAAAATTAGTGGCTAAATGTTAAAGGATAGAGAAAACACGTTTTTATTATCATTGTATCAAAGTACAACCAGAAGAAGTTTGGCCATGGGATGATATTTCCTGTGGCGATACTAGAAGACTGCTTTAGTTTGCTTGGTATCTTTTAGATTATTGTTTTCCTGCTAGCCGAAGGACAGTCGTGCCTCTCCCAGCTACACGTTCCTGCTCCTTTGCCTGTATCCTGCTGGTTACATGGCTCTAGGACAATTTGTTTCAGCTCAATGGTCCAGACTGAAAACCTTTTAGATGCCTTTATGCACAGGATGATAGGGCTGAACTGCTTCACTCTCTGGCTACGGAAGCACCGCATCCAGCAAAGGGAAGCAATGGGAGTAGCGCAGGCAGGGAAAGAAGGAGAGAGAACACATGTCACCAAGAGATTTGTCCCATCAAAACCTCAACCCCACAGGGCTGTCACGGAGGAAGTGTTCCTGCAGGGATTTACTGCAAATTGACCACTATGCTTCAAAACCCAAACATGCCAGCTTTTATTTTGCAGTAGTCCTGCAGGTAAATGCTTAAACTGACATCAGTCTTGTCACTTATTCTACATCTGTAGAGCACCTGGCACTTGGAAGTCCTGGTCTAAGGGAACTACTAGGTCCTAAAATAATGATGTTTGCACTGTTCTCAGCATTTTTAAATTCAAGATCTCTTGCTTAATCTCCAGAACAAATACTGATGTGCTGCCAATGCTGCAATAAGGAGCTCTCACAACAACTTGAGATTAACCTTGTGTTTTCACAGAGGAACACCACGACTTGAACTCTCCCATTTGAACAAAAACACCCTTTCAGAAAGTGAATACAGAAGCACAATCACCTGGCTGACAGATTAAGTTGCACTTGGCCAGTAATACTTAGTTTAGTCTCAAATCTAAAGGGACTGAAATGATCGTATTAGCTTTGCATTTATTTTCTGTGATTTAAAAAGCTTTTGGTAGGAATGCCTCAGTTCTTTACTCTTTTTTTTTTTTTTTTTCCCCTCCCCTGACATTTGATGAAATCAAATCCATTTTAGCATTTATAGTTGTTCACTTGTTCACAGTTTTACAGCCACTCTGGGACCTCATTCTTGGCAAGTCTGCTTTAATCAGCAACCAGAGGAGAGTGATTTTGTGGCGAGGAAAGACCACCTTAGCCCTCAAAACCAGGGGCACCATCAACCAGAAAAGCTCACCTGCCTTTTACAGTGTTACACATCCAGACTTCAGAGGAGTGCTAGAACACCCATGTGGGTTTAGCCTGGGGTCTGTGCTACCCAGTGTCTTGTGCCTGACAGTGAGCAGGAGTCAACTAAAAACTCTGAGAAACGCTTTGTGCTTTTCTCCTACTTTCAAAAAAATTAACACTCTAATGTTTGTATAAGCTAAAAAGCAGTCTTTCACCTGCCGGTATGGTTGCACGATATGCAGTCCCTGGTACGAGAGCTGATGCCACCCAAGAAGGAAGCCCTGCACATCCCCCACATCAGGTCCGCAGCAGCGCAGCCCTGTCAGCCCCCCGGCCCCAGCTTTGGCACTGAGTTGGACCTTACACAAGCTTTTGCCAGCTCAGCAGAAAACTATCCGTTTGTTTCTTGTGGGCTTAGTGTGTTAAATTACAGCCTCCCTGTCAGCCAGTGAGTGCCGGAGCTGATAAACTGGGGTGGGTCTGGGAGGAAGGGCATCTCCTGCCATCCGCAGCACGGAGCCAGCTCAGCCCCAGGCTGCAAACCCCAGCTCCAGAGCAGCCGAAACCCACCCTGCCTCTGCTGCCTCATCCCCTCCCTCCAGCAGCCTTTGGGACTTTCCCTGACTCATTTCAGATGTTCAACTAACAAAAAGACAAAATAAAAACACCCACAAAAACCCCTGACTAAGTTCCCTCTTTCCAACACAAAGCCCTAACCATCGAGCATGACCAAGTCCTTCTGCGCAGAGTGTGCAATGCCTTCTTTTTTTTTTGCTTTAAAACCAAACACTGAGTGGGACTCTTCTTTCACAGTAAAGTATGCATTGCTTTAATTCTATATACTCTAGAACTAACATAAGACAGCGTAGTAGAGTATTAGATTGCACGGTCATGTAACAAACTGGGATTTAATGATGTTTAATTTCAGACCAGCAGTTGGTGGCTGCTCACAACCACACAGCGCTGCAGATGCTTCTGCTGCGCTCACCGCAGGCAGGAGAGGAAGGCTGAAATGATTTTGGGAGCAGCATGGCAGACAAAGGCCATAAATCTAAAAGCAAAAAGTTTGTTGGATTCAGCAACCAGGTAAAGGTATTGACAATAAGGCAGAACACTCTGCTAGCACGTATCTTTCCTTTCTTGAAGTACACAAAGAAAAAAAAGCCCATCAAATTTCCAGGTTAATCACAGTTTTCTTTGGGAAAGAGAACAGACCTCTCCAAATTTGTTTCTTTAGCATAAAAGCATTTAATCAATAAAACTGGACATTTCTGGGCAGTAGCTTAGGTTACAGATCCATACTGAGATGGCCAGTCACTATCACAAGAAATATTTTCATTATTTATTTGCATACACAATCAACATTTGCAATATTGTAAGTAACTTACAAAAATTTGTGGCTGACACAAGGTGAAAATATGTTTTTATTCGCATACCAAATATTTTAGTATTTGATTATGTAAGAGAACAATGCCTCTACCAGATGTTCTTGATTTTATCAATAACCTGTGCTGACAGCACTTTGTGAGATTGGTGCTGTCTGTACTAAGCAGTTCAGAGAGATTCCCCTCACCTTCCTACATCAGCAGTTGGTACAGTCTAACCAGTAAATGACCTGCAATGTCATTTTTAGACATTTGTCATTTGTCAATGATCTAAAAATGCATACAATCAAATCAACCCCCATTCAAGAGGTTTCAGTTTCATCCCAAACTATTCAACTACTTCATTTCTGTCATTAACCTCCACTGTGAAAATTAGGAGATCTTCTATTAATAAAACATCAGCTTCTCCTTTTATAAACCTCCTAGTGTGGCACATCTGCCTTTTTGACTCCTCCTCCAGTCACCGACTCGTGTTCATGTCAGGCACAGGACACAGGGTGACACAGACCCCTCGCCAGACCGCACGTGGATGACATTCCAGCAATACTGTGGGGTCTGGATGGGAACAATTTAAGCCTCATGATCTTGATTTTTTTTTTTCCTGGCTCAATTTTCCCATGGTGCAAGTTATTCTTTTTCTATGTACCTCAGTTTCCTTATTTTAAAACTACAGATTAATGCATTTTCCACTTTGGAAAGAAAACCTGAGGGTAAAATGATATGGAGGTTAAGACAGTGTTTTCCAGCTGGATTCAAAAGTCCTTCCTTCTTATCATAACATATCTAAAATCTCTCATAAACAAACTTAAAAAACTTTGCAAGGTTACCAAAGGGCTCAAAAATTCACAAGGCAAGCCTGAACATGACAGCATACTTTCTAATACTCAATAGCACACTTTGTCATACTGAAGACAAAGGGTCCAGAGAAGAGCAACAAGACTCATCACTCTCTATAAATACCTGAAGGGAAGTTCTAGCCAGGTGGGGATTGGTCTCTTCTCCCAGGCAGTCAGCAACAGGACAAGGGGGCATGGGCTTAAACTCTGCCAGAGGAAATTTAGGCTGGATATTAGAAAGAAATTCTTTACGGAGAGAGTGTCAGGCATTGGAATGGCTGCCCAGGGAGGTGGTGGACTCACCGTCCCTGGAGGTTTTTAAACTGAGATTGGACATGGCACTTAGTGCCATGATCTAGTAAACAGACTGGAGTTGGACCAAGGGTTGGACTCGATGATCTCTGAGGTCTTTTCCAACCCAGTCGATTCTGTGATTCTGTGTGAACTAAAACATTCATGAAAAATTAACACTTGAAGATATGGAGTCCCATTGCAACCTCCTGCTGCTGAGAAGCAGAACTGCCACATGTTTTCATAACTTAGTGAAATACTATTTTATTGTTCAGACAGTGCTCTTCATAATTAGACCCTTAACACAGCATTGCTGGCCATGCTGAAGAGACGAGGAAAATAACACTGAGATAACATGACTTTATATAGACCACTGCAATAATTAAACTGGGAATAAAGTCCAGCTCTTGGGTACTCTAGATAACTGCTTTCACTTCTCCAGCAGGTTTTAGGGTTTTTTTGGGGGAAAAAATAATATGGCTTTAATAACAAAATGCTGCCCTCTCTTTTCCCAACACAGGATTAATAAAGCCCAACAACTCTCATCCCTAAACTAAAGGAAAAAAAAAGTTGGGTGATACTAAATGCACCCTAAAAATTATAACAATGTTCTTTAGGTGTTTGGTCAAATATCATACAAGAATAAAACACATTCACAAGTGTGACTGATTACCTTTTCCTTCATGCAGAATTTAAGATGGTCAATCACAACTGATGAAACGCAGCATCCAGGCAGCCAGTGCTGGTGTAGGTCATGATGTTCTCCTCTACCACCCCTTGAAACAGCTCCATTTCTGAAAGTGTTTCAGAAGACTCTTGGTTCTCTTGGACATTTTTATTTAGATCTTCAAGACTAATAATATCATCTAAAAATAATAATAAAAAAACCCAAACTGCAGCCAAAATCACCTGAAATGATCTATTTATCTTATATTGTGTCATTTGTATTAGCTCAGAATGAAGTAGCTCTGGAACAAACTTTCATCAAAAAACTACTCATTTTGCCTCCTAAACTGCCTACAAAATAAACCATATTTTTCAGTTTGTCTCTGAAAAGGAAAGAGTGTGTGTACGTGTTTATATAATACATGTTCCTACTCTTAATACTTCCTCTTAGCTTTCCTAGAGTGCCCTTTTCTCTTTTTTAGAAAGGAGAAACTCTTCTCCTGTTTCAGACATCAAATCCTATCAGCTTCCAGGGAGCTACTGTTGTGTATTTTTCATCTCATATTATGCAGCTTGTGAAATCATACCACACTAATACAGAAACCATGGAAAAAGACGCGCAACCTTATCCCATAACCTACACAGGGCAGGAATTAATGCATGAAGAAGCCCAGAACTTCCCATGGACCCCGATACCCCTTGCTGCTCCAGAGCCTGGTCTATCATTACACTGGCAACCTATAGGGACCAGTATGTTTAATTAAGCTAAAGATGCTCAGCTTTTCAGAGAAATAAAGTCTAAAGAAAGACTTTTTCATTAAAAACATCCTTCTGGTCTGGAATCAGGTAAACTTCAGCAAAGCAGTGGATTCATTTCATATGGGAAACTTTGCAAGGCAAAGAATTTCAGCACTTGCATCAGGAAATATTAAAGTGATGATTCACAGCAACTGTAGCTCTGCCATACTATGTGCACAATCAACAAAGGTACAAATTAATTTATCGCATCCTAGTGCTTTTGCACGAAGAGGAACATTATCACTCATTTGTGCTGAAAACCTTCAATGCACTTCAGCATTAACAAGTTTATCTTGTGAACAATTATTTTATGCAGTTTTTGTATCACAGAATACACTTACCAGCCATGGTGTTTCCATTCTGTGATCCATTTGTTTTTTGTTTCTCCTAAAATAGATAAGAATAGTCTGGATTAAATATATATATATATATATAGATATATATATGACAAGACGTTTTCATATTTTGGGAAAGAACATAGGTCCATTCTCCATTTTATAGTTACTATTTCATTATATTTACAGGGTTTTCCTCCATATCAAAAAGCAACAGTAGGAAGTAGCAAAAAAGTAATTTGCAATTTGTACGGTAACACTTTCTAACTAGAAAACAAGAGTTAAGTTGTCATCAGTCATTCCGAATAACTTCTCTGCTACAACTCTTCGTAGAAGTATCTGTAAAGAACTACTGTTAGCACAATCACAGAATGTCAGGGATTGGAAAGGACCTCAAAAGATCATCTAGTCCAATCCCCCTGCCGGAGCAGGAACACCCAGATGAGGTTACACAGGAATGTGTCCAGGTGGGTTTTGAATGTCTCCAGAGAAGGAGGCTCCACAACCTCCCTGGGCAGCCTGTTCCAGTGCTCTGTTACCCTCACTGAGAAGCTGTTTCTTCTCAAATTTAAGTGTTTCAGTGTTTAAGTGTTTCAGTTTGAACCTATTATCCCTTATTTTGTCATTGGTTGTCACCGAGAAGAGCCTGGCTCCATCCTCCTTACACTCACCCTTTACATATTTATAAACATTAATGAAGTCACCCCTCAGTCTCCTCTTCTCCAAGCTAAAGAGACCCAGCCCCCTCAGCCTTTCCTCATAAGGGAGATGCTCCACTCCCTTAATCATCTTCACGGCTCTGCACTGAACTCTTTCAAACAGTTCCCTGTCCTTCTTGAACTGAGGGGCCCAGAACTGGACACAATATTCCAGATGTGGTCTCACCAGGGTGGAGTAGAGGGGAAGGAGGACCTCTCTCGATCTACTAACCACCCCCCTTCTAATACACCCCAGGATGCCATTGGCCGTCCTGGCCACAATGGCACAGTGCTGGCTCATGGTCATCCTGCTGTCCACCAGGACCCCCAGGTCCCTTTCCCCTATGCTGCTCTCTAATAGGTCATTCCCCAACTTATACTGGAACCTGGGGTTGTTCCTGCCCAGATGCAGGACTCTACACTTGCCCTTGTTATATTTCATTAAATTCCCCCCCACAAATTTGCTCAGATTATGAGAGGAAACCGTAAGAAAGAAAACAAACAAATTATTGTGGGTTGTACTTAACAAACACAGGCCAGGTCAGGACACGAGTATCAAGGAGAAGGTTGGGATTTTTCCTCCTTCAACTACTTTGTATCCATTTCTGATCTTTCAAAACCTGAATCTTACCATGGCCCGGAGCTTGTTATGGAAATTTTCAGAAGACTACATTAAACATCCATCTCCTCATTGTGGCTATATTAAACAAACAAACAAACAAAAAGCAAATTTATGAGCAAAGGATGTAATCTTGCTTATGGACTGAAGGATTCCTCTTTACACCTGGAACACTGAAAAGCCTTCCAAGATCCCCTAAAATTCATACCTCCACAGAGGTCTTCCACAGTAAATAGATCATCTTTGAAACCTTCCAGTCAAGAGGAACTATATAATCATCTGGCAACAAGGATTCTGTAGAAGAAAATATTTTTTGCAGTTGAGTGTTCAAGTCTCTCCATAGCCAAAGTATAGCACTGAATTACAATTTTTGCACACATTATATATATAGAGAGAGAATTTTTTAAAAAATCAGCAGATATTTAAATGAGCCAGCAGCAAAGTCAGAAATTAGGTTTTCTGCAGTCTAAGGCCAGTGCTCAGAGACGAAAGGAGCATGACAGAGATATGGTTTTGGTTTCTTTTCTCAGGCAAAGGCTTTCCCACCATACTTTCATTTCCTCCCCAGACTCACCCAGAACTAGGCACAAACAAGAAAAACAGAAAGCTTCCACACCCATAAATTAAACAAAATGCAACTTATGTAACAAACTTTAATTTAGAAATGTTTAATTATAGGAATTTGTGTAATGCCCCTAAAGAAATGACTTTCTAAAATGTTGTAACTCTAATACTGTTTGAGAAACTGAAGAGATTCTTTGTAGAAAAGTCTAAAAAGATATTCTATGCTTATATGAGAATCATACAAGCAATTCAGTCAACTAAATCTTTCATTTATAAAAAACAAAAAACATTTATTTACCAAAAATTTCTCCTGAAATATTTTCAATAAAAGTTGACTGCAATTGCCAGTGCTATAAAATAATACAGCTCATATCTGTACATTAATAAATAGTAGCCTGTCGATATATAACAGGCCACAAAAAAGCACAAGAACTTTTGAAAGGAAAATTAGAGTTGAATTGGAATGTGGCCAGATTTCTCCAGATAGCATGCACAACTCTGACACAAAAAACCTCACCAACCAGCAGTTACAAGCTGGCAGGGCTTCCGAGCTTTTCTCTCTCAAAGGTTATTTCCAGAGGAAACTCATCTAAACACCAGAGTATTTCACCTGCTGCTCACTCAGAGAAGAATCACATTTGGTTCACTAACCTACTGAGTTTCTGAATGCCTGCTTTTGTTTCACTCCCAGCAGATCCCTGTTGTCAGGTCATGGCCAACTCCATGCCCTCTCAGATGTTGAAATTTAAGATCACATGCATGAAGACTCACAAAGTTTGGAGAAGAGGAATGTTTTCTGTGCAATAGTTGAGGACACGAACAGCACTTCCCTGTCCTGCTTTAGCCCTGTATGACAAACCCTGGGGTGTGTTGTGCCACATTTAGCTGAATCAGCACGGCAGGTCCTTAGGGGACCACACCAAACACACTAGCTGGTACCAACCCAGTGGTGCTGCCAGGCAGCATTGCCATCAACTTTTGCAATAAAAACAAAGAAACCCAAGGTCAGTTCAGGCAGATAAACAGACATAAGCTACTCCTCAGCTGTCATTTCAACTTCAAATTCTACTGAAACAAGCAGGTGTAAAAGTCTACACACCAAAAAAGTGTTTTTTAACCGTATTTGTTGGTTAAAGTGACTAAATTTGGACCAAAGCAGTTGCACAACTTTATGCACAGGGAACGTGGCTCTTTCAGCAGGTACATACACAGCACCATGCCCCAGGGTGAACTCTCAACAAATGTCTGCTGTTGCTGCTGGCTACAGCTCTGTACCATTGCATTAGCTTGCAGTAAACTTGGAAATCATGGTTGCCACACACAACTCCTTTGAGGACTGATCATCACACTTCTAACAGCTAACTTATAATAATTAAACTGAAAGTACAAAAATATGACAATTTGAGCTCTGGATGGCAAGTACAGAACTGTGACACTTGTTAATCACGCATGGTTAAAAAAGAAGGCATGCACTGACAGAAAAATGCATCTTGTAATTTGATTTTCAAATTAAATGAGATTCTGGGAAAGTTTTTCAACAGTATCTAAGCCACATAAGGGATTATGAAAAAATTACTAAATAAAGAGGAATGCTACTATATTACCCAGGTGGAATATAAAATGGAACATGCAACCTTTATGTAAGAGCACACATTTCGTACTATGTTTTAATTTAGTTTTGTCATCAATACCATAAATTCTCACACAATAGGATTTTAATTTAAAGTTATAAGTCATTGTTATAGAGACTACAAATATGAGGCCAAACCACATTGCACCTTCAACAGAGACTGAAGAATATTTTATACTATATATATATATATATTTAAATCACCTAAGTAGCAGTGATTCCTTTCAATAGGATTAATATTTGTTATTAATGGTATGTGCAATAAGCCTGAGTATTTAATTATAGGGATTTGGGGTTGTTTTTTTTTTTCCGGACATTTTGGTGGCTTTTTGTTTGGTGTGTGGGTTGTTGGTTGGGTTGTTTTAACATAGGAGTAGTAAGAAGAGTATTACCCAGTGGAAGACCTGGAGAACCAAAGAGCTGAACAAGTTGAAAAGCAAATCCTAATGATAAGGGAAGTCCCAGAAAACTACATTTTACATTCACATCTTGATTATCTTCAAGTTGTGAGGCCTCTGCTGCCCCAGGGTCATCTGCTTCATGCACATCCTCACTGCAGCTTGCCAATATATTAGAATCTTCTGGATATTCAGAAACAGCTTTAACGGAAGACAAAATATCTGGTTGCCTATTTGTAACCTCTGAAGAAACTTGTTCACTCTCATCCTCTTTTTTATCAATGACCTTTTGTTGCTTAAGAGTTCTAGCTTGCTCCTTCTTCATCCTGGAAACTACACAAAACCTGCAGGAATATTTTGGCATTGGAGAAGATTGTCCCACTTGAATGTAAGAAATATCATATAACAAAGCATCTGTATCCGGAATGGGTAAGGAATATGTTGCCTTGGTGCCACTCAAAGCTGCAGAATATTCCTGCAATGCACAGTTCTGCTCATGTTCCTCTGCACAATCCTTGCTTAGAAAGTTCTTTGGCTTCACTTCTAAAACTCTTTTTGAGGGAACATCGTCTTTTCTTGGGACTTCCTTCCCTCCCTCTGTACTACCAGCAATCTGTCTTGGTAGATCGAACTTTGGTGCCAAGTTGACAATTCTTCTGCATCTTTTCCTCTTTGATGTAATTGGTGCACCGTTCTTTCTGGGAACATTTCCGTCACTCGAACACTGCGTGAAGGTGGCCCCAGCTTCCACAAGGGAATCTAAGTGCACTCCACTAGCTGGAGATGCCCCTAGACCATTGCTTATTACATTACCAGCCTCCTCAGTTACTGTTACCTGGTGGTTTTCCTTTACCAATTCTTCATTTGACCAAGGGCAGTTTAGCAGTGTTGAACTGTTCATTTGAATCTGTTTAGGTTTCCTCATTTTGGGGGGTCTTTGTTCACCTACAAATTTATCCTCAGGCCAAGAAGAGAGAGAAACTTGTGTATCAAAGCCCAGCCACAATTCCTCAGTAGGTAACTTAATTGACAAAAAAGCCCAGGCAGCAGAGCTATTCTCTTCCACTTTTAATGCACCTTTATCCTCTATACTATTATCAGGCACATTATCATGTGCATTTGAATTGTAACACTCAGAGATTTCTTTTTTCCCACCATTAAAACCGAACAGCTTATCTTCCATGTCAGGTTCACAGATAAATTGATATGATCCAAGTCTGTTTTCCATGCGTAACAGTGGTGTGTTGTAATCTTCGGAGATGCCTTCTGTTTCCTGGTTGGAATTTTCATTATTGCTTATTTTTAGGAAACTGTTTTTGCAAAGGTTTTCTTTGTGCCTTTGATTTGTTTCCTCATCATTGAAGGCACTTCTGGTTAGGTTTTCAGTAGAAAAAGGTTTTATATCTATGGGAAGCAAACCATCATTTTCTACAGTCAATTCATTTTTCATTGCATCATTCAACAGGGTTGAGACCTCAGACGCAGTGACAGGAAACCTTTCTTTTGACACTGCTGCAGCTTCTTTTAGGCTTTCATTGTCACCATTAGGCTGCTCTTCACAAACTGTCACTGGATCCTCTGAACCTTCACTGAACGTATACAATGATTTGCTGTTTTCTTCTTCTGAATCATCCTCTTTGCTTTCTGACGTGTCCTGGTCATCTGGAATTGGATGATGAGCTGCTCCGCTTAACCTTTTCTTCGTAACTTCTGCATGATTGCCTTTCTTTTTTTTGTTTCTTTTTCGCTTTTTCCTCTGCTTTGCTTTTGCCAACAGGTGCCCAGGATTCTTCTTTAAAATTGCCTCCCTATATGAAAATTAAAAAATTAAATGTAAATAAATTATTCCAGTAATAATGGATTTGCAGTGTTCATTTTGAAAAATAGGTAGCTTATGTTAACATGATGATCAAACACAGACATTCTGCTTTTTTAAATACATAACATCTCAGATGAAACCTAACTTCTACAGATGAAACCTTCTAAACAAATGGACGCCTTACAATTCAGAACAATCTTGAACATTTAAAACTAAGTTAAATAAACATAGCTGCCGTCTCATTAACTTAGCTTTACAAAAAGTATCACAAATCATCACAAGACCAAGCAACATGTTTCTGGATGTCTTTCTAAATGGTGTTTGAATAATAGATATCAAAAAGCTACTGCTATTCTGAAATTTAATTAAATATCATGCTGAGCAGAAAAGTACTAAGTGGAGGTCGTAGTAAGAAAATTTCATCCATTAAATGGACAATACTTAGATAAACTGGACTCAAATTCAAAACATACTAATGAAAAATCTGAATAATGTAAAGGTACAGTGACTATAGGATCTCTGATATTTACTGCTCAGTATATCATGTGTGGATGCACACATACTTGGAAAAAATACTTCATATTTTATTAGTGAAAAAATAACACACTAAAGAAAAACTAACACAGTTGTAGGCAGTTATTTACAATTAATTTTGTAGCTCTTTTGAGAGCATCTGATTTTTTTTTTGTCTGCATTTCTCATTGAATTTAACAGGTAACACCCCTAACAGTGCCTTCTCTGAAATCTTGATGTGAGCCCCTCTGCCAGATATCCCTGAAATAGATATGGGTAAGAAAAACCTAGTAGAGAAATCTCACTTCTCCCTGTGCAACTCTTCAGAGAGAGACGAGGTTTTCAAAGCTAAGTTTAACTGATAAATCTTCATATTAAAGATCTGCTTCTTTTCTCTAATTCTTCACTTTTCTGTAACTCTTTGTTCAGGATGGCACTTCACACAACATACTAAAGCCAACAAAGTGGTAGCCAGAAGAATTGTAAAGTAAAGTTAGTAATATTCTGGGCATTCATATGTAACATAAGCTGTTTTAAATGCTGCATTCTGAACTTCTTAAGAGAGAAATAAAAATAAAAAAGGGTGACTGTGCATGTGGAAGGAAAGCCAGAATCACTGGTAAGCAACCTGGGACCTAAAGGTCACCTATGGAAACATATCCTTACCCTTTATTCATCCTTAAGTTTATTCTTTGTTAGTCTCATGTAAATTCTTTCTAATTTGAACTCTACAAAGCAAACCCTCCTAATTGAGTGTGAAGCACCCCAGCAGCCTTCTCGGCCTCAGTATGGTCACAAAGTCACTTGACTGGAACAGGATTCTAAAGACTTGGTGCCTTGATACGGCTGCAACAAGTACTATGGATCTTCCTGTTGGAAAGCACAGAAATGCTATTGCCCTTTAATGGCACCTAGGTGAGACATCCTACTAGGAAATGGGATTTCCTTCAAATGTTGGCATGTAAATCCACACGGTGCTTTCCTTCCAGTAATTAAAACTTCCCCATTTCCTAATCAGTGTATTTTCAATACATCACCCTGTGGTTTAAGTGCAGATGTCTATACTGCAGATGCTTGAAGTTAGCCAAGACAAATTCCACCCCGAATTCTCCTCACAATACTTTCCCTACTCAGCAACACACCTCCTTTCTGCCCCACAAAGAGACAAGGGATTCCAGACAGTTTTAGGATTTAATAGATCTTATTTATCTATTGAATTATATAAAAGTGAAGCATCTGCAAAGGTAATTGGAGAGATTACTTTCTTACATATAACTCAGATTTGCAGAAATCATGTATTAATCACAGATTATGTCTTAAAATCCTGACAGCAACTTTCTTCTTTATTGATGAAAATTCATTACTTAAAGGAAGTTTTGGAAGAGGAAATTCTCTGAAGTTTTCAGAAGCATAAAACCCCTTCCCAGTGAAACAGAAAATCATGCCCCATTTTTAATTGTTTTAAATGGAGCAGGGAATAAAACATCAGACCTGTGCACCAATTCCAAGAAGAATTTAGTATTGCATTGTATAACCTTGCAGAAATGAGAACAAATAGAAAGTCTCAAAGGCCAGCACATTTATTTTCTCTCCTCATCATTAGTTCTAAATCAGGAAGGAAAACCACACTGGACAGGATTCACTTTAGAATGCAAAGACAGCAGAAATAATCCACCGAATAATGGAAGAACAAAAACCTGGATGATCCAGATAAACTAACAGCCATTATTGCATTGAAACTGTTGCACATCAAAGTAATAACGAATGCAAATGTTGGTCCAGGTTGATGATTTAGCACACCTGGATGTGACCTTCTATACTGACATTCAACAGTTCATAATAAATACAACAACTATGTCATTTATATGCTTTGGAAACAGAAGTTTTATAGCAGCTCACCAAAATTAGTCTTCCAAAGGTTTGGATTTCCTAAAGGAAGGACTAAAGCAAAAAGCAAAGTGATAGACTACTAGGTGCAGAATAATAAATGTTATTCTTCTTCACTTTTCCAGACAATTGCTTTTTGCCAACTGATTCCAAGAAAACACTACCCCAAAGAAACACTAATGCACCATGACAGCATAGCTAAACATCTCCTGCTTGGGTTAGGTTCAGGTTTTTGCATTTAATGAAGCAAATTGTCTACTATTTTTCTTTAGTTTTATCTTAGTTCCTCCACTTTTAGTCCAGCTACATGCATATTGAGGAGTTTTCCTTATTGTAAAACCATATGGCACACAACCACTAAAATCCAAGAACCAGCATGGAGACAGGCTTCTCCTCTGTACAGGGGCATTTGCTAGTGGGTTGTTTTTAAACACATGTAACACATGCAAAAGGGAGAAGACAAAGGTGCCACTTCAGTTGATATTTAAATTTTACTATATATTATTAATTTTAGAAACTGGTTAGTAATAAACAGACCTAGAAAAAAAAATAATAACATTTTTGTTGAAATAGCAATTCACTTTCTGTAACAACATTTTGAAATTTCTCAGGCTACTGTTTAGGCACTATTAAAAGCTTTTTGCCATAACCCTGTTACGCTTGACTTCAAGGTTGTAACCTACCACTCAAAATAGCACTGTCCAGCTTGATGGAGTCAGTGTGCAGGTGATGCTCTTTACTGGAGAAACAAATGCACTTTTGTGATTGCTGAGACAGAACATGCATAGTGAATAATCTAAAGAAGCTAGTCACATTTTGCTGAAAGATGGCAAAACCAGAAAATAGTTATTTGCATTGGTACAAACTTCAGGTCTAGGATACATCTGTTTGCTTGATATTAAAAAAAAAAAAAGCCTGCAGTCATTGCTGTAATAAAAGATAAAGGAACTGATACATTTCAAAAGCAATTCTGTACAACATTTAGCAATGAGGTACATACTCTTTCAGAAATGTATGCTATCATTAATGTCTAAAGTCTTTGCAGTGGGTTTTCAACATCAAAATTACAGCAGAGCTGTTTACACAAAATGGTGTTTACTGGGATATAGTTCACCTTCTTTACCTGCTAAATCCAAGTGCATTGTTGAATTCCTTGTGATCTAACTTTACTTCAGCAAGAAACAGAAATTGAAATTCTAAGTTTAGAATAACAAAAAAAGCCATGGTTCTGGCCTTTTTGTCATATATCTTGCCTTTAATACTGAAATGGAGAGGAAAAAAAAGGCAAACAAGGTAGTGACGGATGCTACCAGACAGGTTTCTCTGCAACACTAAGTATAGCTCAGTGTTAAAATGCAGGTTAAAAGGAGGAAAGAATAAACCAAAGAAAAACAGAAAGAAAAAAGGATCAAGTGCTGGGCCATCTTGTCTAGACTGTACTTCTGCCAAGAAAGGTTGGGCCAGATGATCCTTGCAGTCCTCTCCAACTTGGTTTTCCATGATTCTATGAAATGAAATGAAATGGCACAAGTGATCCGAATCCATCTTAAGGGGATGCACTTAAAATACAGAGAAGAAACTGCAGCTTTATCATCAGCCTTCTCACCCAGGAAAGCTCACAGAACCAATCTTTTTTTAATTTCTCTCTGTCAACGTTTAGTCTTTTGAAGAGAGCATGATGGACACAGATGCCAATGTTTTACACTGGAAGTATAGGACGAATCATTGTGTCAAATTTGATGACATCAGTTCTGTTATTGAGATGATACCAGCTTAAGCATGGAGACTGAAATTAATGCAGGCTAGATGAGAAATGTGCTGCTTTGAGAAGTAGTTTGGAGAAATAGGAACTACAGTCAAATTTGCACCAGTTAGTGAAGTTTGGTGTAACCTGCTACGCAGCAGCGCTCTTTAATTTTCTATTGATATAAATACATTTCTATACTAGATTTTAAGGAACACTTTCAAAAAATCTGTAACGGGATAAAAAAGTCCCACCTTCCCAGACAATGATTAGTCTCAGTTCTTCCGGACTAGCTACAGCATGTTGCATATGTGGATGTGAAGCAATTGGGTCTCACTAAATCCTGCACACCCTCCTCTCAGCAACGCTAGAGCACACTTTACACACCACGTCTTACAAAGCTGGCGGTCCAGGCTGAAATCCGTGAAACATGCTGCTGAAGAACGTGCCTGACCACAGACAAGCAAAATTATCCACTGCAAACACAAAGCCCTTTGCCTAATGGCCAGTTCACAGCTATTGAAAAAACGTGCAACTGTAATAATTACCTTAAACATCTCAACTTTTTTCCTTCCAAATGAAAAACAAGAGTTGCTGTTACAGAAATATTGCATAACGCATATATAATCTAACCTGTTAAAATACAAGACAGTATTTTGTCTGAGTGGATCCTTGATGTTAGGAGAGAGAAGATCTGCATTCAAACATTAAATTCTGTGAGCCACCTCACAATCCATTTTTGAGTTCCTCTCCCTTAGGTTCTGCTGCTTTCCAGGCATGTGCTTCTGCAATTCCGCTCAAGAAGCTCTACCCAGGAAGATGCAGATTTACTGAGGCTCTCATGAGGCCATGAAATAAATCATGTCCTAAGATGCAGTCCACAAATAAGACAGAATTTCTAGACCCTAATTCCTAAAAAAATACCCTCATTGTGTATTTAGGAACCTATAGAATCTACTGCTCAAATCAATCAACAAATCACTGTTTTAACCAAAAAATAAAGAGAACTACATATTGTGATATATTGTCGTAGTACTTGGAGGCACAGATGGCAGCCATCAAAACAGCACATAGAGATAAGCAGATACAACAAAAACGCTTTAAAAGCCAAAATTAGATACAGGATAAAGTGTTGGCTGTTTTTGCCAAGGCACTTTCATATACAAAATAAATGTGAAATGAAGTTTGAGGTAAGACACAAGAAAAATCAAGTTGAGGAAAAACGGGTGGGAGGAAAGCAGAGGTACAATGAGAGCAGAATGGAGTATTTTGAAGTATGCAATAAGCTATTTTCTGTTAGGAACTTACAATGAAAGATAATAGATCTTAGCTGTATTTAAAATAACTTCAACCAATAAAATTGTAGCAAAGACACGTAATTAAATATCCACCAAAGCACAGACCATAATTCTGGGAACAAAAGTATGAGTTTCAAAAACACAAGAAGATGCTGCAAACTTCATGAGGCTGAGGAAAAAAGGAATGAAGAAAAATATATTGTATGACAGAAAATATTACTTTCAACAGAACAAGAAAAAAATTCAAAAGGACAGCCTGATGAGAGGGGGAATATATTTACACTCATTTTTAAAATCAGTATCCGTTTGAACTGAGGCATTAAAAAAATAGTAAATAAGGTGTAGCTCTCCACACAAGTTTATAGTTCAGGGAAGGAAAGGGAAGGGGAGAATGAATCCAGAGTTATGAAGACAAATGTAGTAATTGAACACATGGGACTGAGACAGATCAGACAGATGAGGAAGATACAGTTCAAGAATATGGGGGGGGAGGGGAGGGGGGAAGGCAGGAGTTACAAGAGGAAAACAGTAAAGAACACAGTATCAGTAAATATTAAGTATCCAGCCTCTAACCAAGATAATAGCAACATTAACATTCAAATACTAGTAACTGCAGACACTGTTGCTATTCAGAACATCTGCTCCAGGTATCACCCTCATTCTATTCATCTCAAATGTAACAAAATATTGAGAGTTACACAGCACTGAATTATAATGTGTATTCTCAGCAATATATTACACCTTTTTCAACAAACCTCAGTACTGTCATACTGGTATCCAACTTCTACTTTCTATTTCTGTGTACTACTCTTTGGTATTAACTCATTTCCTTTTTAAACATCTTTCACCAAAAGGACTAGAGGTACACAAAAGACACGATGAATCACTTCTTAAAGATGACTACTTATTACAAAACAGCCCTGTATAGTGTTGGGGATGAACAGATCCAGAAAACTGTCTTTCAGTTCTGCAATGTAGTATCAATAGAAGTCTCTCTTTAGATAGAAAATAAAAAAAAAAAAAACTACTTCAGATAAACTCTAAGATATTCCACTATTTTCCAAGTCTGGAAGAAGAGTAAAACTAACAAGAGACAAGTGCTCATAGACACCGCCCGATGGGGAGAAAAGGGGATCAGCTAAAAATGTTGTCAGGAACTCATGAGCAACTCTGCCAATACAGCTATGAAGCAAAATAACCAGAATAAATGGTCCAGCCAGTTTTGCTGCTACAGTTAAAGTCAGAAACTTGGTCCCCATCTGACAAGGAGAATCATGAACTGCTGTGTTAATACAAGCCTGCATCTGATGCCCCAAAACCAGGCAGCAGTTCTGGTAGGGATTTAAAAATCTTCGATAGATAAGAGCTGACTCTCTTGATGTTCTGGACACTGCTCTCACTCTATCTATTAGAACAGTTTATGTCAGAAAGGGCCTCCCATGGCCCAGCCTCTGCTCACAATATCAACCAAGACCTCATTACTCAGTGCCTTGCCTGGACAAGTGTTGAATACTCCACGGACAGAGATTACACAACCCAATATGTAATTGGAGTTTCCCACATTGCAACTTCTGCCAATTGCTTCTCATCTAAGAGGGGCCTGGCTCCACTTTTATAATCTCTCAGTGAGGAGGTGAAGGCAGCATTAAACTGTCTTAGCCACAGCCTTCTCTTTTTAAGGCTGAACAACCCATTTCTCCCAGCCTCTCCTTGTATATCATGTGCTCCACACCCTGACCTCCCTCCACTCACCTCCAGTATGTCACATCTTATCAGTAACAGTGAACTCAAAGCTTGACATTCTCAACAAAGGCACCACAAACTAAACAGGTGAAAGACATACTTATTAAAGCTCTTTACAGCTCGATTTCCTATAGAGCAGTAAAAAGTTAAACCACGGTTAGCTACCTTTACTCACAATAAAATCTCTTGACGTAGGACCAAAAAGAGCAGCATTACAGACATAATCTAAGTACTCATTATTAGAAACAAGAACTCTGTCTAGACTGCTGGAACAAAACAGACACAGAATGAAAAACAATGCTCTAACTGTGCCTTCTACATACACAGAATTCCATTTATACTCCTATATATAATGCAATTTTGCTGCACAGCCATTAGCACTGTCTTCTAGCTGCAGTTTTCATAAAGTGAAAATAGTTTTGAAATTTTATCAGTTATACTCCATTAACTATTTAGTGCTTGTACCAAATGGCTGCAAATATGTATACCTGTCTTGCTTCATTCAGGTAAAAGATGCAATGCCTACACTTTTGTTTTCAAGATCCCTATAAAGCAGTGTATTAATCTTACAAGAAATACAGAAAAACTGTCAGGAAAAATGCGAAATGGAGGAAAAGTAATATAGTCAATTCACTCTTAAGTCAGGTTCATGAGCCTCCAGAAACTCTTCATGGTTAAGAGCAAGATGTGGTATAAACTGTTCAGTAACACCTTATAGATTATTATAACCTATAGTATGGGTTACCAAAGCCTATGGCTGATGAGTAAAAGAAAAAAAAAAAAAAAAAAAAGGAAGTATAATGAATAAAATAACAGCCAAACTGCATTATAGGCCCATGACTAAGACTGATTTGTAAATGACACAATAAACCCCTTAGAAACAAGCAAATGTTTACTCACTCAGCTAAGACAGCACTTCTCAGTCTGTTAGCAATTTAAAAATAGAGTAAATAACATCCACTAAGGAATTCATGCTTTCATAAATTAGTAGAGTTAGACAACATGCAAGCATATGTTCCAGAAGTTTTGCTCATAAAATATTTTTCTACCATGTTTCCATGAAACCTTAGAATACTTCAGTTAGTATCAGGAAAACATTTAAAAAGGATAAGCAGGATGATTCATATGTGATTATAAAGCAGTTACTCTGATGTCAGGTTGAGGTACCACAAAAGAAAAGTTGAATTAGATTAGCAGCTCCAAAAAAAAAAATATTGGCTATAAGGAAACTGCAAAGACCCATTCCAGATGTAATACTTAATGCTTTTATTATATTTGATCTAGAATTATGTGGACAGTCCATCTCAAGGTAAACCCACTACTTCTACTGCTTCTCTGTTACTACAGAAATAAATGAGACAAACCTGAGATGATCTGACCTTGACAAACCCTGTTACCTATTACTTATCTTCTAAATACATAAAAGACCAGCTACATTTTCACATATTTCACATATTTGAGTTCACATATTGTGAACTCAAAATAAGCTGATTTACAGCTAATTTTAACCAATAAGCCTATTAAAAAAAATAAGTACAAGTAGATTCTCACCTAGTAAATTATCACTAAAGAGTTTTAATCTCTGTTCTTGCTTTTATTTCAAAAGTATGAGAACATAAAACATTGAAATGAGAAAGTATCACTGTAGAAACACTGAAGTGAAATATTTCCACATCAGACCTATATGAAACACCTGATCAGCCTTTAAAATTGAGTACTTAATTGCAATTTTATGAACAGCATGTCAAGATTATGTCATCTTCTCTTTACTGGGAATTCTAATATATATGTCTCTGTTCTCTTGTATGGAAAACCTAGTCACCTCATCTCCACAATGTACCACCACAAGAGGAAAACATTTCTTCCAGAAAACTTAAATGCTAAGAGGAAGCAGCAGTTAAAACCACAAGTATCACAGTGAGTGTGAAAATACAAAAGTAGTTTTTTGTCTAATTCACTGAAAATGAATCCTACTGGTCAGCTCAAAGAAGAAAATAACAACACAGTCTAAATTACATCAGGAAAAACAGACACAAAACAATCAAACAGAAATGTTATGGGTCCCATTTCACCTAGACAAAGCCTGCTTTTCAATTATTAGCAGAGTTTTAATGAGATAGATGACAAAAGACAAAATCTTGGCTTTCCTACTGACACAAAAAGCTTGAGAAAATACACTGCAGAGAAACTTAGATTCAAATGAACTTAAAAGAGCACATAACTACAAGAACAGAAGACAGAATTCCTCAGAGGAGATCATTTAACATCATACATTCAAAAATAAAAATAGGAAAGTCTTACACTAGGTTGTTGTGGTTTAACCCAAGCCAGCAACTAAGCACCACAGAGCCGCTCACTCATACAGCCATTAGCTCACCCATCCCGCCACCCCCGCATTGGGATGAGGGATAGAATTGGAAAGGTAAAAGTGAGAAAACTCATGAGTTGAGATAAAGACAGTTTAACAGTTAAAGCAAAAGCCAAGCACACAAGCAAAGCAAAACAGGGAATTCATTCACTTGTTTTCCATGGGCAGGCTGGTGCTCAGCCATCTCCAGCACAGCCGGGCTCCATTGTGCCTAACGGTTACTTGGGCAGACAGACACCATCTCACAGAACATTCTTCTCCTCCTTCCACCAGCTTTATATGCTGAGCATGATGACATATGGTGTGGAATATCCCTTTGGTCAGTTGGGGTCAGATGTCCCTGCTGTGTCCCCTCCCAACTTCCTGTGCGCCCCTAGCCCACTCACTAATGAGATGGGGTGAGGAGCAGAAAAGGCCTTGACTCTGTGAAAGGCTGATAACTGAAACATCCCTGTGTTATCAATGCTGTTTCCAGCACAAATGCAAAATGGATTTGAAAACTAATTTGAAGTATGCAGCAGATAATTAGAATTTACATTTGTAACATTAAGGTTTTATGCCTTAGTTATATATTTAAAAAAATCTGGCAGTTATTTAATGAAATATAATGAACTAGCAACTTACTAAAAATCTAAAACAACAGGAAATCTCCATTCTAGGTACATTATTATCAACAGGTGTATTGCATAAAAACAATGCCAGGTAGTAAAAATTTTTAGATCCCCAGTCTAACTGAATAATGAGTTCTTACATTTCTTGCACATGCTTTTTGACAAAATAAGTAATTTTCTTCCTTTGTGAGGGTGCAGGAGAAATTCAATACCTGCAACATGTATTTCACAATTATTTTATTACCTTTACATATAAATATTATAGTGTAAAAGCAACTTCTGAGATATCTGTATGACCATGTCTGTCATAGCCTCATCAAATATTAACATTCCATGAAACAATATGTGTAACACAAACAATGATTCCATTGTGTTCTCACCTACCATGTCATTGTACTTACCTTGAAATACAGCTTTACAGATTAAGTGGATTACAAGAAATGTTTAAATACAGTGCCAAGTTGCAAAGCTTTCCTTTCTTGTTGTGTGTCCATTGCAAACTGCAGGTCTATTATCAATCAAGATACTTTGCATATCAAAAATACTCACCATCCACCAATAATTTATTAAAAAGATAACACAAAAAATGCTGCGCCATTTTAAAATAGTATGAATTCACATCTATTTAAATACAAATGTCACTTAAAAATAACTTAAATATCAAATATTGCTAAAAAAATCAATTGCCTTTAAAACCTGAAGACAGAAGGTACCAAAAGACATCACAGCATCAGTTTTCAGCTGTCAGCTCTTTTGCCATGCCTTAGCACTATGTGAATATTACATAAAGCCTCAATAAATTTTACCACTTCACTATAGCTTAAAGTAACATCGCATAAATAAAACGTGTCTTTCTAAAACCTTTCTATTTTCCTCACAGTTGAAATGTGCTTTCATGTTTAAATATAAAAAAACTTCGGGATTATTCAAGTATTTTTGACCCTTTACAATTATTTCCATGGTTCTTTTGAGATATGGAAAAAGATAACAATGAAAACTAAAATACAGTTAACATAATTGGTATTAATAACAGACAATGAGGGAAGACAATGTATTTGGGGGACTTTTTTTATATACACATTATTCAGTATATTAACAATCCATGCACTACTGAAACATTTTAAATTATTTATCAAATAATTAAAACAATTACTAAAATGTGAAACTGCACACTTTGACTTTTATAGTTGATGGAGTGTCTTAGGAAAATGTTATTGCAGATACACATTAAATTGCAGAAATTTAGATTTGAACAACAGGTGTAGAAAACCACAGAAATATACTTCATTATATACTTGGATTTTCAACTTTCATTGTATTCAGACTTTAAAGATGAAGTAATATTCAGAACCTATTAAAAAATTGCCTATAAGTAAAAAAAAAATTAAAAAATGATGACTTTGAAATTTACAAAATTCTGATGGCTACTACACCAAATTAGTAACAGAAAACTATGAAAATTCTTTTAGCTACTCATATTCTTGACAACATTTCCTACTCAGCATTTACTTGTTTGGTGTATAAGGAAACCATAAGTAGTCAGATCTGAAGACAGGCTGTTTCAGCTGGCAGATTAGTAATAATGCTCACCTATATAAAATCCTACAAGCTTGAAAACAATAAAAACTGTTGAATTACTAAAACAACACTGAAGACAAATATTTTTTATTAATACAGCAAGCTGTTAGAAAGCAAGCAAAGTGAAAACTTACAAATTCATAATTTTTTTACGAGAAAAAGGGTAGTTAATTAGTCAATCTCCATGCTGGCTCATTCTTTGTTATGCACTAAACAGATGACATTGGCTGTGCCAAAACTGGGAATGTAACATGGTTTTACAGAATTATATCCACTGTTTATACTGAATTAATGCATCCTAACTGCAGACTTGGACTTGACAGCCTAATACTTGAATACTTAATTTTTTTATTATAAATGAAAGATATTGACTTAGAAAGACATAGCTGTGAAATTTTTGAGTTTTAGTGGCAAAATTTAGTGGGTTTTTTTAGCACAAAAACGTTGATGGTGTGCAAGTACCATCATAGTTTATATATTACTACTGAAAACAAACAAATAAAAAAAAATAATTCATGTTGCACAATTTAAGCCTGGTGAATACTTTATTCGCAGAATATTGCTTCAGCTGCCAGATGAGCTTTTGAGACAAAAAAACCCCAAACCAAACACCACAACTGAAATCAGAAAATAAATGCCAAAATGTTGGCAATTGGCAATACATGCCAAATAGAACAACAGGACAATCCAGAATATCGTTGTTTAAAAATAACTTCTCAGATATAAGAAGACTGAATGACAATCATTAAAATTTGTTATTACATAAATAACCTCTTCTTCTGGAGCTTTAATTATCTTCTAGAAGATATCTAATATGACCTCTTTAAAAAGAAAACACCACTGCACAACAGTTACTTGATATATGACAACATCATTGTCTTAGGTTTATGAAGGAAGACTCTGCTGTATGTCATACTATATTAAATATTCTACTAAAATCCAAGTTATTACAGCTGTAATAAATATAGTTTTAAAAAACATTTAATGTACAATTTTCTTGACATGCAAGTCCGTTAAAGGAACAACCTCCAAAAGAAAATGGTCTTGAAATAGGCCTATTTAAAACACAGAAGATCCACTACTTTATTGGAGTGATGATTTGTTTTTCAAGGGCAAGTAACAGATTTGTATTAACTGACTGCAACTGTGTTATCGGCTACTGGAACTAGTGAAAGAATTCCATGAGTCTGTATTGTCTCCCCACCTATGTCTTCGCTGCAGAGGTGTCCTTTGAGTGTTCTTGTGAGGAGGTACCACTGAATTCATGACAATAGGTATGGATATTTGATATTCATATCGTTCCAACATCTGAGCAATCTTCTCACGAGTGACCCCATGCTTATTCCTCCTACAAAAATAAAATTCAGGTAAATTGTCTCGTATATTTGTATGTTCACAGCCTTTAAGAAAAAGAAAAAAAACTCTAATTTGACAATTTTTCTTCTTGCTTTTCACATTTGAGATTTCACTTTTATTACACTGTATCCTCATTCTCTCAGTATACAGCTTTATTCAGGTTTATTTTAACAATTCACCACTGCATATATTAAATAAAAGATGTTCTTTATAAAGAAATGTGATGTTATTCACCAGGACCATGTGCCTATATAACCCCAGAAGGACTTTGCTTTCTATTTATTCATCAGATTTTGCATGGCATACTAGCTAATGAGTAGCGGGATGTATAAGATTATAAACTACTACTTTTGAAAGCAATGTTCAAACCAGCATAAAAATGAAACTACATGGTTTCAAGACTTAATGACAGAATATTTTCTTATCAATAAATCTCTATATAAAGTAAGGAGCCATTTTAGTTTTGAACCATTAACAGCATGCTCATGGTACTTTCATCTACCAGCTCTCACTGATAGCTCCTGTAAACTTAGAAATGCACCAAAACACATATAAGGGAGGAGTGGCCAAAAATATTATCCTATTCTTGCAGTGGTTAGTGAACAGCTACTTTCTGTGAGAACTTGGCCTACTAATAACCTGAGACACTAGACAGTACATTAGAATGTATTTATCTCCTTGCTATCTATGGAACAGGATATTATAATCCATGTTAGAAGATAACTTCACTCTCTGCCTAAAAGAAAACCATGAGGCTTATGCACAAACAGAATGTCATAATTGCCAGCACTGTAACAGAAATTAATCTAAAAGAACAGATATAAAACATAAACAAAATATTTTGATAGTGTAGACAAGCTTTTATCATAACCCAATATATTCTTATCGAGAAACCTTGTCCAAGCTGAATTATTTCAAAGTCACACCAACATGGAATATATGGCTGCATCTTTGTGCTGCCTGTCAGGGACAGAAGAGGTACAGGCCTCCTTACCAACCTGCTCACTTCTATAGAGGATAAATCAATACTGGGAACAAACAGGTTATACTGTAAAGAGGATATTCCACACAGAAATATTTTTAAAGACTGACTTCTGCTTCCCTCCCCCTAGCTTATGTGTATTATTATAATAAAGTAGTAGAGTATTTCTCTCATAAACACTCTTTTCTGAGACATCAGAAGCTAGAGTAATCATCACAAGCAGCTCATTGTTTAAATACTACTAATCTAGATTGTGCTAGAGAAGTTCAGGAGCAGCAGCATGTTGAACTTATCAGTTAACAAGTCCTAACAGTTTTGATTTTATTCATTATTATGAACAAGGTTAATGGTAGAGAAAAAAGCCAATACCTTAGAAATATGGGGGATTCTATAAAGCACTTCAGTCATGACAGAAAAAAAATACTGAAAAGAGGAAGTCTAAGTCCTTTTTTGCCAAATAGTGGAAGCACACAGTTACTCAATATTTTCAATATCTTAGTACTCCTAGAAAAAGATTACAAGCTGAAGCGCTCTGGGCATAAAGAACACACTCATCCACAGTTGAATGGACTTGTGAATAACCACTTCAAAAATAAGCAAGTACTTTTCCTTAAAAAACAAGACAGGATAATAAAATCACCAACAGCAAAATTGAATCAAGCATAGAAATTAATTCAAACAAGGACACAAATCTGCTGTATAGTGTCATTTAAAACTGGGATGTCCTCTTCAGGCACGTCTTCACTAATCCTTCAGCACCTTGGCTATGCTGAAAGAGCATAAAGCCATCTATCCATAAACAATACAGATGTACCAGCAAAAGCTCCTAATAGATGATAGTTATCATTTGGAAGGTGTTCTGCTTGAATGAACACAGAATTTATTGACAAAAGCAAAGCTCTGTCACTGTTAAATGCTTCTACACTAGAGGAATCTTTTATATCAATAATTGGCAAAAGAATCCTGCATAGACATGACTACTTAAAAGAATCAGCAGAAGTTTAAGGAATTCAATACTAAATTTGTATACGTTTTTATGACCACACTGAAGGAAAAAGGATATTGAACATGCTTGTATTTCACTGTTGTGTGAAGTTCTGCAGCAGGTAACTTTTTTAAAATTAAAACATCTGTCTCAAAATACAGATTATGCACAGGATACCTGTTATTCCCCAAGAGCTTGAATCACATGTATAGTTTTAAAAGTTCTACTTCCCAACTTACCAGCTACTCAGAAAGCATACAAACATGACAGAGGGTAACTTCTCATCCAACACTGGTTAAACACTTAAAAAATTACATAAATTCTCTCTTTTACCAGTGATTTTGCCACTTGTTTATTCTCTCACCTGCAGTTTTCAAATTTCCTAAAAATGGTATCAAAGTACAAAATCCTTTATACAAAAGTTTAAATGCTATTCAAGAAGTCTTAAGCACTACCACATGTCTGTGGAGTCAAGATGTTTTCACAGAAGTGGTGTGTACAAAATTTAAAAAAAACCCCAACAAACCAAAAACAAAAACTAAAAGCAAAAGAACTTATGATTCCAAAGATATTTCATACCTCATAGGCACACTGACAAAGACAGTGACACTTAATCCACACTAAAACACTGGTCATGTGCTTGACACAAAGAATAGTTGAGGTGTTGACATTGAGAGCTTTTTCACAGATTTATCAAACACAATAAGGTGGCAGAAACAACCCTATAAAAACAGTATCTAGAAGTGAACCTGACTCCAGAATATGAACATCATATATCACTTGATAAAAGTTCCTAACAATCTAGACAGCACCACTAAGAAGAAAAAATGAGGAGCATGTATCCAAAAATATAAGAAAGGTCTTTTGCTAATTAAAGTAGGAGGTTGTGTATTTTTTCTTCCAACTACCAGAGAGTCTTAAGTGATGCTGTTTAAGAGGGAATTAGAATGTATGACTCCAGATAACTAATAAAATTACCCAAATTTATTAGCATAGTATTTGCCCAGGTACTACACAAAATGTTGAGATTGAAATTAATAATGGGAATTCCAAAACTACAAGAACATCTCTATCATTACCTATTCCCCAAACACACAACTAAGGAAAAAAAAAAAAGTCCTTTACCCAAGCAACTGAAAAACAAAACAAAACAAAACTTCACATCAGTACCTTTCCTAAACTCTGAAAAGATAAAGTTTCCAGATAATAGGCCTCTACTCCAAAACCAAATCACTCATATTGATGCACTTCTTGCAAAATGCATGATTTCTTTCCCCTGTCTTCCTGTCTTCTACCTATTTTGTACCATCAGCGTTCTGCAGCAACAAATTTCTCAGAATCATTATCCATTATAATAGAGGGTCTTACAGGGGTCAATCATTTTTCTACTCATGTTCAACAAAATTTAATATCAACTTTTTGGGCAAACCAGACAGGACCTCTATTTATTTATCTGTTTATCTATAACACTTCCATTTAAAGGTATATCTCAAAATGCCTATTTAAATAAAGTACATTTTATACCATTAGTTAAGTATTTAAAAAAATAAAATACTGAATAAAATAGAATGTACTACATATATACTTATGTGTGCATATTTATCTGTCTTTCTGTCTATCTCTAAATAGAAGTACAATGATTTCCATAATATAAGCCTTACTTTTCTAATTCTTCAGGATCAAACTTCCACCAAGTATCTGGCTCATGGAACTCCACTTCATATCCCTTTTCTAGAGCCTGCAGTAAGCAAAGAAAAATGTGTGATATGTAGTATCATTATTACATATCATGTAACAAAATGTTTATAGACCAGTAAAATAAACGGATGTAGTTAACACTGCAGTGGTAGCATGCTGGATTTCACTTACCCCCAACCTGTCTTAGCTTTCATCTCAGACTAAGCAGATTAGATCAAATCAATCCTTAAATTGGTCTGAACTATGGTGACAGTGATCACTGACTGTATCAAAAAGCAGTCTCTCTTTAGAAATGAGAGTAAGGAAAATGTTTCTGGACAAACCAGACCAACTTATCACATGTGAAGGTAAGTTTGAAAAGTTGTAACAGATGACAATCACACAACAAAACCTACCACTTCCACATATGGCTTCATTTCCCAGGCTTGAGTATTAGTGTTGTCTATTATAACTGGAGATTTTCCCTGCTCCATTGCCTGCTTTGCTGCAATGAAAAATAGTGCAAGTTAATAAACAACTATGTAACTCAAAATGGTAAATGTAAATAAAATGTTCCAGATGTTTTTTGCACTAATCTAGTCTGACTGAAAGACACTGTTCTAAGAAAAGGAATAAAAAGCATTGAGACAGGAATGGAAAGAAGTAGAAGCAAGAAGGTAAGAAAAATTAAGTGAAAGGTATAAAAAACAAGTGATGGTGACTTGATGCAAAAGGGTAAATAGGAAGTGTGGAAGTCAAAGCAATGCAACAGAACTGCTCAAAGTCTGTGGCCTGCTGAGTATAGAGATCCTGGCATGAAAACATATCCTGGTTCCAGATTTACCAGCCCTGACAGATAACACATGGTGCATTCATAACTGAGACCTGTGGTTAGGTAGTGCAGTTCTTCTCCAACAAAATGCTAAGAAATAGGTGATCTTCACAGAAAGACATCACATATCCAAAATATTTCTGAGACCCATTAAAAAAAAAAATCACAAACATGCTGCCTCCACTTGAATAATATTTGAACTCAATTCCCAGTTTCTACCAAATTCAAAAGAGGGCAGAAGCTTCAGGAATAATAAGCTGCTTCCAAGTTCTACAAAACAATTGGTAAGAAGGCACATCCAAATTAGCAGACAGAGTACAGCCATGATGCAATTTGTTTGGCAGGACACTTATGTAGCAGCATGCTTTTAATTTTGGGCCAGCACAAGTATTCTGCTTCTTACCCAGCAGAAGCTTCCTAGATATTGCAGTGCAGAACTGAGACTGGCTGGAGGAGTTCAGGGGACAAAACATGCACATCTGTTGGCTACCTGCGATTCATCAGCTCCACAGCACAGAAAATGTTTTTACATTACCCTGATACCTTAAACATATCTTTTCATAAGCCCAAGACTGCTTTAGTCTTGACAAATCAATTAAGCATCTATCTTAAGCCTAAATCTTTGATCTTGAGATAAGGCATTCTTCTAAATCCCTTACACAGTTATCCTGTAAATCATTCTTGGAAGACTCCTAACTCTTGTTACTAGGATTTGCCCCTGAAAAAAACAACCAGCTTTTTTGAACACATCTAGAGAACATGATTATGACATTCAGTTTCTACAGAAATTCCAGTAGAAGTGGCAGGATGAATTAAAATAGGCCCTTTAAGTTAAATTTTGTGGCTTTGCTAAGTGTCTCCTAAAACCCTGGAAGAGTGACAGTGATTTCACAATGAAAGCTGCAGTGGCAAATTAATTCTAGTATTTCCTAATATTTGTGTGCTTGACTTTACAACCTCCACATTAAATATGTATGTGTTTAAGTATCAAGGGTATGTCTTTATAAAACACTTGAGAGTTTGGCACTCTGTTTTTCTAAAATATTTTTTTTTTTCCCCTAATGGGTCTCACTTGTAATTATTTTTTTCTCATACTTACTGTACTACAGATTCACTCCCTCCCCCAAAATGAGGAGGGGGTATAATTTTAACAGAATAATTTTCTCATTGTGGAGAAAGCAAATTTTTGCTTTCTCCATAATTCTGACACAAGGATTAGCTCTAGCTAAATATTTTGTCATATGAGTATTAGAAAATGCATAAATAACTTATGCAGCTGATAAAATCTATTTGAAATTTTAAGCTAGACCTACTCATCAAACAAGAATCCCAACTACCATTCCCCTCAAGTTCTCATTTCATGTTCTTCAAGTATCCACATACAAACGAAACCAAGAGCTTCTGAAGTACTTCAAGTCAGACAGCTCTACCTGGTCAAAGCAGGAGGTGAGAACTGAGTGTAACTTCAACCCAAAGCTATTCAGGCAAATGTTTCACAGTGTGGGTGCTCTGTACAACAAGACAAAGCTATTCTTGTTCCTGCCACCAAAATCTCTGAATAACTAAATTATATACTGTTCTGATTATAAAAAACACTGTGTAACTAACTGTTACAAAACTAGAAGCATCCTAAGGTCTAGTCAGAAACAGCTGGAAGCCGTTATCAAGTGAGAATAGTTTGGTAGTCTTATAATTGTGAAGTGTTGAGCCCTCTCATCCATAAACTACTCCGTTATCAACTATGCTGTTTCTTAGGCTTCTACTGGGAACTCCAACCTCAAAAGTGCTCTTTAAACTGATATTCTAATGATTGCTCTAAAAAAATTCCTTCACTGTTCATACAGAAACATTCCCCAATGGGGAGAATATATTTTTTTCCTTGGCCCTCTGTACCTTTGATGCAAAGTAGTTCTCTAGACAGGAAGGAAGCTTCTGCTTGAGAAACTGCAGCAGAGAGAGTAATGTGCATGCACTGGCAATGGAGTTGTTCAGTTTGTCCACTCCTTGGAGTTGACCAGACAGATCACAAGATTCTTGGAAAATTGCTACAGAAAGAGCAAGAAACCGTCTGCTACCCTTCTTACCCCGGTATCTACTTCCTAACCAATTAAATTCAACCTTTGAACACTGTTAGGTATTAAGAAAGATGACTTATTAAAGCTGTTAATCTATACAAATTAACTAAAATCTTCCTCCAAAAAACCCTTTCATAAATATTGGGTGAATCTCAGATCAGGAAAGATACTGGAAAAAACAGGATACTCTGCTCTTGCCAGCATTAAAAAGGTTCAATTCTGCCATCAAGATACTAGCATGAAATGTAACAAATCAGCAGGTGATAGCACAAAGAAGAAAGACTTTTATCTTTTTAACTCTGAACCTTCTGTAAGTTCAAATACTTATATATATATATACATATATATAAACCATAACTGAAATATAAAGAATATTTTAAATATATACTTCTATATGCCCTATACTAAAATATATATACTCCTTTTTATATAGACTATTAAAACACATCCACATTATGTTATACTTCTGTTTTCTAAATATAAACATAATTCAATAGGATTCTCCCTATGCATTCAAACCTCTCTTCTGGTTCCACTCATGGGCATCACCAAGCTGAGCAGCATCATATGTATATCCATCTTGTTGACGAAAATAATCATCGGTGCTGAATATAACGCCATCATGACTCTGACCAAGTAGAATACTGTTAAACAAAGGAAAACACACAAATATTTTAGCTTCTATTTTTCAGATAGAAAAAAAATACATAGGAAAAAAAACCTAAAAAATTTAACTATGCCCTATATTTAATTCCTTGCGAACTTCAAACAGCTTTACAAAAGTACACACATACATATTAACAATAATTCTAATCCAAATTAAAGCAATATATTCCCCAGTTTCTACTACTTCTGCATTTGTTGTTTCTTCCCCTTCATCCCCAAGAGATGTTTGTACCCATCTAAGTTACGGCTATATTGCAACAAGTTTTAAGTATCTCATAGTAATTTAATGTATTTACTAACATTCTCCACATCAATTCTCATTTGGAATTCTCTTTAGAAACCAATTTGATCCTGAAGAATCTGGATGCAGCTGAGAAATGAACTGGATGTTTAAATCCTTTTTCAGCACTTTAAACATGCCCTCTTCTGACCTTTGCCCGTGCTGCTGGTACATACAATGTGTGTCAAACGTGAACAGCAAAAGAAAACTACTGATGTTTACAGCAACTTCCCTATTTTCAGGAAAAAGTAAAAGATCACAATAAACTTTCAGGATTGTCCTACTAATGGAAGTCAGGATTACAGAAGAGTATCCACATTTCTTCAAGATCCTACACTTTTCTATTCCAGTTCTGTGTCTTCTCCCCCAGTCCTGGTGACACACTCTGGTCCCTATTTTCTCATCAGCTCTGGCACTCACTAGATCAGTAAGCTACTGGCATTCATACTCAAAAGAAAGCAATCCTCTTCTCTTCTCTTGGTTACTTTTCTGAAGCTTTAGCAGTTGAGCCTATTTAAGAAAAGTCCCTAAAAGGTGGTACACTAAAACTGGCTTCCAATGGAGACCAGCCTTAGTTGAGCAGCAGTAAACTGCTACATGGGTTATCACGTCTTGTACAACTGTAGTTTCGATTTAATAGATGGCAAGAAATTTAAGGCAGGATTTCTTCATATCTCAGTGTCTATCAGGGAATTATGTTGTTTTTACCCATCATTTACACTTTAGTGCTAACAGGGTGACAGGAAAGCCATGTGTTTTACTATCCCTGCATGTATTACCTCAAATCAGGAGAAAAAAAAAAAATCCCTTCTTGAATCACTTAACCAGTTTGATTAGAGTGTTTTAGCTTAGTTTCCTAAGGCAATGCCATTCCATCATGACTTCTGGACATACAGACCAATTTCAACAAAAAACTGACAGAATATTCTCTCAAATATACTATGAATTTTTATGGGGGGAAAAACAAACAGACAAACAAAAGCCAAACAAATTTCTAAACAAATGGATAAAATGCAGAGATTCAAATTAGATTCCAGAAAGATAAAGATAAAAGACTGCAATGCAATTTTCGCATTTACCCAGTCTCTTAGGCCTGCCATTTCCAAGCAACATAAATACCCCGTTTTCCCCAAAAATATGCACTAGCATGATTTTTCAGTATTTTTGAGGATGCCTGAAATATAAGCCCTAATCCAAAAATAAGCTCTAGTTACAGTTCGCAAAAGTGTCAATTTAAATAGTGTCTGGGCAGCTATACATGTAAAAAAGTAAGCATCTTTTGGAACAAAAACTGTATAAGACCCTGTCTTATTTTCAGGGAAACAGGGTACTTTACAAATGAAGTAAAAGTCTAGCCAGTAAGTCAGAATAAGTTACATCGCATTCTGTTTCTTGCATAGCTAACATTAAAGATTACCAGAATTTTAAGCATACTTTAGCAAAGAACAAAAGATACTGTGTAGAAGCCAACAAGGGTAAAAAGGGGAACTCAGAGGGACACAGTTGAAATGTTCTCAGTTAACATGCTTATTTTTCACTCTGTGTTGTAATATTTTATATTACTGCTAATATGTTTATTAATTAACAAAGTTATTACAGTGGGTGACATACGAATACTACAAAAATTCATTAAGCTTTTCTAGAAGTCTGTATTTGCATTGTCATGAAATGCCACAGTCAAACCTTCTAGAAGCATCATAAAGCTGACTTTTGGATTTAGCTAAAATCCATTCTATGTATTGCCAGGCATGCCAACAAATACCTGCAAGTCAGAGAAACTGATTATAGCAACATTACAGGGCATAATCAACTGCTGGTTGATCAATAACATCAGAATCTATGTCAAATCAAATCCACAGTAATCTACCCAAATGAGCAATCCCCATTCTGCCAAACGTAAACTTTATTTTTCAGAAAGTCCCTGGAGATGGGGATTTAAAGGAAAGCCTTGTAAAAGCTGAGACAGCAATACAATTCTGTTTAAAGTCTGATCTACAGAATAAGTGTGATTACAAAACCTCCTTGACCATTTTTGTTTCCTATAGTATATTCAAGTTTGAAAACAGAAAACAGCCAGTTAGAGCCACAGAGCATTTATAGCCCACTACAACACTCAGATATCACTGTCCTATGGAAATTTAGGCAACTGTTCTGGCTCAGAAACAGGCAATGTACCCAAAGGCTACGAAACCCAACCTGCACTAGCAGTATGTGGGACGCACTACTGCTGAGGCAGCAGGACCAGAAAAGAACTGGCCAAATCCCAAATAAGGTAGGGGAACCAATGTGTGTTAGTTCTAAGTTACCAGGCTTTCCTATACCTATCTATATCTGCAGGGAGAGTTACTTAATTCCTACACAAGGAATTTGCTACGTTTTGCTACATGTCACTGAGAACAGACCCATTATGGATCATAGTTTAAAGAGTGGGACACTGTATTACATATTAACTTATATTCCTACACATTTATTGCCCCACAACAATGTTATTGGTTATTTTTGCTTTTAAAATACAAAGATCTGTAACAACAAAATCCAGATTACTGAGGACCAGAAGAAACTACTAATTATGCAACTGTCAAGTGACATGACCAAAACAGCATTCAAGCTGTTTTTTCCTTCTTGCTCTTTTCCCCTTTCCCAGAGTATTAAGGTTACCTCAGGATACATAGTAACACTGTATCAGAAAGCAGAGCATGATACAGCAAAAATACAGCCACTTTTTTGGACATTGTTCAATAATTATTTTTGTTAGAGCCTATGTCTTTCAATAAGATGTGTATTACACTGGTATAGGAGAGCACAGAAGGACTGAAAGCCTCTTTTTGTTCTATGTAGATAAATAGCACCAGTAAATCATACACCACACACAACAGCATTTTTTTAGTATCTATTCATAGAATCACCTCGGTTGGAAGGGACCCTCAGGATCATCGAGTCCAATCATAACCTAACTCTAGCACTAAACCATGTCCCTTAAGAACCTCATCTAAATGTCTTTTAAACACCTCCAGGGATGGTGACTCCACCACTTCACTGGGCAGCCTGTTCCAGTGCCTGACAACCCTCTCTGGGAAGGATTTTTTCCTAATATCTAATTAACCCTCCTGGTGCAGCTTAAGACCATTTCCTCTTGCCTATCATTTGTTACCTGGGAGAAGAGCCCAACACCCTCCATGTTAAAACCTCCTTTCAGGTAGTTGTAGACAGTGATAAGGTCTCCCCTCAGCCTCCTTTTCTCCAGGCTGAACAGCCCCAGTTCCTCAACTGCTCCTCACCAGACTTGTGTCCCAGGCCCCTAATAGTGCTAGAAAAACTGGATCCATCTTCCACACTTTTTGTGTGGTGAATGTATACACACATATTACAGTAAGGACCATCTGCTTTAATAAAAGAGATAGTAAATAATAACTGGAATTCTTCTGCTAGCTGAGCAGACAGACACACCCCTACAGCTTCCAGGAGCCTGACCATCAGGTTTCTGTAGGAATATATATTAACTGATGAATCAACACTAATGGAATTAATGGGGCATTAATTTTTATTTCTAGGAACTGACTTAATTTCCTGAGTGTTCTGAAGTATAATTCACTCAAATTCTTGCATTGTATCTTTCAAACATCATTAGCTGTAGCAATAAAGAAACAGAATGACAAGGGTTCAAGCATCTTGCCCCATCAACAAAGTTTATTCTTGAAATATTTTATTATTCCCTGAAGTTCAGAATGCACTGCAATTTATTTACTAACTCATATAACAGATAAAACAGATTTAATATAGTGAACTATGTTTGCAAGAATAATCCTAAACCCACAGAATTTGGGAAGGCAAAGTGACCACCAAAGAGCCCAGAGTAACGGTACCCTTACACCACATACACAACACACAAGCTATCACAAAGTAATCAGTTTATGCGCTGAAACTTCAATTATTACAGCAATGATCATAGCCTGTTTCTAAAATGTGAAATTAAATCATAAAACAATTTTAAAAGCCTGATAATTACCTCTTTCAGAATTCATAGAATTTGAACTTCTAAAATTTGAAACACAAACATATTTGTTGACGTCATATGGAATAATTCATATATTTCTAACATGTATTTGGAAACAAAACTTAGGTTCATGAATGAGGAAACAGAAACAACAGAAAGCACGTTTAGGCAAAGACAACACACACAAATCCTGCCTTAATTTTTCTTCGCAACTAACTTGGACCTTCAACCTGCATCCTGGTTAGCCTACTTTGAGAGATGAGTTTAAAATAAAAATTACCACTTAGAATCCAGTAATTCACCTACTTAAAATACTTAATGTATCACAGATGATGAAAAAAATAAATAATAAGTAAATATAATTTTAAAATCTGTAGTATTACTAACGTATGTAAATGCTACTTTAAAAGCATTACTTCCAACACTGTTTAAAAAAAATGTAATTAGAAACAACAGCACACAACTGTTCCTACATTCACCTACAAATGTGAACTCTTCCATTCAGAAGATGGCACTCTCAGGAAAAATGTTCACAGATAAAATGACTCTCTATATACTGACAATAGATTTAATTAAAAATGTGCTTCATAAATTACACAAATATTGGTTCTTTCAACCTCATTAAGCTCCTTTTTATTCAAATTCAAGTTCAGATATTTATGGAGGAATGGAAAATTGCAATTGATGCCAAATTCAGTAGCAAAATACCCTAAAAATTCAAGTCTGTTTTTTGTAACTTTTTCCAGCATTGTAAGATCACATTATCATTTACTTCTAATTGTAGCAGACTTTTCTTATTTGGGCTAAAGATTCCTGGGTATCTGTCTGGCCAAATTGTTTTAGAAAATTTCTAACTAAATGGTCAATCATTTCCAAAACCAAGGAAGAAACACAGCATTTTTATCATGTTTTGCTGTTCCAAACTTTCCTCTGAGCAGCTTTGCATCAAAGAATTGAAATCTAGTGAAGTACATGCATTTGTTTTTCTTGCAAAAAGTTTTTGTAAATCTGCCCAAGCTGTAAGACTTTAAAATGTCATGTGCACAGAGAATAGTGAAAAGTACTCCTTATTGTACAAAGTGGAGCAGAAAATGTGAAGATTCTCACTGCAGTAAGTCGATTTCTGAACAAAGCATTCTTGCAGTAGCAAGAAACTGATTCAGTACTAATACTGCACTGTACGAACACATTTATCCCAACACAGTCTTAAGAATGGCAAGAGAAGGAACAAAATTGGCCTAAAATAGGAAGGCCATGGGAAGCACACAGTGGTACAAACACTGGAACAAGCAACTTGGTACTGTCAGCAGAAGCAGGAAATAGGGACATGGCAAAAAGTGAAGTGCAAGGAAGAAACTGGTACAATGAAGCTGAGAATGAGATAATGCCATAAGCTGAAACAGAGACCAGATGATCCTGGGAGGAAAGCTGGGGCAGAAGGAGGAACTGAGAAATCAGCTCAGAACTGAGGAGCACACGTGGAGCAAGTAAGCAGAGACCAAAAATCACGGCTGAATAGGTATTGAAATACAAAACTGGAAATAGATGGGTAAAGAGATCGGAACTCCAATGAGCCTCAGGAGGCTGGGACTGCCTAGGTCAGGGGAATGCAGGAAATAAATTGAGGAGTTGAGGGGAGCTCCTCAATGACCAGGAAACCACTAATGTTATGCTCATATTTAGGGCAAGTAAAGACAAAGGCCCAAGAACTAAAGGCTGCTCAACCTTTTCTGACCTCAGCTCCTGCAAAGACAATGAAGTACATGTTCTTGGAATCTACTTCCAATCATATGAAGGAAATTAAGATAATCAAGAAGAGTCAATTAGGGGTTTGCAACAGAGAAATAATTCTTTACTGACCAGAATGCACTCTGATATGGATGAGGACAGAGTAATGAAAGTATCAAAATTTGAAATTTTCAAGGCTTTTGATATCATCTCCCAGTCAGTAAGAAGCAGGGTACAGCAAAGGATGACAGCAGGACCAATTTTTTTGGTATCTTCATTGTTATTGTAGATGATGAGGCAGAGAACTTGCAGATGACATCAAATTAGTAGTGATGCCTGACATACTGAGCAGCAGTAGGGCTTCGATCCAGAAGGACACCAAGAAACCTGAGCAGCAGGCTAAACATCATGAAGCTCAACAAGGAAAACAGCAAAGTTTTGCAACTGGTGAAAAAGAAACCTGAGCATTAGTACAGGATGGAAAGTGACTGGTTGAGCAGCCCTGCTGAAAAGGATCTGAGAATTACAGTGGACGTCAAGCTGGAGATGAGTGAATGGTGTGCTCTCATCAAAAGAAGAGCAAACCACATGTTGGGATTTATTAGAGAAAATGTGGCCAGCAGATCAATGAAAGGTATCATCCATGCTCTAGCTGGCTCTTGTGCAGTAAATTCTGAAACACTGTGTCTGTCCAGTCCAAAAGACAGGCTGAAAACCATTGAAGGTCTGAACAGATGGCTACCAAGACAGCTAAGGGCAAAAGACCCAGAAGGAGAGGTTAATAGCAGCTGGGCTTGTTTAATCTGGCAAGGAAGACATAAGATGCCATCTGATATCAGCCTTTGAGACAGATATGGGTCAAGATCAGGAGCAGGAAGGAAAGTGCCTGTACTTACAAACCCTTACTTTACATTAAAAGTAGATATGAATTCAAGATTTCTGGGTCCCACTACTGCTCTGCTGTCATTTCACGCTTGGGAAACCCATTTGCAAGATGCATTTCATTCCCTTCTAGTGCTGATCCATTGAAATGGTGTCAATTTTCTGGGTTTTTTTTGTGTGTGTGTTTTTTTTTTTGTTTGTTTTTGTTTTGCTTCTTTGTTTGTTTGGGTTTTTTTGTGTTTTGTTTTGTTTTTCTACACAGACATTTTGCTAGCACTAGTGGTAGAGGTTTGTTTGCAGGTGCTACAAACACCAAGCTTGCAAAGATACCCATGGGTACTAATAGGATATCAGAAGACTCTATTTGCTGTCCTAGTCCACACAGTCTATGAGGTTACACGTACAGTTAACTTTCTTAAGACTTAATTTTCCTAAAACTTATTCCTAAGACTTATTTTCTAAATAAGACACATTTTTCTCATAGGCAGACATTTATTCTGGGTTCCCCCACCATCACCACGTACCTGAGACACGATTTTCTGGGAATTAACAATTGCAATCAAGCTTTGAACATATGAAAGTGCACATAACTGAATACACTGAAAAACAAGTCCCACACAGTTCAAGTTCTGCACCCAGATTTGTTGTTTTTTCTTGACCCTGATCTCACAGTGCCCACTTCCCATCTGTTAAATGAAATTAGTAATTGATCTCACTAGCAAGAAATGAAAAAAGAAGTGTTCATAAAAAACTGAAAATATTTAGAATCTTTCTCAGAGGAAGATTCAAAGACAATTCAGCACACAAAACATGGACAACAAAATATTCTATTTTATTAGATATCTTCACATTAAGAATTATCCAATTCCTGCACTGAATGAGGCAGCATTTTTTTCCACAGGGGCTTGTTTTTTTTTAATTTCCCATGTTACTTCCATAAAGAAATCATTGTAATAATACTCACACAGAGTCAGGTAGCTTTGAAAATGCACGTTTGTAAAATAGAGCGCTCGGTAACTAGAAAACGTTATAGTTAAAATTATACAAATATGTAAGTTAGAAATTGCTAATAGGTATTCTTCTATGAGTTGGAGATCATGGACTCCTAAATATCAGGGAAAAACAAACAAACAAAACAAAACAGCAAGGTTACTCCTTGATACATAAAACAAGGAAGAACATGATCACTGTATCTACTGAATAGACTCTCAGCATACAACAGAAGATAACCACAGAAGTGATGTACAGTATCTGGATGAAGATCAATCAGTAACCACTGAAATAGTAACTTTTTTTGTATGCAAGAGGAACCTATTTTCACTTGATACACATAGTGTCTGTGCTTTATGTCATATTACATGCTTTTTAAACTAGACCAAAAAAAAAAAAAGTGAAAATCCAAGTTGGAGGTGATACCTGTTTTAACCCTGTCAGACTCAAACAAATATATTTTTAAGGGAAAATAATACTTTTCTTATGTGTTGTCCAAAACTAAGCAGAGAAGGTGACAGACCATAGTGTGAAAAAAAGGGAATGAGATTATTATGCTCAGTTTAGTCAACACTCTAAAAAAACAAATTAAGTATTTTCAAAGTAGCAAAATTCTTCTAAAGGTCTATGAAGACTTTTGCATGGGCATAAAAAAGTACTTCTGGTTGAATCAAATGAATGCTGTTAGATTTGATGGATATTTTTTTAAATGAAGGAATTGAAGAATAAAAAAAGAGGCAGACTATCACATATTAGCACACCTGAAAGTTTCAGAGTAAAAGATTATGCAATCTGATGGATACAAAAGATTTTAAATTTAACACAAAAACAGCTCCTGCTCATCAGCATTCTAAACCACAAACCAACAAATAACACAAAAAAGCCCCAAACACCACACACACAAAACCAAAAAAACCCAACCCAACCCAAACAAACAAAACAACACACACACAACAAAAACAAACAAGCAAACAAACAAAAACAAAACAAAAAACCCCACAAAAAAAAAAAAAACAAAACAAAAAAACAAAATGACAAACCACAACAAAAAACCAAACACCCACCCCCCCAAAAAAACCTCACAGACAAATATTTTTAGTATTTACTGACATTTTTTTCTCATTGAGTAAAAATTACGGCATTCTAACAGCCTGATTTACAAATACCAAAGTGTGTGAAGTGCTTACAGATTTTTTTTTAATTCTTAAAACTTTTTATTTGAATAAGCTTCTTAAGCTTTGTCTTTACTTACCGAGAAAGCGTCGATTTCCCTGAACCAGGTAGGCCTCTCAAGATTAGGAGCAATTTCTGTGAACAACTGAATCTTTCTTCAGGTAACTGCAAGGAAGAAAAGCTGTGCATGCCTTCTGTATTGTAAACTTTTGGATCCTTCCAATGGTCTTCTTGGGTTTCACAGAAACCATTATTTTGGAGTCCATTCTGGTCACTATTTCCATGTCTGAGGATATCAATATGACCAGCATATTTTGTACTTTGATCAAGCAATAGACCATGACTGTTCATGTCAGTATTTCCATGGTAACCATGATAATTTCTGTAATAAAGTTCACCATTGTGAGAAGGGAGAGCATTTGTTTTTTGTGGTGGGGAATTAAGTATCTGAAAATGCGACTGATGGTTAAATCTGGGAGCAAGAGGTCCCTGAGGTACTATGAAAGACTCTGTTGACTGCCAGGCAGGTCTGAACTCAGGCACTGAGTAGTTCCAATATTTAGAATCTACCTGTCCATGAAAGGTATTTTCATTTTTCCAGTCACTTGTTTCCATGACAAGTTGCTGCTCATTGCGTGCCTTCTCATTTTGCTGTTCCCCAGAGAAACATTGTTCATTCCCACGAAACGGCTGGGGGCTGCCCAACAATATGCGTTGATAATCTTCTTGTGAGGTTTGACTACAGTTATATGGTGAATATTGTTCCTGAGAAGTTTCAGTTTCTTTTTCCTGAAAATTAGTATCTACATTTTCATTTTCCAGCTGGTGAATTTCTTTATAGAACTGGTCCAGTTCATCATCTATTTCTGGTACAACAGAAGAAACAGTCTGCACCTTCTTTGGATCCTTACTTTCAGTTCTGTTTTCATGCAATTCATTCTGATCTTCCCCATTGCTTCCACATTCAACGCAACTGCCAGATTTGTCTTCTTTGTTGCTTTCAGGAGGCTTATAAATCGGTCCAATAAATTCTTTGCTTGTAAAAAACTCTTCATCTGATCCATTTTTATTTACTAGGAATGATGCCCTACTATTTCTAATATTATCTTCATTGGCATTATTTATAGTAAGAGTGTCTTTCTTTTCTTCAACTTCAGTGTCATTTATTGATGCAAATGGAGGATTTACATTCTGCACAGTTTCTGAATCAACTGACTGACCAAGCACTCGATTATGTTCAGGAGCCGCTTCATTCAGTGCTCCCAAGATGCCACCAAGTATTCTCTCTTGCTTCTGCATTTCATGTTGCCCTTGCTTACCTGAGGCATATGTTAGTATGAAATCATTCAATTTTCTCTCAGCATCCACTTCCTCTTGAATACCCTGGTTATCATCAGAGAGTTTTTCATAAGCCCCTTCTGTTGACTTCATTTTTTTAGAACATGGCTCAATTGTGATTTCATCCTGACACTCCAAGAGCCTTACTTGACTTTCAGCATGAAGCATCTTAAAAAAAAAAATTAATACATTATCAGAATGCACTATTTTAAAGTAAAGTATCAAAAAGCAGGATTTATTCAGGCCTATAATATGCACCCTCAGACCCATGACATGCATCCTCAGATGTTCCATGGTCACAAATGAAATGTACTCAACCAGAAGAAAAGCAAACATCACCTACGGGAAGTCTTGTTTAAACAAAACTGCCACATTATTGAGCACCTTCAAAGAAATACATTAGTGCTGTATCAGTCTAGCAGTCACTTTTTATGATCCATCTTCAAGAATTTTCAAATGACACTTAAAAATGTGAATATTTGAAAAATTAATTACACCAACAATCTCTTTTCTTTATTGACCTATGTTAATCTGCCAAGTGTTATAAATCTCTTTTACAGCATAAATGTGCCAATTTCCAGTGCACATACTGATGCTTGACATCACTACTCATATGACCAACAAAAATGCATATACTTCAATCACAAGGATTATTTTCTGTGACACAAACTGAACTCACCTAATTAATGCTAAACAAACAGATACTGGATAGCATTTATAACTTGGTACTAGTCAAATAACACTAAAATCTGCAATTTGTTGTTATGTTTCTGGTTTTAGAACAACTAAAAACCTTTGTTAGGGACCAAGACCACTTAGTTGTATGTTTTCTAAAAATATACACATAAAAAAATCCCTGCCCCAAACAGAGTGCAATCTGAGAACCAGCCAATAGATTCCAGAAAGATTCAGAGAGACAAGAGCAATTAAAAACAATGCAAGATGGCACTGGCCACCATGACACACAGTCATGCCATTATTCATCTATTATTCAGAACTACTTGAATTTTCCTTTGTATTCCTGAAGTCTAGATCAAATGTAATAAAAAGCAACAGTCATTTTATTGTAAATCAAGTACCCAGTAGTTTATTTAGCAAATCCCCCCTCTCGCCCAAAACCTAAATTCAGTACCAAACAAGAAGAAGGTATTTTTCCTACTAGAGGGTTTATTCTACTGGTTTCTGTGAACATTTCAACTTTCTAGGGCTAAATACTGATTAAATGTCACATGCTCTTGACTCTGGACATGAAGTCTTTTCCTTATCTGAAAAGGATCTGTACGTAGTATTAAAGGAAGATTTGTAAGTAACATTTATCATCTCATGTTCACTTGCAAAACTGACACGAAAAGGTGCTACTCTAGACATTTTCTCACCTACTATCCAAAGGAAGACACTTCTGCCCTCCTCAATCTCAAAATGTCTAAACTGAGGAGATTTTACTGTTTGCATTTGTGGAAGACAGCACTAACATCAGCAGAGGGAGAAATATGGCCATACAACTATCCCTCTTCCTCAGAATTGATAGAACACTGTGACTACTATGGTCTCTCAAGAGATTTTTTTGCACACCTCTAGCTTCTCGGTTCCTCCTTTTTGTAAATTGGAAAGCAAGTATGGCATTATATTAATTATGGACTCTACCCCACATCTACCCAAAAACGTTCCTCAACTGCACTCAAAGACAGACTTGGGAAAGCAAGTTTCTTCATTAGCTTCTGTCCCCATCTGTCTTCTGGAATGGTATGTAAGCAAAGCATATATTGTCATGCGGAATGAAAACAGAGAGCACGTGAACATTTGCTGCACAACTACCTCCTCAATGGTGAAAGATTCTGCTCTGTGACTGTCCCACACAGGAAGATCCTTTCTTGCTCATTTTTAATAGACTTTCTCTGACTATCCTCTGGGACAGTGAAGTTGCACGTGAAAGCATCTCCACCTGCATTCTTGGGGAGGACAGAGCAAGTATGCACTGAGAAGGTGCAATCTACGTGACAGTCTTGTCTTTTCAATGGGATAGGAATAGGTCTGTCATATTTCTGTAAAGAATGGGTTATAAGCACTGAACCTGAGTCAGCATAGGTGACTCACTTGGCTGGCATGCCAATACTAATTTAGGACTTTAACCTGCTAAACATCCAGAAGTCTCCAACAAATAACTGATGGCCCTAAGCTCCACCTGTGCAACAAATTTCCAGAAAAAGGCGGCATTTATGGCAGAACTTAAAGACGGGGGAAATCGCTTGGCTTTACTTGCGTGACTACCTCTTTTAGGGTAGGGAGGTGACCAAGCATGTAGGCCGGTGTCCCTGGCACAGAGCCCGGGCACGGCTGAGGGCCGGGAGCAGCGGCTGCTCCCGCACCGGGCGGGCGGCGCTGGGGCCGCCGCTGGCAGCGGGTGCCCGAGGTGAGGGGGCGGCTGCCGGGAGCCGCCAGCCCCAGCTCTCAGCAGGTGTACGGGCCGCACCCCCGCTCCCCACCCCAGGGTAAGGCATCCCCGTTCTCCCCCTCCCAGCACACTCCCCTCGGCCCGGCGCCGCCGTCCCACAGCCCCAGCAGCCAGCTCCTGGGCGCCAGCACCGCCGCCCCCGCACCGTCCCCCTCTCCGCCCGGCCGCGGGGACACGAGCACTCGGCCGCAATCCCTCTTTGCCACACGTCGGTGGCAGAGATGGTAGTGGCGGAGAGGAGAAGCGCCTTCCCAGACCCGCTGAACAGAAGCCACAGCCACACGCGGGTGAGGAGACCAACCTCAAGGCAGAAGCGCCCGCCCGTTCCTGCCGCCGCTCCGCCAGCAGCGCACCCCCGGCGGGCGGGCGGGGGAAGGGAGCGCCGGCAACCGCTCGCTCTCAAAATGGCGCCGCCTCCCTCTGCCCTTTCACCCCCGCACCTCCCCGCGGTTATGGGACTTGTAGTTCTCCTCGGCGGACTGCGACTCCCAGCATCCCCTGCGCCGGGGGCGGTGTTGTGACTGAGAGCGCGGGAAGGAGACGTTGCGGACGGACCGCGAGTGGGCGGTCGCAGGGCGGGCCGGGCAATGAGGGGCGGGGCGGCTTTACCCCAAAATAGCCCCTTCCGCTCTCCATGGAGGCAAGTGGTCACTAAGCCATCAGTGGGGAGCGGGTTTTAGGCCATTTTAAACTCTCTTGCAGGTTGTTCTCTCTAGCTGTGAGGAGGTGTTTTGTTTGTGAGGGCAGAGGCCGCTGGTGTGGTTACACAGGTCAGAAGCTCCAGCCAGCAGCCTTGTTTGTGTTCCACCTGTCACTGTTCCGCTCCCCTGCTCAGGCACCCTGCTGTACCCACGCTGTGGTTTGACTCTGGTTTCTGTGGGATGTCCTACCTTCCTAAAACTAACTGATGGTTGTTTTGAATAAAGCATAAATTTTTGTCTGTAACCCCAAGGGAAAACATTTATTATAATGGATTATGTACATGCATGTAGCCCCTCCATCATAGAAGGACACTGGGATGGTCAGGCAGGACTTGCCTTTGGTGAAGCCACGCTGGCTGTCTCGAATCACCTCCCTGCCCTCCATGTGCCTCAGCATAGCTTCTGGAGGATCTGTTCCATGATCTTCCCAGGCACAGGGGCGAGACTGACAGATCAGTAGTTCCTGGAGTCCTCCTTTCTATCATTTTTAAAAATGGGTGCAATGCTTTCCTTTTTCCAGTCATCAGGGATTTCACCTGGCTGCCATGACTTCTCAAATACCGTGGAGAGTGGCTTGGCAACTATGCCAGCCAGTTCCTTCAGGACTCTGGGATGCACCTCATTAGGTCCCATAAATTTATATATGTTCAGGTTCCTTAAGTGGTCACAAACCTGATCTTCACTTACAGTGGGAGGTACTTTGCTCCCCCAGTCCCTGTCTTGCAGTTCATCCACTCGAGAAGTGTGGGAAGAGAGACTGCCTGTGAAGACTGAGGCAAAGAAGTTGTTGAGTATCTCAGCCTTCTCCTCCTCTGTTGTTACTAGTTTGTCAGTCTTGCTTATCACGGGAGGAGCACTTTCTTTGACCTTCCCTTTCTGGTTGACATACCTGTAGAAGATCTTGTTTTTCTTTGCGACCCTTGCCAAGTTCAGTTCCAGCCATGCCTTTGCCTTCCTGACCTCCTCTCTGCACAACCAGGCAGTGTCCCTCTACTTTTCCCAGGATACCTGTCCCTGCTGCCACGACCTGTGCATTTCCTTCTTGCCCTTTAGTTTGACCAGCAGGTCTTGACTCAGCCATGCTGGCCTCTTGCCCTCCTTACCCAATTTCTTACACCTGGGGATCTTGATTCCTTGTGCTTGAAGACCTGCCAGCTCTGTTTTACTCCTTTGCCCCTGAGGGCAGTTTCCCAGGGTGTCCTGTTAACTAACTCCTTGAAGAGCTGGAAGCTGGCTTTCCTAAAATTCAGGGTCCTGACTTTATTTTTTGCCTGATCCACATCCCTCAGGACTGCAAACTCCACAAGTACATGATCACTGCAGCCCAGCCTGTCTCCAATCTTGACATCGCTTATTAGCTCACTTGCCTTGGTGACCATCAAGTCAAATATCACATCCCCTCTGGTAGGGCTGTCTATTACCTGGCTTAGGAAGTTATCCTCAATGTACTCCAGGAGCCTTTCGGACTGACGGCAGCTCACTGTGCAACTTTTCCAGCAGATGTTGGGGTGGTTGAAGTCCCCCAGCGGGATGAGAGCCTCCAAGCATGATGCCTCCTGTAGCTGAAGTAAGAAGGCTTCCTTAATTTTACTATTAAAAATACTTTGCAACCAAGATTCTTGACTTCTCGAAGAATTATTTTCTAATAGAAATACTATAGATTATTGAATCCTAAGGAAAAAAAGTATTTTCCATCTCAAATAATATTTATTAGCTTCCCTACACAAGCTAAATCATGAAAAATCCAAGCTAACCATTTAGAGATAATAACAGTGTACTGCACGTGGGCCTTCTGAAGATAGTATCTGGAGATCAAAGCTCTCCAATGCTTCATGTTGTGTATCTAGTAATTGTCCCAGATGTATTTCATTTTGCGAATTCTCCCACTACTTGTGTATCTAATTAAATAAGCCACATGTTACAACTGACAATACCCTAATGTCATTTTTTCAAACTAATTGAGAGTAATAAAGTATGCTTTCCCTGATGGTACCACTACAGCTGCTACAGATCTCATATGGGAAGATGTTGTACTTATTGCAGACAAAGCTACAAAATCAGGCTCCACTAGACAATAAAAGGAGAAGCTGATAGGATAGGTAAAATAGTGTCCTAGGGGCTGAACACTCTAATGGGGAAAATATTTACAAAGAAGCATTAATAGATTGTGTTTTTTCTTTGTTTGCAGAGGAGTCTGAGTTTTATACCTTTATTTTTTTCATATGTTTATAAATTTGTTTGGAACTCTACCATGTACCCGGTAGAACTCTACCACATCACCTAAAATATGCTTTCTGTACCATACAAAACTCATCTATGATTTTGGTGGAAACTACTGTTATTGCATAGGTAATTAATTATGAAAAATTATATTTTCTTGTGTTGCTTGACATTTATGCCATCACCTTACTATTAGTTGATGAAATGTTGGCTTTAACTGATCTAAGAGAAGAGTGAAAGGAAAATCTACCACTTTATATAATCAGATTTTAATTCAGTTTTCCAAGGGTCTTGTAAGTTTGAATTGATTTGAACGTTACAGATAGTATCACAATTTGTATATGTAAGGGAAGTGAACAAAGTTCTGTGGAAAAAAAAGAAAAAGGTTTGACATGTAACTTAAATGTTTGAACTTGCAAATGGAGCGTTTTTTCAGAGTAGTTTTGTGCATTTGATTTCTTTAATTAAAAAGGGAAGAAATCACTGTCCACTTTGGAGGATCATCCTGATTCCTACACAGTTTACCAGTGTTGTTGATGCTTTAGATCCATGGCAGTGATCATTGGTGCTTGTACTAAGTTAAGCAGTTGCACACACAGACTACTCTCTTCTGCAGGGACCTGATTTCAGATTCTGTAGAAACGCATGCCTTAAGGTGCAATTTCAAATTACAGATAAACCACACTAAAACTAAAGTACTGTCAGACAAGGTGCTCCTACTACTCCGTTCCCACATGTGGGAATGCCTGGGTGCTGTCCTGGCTCCTCTCTCCTAGTAGCTTTTGCTCTTGTTTGACCTCAGAGAGAGACGGTGCTTGGGCATCACTGACGGGCAGAGTCTGGCCAGTGCCAGGGGAGCAGTGGGAACAGGCAGGTGGGTGCAGGGCCAGGTACCCCTCCTGACAGCAGCATTCAGGTGCTGGATCAGCTTAACTCTACCCTCTCACCCTTGAGGTTACTGACTAACATGACCCTACCCACCCTGCAGCTCTCGCCAGTGCACCCTCACCATTGCTGTTACACTCCTGTGCTTCTCCCCTCCGTGACCACCAGTGTCTTCCTCGCCGCTGCTGTTCCTCTCCAATAGGATCTTGCTTCTTGGCTGGTTCCCATTACACCTTTACGTTCCATAATCCTCTATCGCTTCCTACTACGAATGCTGTCCTTTTTTCCCCTTCGCATTTCATTCAGGGTGTTGCTTCTGTTTTTTATCACTTTCCTGCAAAAGTGGTGCCTGCTACCTTCATCTTATAAAATCATTTTGGTTGGAAGAGACCCTTGATCATTGAGTCCAACCGTTAACCTCACTCTGGCATTAAACCATGTCCCTAAGTACCTCATCCAAACGTCTTTTAAGCACCTCCAGGGATGGTGATCTTCTGCAAGTCTGGAATGCAGTATCACAATGGCAGTTGGACTTGATGATCCTTGTGGGTCCCTTCCAACTCACAACATTCTGTGATTCTATCAATTTGCTGAGGGAAAGCTACAGAGAATACACACATTCTCTGCAGAGAGAGGGTTAAACTGTTTGGGTACACTGTAATGGCAGCAGGAGGAGGAATATTCTTCAGATTTCTCAAATGGCCAGTTCCTATCTGATAAAAGAGGAAGCATTGGGTATTTTTAATAAAAACATTATACTATTCTTTTCCATAAGGAAAGATTTCCCTTAAATTTGCTTCTAGAAACATTTTAGATAAAACTTGCTCAAATAACTCAGTGTGAAGAAGATAGCTGGCATCAAAAATATGAACACAAAAAATTAAATGTTGGCAAAACAATATATGCTTGTATCCTGCCTTTTAATAGAAAAGATTAGGCAAATTTAAGATGGACAGAATTATGAGACTCTGTGTGTAATAACAAGGAAAAAAAATCAAGATAAATACCCAGCGGGCGCCACTTGATATTGGCTTTACAATTAAAGGTTAATATGGAATGATAGCTAAATCATTTAGATCTTGTGCCTTGATCTTGTTATCAGACTTGATGTAGCAGAGTACTCTTCTTTCTTCTCATAACACTGTTCTTTTTCTAATAGCACTTTAATAAGACATGCATTTGAGTTCAAGAGGACTAGTTACATACTTACATTTAATCATGTTTCTTTCTAAAGGATAATCACCTTGGGTCTTGGTTTGTCTCGCCACTCTGTACTTTGCTAAATCTTGTTAGAAAGAAGTGAGTCTTCAGAATGATTTAGGAAATGCAGGAAATACTCTTGCATGATTCTTTGAATTTAAATAAAAAAATATCTAGAGAGAAATTCTGGTGAACATTAAGAGAACTGGTTTACTCAACTAACTAGGAATTTTACTTGGCAAATGGTATTCTGAAATATTTGTACAGCAAAAAGCTATACTGATATGCAAATGTCAGGTCAAAGTTTCAATTATAAAAATTCAGCAACAGTTTTTGGCTTATTAATTTCCACAAATTAAGAGGGTTTTTTTATTTTCAAATTTAAACTGCAGAATTAACGTAGGAATTCTGTATGATAGTTTTTATAAAGTCCTATGTTTTTACCAAAAAAATATCCCTACTAGCCTGCTGGTTATAGGCGATAGGAGTATTTTTTGATATATGTAACAGATTTTAGTGAGCGATATTTAAGCCACAGAGAGATTAGTGTTTCTTTTGATTATAAGCAGTTTTTCATTAAAGCATTGTTATTTGATTCCTTTCCAGTATTGGATGAATACTTTTGAAGGTAAAAATAGTGAGGAGAAAATAAAAGGAACACACATTAGTTTATTTTGGATGTTGTTAAAATCTTTGATTTATTTTTTTTTTTCTGAAGTCTACATGATATGTAAATGTGTATATATATATATATTTACAGTAAAGCAGTTGTTCTGTGGCTTAGGTCTCAAGCACTATAGCAAAACAAAACTGAAAGAATTGTAAGATTTAACCTTTGTTTTAAGGCAAAGTGCTTTAGGAAATCTAGTAACTGCTGGCCTACAGCAAACCTGATCTTCCAGGTTGTGAAATATTAGGGGAAAGCAGACCCAGAAAACATGATTCTGAACAATTTATGTGTTTCAAAGTAGAGCATGGGGAATTTCTGGGAAGAGATGTGAAGGTCAAGGCACCGCTTAGTCTGCAAGAATATCTAAATAGCATCTCAAATTTACATAAAAATGGAGGAGACAGAGTATAATGCCTTCAGTAGACTAAAATTCAGTGGGACATTAAAATAAGTAGCTTTAAATAAAGGGCAGACAGTGGAACAGTAAAAGGAAAAAGTGTGAGTAGAAGAAAAAGAGCACTGGATAGAGCAACTGAAAAATACTCAGCATTTTACACAGCACAATGTGTTTAAATGTTTGATGCTTAAAATAAGTGATTAAATACTACAGAAGTTTATTGCAACATGCTTAGGTATGGCCATGTTAACATTCCCATTGTTTTGTAGAATACTTTATTAACTGTGCAGTTGTTACCTGAAATTACTTTTATCTGAATACTTGAAGTTTAACAACTGAGATGCTCACCTTTCAGATACAACTTACAATAAAAATGTCTTCAATATTTTTTCCCATTTTGTCATACTAACAGCAGTGCTTAAAAATATTTAGGTTATGTACTCTCCTTCTCCCACCTCCTATCCTACATCTCAATTAAGGATGGAAAGCATTTAAATCAATTACAGGTAACTCAGAGGAGAAACTAATTTAATTCACTGACAAACTGAGCTAATCACCAAGGAAATAAAGACTGCTGGTACAGTCTCACAAGTCTCACAAAATACTAATTCCCTATTGTCATACCTGTCAGGAAGGCAATAAGGGAAGACCTTTTTTTTTTTTTCCTGACTACTGTGGCTTTTGGATGTTGGCTGCCTTACCTTATGCTAGTGTTAAGTTGTAGGCATACATGGTGCAAATAGCTGGAGTGGTCGGTGGTCAGCAAGAAGATTCCATTATATTTAGCAACAAAACAGCTGTTAAGCCATACTAGAATGACAACAACCAAAAAAAAAAAAAAAAAAAAAGAAGGAAAAAATCAAACCAATCAAACAACAAAATACTGGTATTATAAGTCCAAAAGGTTTGTGCATTCATTCATTTGTTTAGCTAAAGGGTAAAAGATTAACTGGTTGGTAACAAAATAAGGCACTGTCATTTCCTGACTGCAGTAAAGAGACAGATTCTGTTTCAGAACATCAACAATCTAAATTATGTTTTTCACTCCTGTGGCTACTGTAACATGAAACATTTTATTATTCTCTTCCCACACATGTCTCTAAAGGCACTAATCACATTAGGATTCTATCTTCAGAAGGGAGGTCAGAGAGAAAGATACATCTACAGCTGACTTGAGGTGGTGCATTTTGGGAGGGGGTAATAGTTTTTGTTTTAATAGAAAGACTTACTTTAGTAGGTCATTTAATCTTACTAGTGTCCCACTGTAGCCTGTTAACTGTTACATGAAGAGTGCAGAGGAGTAGGTGGAGTGAGAGGCTTCCTGCAGTTCTTACCCTGAAAATTAACATAATATCATCTCTAGTATTTTTGTGTGTGTGTGTGAAATGTCATATAGTACTTAACGACTCTTGTCTTTTTATTAGAAAACAACCACAAGACAGGTGCAGATAGGTATCTTAGTCAGACTTGTTAGCACTAAGATTAAAGTGATACCTATTAAACTTTAGAATAGTAGCTTCTGAGCATCACTGTTTATTCAGCTGTTTGATTTCTGTTTACAAGGAGACAGTGTTGGAAACAACACTCACAGGACAGTAAGTCTAAAAATTCCAGTCATCTTAAGTCACTGTTTCCATGTGGCTTCCCTGCAAATTACTTAAGAGACATATGAGATACTAAAATTAGTTGCAAAGTTAACTCATGTTCATAATAATGTCAGCCATTTAGTTGAAGAGCCAACACTGATAAATGAAGTGTTTTTTCTTTCTCTGAGACAAATCACTACACCTGCAAGTCAAAGGTATATATAGGCACTAACTCTCCCTTCTATGTAGCAAAACCACTTTCAGTGTGAAGGGCTTAGTATCTAAATGACATGAATTTTGTTTTAATTGTTGCTTCCAGCAAATTATTCTGATGCAATTGTTTAAGAATCATAATTATAAAAGAAACAAACAGAAGGGAAAGCTAGTTATACCTATGCTGGAAACAGAAATATCCTTTTCACAAACCTACTACATTAAGAAAGGGACTTCAGATAAGTGTGATGAAGGAAAAAAGGAAAAAATACACTCTTCTATTTTTTCATTTTTTTCAATTTTTACTTTTCTGTTCTGCTTTGATTTTGCCCAATCCATTTATGAAAGGAAACAAAAGCTACTTTAGGATTCAGTTAAGTGGTTTTGATATCTCTTGGGTAACTCTTGAAATGTAACTTGAAGTTTGCATTCAAATAAAAACCACTTGGCTTGCATTCAAATTCTTTGTTATTTATGATGTTCCTACTTTGGTGATGACTATACAGAGGGATTTGCTTAACAGTTACTTTTAAGTGACATAATGTTAATCTATAGGTAGAGAAGCTGATAAAACAATTCAGAACTTATTGCTATCAAAAGCAGGTGTTCTTGGTCTCTGCTGTGTAGTCCCTCTGTCCTTGTATTAGTTCACCCTCCTGTGACCTGACTGAGCTTGCTAGCCAGAACAGAGGTTTATAATATGGTTAAGCTAAAATATCTGCTGCTCCTGGGGTCAAACAAACAAACACCCCCTCCAACCTATTCCTTCCATTGTTCTGCCTGGGATTGTAGAATTCTGTTAGGCAATTTTAATATTTCACTATGGTGAATCCACAGGGATTGCTGAGGTCTGCAGCACTGAGTCATTCTAGGACCCAGCTTCCTTCCAACATTCCGTCCTCCCACAGTGGGATGCTGGGGTGGTCTGAAAGTCTACGCCACTGCTCATCTGCCAGCTTTCTTCCTGAGCTCCCTGCCTTTTCAGAACTGTGAGGTGTATCTTAGAGCTCTTATTTAAATAAAGGTATGAGTGGTAAAGTTAGGATGTTTGTCTATTCTGCTTTGAAGCATCCCTAAACCTGATATGCCTTCATATACTTATATGGTTTAAGTCCTTGCATGGAAAATAAAGGAGGCACTTAAAGGCAAAACAAGTAGAGAGATTCATACATGCAAATGCCTCAGGGTTACTGTAATGAGGGAGAAGACTTACTAAAATGTTTATTGAATCTTCTGGTGGTGATGTTACCTTGACAGTTGTTCCTACTCCTATTCACACTGAAAGGCCAATACCATAAAAGCATAAGATCACCAGGCCTATGGATAAACATAATGTCTTGGGAAAGTGCCAGCATTATTTTCTGTGCAGGGAGATATTGACACCATCACAGATTTCTGCAGGTTTCTGAGTCAGGAAGTATGTGGACAAGGACAAACCAACAAACATACTTGTGTTTTCAAAAAGCACTTGTGCAGGTTCCTCACTAAAAGTTATGAAACAAAATTACCATGGAATTGGAGAAAATGTCCTATTCTGAGCTGGAAATCTGGTTAAAGGATGGAAGCAGAGAGTACAGTTTAATGGTCACTTTCCAGAGTAAAGTCAGCAATGCTCTCCTCCAGAAATGTTGGGGTTTACTGGTGGTGTTTTGCGCAACAATCTTTGATCTTCGTCAATGAACTGGGAAAGGGGGTGCACAATGAAGGATACTTGGATGGTGTTAAACTCTTTCAGGTAATCACGTGCTGTGCTGGTGGAAAGAAGCCCAGAAGGCTTCACAAGAGTGAATGGGTAAAAAGATGGCAGATAGCCTTTGAAGTAGTTGGTGTAAAGTGAAGCTTTACTTCCATCCTGGAAGTTCAAATTAATGAAGTCTTGAAGTCACTGTTGTCAGCTCTCTGAAATCTTTGGCTCAAACTACAGCAGAAAAAACCCACTAAACGACAGAGGTATAAGGCATCATCAGGAGGTACATCAGGGTACTGAGAGCAACAAAGAGGTGATTTGCTGCTCTGTGGGAAATCTCAGTGTACTCCTATCTTGAGTACAGTGTGCAGGTCTGGTCTGGAAGGACACAACAAATTTGAAGGTATGGAGAAACATGACTCAGATGATCCACAGGGAGAGTTCAGCAGTCTGACAAAGTAGGGACTAAAAATGTTTAGGTTCTGATTGTGTGAAGACAAAGCTGAGCAGAACATGATCAAATTTTACAAATCGGAAAGGCCCTGTTCAGGATGAATGCAGAAATATGGTTCTTGACACAGTGGGTAGTGGGCTTCTGGAATCTGCTGCCTAGAAAATACTCAGTGTCAGGAGGTTAAAAAAGGGATCAGGGACATTAGTGGACAACAGGTGCATAAGTGGATTCTAAAGAGAACAAACAGGTATATACAAAGCAAACATGGAGTATCCCTATTGTAGCAACTGTAGGTGCCGGGAGTGCATGATGAACAATGGAGAGTAAGCAGGTCTCCCTAACTAGTATCTCTTCCCCGCCCCCACCCCCCCATCCCCCGAGGTTTCTGCATTTAAGTTGGGGAAATTGCAGGGACCAGCAAACAGGAAATGTAGAGTATGGGTCCCCCTCTGGAAAAATTATGTTGCTGATGGTGGTGCCACTGCTGGTTACCAAATACAGGGCTAGGTGGACTATTGGTCTTAGAAGAACATTTTAATTGTTGAGAAGATTCTGTGTATTTCTAAGGTACAAACCTGCCCATGTCACTGTAGTCTGCTATTTCCACACAACGTTTTTACAGACAGAAAGCTGTGAGAAGAATATTGCTATGTAGGGTGTTCTTTGACTCGGATGTTCATCATTGTTGCTTGAACACTGAGATGTGAGCAGTGTCTTTGACACATACATTTTGTATAAAAGACCTGATCTTTGGAGTTCCGTGGCACTGGCTTTCTTTGTGTGTCATACTGTAAGCAAAATATTTAGTGTAAATATTTTGAATCTTTCTTTAAGATATACACCATTTCTGTAAGTAACATCCTACATTTATCCTTTTTTTTTTTTTTCCTGCGCTTTTAAGAGGTGGCAGAACTAGTAAGAACGAGTCTGGTTACACTCATCAGTGCGCTGTGGGACGTGAAATTTCTTGTGGGAGAGATTGAGTCTGCCCTCGGGAACACAGCCAGTGCTTGCACAGGTTGCGTGCTGCAGCTCTTTTAGGACTGGGTACTTGTTACTCCCTCCTGCAGGTAGAATATCGGCCCTTAACGCTTTCCAAATGACTTTCTGAGGAAACTCATGCGCATCACGTCTAGCCAAGCCAACAAACGAGTGTGCAAGGAGTTCTCAGAGGGCTTGCCGGTCAGTGGACGGTCTCGGCGGCGCTGGGGAACCGCAGCTCCATGCTGCCTCCTGCCGCCCGCGGGCCCCAGCCGGCCGGGCGGTGCCGCCTCACGGCGTGGCCGCCCGCCGGCCGTCACCAACCGACGCAGGCCGCTCCCCCCGGCCTCCCTTGGCGCGAACCGGCCGCGGGGTAACGGCCGGGGCCGGCGGGTGAAGGTCGGCGGGCGGCCCCGGCCGGCGGGAGCGGCGGTGTCGGACGGGCTCCCTCCTGAGGGCCGCGCACGGTACTACGGCGGGGGCGCCCGTAGCGAGCACCGCGCTGCGGGTTCCGCGCCTCCGCGGTCGCGAAACCGAGGAGGAGTGGAAAAAAGAAGGAGGGAAGAATTACCTCCAAAATGTCGACTTCTGAATTTTTAAAGAGTCTTAGTGCAGGCACGAAATGAAGGGCAGGGCGCAACTGCGGGGAGGCCTCTGTTAGACAGCGCCTGGTGTCACTTCTCAAAGGTTTCACCGCTGGAGGAGTCCTGACAGGAGCTGAAAGCGTTAAGTGCTCCTGTAACCTGCTCCATCAATAAAGCGGAGCAAAATATTTGCATACGAAGTATGCACAGTAGATATTTTCACAGTCATGCACTTAGTTTCCTAATTGCAATAGCTATATGAATGTTTAACTTTTCTGCTGGTTTGTAAGTGTCCCTGCACACAGGTGCAAGTGCTCTATAGAAAAAAGATGTACTGCCCAACCTAAGACTTTTTATCTCACTAAATCCAAATAGATGGCAAGGGAGGAATCGTGGAAAAATTTTTCAACCTGCATGAAAAAACTGACTGCAAGTCTGCAAGTGCAGGATCCTTCCTGATGACAAATAATATGAAATTGTCAAAGTATTCCTCTTTTCTGCTCATGCAGTAGTACATTTGTTTTCAGGAAGAGAAAAACAAACATAATTCACCTATAATGTAAAGAAGGGGAGTTTTGGGGCCTGAAAACTTTTTTTTTTTTTAATGTAACTGTCCTGGCAATTTATCCTGGTAGGACTGATGTAGCATTCATTAGACAATGAGGATATTTCACTTAGTTTAAAACTAAATGAAAATAAAACAAGCTGGTTACAATGTGTTAGCAAGTTCAGAAGGCTTGAGGAAACTTATTTGAAGATTTAAAATACTAGTTACAGTGTCTTGGCCGACATACTATTTAAATATATTTCTCACACTCGACAAAGCCCTGAGTATATTTCAGCAGGTCTGCTGAGTATGTTTTATGGTTTTAAAATCATAATATGCTTCCATTTTCTCCTGACATGTCTTTCACCATCGCAGCACTGTATCTGCAGCAGTGAGAAGAAATTACGTCACTTTTCTGTTTGCGTTTTCCTGTAAGGGAGCCCCTGAAACTCTTACTGGAGCAAAACCAAAGGGTTTGATGAGCGGTATCTGCTACTTTTTCTGCTCTTCACAGTTAAGCAACTCTATTCCTTATTGTTACCATAATCCTTTAATAACTCATGTTGTTTGGGGGAAATACTGATTTCACTCATTTACACAGCGCATATCAGCAGATAATCGACCGTAGTTTATCTGTCAAGCGGCTGCCCGGTCCCCTCTTGACCGGGGCCGTTTGCTTTATCTCCTCTTCACGGTCTCTGATTCCGTGAGCGCCGGGGTCACGCAGCCGGCACGGCCGGGGCGAGGTGCTCGGATCGCGCCCTCACGTTTCTAAACCGAGTTTCTCGCCTTTGACAAGGATTCGTACGGTGCTGTGCAGCTACCGATAGTGTCCCGGGGAAGCCAGGCTTAGTCGCGGCTGGAAAGCAAGGGCTAGACCGGGCCCGGGGCGGTAGCGTAGGGAGGGGTCGTGACTTTTTTAACACCCCGCTCCCCGTCACCGCCCGGCAGCGGTGCTCCGCGGCTCCCGCCCGCGGCGGGACGGAGGTCAGGGCTCGCTGGGCGGCGCGGGGAGCCGGGGGCGGCGAAGCCGCCGTTGCGGGGAGCGCTGCCCGCGGGCCCTGTAACCGGCGGCTCCGGCCGGTGCCCGCGCCGTGGCGAGCGCGCGGGCCGGCAGGGGGCGCTGCTGCCCCGCTCTGGCCCCGCTCGCTTCCCTCGGCGGTTCCATTGGAGCAGCCGGAGACAAGTTGGCGCCATTTTGAAGCCGACAGGGGGACCGAGGCGAGCTGCGGAAGGGGAGGGGGTTAGAGGCGATTGGCTGCGGCTACGGCGGTAGCTCCTCTCCGAGCCCGGAGCAGCGGCAGCGCGGAGCGGACCCGCCTGGGACCAGCGAGGAGAGGCGGCTGCGGCGGGGTAAGGAGCCCAACACCTCGGCCGCGGTTACCCCCCACCCCGTCCCCGCTCCATTTTCCCTCCGCTGTGGCGGGGGTGGGGGGGCGCCCGCCCGGACCGAGCCCCGCGGCCAGCGCTCGAGCAGGGGGACGGGGGGGAGCAGGGAGGGAGACCTCCCCTTGGCGGAGCCCCCCCTTCCCATCCCCCTCGCCCCTTGTCGGGGCAGCTCCCCTCCCCCTTTCCCCTGGCCGGCGTCACAAATTAAATTTGCCGCCCCCCACCCCCCCCACTCCGCGGGGCCCCGCGAGGGTTGACCTTGGCTGGGGTGCGCGCTCGCGGGGGCCTGGGGGTCACCCCCTTTCCCCCCCCCCCCCCCTCCAGGTGGCCCGGCGGGTGGTGTCGCGCGCTCAGCGCCGGTGGCTCCTCGCGGCGGGGGGAGGGCGGGGGGAGGCTGCTCGCGCGCTGTGGTGTCCCCTCCCTGTCCCCTCCCTGCCCCTTGCCGCCGGCCTACTCCCCGCTCGGGCTGCACCGGGGCTCCCGCCGCCCCGCGCGGTTGCCCGGGCTCGGCCAGGGGACACCCCCAGCGCCCACCCCCGCCCGCCTCGGTCTCTCCGCTCCGCGCTCAGCAGAGATCCTCGGCCGGGGGAGCTCCGGCCGCCCAGGACCTCGGTTTGGTGGGTCCCTACTTGTGCGAGCCCGTTTCTTTCATGCTGGCTTTTTTTTTTTTTTCTTCTTTCTTTTTTTCCCTCCCCCTTTGCATCAGGCTCTATTAGAAAGCGCTCGGGAAGGAAGGGGGGGCGGGGGTGGGCTGCCGCTGCCTGGTGGATGAAAAACTATGAATTTTACATCTGAATTGCCAGATGGAGAATGGTTAATTTATAGATTATGTATTGTTTACGTTGAGAGCTTCTGGTCAGGAATCTAGGTTCTGTAACTTCATCTCGCTTCAAATAAATCACTATGTTCTTCAAAACAAATCAACAATTAATGACGGTGAACAATCCCGGAGAATTAAACTGCAGCAGACCAGCTCCTACAGAGCTGGATTTTGTCTTGCAAGCCTTATTCTGACTTTTATGTTTGCTTCCTGCATGGTTGCTTACTGAGAGCTGTGATTATTTTGTTAGGCGTTCTTTTTCCCATTTAACAGAACTGCTGAAGTATTCTCGTGTTGGTCTTTGTTTTGTGCTCGCTGGGTAGGTGCTTTGGCTGTAATTGACTTCTCTTTGCTGGGGATGGAATAGAAGGAGTGTTGAAAATTTGAGTGGCTTTATAGTTGAAAGCGAGTGTCAAATCACGTTTTGGGAAGGAGATAAGATGACGTGCGTTCCTTCAGGTTTTCCCCTTCCCAACTAGTGGAATTGTTCAGTTTTCAGAAGATGGAAATTTTGCTTGATATGTCTTGTATGTAATATAGACATACTCTAAATATTCTATGTACTTGTGTCAAGTAGTACCTCAAAAAATGTGGAACAGCTGAATGTGTGCTCTGCTAAGACTACCTTAAAAGAAAGCAGCGAGTGTCAGACGATCAGGTACCGATAGTGTAACGGAGGTGTATGAACGAATGCTGTTCATCACCAGCATCTGAAAGCGTGCGCTATCAGAGAAAGTAGTTTAGTACTTGCATGACATCTTGTGTCTGTGTTTGAAGCAAGGTTGTACTTTATGATTGTGGAGTGGGGGGGTGTGGTGGTGGTGGTTGGTTGTTTTTTTTTTTTTCAATAGTTCTTGTACATATCATTTGCCTGCGAGTCTTTTGCATTCCGTTTACTAGTTACTATACAGGCTGGATAAACTGTAGTTCAGTTTTTGATGAAACTGCTAAATAAACCAGAATGGAAAATCATATGTGTATAACACTTTTGCTGTGTTTTTTTTTTCTTGTGTGCCATACAAATGTTTGGTTTAGACTGTGTCTAACAAGCTTACTTATTGACTTAAATTGAGCAAGTCAGCTAAGTTATTATTCAGCTGTAATTAAAAATATAAAAACTAACAGTCATTGCTAACATTTGGAAAAGCATAGTAATGAAATATGGGCGTGACCTCAGGCATTATCCATTTTTGGCTCTGGAACAGGAGGCTCTGTTACCTCCTCAAGAGAGATGGGTTTTCATTTGGGATACATTGCTCTCTACCAGGCTGTCAGGCTATGCTTTTTTCTTCTCTGTCTCTTTCTTTCTTCAGTCACACTCTCTTCATAGGGAAGCGTAAGAGGTTGTATTGGTATGTGTAGGAGTCTTTTTAGTAAGGGATTTTCATTTAAAGTTTTTTGGAGTAGATTTTTTTTCTTTAAGCCTGAGTTTGGAAGAGGTGTTAATGGCTACTTGTTGCTCAAGGAGAATTTTCATGGGAGCAATGAATAAGAAAATATGAAGCTGAACAGTAAAAGCATGCAAAGTAGGAAATGGAGGAAAATGTGACACTACAATTCACTATTTTCCCCTGTTAGTTTCATTCTAATATCCCTTTCCATAAATATTATTTAGCCCAAATACATACCTTTCTCTTTCTTGACATAGGCTTCCTCCCTGCCTTCAGACAAGTCCCTCTATTAGAACAAAAAAAAGTAGTTCTGGTGTGTGGCACTGACAAGTGGTAAGATAGTGTATCATATTCCTTTTAACAAGTTTTTAAAGTAAAGGTGTTTTTACTCTTAGCACAAAATGTCAATGTTGCAACCTGAAATCATCTTTGGAAAGACTGAGGGAATATTGGGTGCTCTCAGTCAGCTTTGAAACTAACTGGTAAGGGAAAACTGAGGAAACTTTTTTAAAGGGATGTGGTATATAAGTGATCCCTGTTGGTGAAGTGTTGATTTATCAGATTTGTAGATCTTCTGGACTATTTGAATGGCATTGATAGAGCCTGGAAGGAATCATGTGCAGGCTTTTAAAGAATTGTAAAACATATGCTTCAAAAAGAAAACAATCTTTCCTTGTTCTCCAAGGTTGAACATCTAAAAGTTAAGACTGTGCATGTATATGAATGACATATCTATTACTTTTCCATTGGTGACTTCTTCAGTTGAATGTAGTCTTATAGAAAGCTTGTTTCTTTTTTTTTTTTCCTGCTTAGTTCTGATACTTAAGTAAAATATACCAAAAGTGCAGCGTATGAATGAAAATATACTTTGTTGTTGTAGCATGTTAGTGGTTTAGTTCAAAAACTGCTTTTAACATTTTGGATTCCATTATAAAATGCTACTAATGTGAATAATTACTGTAACACATCTGACTTGAAATAATTCCATGAAATACAACTAATATTTTAACTTAGTTCTTAAGACTTAAAATGTTAACGCCTCCACTCTGTGAAGTCTCTGTATAGACTGCTTTTCAGTCTCTTCTAAAGTGTGAGGAAGTCCTTGAAATAGGTTCTGAGGATTAAGACCTCTATTACTTTGTCCGTATCTGTGCAATTCACCATTTCACATCCCATCTAAAGCCCTGGAAAAACATTCTACATCATTCTGCTTCTTTCTTCAGATCTGTAATTTCGGCTCATGACAACTTAGGTATTAATATGCTTCAAGAAATAATAAGAAAAAAAGCATGCCATACCTCATTTGGAACAGATGGGCATGTTTGTACTAATCATCTTGTGTCTCTCACCATTTATATGGTAGTACCGTAACCAGGGATCAGGACCCCATCTGGGGTTTTCTAATTTAGACCTGGTTCTTTAAAGATTTATTCCACACAATACTAACTGTGTGTACTTTTTCTCTGACTTAATTAGAAACCCTGGTGGATGCTTCTGCTGCTGAAATGAGATGCTTCACTTGCACACTTTTTAATGGACAAAAAAGACATGAAGTTAGCAGTCAAAAATCTTATTGTCTTAATTGCTTCCATTATATAGTCACATAAACTACATTTTGTAGCTCTTTTAAAGATGCCTAGATTCAGCTAAAACATAATTGTTAATCACTTAGAAGGTAACTACTGAGTGAGCCTTTCCACTTTTTGTGCAAATATACCCATTAGTTGTCCACAGCTTCTATCAGAGCAGCCTCTGGTTCTCTCTGAGACATCCACCATGTATCCACATTGTAACTCAATTCAACATCAAGAATCAGAATTCTGAAATTCTTGGGAGGAAAGAAAAGACTTTATTAAAAAACAAACAAAAAAGGAAAATTAAGTTTCCCATGCTGAGTGCAAACATACAGTCATGAGGAAATCTCAGAAAAATCTATGTCAAAGCTTTCCATATGTAATCCTTGAGCCCCCTCAGGTTTGACTGTTCAACTTCTGTTGGTACTGCTTTGATACTTGGATGTAGAGGTTCAATGAAGACAATCAGATTACTGGGAAATCTTTGGTACTACACTTGTTAGGTTTCTGTTCTTACAAGAAAAAAGAATTGAGATGAGTTGTCAGTTACAAAAAGTGAGCAGAAGATACTTTATGGAAACTTTTTATTACCTTTAGGGATTTTTTTTCTGCATCTACCTACTTAAAAGTTGAAAGAGTTTTCTTGGCGAAAATGTATGGAGGTGGTTTATGGTTAAGTGTGGTATTGTTTCTGGTAAATACTTTGTTGTTTGACAGTTTAGTATGAAGCACTGTGTGTAGTTCATTCCTGTACAAATATACCAAGTGTATGGAAAAGGCTGTAGCTTTTGGTGCCATGAGTTGTAAAAGCTTTTGTACAGGCTGAGCATGAGCCAGCAGTGTGCCCAGGTGGCCAAAAAGGCCAACAGCATCCTGGCTTGGGTCAGCAATAGTGTGGCCAGCAGGACTAACAAAGTGATTTGCCACTGTACTTGACACTGGTGAGGCTGCACCTTGAATCCTGTGTTCAGTTTTGGGCCCCTCATCATAAGAAGGATATTAAAACACTAGAGAGAGTGCAGCTCATGAAGCTGGTGAGGGGTCTGGAGCACAAGTCTGATGAGGAGCAGCTGAGGGAACTGGGGCTGTTTAGCTTGGAGAAAAGGAGGCTGAGGGGAGATCCAATAGCTATCTGCAGCTACCTTAAAGGGAGATGTAGTATGGAGGGTGTTGGTCTCTACTCCCAAGCAACAAGTGATAGGACAAGAGGAAATGGCTCCAAGTTGCGCCAGGGGAGGTTTAGATTGGATATTAGAAAAAATTTCTTCCTGGAAAGGGTTGTCAGGCATTGGAACAGGCTGCCCAGGGAAGTGGTGGAGTCACCGTCCCTGGAGGTGTTTAAAAGGCATTTAGATGAGGTTGTTAGGGACATGCTAGAGTTAGGTTATGGTTGGACTCGATGATCCTGAGGGTCTCTTCCAACTGAAATGATTCTATGGACACTCTGTGTGCCACCCAGAGCTTGTCAAGGAACTCAGAGAGACAAATCATGGACACCAAATTCATGTTATGTGATAAAGTTTACATTGGGTTTTCTTCCTCTGAGAGTATGAACTAGTTAAAATAAGGCTATAATATTTTGCTTTCCAGGTTTTTGGAAATGAAAGAATGAATAAGCTTGATGATAAACTCTTCAGAAGATTTGTGAGGGAGCTTTTCAGATAGCAAGTAGGAGATGCATTTCCCTTCCATTTGCCCAGCTTACTTTATGCAGGCTGTAGTTCTTGGAAGCATTCCTTTAGTTGAGGGAACTAAGAACAGAGATTTCATACATGCACAGTTTTCAGAAAGAAATATTCTGTGCTCATTTTTAATGACTTGTATATCTGTGCTTTGAGAACTTGAAACATTCTGGAAGTCTTCCCTAAGTTACAAATGTTGCCTGTAGTAAGCTCTCCATCAGGGTGTTCATGCAGTGTTATATGTGAGCACATTAAGAAATAAAAACTTCCTTGAAGTGGATCATTGTCCCCTAAATCTTCTATCTTACGTACAAAAATGCCTTAAAACAATATCCAAATTACAATTACTTTTTAAAAATAGTAAACCATTTAAATTCATTTCTGTCCTCGTATGTACCTGTTATGGTAGTCTTCAGTTATGATTTACATAGGATTTTTTTGAACATGCTGTATTTAGGAGTTAGAGCTGCGTATCAAAGTTGGCTGTCATATTTTCCAAAAGCTGGAAAATGTGAAATTAATTGACAGGGGACTGTGGGAAGGCAAAGCATATCTGCTGATTTGGGTGACTGAATGTCGCTTTGGAATACTGGGATTCTTTCTTTCTGTCAGTTTCTTGTGATCTCAGATAAGTCTCTTTAAACCAAACTTCCCACAAGTGCTTGTTAGTCTAGTGTTGATTTCCTGGGAGACAGGCTCTAGATCCTGCCCGCTTCTGCATGGCTCAACAGAAGCTTTAGTTTCATACACAGGGCTGGATACCAGGACATACTTCAGAAGTTGTGCCGTAAATTTCTCTAACTGTGCAGACAAAATTGGTGGGAAGTTCTTAAATTTCAGCCTGTAACTCAGATTAGTCATATATAAAATGGGAATAATACCCTTTTAATGAATAATTTTGTAGAAGTGTTGTGAAAACAAGGGAACTTTTATTGCATGCTAATATATGACAGTGGGTGAGTCCTGTACTGAAGTCTAGTAGGAAATTAAGTCTCCTCAGAGCATGGGTGTAATAATGGGACACACATTAAATTACAAGGAGAAGAGTCAAGTAGCTTCTTTGCTTTGAATGAGAAAGAAGTCCGGTGGTGGAAAAAAGTAATGAGGGATCAGGTAAATCAGGTCCTCTATGTGTATCCTTTTTGATATTGTACAAGAAATCTTAATTCTGATGTTTCTTAACTCTTAATAACTCATTTTGCAAATATTTTCTTCTACTGTTTCTTTTTAAACAAACTTAGTAAACAAATTCACTGTGTGGATGTGTTTTGTCAAGTTATTAGGTTGTTACTTTTAGCTATATGTAGCTACTACTAATTAAATTAATGGAACATTAGTAGTAGCAATAAGTTTTTTTTTCTTTGAACTAGCATTAAGTGGGATGAGGCACAAGAGCTTTTCAGTGGATTCTTACAAATTGGTAGCAGAGCAGAGTCACAAATGATGTTTGCATGTTGTACTGCTGGAGTTCTGCTGGATGTGTATTCCCCTCCACCCCCCGCAGCTGATCCTTCTGCTCTGGTCCTGCTCTCCAGTGACTCCACAGTCTAGTTTGTACCTCTTCAAGCATCTGATTGTGCAAGTAAACCCCATTTCCTTTCTCACCTTCTTCAACACTTCTTAGACTTCCAGCCTTGAGGTTCCTAAGATGTGATGTATGGAGTTTGTGTGTTGTGGTGTTGCGTTTTGTTTTGTATTGGTTTTTTGGGGGGGTGGGGGGTGGAGTGTTGTCCTCCTTTTATTAACTTTGGTTCTTGGTTGCATGCCTTTCCCATAGCCCCTCAACTTTCTACTCTCTTTGTCTGATACAGCTTGTTGGCCCCTGCAGTGGAGTTGGTAGAAGTAAACGTGTCCATACCTCAGCTGTTTCCATGCTAAGCTGAGCTTTTTGTCTTAAAGACTTAATTAAGACAGACTGCTCTAGAGCTGAGAATGTGTCTTGAGGTGTGGACAGTAGCAACTTTTTCTGCTGTAACATCTGTCTGTAAGCAGACAGGTGGATTATTGATTTTTCTGTCAACAGAATTTACCAGAAATGTTTGTTAATCTCCAGGTTTGGTTATGTTAACCTTCTAACTTAAGGGGAATCGGGACAGAGCAATCTATAATGTGCACACAAACAGTTCTTGTACCTGAAGTAATAAGTGGAAACTCTGAACGGTTGTATCTTGATTGCATGCAGTCATAGTGGAAGCAGCTATATCTATTTATTAATACTTTGAAGCTTGCTCCTTTCAGTTGCAAACCCCATCCTTTTAACAAAGAATAAAGATTAGTTTCTATTGAGTTTTTTGTCCAGTCTGAACTTTTCCTGATGTAGCTTCATTCCATCTCCTTTTGTCCTAATGGGAGTGGCGAGCTGCAACTGAAGGATAACTAAATATTAAGCCTTAATTTCAAAAGGGAAAACAAAACATGGAGTTCAAAAATACATGATCAAGAAGGCTGGCGTAGGTGTAATAGTACATACAGTCCTGTTTGTACCTAAGCCAGGATTAAAATGTATCAATGTATGTAAATTTCTGAAAGGAGGATGAAAAGAGAGAAAGTCAGGCTCTCTTCAGCAATGCCCAGTGAGAGGACCAGCAGTAATGGGCACAACCTGAAACACAGGAGGTTCCCTCTGAACATCAGGATACACCTCTTCACTGTGAGGGTGACCAAGCACTGGCACAGGTTGTCCTGGGAGGTTGTGGAGTCTCCACCGTTGGAGATGCTCAAAAGCCATCTGGATGTCCTCGGCAGCTGGCTTTAGGAGACACTTCTTGAGCAGGGGGGTTAAACCAGATGACCTCCAGAGGTTCCTTCCAACCTCAGCCATTTGGTGAAAACACCACCTCAGAGGGCTAAAAATGAGGGATGAATAACTCTACTAAAAGAAGTTACAGGACCAAATGGATTATCAGCAAAGAAAGCTTGCCTGTTGGTCGAATGTAGAAATGTCAAAGGTAAGTTAGATTTTGCAGATTGAAGCATCACAAGAATCTTCAGCTTCAACTTTTTTTTTTAATTTAAGTGATGTTACTGATACATTCATGTATAATAGCAGATGACTGTGTTCTTAAAAACCTCCTGCTATTGCACGTGGTTCACCTGGTTGCAGTAAATCATAAAATTTGTGCTTTGTAATCACAATTCTGGGTTCTTCCTCTGTCTTCAGGGACACAATTATTTTTTCAGTCTATGGTTTTCTGTCACTTAGAGTTTTGCAAAAAGCAAATAAAAATGTTCTACTTAGCTGGAAAAAACCTAAACTGATACAAGCCATCTGAGTAGACAACTTCTGTTTGTAAACACCCACCTGAATATGATTTTAATACTAAGATTTCTGTATGCAGCCCTAATATAAATATTTGTATATAATTCATGTTGATGAGGAGTGTATGCACTGTTATTTAGCACAACATCTGACTTTGCAGTGCAATAGCCATGCTTTCTTTTAGGTCCTGCAATTCAATCTATCCCACCACCAATCTTTAGTAATTCTGTACTGAATCATTTGCGATAGGGTATGAGGTATTTAATATTGTAATTTTTTAACATTTTATACAAAGTTAGGAATGGGAGTCTCATTTATGTATATGAATTCTGACTTGTTAGTAAAGTAAATATATAGATGTTATCCAACTAAGAAATTTTATCAAATGTTTTGCTTCTGTGGTAGCATGCTGGTATTCTTAATGTTTGGAGTCTTTTGTTTGGTTTTAACCCTTACAAAAAACTCCAAACCAAACACCCAAGTTTCATGGTAGGGCTCAATAAGGCTTTTTTTGCCAAATAGATGGTTCATGAAAATAATACGAAGTGTTGTTTCCTCCCAAGGGGCAATAGAGTGATTAAACTTGATTTCTAACTAATGTCTGTCTGTTGTAGTTGTCTCCTGCTTTCTTTCACATTTCCCTTATTTTCCCCATGGCTTCAATGTCACTCTTGCATGTTTTCATTTTCCCTTGTGTATAAATACTAAAGATGTTTGCCTTCTTAAACTTTTAATGCAAGATATCAGAGGTTTTTATTAGTGTTTTTTATTTGTTGTGCTGTTTTGAAAATAGAATTAATGTAAAGGAAAATAATAATTCCTGCCTCCTTCCCCCCATTCCTTTCCAGCTGTTGGAGGAGAAAGCAAATAATTCTTGCTATACTGAATCTTAAAGGAACTTCCCTGCCAAAAGAGGCCTGTGTAAAAATTGACTGTAGACTAGTGATATTGTGAAATTTTGATACTTAGGCTGGTTGTCAGTTCTTCTCTTATTTTAGAGTATCAGTCTAAGAACTTTCTGTCAGTGTTTCTGGTGATTCTAGTAAAATAAATATTTTGTGGGGTGAAAGGCCTGCTTTTTCAAATAACTGTTCATGTAGCCCATAACAGCAAGATACTAAACTCCTTTGTAAACTGATCAAGGTCTGCTCTGTTCTATTTGGATATTTTTCTTCAGTTATCAATCATAAAGTTGTTCCAAAACTTTAAATTAAAAACTAGAGTGTTCCTATAATTATCCATTTTTCTTCATTGTCTGAGCTATTTATTGTTGAGCTTTTGTCTTATGGTGGTTTGTTTTCTTTGGGTAGGATCTCCCAGTATTTCTGGTGTTTTTAGTGATTTCTATCTCTTTTCTACTTATCGTTCTCTCTCTTCTTGTCCCCTCTGTAGATATGCTCTTGTGATCTAGTAGAATTTATGGGCACTTTTTTCCAATTTAACTTATCTTGATGATACATAATACATGATTTTCGATCCAAGGAAAGTGCAAATTGTTTTATTACAGACTGATCAAACATAAACTGTCCCAGGGTAATATGATAACCTTAGAATTTATATCTGTATTTAAAATTCTTACTCTAGCATGCAGATTTCTTTCTAAACTCTTAAAATGTTATTGATATCAAACTAGTGCAGCTGTAGTGGTAGTATTACTTTTCTGCTCTGCATTGTTAGTGACAGTGCTGCTTTTGTTTTCTTGTACTTAGTTTTAAAAGTTAATTTAATTTTTTAAAACTGAAGAGTACTACACCTAAATTTTTATTTAAAAAGCTTTGCACGCCTCACTGGTTCATGAATTCTCAGGTGGTGTCTGCAGTTGCTTTGATTTAAAAATGTGAAGTTCTGAAGTGTAGACATAGTAACTTCTGACTGAATATACCTGCTACCAATTGCCAGAGGAATGAAGTTTTACCTATTTATTTGAAAATGGGTATTCAGCTGACTCTTTAGAGTATTTCAATATCTTCTTGATTGCTGTTACTAGGCAGTAGTACTGTTTTCCCCCCTTTATTTTAGCTACTGAAGAGCATTTTTTTTTCCAGTTTGTTTACAATGGCCATCTCAATTTGGCTCCAGTTCTGTCTTTATTTCTGTATTTTCCAGTCTTCGTGGTGCAACTCTCCTGTCTTGAGGGCTCTGGTTACTACTTACAACTTTTACTGAGTGGCTGTTTGAATTCTTAGTAGTATGAAAACTTTCCATGCACCCCAAGTAAGGGGACAAACAGCTTAAAACTCAGTTTTATTCCTTTGACATGGATATTGCCTGTGACCACTGTGTTGGAATTGTATACGTCTCCAAATCACTTCTGCTTTTAATTTGTTCCTTTCAAAACAGAGACTTTATTTGTGCACTGCTTGTGTCAGTTTAATATAAACATTCATTTTCTCTGAATGTTGGCAAAATCATATCCTGTGGGATCACATACTTATGTGGTGGTGTTTGTGAACCTTAAGCTTTGTTATGTGTGTATAACCTGGGGAATAACCTATATCTTGGCTAAGTGTGACAGAGAGGGTACTTTCGGTCATCTAAGTGCATGTGGCTTTCTTGACAAAAGTTTTTTTACTCCACGTTTCCCACTGAGGGCAGTATTCACAAATGCAGTAAGGGGTAATGAGGAGGCTCATATTGGCACATTTCACTGCTTCTCCTCAGTATTGTATAGCTCAAACATAGAGACAGCATGTTGTAAACATTTCTTACCTTTCTAAAAACAACCTGCAAGGGTGATGCTGGTGTGCATGATAGTTTCATGTTATGGAATGGAAGCAGAATTATCCTGCAACTGATCCATGTGCTGTTGGTTCACTATCTGTAAAATGCTGAAAGGTGTCCAGAACATTTATGCTTATGGTCTCTACTGATACGGATAGTTCACAGGGTTATACCTTCTGCTTTTCTGGCGGTATGAACAGAATTGCAAGTATGTCCATTGCAAATGTATTTTGAGCACCAGTAGGTCAGATTTCTCACCAGCTAAGGTATTCACTAGGGAAGCCAGGTGAATATGTCAAAACGAGGTCATGTTTGAAATGAGTCTTCATTCACCAAAGGTGGACTTAATAGGCTTTTGTGAGCTTTGCAGTCTTGCATTATTCTCCCTGAGTGTCATTTGTAATAATTAAATTAGCATGCTTTAGTCGCAAATCTCAGCAGTATTATTTCAAAGAAGTGTGCCTTCACTCAAAATATATTTCAGTTCAGTACTGATTAGCTGGAGTCTTCTGTATGAGCAACTGAGTTCACATTTTTTTGTTTTATTGTCGTCATAACATCAGCAAGTGGGAGAAGTCTGATTTCTTGAGTTAGGTCAATATATGCACCTTCATTTTAGTCTTGCTTAGACCGTGCCCTTATTGTAGCCTCCGGGTATTTTTTTGACGTGCTTTATTTCCTAAACTCTATTCAAATCATCCTGAAGTATAGATGGGGACATAATCAATTAAGACTATTTTTGTAGGCTTTATTATTAAAATTGACAGTCTGTACAGAATATGTATATCATGTAGTTTTTCAGAAACTTTGGGCAAGTTCTCTTGGGGGCAAAGTATATGCTATAATACTCTTATGCTAAAGAATACTCTTTTCCTAAGTTGGTATTTATATTCTAGAGGACAGGGAAAGTAGCATATTTTTAGACAGCTCTGTCAGATTTGTGATACCTTGAGTTTAGTTTACTTCATATTGAATTTATTCTTGGATATGATTGAGCCATTAACACTGGACTGGAGATTCTTTACACAGCATATATTGTGTAAGTATTTGACGTTTTTCAAAGCTGAAGTGACTGCATATTTTTGTAATGGAGACTATAAAGAAAACTTAAGAAGTGTTAGCAGCCTCTCTAATGTAGCTAAAGTTCATAGTGTTTGATAGTGACCTTTAATATGTGAGAAGGTTTCATCCTTTGAAGGTTAAGGTGAAAAGGTCATTGTCAAAAACTTAATAGCTTTTTCTCAGACTTAATGAAACTTATCTCTGTTCTCTCTGCCTTTCTCCCTGCTTCTCCTTCCAATTGGAAAAATGTTATCTTTTCACAATATCCTCTGCATCCAAGCTGTACATCCAAAACTGCATTTCTGATTTTATGAGTATAATGACATCCTGCCTATTTGCAGCTCCTTATATGCATTATTTTTCCATCTGTTTAAGGAACTGTATTTTTGTAGAGCAAAATAAATTTCCTGCTATGGGGGCTGGAAATGGTTAGTAAGTGTATTAGATCAAAACTGTCATGCTCCTGTCCAACCAAATTTGTTCAAGCCAATTTGAATGACTTATTGTACTTTTTTTGCAATATTACCATTTTTGTTACTTCACATACTTTGCATTCAATGTTAAACACTCTGGGGGACTGGTCATAGTCTGCTTGTTATGCACTTGCCTTTTTAAAGATTTTATATAATGTGCTTTGTAATATGACCACCTAACAAGTAGTGAGGTGGAATGTTTCCCTAATATTTGGCTAGCTGACAAATATATTACAGATGCCTATTTTACCGACATTGTATTTTGTCCACCTATACTCTTTTCATCTTTATGAAACAAGTAATTACGCTTTTTAAATCTTGACCAGTATTTCTTTGGTCAGCTATGTTATTGCCTTTCTCTTTCAGAATCTTTTGCTGTAGTCTTCCAGTTTTTATCTCCTTGTCACTTCTTTTCCTGAAGCCATGCACAGAAATAAGAAATTATAATCATAATGTCTACAGTTGATTTACTTAGTCTTGGGTAGGAGTATGAAAGCTGAGATCCAACAACAACAGGGCACTTTTGTTTTTCCTTAGGTTCTTGATTGGTTTAGTGGTGAATTCTCTTAAGGAGGTGGGTTTTTTTGTTTTTTTTTTTTTTTTTTTTTACCTGGGTTTATTTCAAGGAAAATGCTATTTCATAAATGGCAAAAATAATGCAATTTTATTATTGTCATTTTTGCTTTTAATCACATCTGAAAAAATGCTGATATTTACAAGCTGGGTCACTTATCACTTGTAGAAGCCGCAAGTGTCTGCAACACCACTGGAGAGAGCTGTGTGCAGAGAGAAGTTAGTACTGAATACTGTCTACTTGCGTAATCTTTGGAAGGCTTTCTCTAATGAAGTTTGAAAAGAATCTTAGCAGCAGAATTAGGGGCTTGCCTGGGATCGTTTAATAACTACTTGCAAGGGGCAGTACTATATTCCATGTAAGTTGGTTGCAGGTGTTTTAGCGTGCATACCTGACTTTGGTATCATGGCTTGTCTTAACGTTTTGTTATTTATTCTTCTGTGTTAATTCTTTTCCTGAATCCTCCAAATCCTCTGTACCTTATGAAAACATCTCCTCTTGCACAGTTATTACCTGCACATCTTCTATTTTTCCACAAAGTGTTTACTTAATATGTTAATGAAGAAACCTAATGGACTTTGCCATATTTCCTAATGGAAGGTTGAAAAAGTTTCCTAATTTAAACAGGCGTTATTACTTATGTATTGAATCAAAGGATTGCCATTAATGAGGATTCTGTAGTGAAACCAAATACTTTTAATTTAGTTTGCCAGACAGTGTGTTACTTTTGCCTTACAATGTGGTTCTAAATTCCAGAAGACCTTGAATTAGTGATTTCTGTAAATGCTTTCTGTATCAGTCCTTACTATAATATAGTACTGCCTTACAGAAATAGGAAGCTAATTTGATACTATGAGTAATACTAGTATCTTGGTTTAATGATGATGAAGTAAACAGTGTAGCATAACATTTCTCAATGAGAATGGAAAGTATTCCTCTAGACTTTATATCTTAATCGGTATGAAATAAGCACATTTGGTCCAAAACTCTAAAGTTTTCTATTTTACTCAACAGCAGAAAGTTAACTGCCAAGTTTCAGCTTGGAATGGCTTTTTATAGCCCAGTTATAACTCCTCAGTCGTAGATGTATTATGGAAATTGATGTAATTTAGTAGCACCTACGTCACTAAGTCACTTCTCACCTTGATCAATTGTTGTCAATCATCCATACACAGCAGGAATTTACCAGGATGTAAAAGTTTTCTGTAAGTGCCTTAAACGATTAAATTATTTGTGTTTTCTTGATAATCCTGCTGAAGTAGAAAAATGCTCACCTATTCAACTTCCGTAAGTTGCTGATTATTCTCTTCAGAATACCTTGTTGTATCTTCTGTGGAAATTACATCTTGATCAATTACTTCATACATGCTGTATTGTTGACTCAGTGTCAGTGCTCTCAAAGTATTTGTAATGGTTTATATTTAATCATACAAGAATTTTACCTACTGAGGATGCAAAAATAAATCTGGATATAAATTAAAAAAAAAAAAAAAGAGGCAAGCAGCATGTTGACAGAGGAACAGAGCTTTGGAATGAACTCTGTATTGTGATTTACAAGATTTAAAAGATTTTACTTCCTCACAATACTCCCTGAGACGATTTAGGGAAAATGTTCTTGGGTCTTCTAAACTGTCTTTGTATTCCTGGTGAAATGACAATGAGAGGCCACTGGTCATACTGCTTGATTGTGGAGAACAGGTTGACGAATATTGGCAAATCCTTTTTCTTGGCTACACTTTCTTGTTGTTGGAGTGATACTCACTGTGTAAACACACACATATCTAAATCTCTACATGTTGCAACTTTCTTCCATGCCAGCAATTTATTAAATTCACTTAGGCTTCTAATCATTCTCAGAATGTGAAGAAAGTGTTATTCCCAGCAGGTCATTGTAAAATGCCTTGCAAACGTAGATTTAAAAGTACAAGTATTTGTATAGGTAAAATTTATGTAAGTTTTTTTAAAGTTACATATAAATAACTTAAAAATGCTGATCTCAAGATGTAAGTGTGTGTACTTCAGTGAAAGTTCTGAAAAATAAGAATGATGACGTTTGTAAAGCTCATCAGTTTTTCTGGTGAACTATGTCCTCATGTTTGAATTCTGGATTTTTAAAGAGGAGGCAATAGTAAGGCAGGAGACAAACTTGCAAGGAATATAGGAATTGATTTGCTAAAGCTTGCTTCATCTCGTGGAAAAGATTTTTACAAAAATATATGAAAGACCAAGATTTAAACACATATATGGACCTCTGGAAAGTACCATTGACACGTGACTTTATGTATGTTAAAGCATAGTTTATTTAATGATTAGCACAGTTAATTAAATCACCATAGGCAATGTGAACTGTCATCCAAACAAAATGCAATTAAATGAAGTAAAGTTTAAGTCCCCAGTTTATATCATTGACTTAACATCCTGTAACATATGTAATGATATTTATTGACCTATTAAATATATTGCATAGGTACTTAATGTGCAAGATGTCGATCCATGTTTATTTGCATGTGTGTAATCTGTATTTTATACTATTGAGCAAGTAGGGTATGTGCAGTTAAATTATTCATAAAGAATTATGTCCCATATAGAAATAATCTGAATATTGAATGTTTTAATATTTAATATCATGGCCAGTAGACTTAGCTGGAACTGAGTAGATATTGAGTCCTGCTAATTATGTACAGAGCTAGTCATTTGTATTTTATTTGAGTTTGCACAAATTTTGGCAATGGTACTTGTTACTAATTAACTGTGTTTAGAGTAATGAATTGTTCCCCGTCTATGGTCTGGCTGTTAATCACAATTTTGCATCATGTGTATGGTCTTTCATTTAACTTTTGTCATAGGAAGTAGATGACTTTAATCCATCCTATTACAATAAATGCAACTTCCACTTTTGTTGTTTTTTTCGTACTTTAATTTTCCTGTTATCATTGTACAAAGACTATGTATTTTGTCTTTTTTATTTCTTTTTCTTTTCTTGTAGTAGTTTTGTCAACTCCTCCATATAATTTAGTTTCTAATTTGTCAAGCTTTTGTATACATGCCGTTTTTCCATATACTTCTACAGACTTGCTCTTAGTTCCTGATTTCAGGTCTTTCAAGTTATAGCTGCAGCGGTGCTTCAGATGTACTTCTCTGCTGAAAGAAGCAATGCTTAGACATCTTAAGTCCTAGTGTATCATTTCCGTCTGTACAAGGAGTGCAATTCATATTTTAAATCCTATATTAGTTTAGGTTTATTTTCTTTGTAGTTTTCAAAGACTTGACCTAGCTTTGACATAACCAAAACCTGACCGAATCATTATTTTTATTCCTGTGTATTAGGATTAACATTTGTTTGTTGTGTGTTTGAAGTTTTGTGTTATATTTATCTCCTTTTTTCTTCTCATATAACAGCAGAAACAGTGCACATCTTACTGATAAGTTAATAAGCTTACATTCTGGCTGGTGCAAAGCATCTCAGTGTTATATGTGTTTTCTTGCCTTAAAAAGGTATCCTAGTGAACATTTTCATTTTTCTCTGCCCTCTGTTTATATGGAATAATGTTGAATTTCTGAAAACATTGTGGAGAACTTCTAAAGTTTCAGTTGTTAAAAATTAAAAAAAAAAAAAATCTTTCAGCTGAGCCTTTTGTTGAATCTCAGAGAAACTTTCAAAGAATTGCTGGTTTTTAAAATGTTGGTTGTCTTCCAGTATATTCCAGAAGAAGACAGCACATCTTTAAAAACAAATTTAACAAGCTTTTTGAAATTCAGTCCTTGGATGTCTCATCACTGGCTTATGGATTTTCATACTCAAACATGTTCTAGATACAGCTGGCCCTGATACTGCTGTTCTAAGCCATCACTGTCTTCCCTTTTCATGACAGAAGTGAACTGAAACAGCTGGTGTAACTGTTATATGAAATCATGAAGATTTCCATTTGCCAAGAATCAGCTTAAAAACCCACCCTCTTCCTTCCCCACTCCCAGTCCTAGATCCTACTATCCTACTAAGTGTTCAACACATTCTTTTCATAGAGATGGGTGTGCACAGCTAGACTGGCAGTCCAGAAGAGAAGAAACTTCTATCAGTGCTATGTAATAAGCGTATTCATTTTTATCTAGGTAATGTTTGACGTGATAACTGTTGTACAAATGCCATTAATTTTATCTTGTTGAATGATAGGTTTTACTTTTTACTATTTCTTTTCATATTTTTTTCTTCAGTAAAGCTAACCATTAATTTTGAAGAACATTCAGGAGTGATCTGCAAATTTTTATTACATAGGAAATTTTAAAGGTTGTTTATTCTTTGTCCCTTATGGTCTAAGTAATAGGCTATTTCATTGAACCTTTTAAAAATTAATTTTTGGTCCTGTAAGATTAGATGTATCAGTTTTATAGAAAATGAATGAAATGTTTTCTATGTTTTCGGGAGGCACAGGTTATTACATACCTTATGCAACTGTAGACTTGGCAAGCATTATCTTTGCTATAGTTGCAAATTGAAGTTTAAATGAAACTTAAGTTTCTGACCTAGCACCTCTGTAAGTATGCTCTTACCAAAAATCCAACTCATCTAACCTATAATGGGTTTTCCAAATCTCAAGCTTTCAGGAGAAATGCAGGTTTGAACTGATGAAGGTTGCAGCACTTCAGAATCCATTACTACCCTGTGGTGGTCTAGATCCTGGATTTCTTATTTCAGGATCAATTTGATGGACTAGGCAAATCAGTCAAAGTGGTTTTTAATTTTAAAACTGCTGACTGCTCCTCCTGACTAAAAAGAACAGTTTGTTTTGATACGTTCCAGTTATAACAGCAATCTCTTATTCATAAGGGAGGAAAAAATCTTTCCAGTGATAGCTTTCTAAATGGTGTTGGATATTTGGTGTGCTAACCTTGGCTGGCTGCTAGCTGCCCACCCAGCCACTCTCTCACTCCCCCTCCCCAACAGAACAGGGGAAAAAATAAGATTAAGAAGATGATGGATCAGATAAATACAGTAACCAGTAACCATCATCCATCATGGGCAAAGCAGACTTGACTCGGCGAAGATTAATTTGTTGCCAATTAAAAATAGAGCAGGATGGTGAGAAACAAAGGCAACACTAAAGTCACCTTCTCCCCACCTCCCATCTTTCCAGGCTCAGCTTCACTGCTTCATTTCCCATTCTTTACCTTCGCCTTTCCCATCAAGCAGCATAGGGGAGATAAGGAAAAGAGGGAGTCTGGGCAGTTTGTAACACTTCCATCTCTCCCACTCCTTCCTCACGTTTTTTTTTCCTGCTTCAACATGGCTACTAACCAAGGGATGCAGTCCTTCACAAACTTCTACGATCTAAGTCCTTCCCATGGGCTGCAATTCTTCAAGAACTGCTTCAGCATGGGCCCTTCTCATGAGGTACAGTCCTTCAGCAGTGGACTAACCTAGTGTCGGTCACCTACAGGGTCAAAGGTCCTGCCAGGAGCCTTTTCCAGAGTGGGCTTCTCTCCACAGGCTGCAGTGTGGATATCTGCTCCAACACGATCCTCCCCAGGCTTCAGGGGGACAACCTGTGTCACCATCATCTTCTCTGTGGGCTGCAGGGGAATCTGCTCCAGTTCCTGGAGAACATTCTCCCCCTTCTTCTTCACTGACATTTGTATCTGCAGGGTTGTTTCTCTCACATTTTTCCTCACTTCTTTCATAGCTGCTCTGCAGCATTTTTCACCACTTCTTAAATATGTTATCACAGAGGTGTCTGATGGGCTTAGCTTTGTCCAGAGGTGAGTCTGTCTTTGGATCTGTCTGGAACTGACTCCATCTGCCATGGAGACCTTTCCTGGTGCCTTCCCACAGTGGCCATCCCTACAGCCATCCCTGCTACCAAAGCCTTGCCACGTAAACACAATAGAGATGTTCAGTTTCAGACCCAGACCTTGGATGCCCTTCAAGCTTAAAAGCTTGGTTACGTGTGGGTTGAGTGTATCAGCTGGACAATTCAGGTTGATCATAATATGTGTGGTTTAGTCTTTGGTTTATTTCATAGTGTGCTCCAAATGGGACTATATCACTGTGTTCTAACGAAGTTTCTGCTGCACTTGATCTGATCCAACAGCTGTCTGCCACTGGAAGGGGAGTTTTATTCCTCAGTTCCCTTAGTTCCTGTTCCTTCCCTTCAGTTGGCTTTGATGTTTGTCACATGCATTTCAAAACCAGTTAGGCTTATTTTTCTGAGTTGTCACATCTGATTGGTCTAGCAAAGCATCTGATGCTTTTCTACATTTTTGGATTGAGGGAAGCAAGACTCCTTTCTGCTGCGATGAGGTATTAAAATGAGTTTAGCTAGGCTATATATCATCATTCCATCCGAACAATAGAATGGAGGACCTTTGTCAAACAGGAAGAAGGGCAAACTTGTTTAAGTCTTCTATGTATTTTTGAGGAGTTGTAGACTTGCTGTCACGGCGGTACATTCAGAAATAGAATGGAGATAAAGGTGTTGTCTTATTTTTCTGGGAGTATTAGAAAAAGCTACTTCAATGAGTTTTGTTCTGTGCCAGCTTTCTCGTTATCTGTTTTTACTACAACTGCAGGTATGTTGCACTCAATTCAGGGGCCATGTAGATGTAGGTACAGGGAAGATGGCAGAAACTGACTTGGCTTTTGTGTAGTTATTGAACTGCATTGCATATCATGCCTGTTGAATTATGTCTGATTATGTTCATTTGCGGTGGTTTATCCCCAGATGTCAGCTAAGCACTACACAACCACTCCCTCACTCTGCCCTACAACAGAATGGAGGGAAGAGGATTGGAAGGGTAAAAGTGAGAAAACTCATGGATTGAGATAACAACAGTTTAATAATGGAAATAAAATAGTAGTTGTAATGAAAAGTAACAAAGAGAAATAAAACCCAAGAAAGACAAGTGATGCAAATGAAAACAATTGCTCACCACCAACTGACTGATGCCCAGCCAGTCCCTGAGCAGCAGCCCCCTGGCCAACCTGCCCTCTAACTTTATTGCTGAGCATGATGCCAAATGGTGTGGAATACCCTTTTAGTCAGTTGGGGTCAGCTGTCCCCGCTGTGTCCCCTCCCATCTTCATGTGCAACCCCAGCCCACTCACTAGTGGGGTGGGGTGAGGAGCAGAAAACGCCTTGACTCTGTAAGGCTGATCAGCAGTAGTTAAAACATCCCTGTGGTGTCTACACCATTTCCAGCAAAAATCCAAAACAAAACCCAATACTGGCTACAATGAAGAAAACTATCTCTACTTCAGCCAAAATCAGCACATCATTCTACTCATATTTTCCCGGTTTCCCAAAATAAAAATGTTGTGCTGTATGTATTCTTTACCAAAATTATTTAAATGTCAGCACTGAGTTTTTGTTTTTTAAAAGATTAGCAAAATTGAAGCAAAATCTGTAACTTAGGTTGTTACCATGAGATGTGGACTGAAGAATACAAAACATGTTGGGATACTTTTTGGGGGTGAGTGGATGAGTGTATTTCATGTTCTAGTTTTTCTTCGGTATAGCACGACCTTGGCCTAGGCCAGTCAGTCTCAGCTATGGCAGGTTACACCACACTGTTACGGAACATGCTTCTAGCCTCTCTCTCCTTGTGAATTCTGGTTGATTTTTATTTCTGATGTTATTGTCCTGAGAGGTTTGAAGTGTACATAGATCTTCCTTGTATAGGAGGTCAGTTGGAAGAAAATGCCTGACTTGGAATTTACAGTTCAGGAAAGTGGTTACTGTGGGGAAGTGTTTCAAACTTGTAAATAAATAAAAATATCAAGGCAATGGCTAAGACTTTTTTTTTTTTTTTTTGGTGTGCATGTTTTGTTGGTTGTTTTTTCGTTTGTTGTTTGTTCCATTTTTTTGCTTGTAACTGCCCCGGTACACTCTTTTTCTAGTATTCTACTTACCCCAACACGTGTTGTCTGTTTTTCACTATCTTTCATATTAATTGCTTTTATGTAAGTAAAGCTTTCAATTTGGCTTCCTTCTCTTACAGCAGTGGAACTTCGCATAGCTTAGGATGGATTAGGTGGCAGTCTGCATTTGCATCAGTTTAAAGTGACTGAGGCATTTTCATAGTTGGAACTTAGGCAGAAGATACTGTTGTTTATCTGCAGTCTTTGCTTAGAAACTTGGCTTTATGGCATTGAGGGAAGACTTCCATTTGGTCTGCTCTCTTATACTTCATTTTCTATCTGCTGTACCCAGAGAGTCTAAAAATGTAGGCTGGATAGGAGTCATTATTACCAAGTGGTAGTAACAGTTCATACAGTAAGATTCTTGGTTGCATCTTGTAGTGTGAAGATCAGATACGTTCAGGAATGAGGGGGTTTGGCCTTTCTGTTGCATACTTCTTCAACATTTTATTGTAGTATAGGACAAACTACCTGAATATCAAAATATTGCTGTCTGCCAATTGTCTGAAAACAATAAAAATATTTTGTACAGTTTTTGCTTTGTTTGTATGGGTTTTGTCTGCATATTTCCAGTTGAATTTTGTTTATAAAAGTGGGACAAGTAAGTTAAACATAAATTAACTAAACAACATTAACTTCTTCATTTCTTTCCACAGTTTTAAAATCGTGAAATCATGGCTCATTCAAAGACGAGAGCCAACGATGGAAAAATCACATATCCTCCAGGAGTCAAAGAAATCTCTGATAAAATATCTAAAGAAGAGATGGTGAGAAGGCTAAAGGTTAGTAAGCAAGTAACTGTTTGCAGTCATGTATACAGCATACAATGATCCTATTCCTACATTTTCCATCAGAAAGGATTATTTTTTCTTTCTTTTGTGCTTTATGTTTTCTATGCTCAGAGGAGGAACTTGTTGGCTATTGTGCCTTCTGTTCTACTACTTTCTTGGAGTGACTTGTCCAAAATGAGTTTAAAAATCACAAATAGAAATAAGCTATATTAATTTCAAATGCTACTTCAATTTTGTTTCAGATTCTCCAGTAAGTCAGTACTTTTTAGATAAGAAAATACTGGAAAACATAAAAAGAGAGATATAATTTTTGACATAATATGGATGTGTCAGAATACGTTTGTGCTCTTTTATTCTCATGATTTTAGGCTGTATAATGATGAAAGTCCTTGATTATACTACATATTTCTGTCTCCTGAATTTCTTGATCACTTTATTTGGCCTAGCTCTACAGGAAGGTTGGAGAGATTTTGGGATAATTATGTTACTACAGTTCTTTATCCATGTACTCACACGAAAGGCAGGCCTGTTAGCACAGTGCAGAAGGAATGCCTGCAGCTGGATTGGCCCTGTGAAACAGGAGGGAACAGATGTGGGAGAGGAACTTTTAAGTGTTCTGACAGCTGGAAGAGCTTTATTTGGAGTTTGTTTTCTTAAGAAGTAGTTTTAAATCCGTTGGAACTACTGGTAAATGAAAAAAAACTAATACAACCTCAAAACACACAGATTTCTTCTCCGCTTCACCCAGTAACCTGTCTGTGCTTTTGGAATTTGGGTGATAGACTTTAATCAATATAGTGCATTCCATGATGTTGGACAGAATAAGAAACTACAACTCCTAAGTGACTCCTAACAGAAGTTTTGTTAGCTCTTGTATATTTTTTCAGCTTGTGAAAATGTGCACAGTTCTCACTGATACTTTTTCTCCTATAGTTTTGTTTCATTTTTTTTGGCTTTGAGTGTCTATTCACTTCTGTTTTATCACCTTGATCTGTGTTGCAGGAGAACTGCGCTTTGCACTGTCCTGTGTTTCTTGTCATCTGTTCGCTCTGGCTGTGATTCATTAGCATGCTTGCAGGGAGAAAAAAAACACGTTTCTTTTGTGAAGTACTGGATGATCTAGGCTACACTACAAGTTTATAGACCTACAGTATGAAGAGTTTCAGGTGCTGAAGAATCGTAGTTGATAAAGAAGTTAACTATTAGCCTCTGCATTTCCCTGACTGACAAAGTCATATAAATATTAGGGAAGAAGCACTTTCCTGTGGATTTTAATTTACACAAGCAGATAGTGTGCTTTTTGTTAATGACAGTATATTTATATAAATACAAATTATTGGGAAATCTGTGAATAAAATGGAAAATAGGCACAGCGAATTTATATATTAGCATAACTTACCTCACAAATTGATGCATTGCTGATCTACACCATCTCCAAATTATAGTAGATTTGGAAAGGAGATACAAACTAAGTGATCAGAGTTATGAAATAATACTGGAGACAGAAAGGTGATAGATATTTGGAAATGATGAATACTGTGAGAAGAGCATTTTTTCCGCAGTTTTTCTTCCTACACAAGAACTAAGGCATTGTCTAATGAAAGAGCTTAATTTTAGAGCAGCAGTCTAATAATATCACAGAATCACAGAATGTTAGGGATTGGAAGGGACCTCAAAAGATCATCCAGTCCAATCCCCCTGCTGGAGCAGGAACACCTAGATGAGGTTACATAGGAAGGCGTCCAGGTGGGTTTTGAATGTTTCCAGAGTAGGAGACTCCACAACCTCCCTGGGCAGCCTGTTCCAGTGTTCTGTAACCCTCACTGAGAAGAAGTTTCTTCTCAAGCTTAAGTGGGACCTCTTGTGTTCCAGTTTGAATCCATTACCCCTTGTCCTATCATTGGTTGTCACTGAGAAGAGCCTGGCTCCATCCTCGTGACACTCACCCTTTATATATCTGTAAACATTAATAAGGTCACCCCTCAGTCTCCTCTTCTCCAACCTCAAGAGCCCCAGCTCCCTCAGCCTTTCCTCATATGGGAGATGCTCAACTCCCTTAATCATCTTTTCACTCCCTTAATATACTTTTCTATAAGTTCTAAAACTAAATTCGAAGGCTTATTACTGTAGAAAGACATAGGAGTCAGAAAAATTTAATGGGTTAAGAAATATGGGCCATATTTGGAAGATGAAGCTCCAGGAGTATTAATCATGGTGGTCTGGGTGTGATCTCAGGCTCAGGAATCCTCTAACCTATTGCTCTGCAGGAAGCTAGAAAGTTATATTAAAAGAACTAGCATGTTTTGTTTTGTTTGTGTGGGTTTTTTGTTTAGTTTTGTTTTGTTTTTGTTTTCCCTTAAACATTGTGATAGATTGTTCTGGAGACAAGATGACTGATTGTCCTGATCAGTATGGAAATTCATGTTGTCAGGGAAGAGAAACTGAAGGTTCCTTTCTAGACTAGACAATAAATACATTTGCTGCAAGAGCTCTTGTGATACCTGAATATTTATTCATTACTTTATTAATTATATAAATCTAACTACATTCCATAGAAGTGAAAACAATTCTGATGTTCAATTACTCTGACAGTGTGTAAGGGCACCAGTGCACTTCAAACAGTTAATCTTGTGTCTGACTGGAGAGGACTTTATTTTTCTCTCAGTGGAGGTTGTCTGTGTGTGTCTGTGTGTGTCTGTGTGTGTCTGTGTGTGTCTGTGTGTGTCTGTGTGTAATCTTCTGTGCCTTTTAGTAAATGATTGTAATATGCTTGAAAGCTTTATGGCTGCTGTGATCCTAATGATGCAGAAGTCCGTCCTTTTTTAAAGCAGGATTTGTTGCTACCTGAACAATTACAGTAAATTTTGGAAAACAAACAAAAAATCTACCACCACCAAAAAAACACAACTATTTTTAAAAATAAAACTGTAGCAAAGTAAAATAATTTGTAGTGGTTTGGGGTTGGTGGTGTTGTGAGTGTTTATTTGTTTGTTGTGAGGAACTTAATTGACATCCTTATAATTCTTAATCTTGAAAAATATCTTTTCCTGCACTGGTGAAATAGATGGGAGTTTGACTCTAATTTTCAGCCTTGTGTAATTAAGTATTTTTTTGCCATTTTGTTAATTTTAATGAGAGTCGAACTCTTTAATTTAACTGTGTGTCTGTGATTCAAGTAAGAAATTGGACAAAAACGTAATTACTTTGTTTTGTCAATGGGTTTTCTCCTTCAAACAAATTTTTGAAATATAAGAATTCTCACCAACTAGCAGTTACTATTTATGGCTTTTCTTGGTTTTGTTCTATTTAGGGTGTTAAGCTCTTGGTGTCCCAAGGTTTTTCTTCCATAACTTAAGTCTGCTCAGTCCTAGTAATGCTAATGGGTGTTTTAGTCCTGTTGGACAGCAGCTGCTGGGCTGCACTGGTTTTCCATCTGCTCTGCTGACAGTGTGTGCTCTGCTTCTGGGCAGCACACGAATAAACTTGTCCTCAGAGCCGTACTAGAGAAAAACTTGACATTGAAAGAGAACAGAGGGAAAGTAAATTGTAGCCCTAAAAACTTCAGGAAGAATTAAACAGTTTGCACAAAGTTGTGCTGTTTTCTAAAGTTTTCAGTGAATGGCTGTAAGAGTGAATGCTGTTGTATTTTTTGAGTTGGCCAACTTGATTATATGGTTTCTCAAAAAGATACATGAAGTACTACAGCCAGGCTTTCAGAAACTCTGCTGAGCCTGTTGTGTTGGGATAGCTGATAGAACACTTGACTAGCTCCTTCCTGTACCCTGAAAAATAGAACACTGGTGACTCAAATAATACTCAGTATTACTGCATTGCTAATAATGCTTCTGATCGAAGTTGCACAAAACCAGAAAAGGAACTTTCTGCTACGCAGAGTACTTCGTTTTATGTACTGTTGTCTCTTTCTCTTTTTAGATGGTTGTGAAAACTTTCATGGATATGGACCAGGACTCTGAAGAAGAAAAGGAGCTCTACCTGAATCTTGCTTTACATCTTGCTTCAGATTTTTTCCTCAAACATCCTGATAAGGATGTACGTTTGTTGGTAGCATGTTGTCTTGCTGATATTTTCAGAATTTATGCCCCTGAAGCTCCATACACATCACCAGATAAACTAAAGGTAAATTGAATTAATCTCTTTCCACACCAGGTCTTTAAACTGAACAATTGATATACTTCATTATAACCACCATCCTCCACCCCACTTTGATTTCTGGTTCAGCCTAAGCAGTCCAGGGTTTTCACTTGATTCTGGGATAAGGGTGTTCGGTCAGGTGACATGTTTGTCAGATAAGAGTGATATATAGTACATCTTTCAATACTTTGTAGAGGTTTGGATTTATATTAAAAATAAATACTTTATTGAACTGTCATTGAGATTTGCAGATAGTGATCTGTCACTCTAGTGATATGGATATGTCTGTAGCTTTTATCATAATCTCTTGCAAGATAGCCAATTCCTTCAACTGAGGCTCTAGCGAAACAAAGGAGAAGAATTTTTGTACAGAGGATAATTATTTCTGATTTGAATTAGAAAATTCTGCAATTACAAACATCACTGATCCCACTAGATGGGGATGGTTGATAGAAAAATGCCAGGTTTGAAAAGGCAGTACAGATCTGCCACATTTGTTTCAGAAAAAAGTAATTCTAGGTTGCTTTGAGTTGTTTTACTTTTTTGTTTTAAGTAGAAATCTAACTTTCTTTCCAACTGACAAAATCAGACTGCTTCTCCTACACAGTCTGAATCTAGAGTGATGAACTGAGTCTTACAGAAAATCTTGTGGGGGTAAATAACACTGAAAAATGTGTACTTTTTTTGTTTCCCTGATTGAAGAGTGCATGTGGGCTTCTTGTTTTTTTGTTTGTTTTGTCCACAGTAGGATAAAGATATGGTTGTGGTGGAAGGTACATTTGTTACAGTGGAAGGACTCGTTCAATTTCTGATTAAGCGGTTGCACTAGAAGTGTTTCATAAGTAGGGCAGACAGAACAGTTTCAGCTCTAATACATCCTTTGTTACCAGACACACTGGGGAGATACCTAGAGATTTCTGTTATATGTATTTTCTTAGTTCTGAATTGTTGCACTTCTGATTACACACTATCTATTTTCCTTACTTACTGATTACACCATCTTTAACTGGAGGCTAACAACACGTTTCTCTGCCATGTTAAGTCTGGTTTTGAGGCATCTTGATTGCTACTAAGTTTTCAGTGTTGTGTTTTTCTTTGCTTTTTAGGCTTAGAGGTTTTTTCCCTTTTTTCTGATTTGGGCTAACAAATGATAATATTCTTCCTTACAGAATTTCGTCTATCAAATGCTATTAAGTTTCAAATGTTATAATATTGAAAGATTTACATTACTCATCTCAGTCATGCAGTGTGAGCATACTACTACTACTTGGATAGAGCTCTGAACAGACTATTAACTTCTGCTGTCAGCATTCAGTCCTGGAACCTGTGCAGATTTCAGAATTCAGTTTCTTGATGCAGATTTCTAAACATTTTGAGAAATAATGAAAGGACAAACAGTGCAGACCTTTGCTTGGGGCTATTGGTTTTTGCAAATCAGTTCCTGCTGAGCACAGCTTTTGTGGTTGCAGGACAAGCTCTGATACAAATGTTGAAGAGTTCCCTCCACTTTATAAGAAAGAGGTAGGAGGAAGAACGCTTCCTCTGGGTTATATCTTGGCACTATTTTTACCCAGTATTTAATATATCAATACTGCAGCTTTGAGTCTCTTCTAGTTTGTTTAGCACCAAAGTTGAAGATGGAAAAAGGAAGTGCTGAAAAGGATAATTTCTTCAGCGGGGAAAAATTCTTGCACTTGCTTCACACTCTTCAGATCTCTTTCTAACTTATGCATTCTGCAAGTGGGATACTGAGAGAAGGGAATCAGAATTTGAGGTTTCCCTCTCTTGTCTGTATCCTCAGTATGAATCTTGATTTCCTCAATGACTGTTGAAAAAGCTTTGACGACAGGGATGGGAAATGCCACGAACAGGCTAAAAGCAGAACTGAAGCAGGGGTGCTCTTCTGGGATCTGGAGATTTCTAACTTAGGTTTTCCTCAGTCTGGGGAAAGCCTAGAGCCCAAATCTAATTTTCAAGGGGAGGAGATGATGTTCTGATCGCTGGTATGTGTCAAAGAAAACCACTTGGACAAATGGACTGTCTGCCTGACTGACTTGGCTGAAATGGAGATGTTTAAGGGTGTATATGGTAGCAGAACTTCAACTATCTGAACATGTTCTGTGGTGGAAGCCGTGGCTCTGATACTTACTGAAACCATTATGTGGTTAATTGGTATCAAGACTACAATCCACAAAAAACATTCCATTTTATTCCTAAAGCTGAAGTATAAGCACTTTTGTTTTTATAATCTGGGATCTAATGTAGACTTGCTTTATGGAGTCTGATGTGAAACTGTATTGTCCAATTTGTGAAAGGGCCGCAGCTAAGAAATTGCAAAAAAAAATGTTTATTTTACCCTGTGTTTTGCATTTATAAATGCATGTTCAAATAGTATATCCTGTATGCTCTAAAAAGGTAAAAAATTTGGGTTGTATTATACTAGGTCTTAAAAATTAGTGAGTACTTTTGAGTTTAGTCTGTCTTGCTTCTTTTAAAACAGGAATAGGAACAAATAAATAAAATTAGGAACAAATTATTACTTTTTCAAATGACACCATTCACATAGAGCTTTCAGATGCTAGATGTTTTGTATGTATATGCCATTCATTTATATGTGTATTCATATACAAGACATTGTGTACTTTATAAAAAGTGGGAAAATTAGTTTTGATCACAGTGAGATCTTTGAATCCCATTCCATAACTAAGTGTTGCAGACTGAGCTGCAGAATAAAAATTAAAGATACTTTGTTAAAGGAACTGATTGAATTTCATCTCTACAAGTAAAGTTTTAACAGAATAATTATATTTAGGCCATGAGTTCTAAGATGAAGTAGTTTTTATATTTGGCATTGGTCATTCTCTTAGATCTTCCATTTATTCTTTAATTGAATATATCCTTCACTGAGACTCAGTTCATATGTCTCCTAAACTTCACAGCATCTTCTGGTGTACCACTTTTTCAGGTGATGGAACTAATTTTGGATGAGCTGCTGGCCTGCTAGTGGTTCAGGCACTAGTTTTTAACGGGGTGATTCCTTGGACTGGCTTTTGTGAATGGACTGAATGCTGTTTAGTGGTTTGAGTCCATTAGAATGTGTCCTTTTAGCTGTATCTTCTGGTTTCATTTCAACTAAAGAGTCTGGTTTGTGTGTTCTGTAACTGACCTGCAGTGTGAACCAGTGATTCTTCTCATCATCCTTACTTAACACTTCAAAAGCACAATCTTGATCCAAATTCAAGCTTTATTGTACCTGTATCTCTGAACAGTGTGTTTGCTGTGCTTTTTGACCAAGAGATGATGCTGTCACATGTAGTCTAATTCTTGTTTTTACCTAGAACCACAGTAAATGCTTGGCTTAATTATTAATTATTATTGGCTGGATTCTGTGCTTGTAGCGTTAGGAAAAAAAGGAGCCCCGTTCTCATCTTTTGCCCATCTCCTCCTTGGGGAGGCGAGGTGAAATGGTCCTTTGAGAGCATTAGAGACGAGCTTTCTAGACTATTTCTAGGATAGCTGTTCAGGGTTAACTGTAAGGCTTTCTTGTATTTATTATGGCAAATTTATACCTTTTGGAATTTATTTGATTTGTACCTAGATTGTTACATAAAATACTATAGATACAGTCGAGCTTGTGAACATTGTTTCTGGTGACAGGTACTTCTGAATCTTTTTATTTAGTATAGTAGTTACGAATTTTCAGCTATTAATTATCTGCATATTAAAAGCATTTTAAAAATACACCTTCCTTTGTGTTTCCATTCTGTTCATAATAGACTGTTCCTTATAACCTGATTGAATTTACTCTGTGAGACTTTTTTGGAAGAAGTCTTCTGGCACTGCAAGTTCATATAGGAAGTGGGAGAAACTTGGTGTATTGGTTTTTGCAAGAGATGTGATCAGTGTCAGTAGAATGATGATTGAGAAATGCACAAACAATACAGTGTGAAAGTATAATAATGTCTTAGGAAAGCTGCAGTTGCCTGGTTCTTTTTTCCCCCCTTCTGCTGAAACCTGTTGCAGTATAAAGTAAAAATGTAGAACTCATTGTCTCTCTGAATAATATTTTGACTTCTGCAGCGTGTCAGCCAGTTACAGCTTTGAGTGTTTTTCTTTGGAAAAGAAAAACTTTCGCTTCTGTAGAAAAAGGTTACTTTCTCAGCCCTTTAAAGAAACATGAAGCATTTAAAAATTACTCCTTGACATTCTCTATGGTATTTTGTAAATCATCTTTCAGACAGTGAAATAGTGTGTCTGTTATTGCTGCATATTTTGTAGTGTAGAATCATACCAGTAATTTTAAAAGGTAATTGTTTTAATTTTGCAAATTTCATTGCAGTTGATTAAGTAACTATCATGTCTGTCTTTTCAGGATATATTTATGTTCATAACAAGGCAACTTAAGGGTTTAGAAGATACAAAAAGCCCCCAGTTTAATCGATATTTTTATTTGCTTGAGGTAAGCTTCAGAACTTATTTCATAATAACTATTAAATGCAATTTTTCAACTAGTCTTGTATTAACTGCTACTTTTATTTTTTCCTGTTTGTCACAGAACATTGCTTGGGTCAAGTCTTATAACATATGCTTTGAATTAGAAGACAGCAATGAGATTTTTACACAGTTGTACAGAACGCTATTTTCAGTAATAAAGTAAGTATTGTCACCCTGAATTATAATATATTATTGCATGGATTGGGTCAGATGTTTCTAACCTAGGTGTTTAGTCTATTGTGTGACTTTTATCATTAACGACCTTAGTTCTGTAATTCAGTTTAACTAAAGGTAGTGTTATAAATATAACAAACTTGTCAGTTTTGCCTGTTTTAATTAAACGATAGACACTGCAGATCATCTTTTTTTCTAAGAAACTTATTTGATTGTGTTTGTGTTTATTCTGTTCCTGAAATTGAAAGCAAATTGTGCAATATGTCATTCTAAGGAATTTGGAGGATTATTGCTATAAAAATGTGAGTCAGAAAATAGCGGACACTGGAAGGTACTGCTAGAGATTGTCCAGTCTGCCCTCCTTGCTCAAACCAGGGTCAGCTTGAGCAGATTGCCTGGGGCTGTAGCCAGTTGGGTTTTGAGCATCTCCCAGGATGGAGACTCTATGGCCTCTGGGCAACCTTCTAGTGCTTCATCGCTGTTATACTTCAGGTTTCTCTTTACGATGTCTAAACGGAATGTCCTGTATTTTACCTTGTGCCCATTGCCTTCTGTCCTGTCACTGGACACCACTGAGAAGAGTCTGAACTTGTCTTTACTCTGAACACCAAGTGTTTAAACATAATGATAAGTTTTTCCCTAAGCCATCTCTTCTCAAGGCTAAAAAAAATGTCAGCTCTCTCAAGCTCTCCTTGTATGAGAGATGCTGCAGTCCCTTAATCGTCTTTGTCACCCTTTGCTGGACTGTCTCCAGGTTGACCATATTTCTTGTCCTGGGAAGCCCAGAAGTGGACACGGCACTCAGATGAAGTCTCTCCAGTGGGATGTTCTAATAAACTATCTTTAAATGGCAAGAGCAGATACAGTCCTCTTATTCTTTTACTACAGTAGTCAATGAAAAGGGCGTGAGTTTCAAAAACATTTTGGAAAGTATTATGTGCAGCCAAGAAACTTAACTATTTTGACTTATAAGAAAACTTGTGATTTGATTATTGTATTCCTTTTTGTTTGGCATCACCAATATGATTAGTACACTAAGAATTCTTCTTTTTAATTTCAGCAATGGTCATAACCAAAAAGTACACATGCACATGGTTGATCTGATGAGCTCTATCATTTGTGAGGGAGATACTGTGTCACAGGAGCTTTTGGATACAGTGTTAGTTAATCTAGTGCCAGCACATAAGGTAAGACTTAGTAGTGGCTTAATTTTCTTGTTTGTAATTGTGGTTTATTGGATGTATGTATTCAGATATTGAGGTTTCACTGAGAGTACATCTGTAGCCAATGTGTTCCTAGTGGCTGGATTTTTAAAATTTTTTTTAGCAAAGAATTTTAATAGCCAGAATATTCAATAGAATTATATCGCTTTGATTCACTTGCCATAAACCAAAGTATCAGTGGTCATAGTAATCTAAAAGCTTTAATGTCATGCAAATTTCTACACAGTTTGTTTTATATACAGTCAATACCAGTAGAACTTAACCTAAAAGATACATATATGTTTTGGGAAGTTTTAAATTAATGTAATACCATATCAACAGTTCAAACTAATGTGCTGCCATAAGTGAGAAGGGAAAAAGCTGTTAGGACTGCTGATTTGTGGTTGGCTCTGTTGTATTTCAATAATGTTGACTCAGTGTCATTGAAAGTGCATTGGTATGTTTGAGCTGTGCGGTAGAACTTTGTTTAGAAATGGTGCTGCCTGAAGAGCCCAAGTGATGGCTGTGTTTCCTTAATGAATAATGTTTTGTCAAAAAAAGAGGCCTACAGATGAACTGAGGAAAAACTTCAAATTTTGCATGTGTCGTGACACTTAAATGTTTAAAAGCAAGGAAGTCTGACTTCTGTGTTTAGCAAACTAGATGGGTCCTGCTGGAATCCCTTGGGCTGTGGTGTGGAAGATGACTTGTAAGCTGTGTGTGACAGAAAAAAGGTTCTGGGGAAATTACTTAGGAAATATGCACTTAGCTGGGTTTTAGACAGTTCTGGCTGCCATCTGAGAGGTTTGGTGTTTTTTTAACAGTAGTGTAGCTGAAGAAACTGAGTAGATGTTTCATAAAGCACTCTCAGAAGAGTATAGCAAGTGAGTATTGGGAACAGAAGGTTCAAATGGCTCCTTTAGTTTTTGATCCTGGATGTCAAGATCCAATGGCTAAAATTCTGAAATTAGACAGATGATGTGAAAATTATATGAATATTTTTAAGAGTTGTACTTACTAATTGAACAATTTACCAGATGTTAATTTGATGCTGTTACCTCTTAAAATCAGGCTCAATATCTTTCCTAAGAGGAATGCCAGACACAGTCCATAGGTCCTGAGTAGCAAGTCTAATAGGTAGTGGTGCTACCAAAGACGGCTGCAAAAACTCAGGCATAAGGAGCATAAAGTGGGGACATGATGTACTGTCAAATGTCTGTCTGCCACAGTTCCTAGTCACTGAAGTAGTCTAAGATGTCCTGGCTTACCTGAGTTGTCATCAGTCTCACTTGGTTAGAATAAAAGCCATATTGATGTAAACCTGAAAGAAAGCGGCTGAAGCTCATCTCACAAAACAGGTATGATAGAGTTTGCACAGGCTTGCTGGAGTAGTACAGCAGGTATCGAATGATTCAATAAATCCCACATTGCACATCCCGCATGCTTATCTTTTTGAAAAAGTGATACTGACAATTAAATTCCTGACTTTGTCTGCTAGGAACTTGCTTAATAATTAGTGTTATCTATCTTGGCAACGCTTTAGCTGAGCTTTTTCTTTGTCAGATGTGCTTAAAAACCTGTTTCTCACCTCCAGCAGAACTAGAGAATCTGTTAAAACTGTTTCGCCAGGTGCCCTTGGGTACAAATTCTGCTCCTGGGCCATTGATAATAAGAGTAAAATCTTGGCATTTGAAAATGGTCGTAAAAAATATCTTAATATATGTTTTTTTTATAACATATGCTCTACATACAGGCATAGTATTTGATTTTACTCCTGAAGTTATAAAATTAAGGACTGGATTGATGCTAGTTAGTCATCCTTTTTGAAGAAAGGACAGGGGACATGCATTTGTTTTCTGTTAGTTTTGTTTTTTTTTTTTTTTTTTTAAAGGATGAGTACAAATTATTTCACTCTAAATTTGTTTGAACTGTGTTAAATTGGACATTGGAAGGCAACTGGAAAAAGTAATTGAAAAAAATCAGTGGGTACACGTTTCCGTCACTGCCGACCCCATTGTAGCAGTACAACTGAACTTTGGCTCTGTGACAAACTGTCCTGGAGAGCATTGTCTAGATGTACACAGAAATGCTTGTGCCTTGCTGTCAGAGAGGTTGCCACTGCTTCTTGTACCTGCAGGAGAAGTTTGTCAAACATTCTAGAGAAGAACAGATATGAAAAATAAGTTGGCAAAACTCCGAATGTCTTCCAGAAGTGCAAAAGCTTGAAATGCTAGAAATATATACACAAAAGTCATGACAGGAATTGAGACAAAGTAGAAAACTTATGCTTGATGAAGATGGTCTGTTTTCAAGTATTGTTGCTGAAGGCCTTGTAAGAATAAAAAAAGAAGTTCTCCTCTGTTTATTAACATTATTTTTTGAAAGAAAACTGGACTTGTTTTTTTTGGGGAAAAGGTGCACCTGCAGGATCCTCTGTTTTAGAAGTCAGATGTAACTTCTCAATTATCTTGCAGAAGATTTGTGTTCTGCCTTTTCATGGGTGTCTCTTTGGTTTGTCCTTATCAATCAATACTTATTTCTGCTTTTTCCTTCAAAATGTAGTAATTACTAATGGTTAGTTTAAGCAGTGTTGCTGGCTGATGACTTAGTTACTGCCCAGTCCAGGACTCTTGAAAGCTTATCTGTACTAGGCATCCTGATGAATATGATTGTCCCTATCAGTAAGGGCTTTCTTAAATCATTCAAAGATCTTGAAATACATGTCAGCTTAGGAGACTTTAGATAAAAGAAGAAATTTGTTAAGTTAGGTCTTACCCTCATAGAATTTCTCCTGCAGGCAAAGTTTGAGGTATCTTTGTGGCTATTAAATTAGCCAGAAAGGTAGGTTTGATGTTTTTTAAAAGATCTTTGAACCTATTTGGTAATGCCATGGGTTGCTCCTGTTTTCATTTCAGTTAAGGCAGTACCACTTTTTCTTGTTTCTACTTTACCCTGAAGCTGGAAAAGGGAGAAGAAAATTTTTCTCATGTGCTTTTAAAACTTCTTTGTCATTGTTATTTTCAGAGAGTTTGGCCTCTGGACATTTGAGAGCCCTGGCTATTAGCACAATTAAATTCAGTGTGCGAGGCATGAAAATAATAGTTAACTTTCTGTAGCCACTTGTGATCTACACTATTTTTTTCTCTTTGGAGCTTCTTTAGATACAATGAAACGTAACATGAATATGTTAGGGTTGCAAATAGCTACTTCTAGTGTTTTTCTCTGTAGACATCAAGATGCTGGGAGATCTTTTGCCTGGCCTTTAGTGGCTTAATTATGAAAGATCTCTGTTTTTTCAGGCTTTCTTTCCTAAGGATGTGTGTGAGAATTCATGTTGTTTTAAACTTTAGTTATTACTAGTTGTGTAGTTGAATTCTGGAAGCTTTTTAAAAATGAACTGCTATGTGAAAGATAACTCTTAACTAGTGGGAATCAATCATACCTGTTGGAACTCTGGTATGTGGTTCAGACTTGTTTTATACAGAAATCAGATCTTGCCCATGATAAGAGAGTTCACTCTTACCGAGGTGAAAGCTGTTTTCTTTGTTTTGGTGGAGGTGAACCGTGGAAGTCAAGAAGGATCAGAGCAAGAATTGCAAGTGGCAGCCATTGCTTGTTTTGGTTGGTTGTGCCTTCTGCTTCCTGAACAGTCACAGCTCTAACTAAATAACAGAAAACAAATGCTACAGGTGGAAACATTTGTAGCATTTTTTTTTTTTTGGTGTGGTGTTTTGGTTTTGTATTTTTTTTTGGTCTTAATCTGGCATGCAGAATCTGCTCCTTTCTGGGACATGGAACAGCTGTACAATATTGTAAAAAAGTGTTGGCCCTTTCACGTGGATTAGATAAGGGAACAGGAAATTACAAGGATATTATCATCTTATGTAAGCATTCTAGTATCTTTCCAGAATTGGGATTTTTATTCAATTTCTCTAGTGGCTTTGAGTAACAGATACTTGAGGCGTGAATCTTCATAGTCTTTGACTTCAGTCACTTACCTTAATTGTATCAGTAGGCAAGCTGAAGACTTCTTTTGTTTTATATTAAAAGAAAATGTTAGTCTGTTCCCATGGCTGTCTAGAAGTCCATAGTTTTATGTAGTTTTTGAATACAGACAGTACTCCCCATCTCTTTGACGATCTCATTCAGATGGCTACAAAGACCTAAGCATATGCAGGCAAAGAAATACCCTGCATGTGACAATGCATCTTGTGGCTTTTCATTATGCTAAAAGGAAAGATGTTTTCCTTTTATAGGTGAGATGTATTTTTAAAAAACAACCATAAACTTCCCCTTTATATTGTTTTAAGTGGAATATGCTGGGTGTTTTAAATTGCAAACATTAATCAAAATTGGGAGAACTGTATTTTTTACAGAGACTTCACTTATTGAAAGACTATATATTTTTTGCGTTGAAGATTTTTCCTTCATTCTTCTATGTGTTAATCAGGTCTGTAGTCGGTGTCACAAGGGCTGAAAATTTTTGAAATTTAGTTGTGATATAGAAATTGGAAAAAAGACATAGCAACTAGAGGATGGAGAGTGCATGCTGGGAAAGCAAGGGAACAATGATAGAGCAATAACCCAATTAGATGCACGAATAGGAGAATAGGTGTCTTGTGGAGTGGTGGTTTCTTGTTAATTTTTATATTACAGTTCTGTTAATTTGTATTCTTCACCCTTTTTTTTTCCTCACAGGCTGAAATTCTTGTTGTGGTGTTGTTATGTTTTTGTTGGTATTTGGTTTGTTTGTTTGTTTTTGTTTTGTTTTTTTCCCCTTTGCTCTCTCAGTCAGGCAGACCAAGATTATCTTGGGGAAAAACTACGGAGAGTGTGGTGGTGGTTCACAGGTGGCTGCTTGGTGCAAGGACAGAATTGTTTTTTCTGCCACAATCCTGTTCAGAATCTTGCTTCTGTGGTGACTGTAAATGCCTCCATGTTGCTTTCCTGGTTTTTTGGGAAGCTAATAAGGAGCAGCAGTAAAATACAGGAACTGATTCACTGAGTTTCAGGTTTAGATGGGCAACTGTAAAGTAATCCCTGATTTGCCAGGAAAGAGTTTTCTCAGTAATCCCAGTGGATACTACAAAGCTCTGTTTGGACTGGGTTTGTTTTAACTATATTATCTTTACTACTGAAACTATAAAAAGAACAGGCTATTTCTTTAATGCATTTACCAGTATATGGTAGCTTTAAGTTTATTTTTAAAATGAATGCATGTGCTAATTTTTTGTGTGTGTTTTGTCTTGTTTTGTTTTTTTTTTTTGTTTTTTTCCTCCAGAATTTAAACAAGCAAGCCTATGATTTGGCAAAGGCTTTACTAAAGAGGACAGCGCAAGCAATTGAACCGTACATTACTAACGTAAGTGAAGACTATAAACAAATAAGGAAATCAATAATTTTTTAATCTGAGCTGTGTTATAAAAAGAATTAATTGCATATAGCCAAATAAGGTTGTAAAGTAACTTTCTACAAACTCTCAGTTGCTGTTTGGGAGAATTGTTATATTAATGAACCACTGCGTGACCCCGGACCCTTTGAAGTCTAATTCTTTACCATATAGAAACTACTAACCCCATATCAATTTTGATTTCTGAAGCGCAATGAATAGTTTACTTTCCACTGTCTTGGGAGACCTTGCACTTCAGTCCTTAATGTGACTCAAAGACCAAATGTACTTAAATGTATTTTTCTGATAACAATATACAAACGCATTGTTTCTGTGGCAGAATTGTTTTTCTAGTGAGGAGAAGAGAATACTTAGAAGGCAGGAGAAGGGAAGATAGAGCAGAATTTTAATGCCATTGTCACTGGAAAAGGAGAGGAAATAAAATTTAAGAATAGATAGTAAGGAAGAAAAAACAGTGAGTGGATTGAGTGTTGTAGCCACATTGAGTGTAGACATCATAGACACTGCAAGAGAAGAGGGGTGAGAGGAAGTAAAGATCAGAGAGGCTTATGCTCTAAATTAAGTTACACAATAGAAAACTAAATTACACTTTTTTTTTTTTTTTGTAAAGTAGTTAAGGATTTGGCGGATCTCATGCCAGCTATCCAAAACCTCAAGAGCTTGAAAACAATAGAAAATTTTCAACTTGTAACACTTGTGGTACATGGAAAGTGGGTACCTTCTATTAATAAGATTTTAAAAAATCTTCAGAGAAAACTCTTGCTCCTAACTTGTTAGTCAAACCTACTGTTTGGGAAGGTGTTGCTACATGGGAACATGTTTTTAATGTTGTTCATCTGTAAGATTAGATTACAAGTTGGGGACATTTTGTGGGTTTTAAGGAAGTCTGTACAAGAAAAGTCTTCCTCCTATGGAAAATATGTACATGCATTCTTCTGTTTTTGGTTTCCCACAAGTGGGAAATATTATACTGTCTGGTTTCTTTGTTTTGAAAGTTTCTTTCTTAAAATATGTTAAAGACAGAGTAGGATTTAGTTGCCTAACCAGGAATATATACATTCCAGGCAAGTATATCTGGAAAAGGAAAACTTTTCTGCAAGACAGTACCAAGTCTTTAACTTCTAATGAAATGCACTGATCTGCTATTTTTTAGTAATTCCTAGAAACTGTTGACTTTTTCTCTTGTATCACTAGTTGAGGTTCGCTTTATAACCTTAGAAAGTGGTAGCTTTCATATTTTTAGTTTCTTTACTGATATGATTTACTTTGTTAGGTACAGGGGGTTGTGATGTTAATGTGTCTAAAGTTTAGGAATAGAAAACTGAACTGCCAGTCATGTGGATTGTGTTGTCTTAGTGGCAGGTGGATATAGTATAATTTGTTTAGCCACACTTGTGTGTTTTAACCCAAAAGAAGAAAAATTTTCCAAGTTATGTCCTCCCTCCTATGAGTAGGGGGTGGTATACACATGTTTAGTTGCTTCTTAGCCATCTATTATGAAAGGATAGAGTTGAAAGTAGTCTGGAATTAATATTTTATATTAAAAAATATTTTCTTTAATGAAAAGTGTGAAGTTTCCCTCAAACCTGTTGAGTTCACCAAGAAAGAATAAGTGCTTTACAGCTGCATTATGCTGCTTGTAAATATAAATTCTGGAACAGTCAGTTATTAATTCCTATGCTTTTACTTACAACATGTTAACCTGTCAACTGTGTAGTGTAGTAATTAGCCAGTTGTTTCAGCCTTGTTTTGACTAAATATTAGAATGCTTTGAAAATGATTGTGTTCAACAGTGAAATAACTCTAAATATAGTCGCATTATAAAAAGATATGATGCACTTGAACTCCTCTGAAGTTGTGTTTCTTAAATTATTTGTAGGCTTCCTGTGGTAAACTAAGCATCTCTTATGTGTTTTCCTTTATTTGTACTATTGGGTACAAAACAATGGTATTTTAGGATTTTACTATAGAATCCTGATATATGCACACACTTTTTTTTTTTTTCTTTTTAAAATTTTGGTGAAATAAATATTGTAATTTTAAAAGGTAGATTTAGTGGTAGACAAGCATGCGATTTAGAAGAGTGTATATATATATATTCTTGTTATTCATGTGTATTCTGTTTTATTTTTCAGTTCTTCAATCAGGTCCTCATGCTTGGTAAAACATCAATTAGTGACCTGTCAGAGCACGTGTTTGACTTGATTCTGGAGTTATACAATATTGATAGTCACCTCTTGCTTTCTGTTCTACCACAGCTTGAATTCAAACTTAAGGTAAACACTTATTCTGCTTTCTCTATAGTTGAAACATGTGCTTTGACTACTACTACGATTTTTTTTTTTTTTTTTACTGACAAGTTCATTAAATTATTTGATATATAAAACTAATATTTATTTATAAAACATATAATGTCTGCATTGTTTAAAGGAAAACTCATAAAAGCCCTCAAATAGAGTAATTTAACTTCAGGTGTATTGACCTACAGTGCAGGTATGCATATGGTTGGGGTTGGTTTGTGTGTTGTTTGTTTTTTGGGTTTTTTGGTGGTTGTGTGGTGGTGGTGTTGCTGTTGTAGCTTCTTTTTTTTGTTTTGTTGTGGGTTTTTTTGTTTGTTTTTGTTATTGCTTTTTTGTTTTGTTTTATTTTTTTTCTCACTTGTATCTTTCAAGCAATAACTTGATTTTTTGGGGGATGACTTGAGAGTCTGACCTGTTTTGTTCCTTGGTTTGCTGTAGTATTTATTGTGAAGGGCTCTAATGTGTTGACAATATCTTCTGCAGATAAACTGCATCTGTTCAGAATAGTGAATTTTGGCAGGGAGAAGTTTGGCTCCATGTTAATGGAAGCTGATGTACTGACAATTTTGTACAAATAGAAGGTCTGTGACAGGTGGAAACAATGCTGAACTCTATAAATATGTCTTGTAGTCTTTGCTACAATTATGTTTATGATTTTTCAGACTTATTTCTTATGTCTCAAGGATAGCTGATGCAAAGATAGCTAGCTATCTATTTTAATAGGTATTTTTCTTTTTTATTTTCTACCATTTCAGAGTATGTCCATCACTTGGAGAAATTCTCAGCTTGATTCTGCACTACTTTTATTCTGTTTTTTCACTAATATCACTAGGCAGGCACAGTACATTTGTTGGATGAGTTGTTTTTAATGGTTATGTCTTTCCATTCACATTTCTGAAAGAAGTAGGGTTCCATTTACTGCTTGCTGTCTGTGTCTTACAGTATACCTTTTCCAGCCTTTAATTCCTGTTCTTACAGATGGTGAACAATTATCATTCTCACTCCAATAAAAACAGTACTGCTGCAGCTGAAGCTGTTATTCAAGATATTTAATCTTAACTGCCACCACATCCTTTTTTTTTCATAGCCATAATTGCAGTAACCTTTCCATCTTTAGATCCATTTAGAACTGCAGGTTCTTGAATTGTCTTCCTGTTCCTTCATTGACTCTCACATTCCACTATTTCAATACAAACTCCTTTTTTCTGTCCTATTTTACCATTGGAATCAGAAAGTTTAGCAGCCTAATGCTGTAAAATCTTGTTTTTCTCTTCCTCTTCTACCCACCTCCCTCCCCCAACAACAATAAAAAAAGGACTTCTGGTCTCTTCCTTCAACTGGGTGATTTCAGACCTAAGCACTTCCATATTTTATTTGTACCTCTTAATTTACAAAACTTTTTTTTAATGTTTGCATTTCTGTTCTTTGTTTAGTAGGCTCTTTTTATATGATCAACATGTATTTTGTTGCTTTTCATCTCCTTGATCTGTAGTGTAGTTTTCTCCTTGCAGTCTGAACACTTGAGGGATAAGGGGGTTCACCTTTTGAGGTTTGTAAGATCCAGTTGAACAGTGTTTCCAATAGACTTGTGTATTTCGTTGGTTACATTATTACTGCTCGTTTGTTTTCCTTGATGTTTTGTTGAACTCAGTACAGTTTGTAGCTATTCTGAGGGCATGGTGCAGCTTGAGTCATCTTGTTGCTTCAGGTGTGTGCTTTTGATGCCTTGAGGTATAAGGAAGACTAATGTATGCCTATTTTGTCATATTGGCTGTCAAATGGAGTGTGACCCATCTTTTACAGAAAAAAACACCTCTATTTGGAATAGGATAGTCCTGAGACACTGGAGCAGGTTGCCCAGGGAAGTTGTGGATGCCTCATCATTGGTCAGGCTGGCTGGGGCTTTGAGCGACTAGATCTAGTGAAAGATGTCCCTACTGATGGCAAGGGAGTTGAACTAGAAGATTTTCAAAAGTCCCTTCCAACCCAAACCGTTCTATGGTTCTAAATGAGTTGAAAGGTCTGTGAGATCTTTCTGTGGTTAAAAGGGTATTTTGAAAATGAATGTTCTAAAATATTAATGAAATATGGTCAGCCTATGTTTTTTCTGAGATCAGCACAAGTTTGTTCTCCATGCAGACCTACCAGTGATGATTAAATACTTTCCACTCCAGCAATAGCTGTGGCTTTAATCTAAACAGCAGCAGCCAGTGTCAAGCACTTTTAATTCAGGAACAGGTAAAGAGCACGTTAGTGTGTTGAGAAGAAAGTGTGACTTCAGTAAAATCCAGAATGCTATGGTAGAAGGCAGCTGATGTTTTGCTGCTTTGAGTGAAAAGCAGCTGAACAGCAGTAACCCTGTTAGCTTGATGGAGCCTTGGATCAGGTGCATGGTAAAGGACAAAAATATGCTTGGCAGTCCATATTGAAATACAGGGTAGGGGAGATGACTTTTTGAATAAAAGTCAATTAATGTTAATGACACAATAACCACAGAATTCGGTGAGCTCTGTAAATCATTCAGAGCTTGACTAGGTGGCTCTGGCTTTTCTGGATTTGGTACATAGTTTTGCAGTTTGTGTTAAGTCTAGGTCAAATGCATACTTTCTCAGGGATGTCCAATTTCTCTTCTATGAGATTGTCTGATATGTCTCTTGAATATACAGGCGTGATAATAGAAGTTACGTACTAGAGGCAAATACTCAAATAATGCTTATAGGATAGTGGGACATTTACTGTGTTCCAAGATCTCGTATAGCCGCTTCACTGCTGAAGAGATTTGTGTTACTCCTGAGGCAGATGATGTTGAAGGAAAGCTGCGGCTGTCTCAGCTGTCGAGTTGTCAATTTTGAGGAGTGAAGATGTGTCAGAATGATCTCATCTTGCAGGCGTTAAACACATGGAAGTGGACATATGATCTGTGCTGTTCAAAGATAAAGTGGGTAATTGCTCTCTGTGTTTTTGAAAGTGTGCATGAGTAAAAAAAATAATAAATTGGCCAGATGGAGTAGGCTGGTGGTAGACTTCCTCTGAGCAAGACACCAAGTGTTCTGGCTCACTTCAAAGCTGATGCCTTGAAAAAATATTTTCAGGTGCAAACTTGGCAAGTTCTGCCTGAACTTGAATAAAACGCAGTATTTTTTATCATTTCAGTGAAATGTAATTTAAGAGATCCATTTTTTAAAGCAGTTTGTTATGTTTTCCTGTAGTTGAGTAATCTTTATCTGAGTTGTTCTTAGATTCTTTTTACATTGTCTAAAAAGTGTTTTTGCGAGGAGAGAATCATGAATGTTAACTTTTTGGGTTTTTTAACTGGCCCTATCATTTAAAGCCTGAAGAACAATGAAGGTTAGCTCAGTACAGCACAGGAATTTAAAATAAATTGGGAAACAGCAATTAGGCCTCCCATATAAGAAAAGAATGATGTGACATGGGATTTCCAAAGGCAAATATTATAGCACTTGAATACTGACAACCTGAAAAAAATTTCTTCACTTTTTTGGGGTGTCATTTGGCTACAAAGTGGGAAATTATTAGCCACACAAGAGAAGACATGAATTCTTGGAAGAATGATAATATGATTAAAGACTTTGAGGGATCGTCCTTGAGAAATTTCAGCTGTATGTTCTCGTGGTGTATTTATTTTGCTTCCTGTTACTGTGTGCTTGAAGAGAATTTTAGTTTAGTTTGTTCATCCTTCCTTCCTTTTTAATTGAGATGCATCAAGAAGACAGATGTTCTGGTCCTGGAGCTGTGTGATTACTGATGGATCTTGTTTGGTGAATGGAATGGATCCATTTACACTGAGGGGAGCCTTTCCAGCTATGCTTCTTCCACTCAAACCAAAATGGTCATTCACATCCATCAATTTGTGAGACCGAGATGTACACTGCTACCATGTTGTCCTCTGGAACAACTTGAAATACTGAGCTGAATATAAAAAGATATTGATGTGCATGGGGAAATATTTTTGTGCTGCCTGCCTCTTTGGATCTGTGCACACATTTGTCCTGATTGCTCCATGTTCTTGTGTTTGGCACTGCTGGGAGTTTTTTCACTATACTTTACCACAAGGACAGTAGGTGCCAGAAGCTTAAGTGTCACACCAGCCACCTTGCTCTTATCTTAATGCCATTCGTTTCTGGAGCTTAGTGGGCTGATGCTACCACCACAAAGCATTATAAGCCAGTTTGGATGTAGTGGATAGAGTTGTTCTGCAAGTCTTCTGGTGACATCTTTAGATAACCTGTTGTCTTTTGAATGAGGGAGATAAGTGGGCCAAATTGTCTAGACATATAGATGGCTTTTCAGGAATTTTAAGGGCATGCTGCAGAACTGGTGCACATTTCTCTGGGAGAATGCACAAGTGTGGTGCTGTTTGTGGACATGCTGTTGCTACCAAGCCTTCTGGACTCTCTCTTGAGTCCAGCTCATCTAAGTTGATGGTCTTTGGTTGTCTTGTGAGACAGAGACATAACCACTATTGCCAGGTGCTAGTGGAGTTTATCCATATGACATTTTGGTGCTGTCCTCTTGATCATTTCTGCAAAAGAGAGAGGTTAAAATTATGTCTCTGGTAGGGAGTAAATGGCACATTTTGGTTCCACTTAGTACTTGGAAAACAAGGTCTGGTGATTCATTGGGCTAAGTTGCTGAATAAATTGTTTCTAATGCAAAGATTCATAGACAGAATAAAGTGCACAGTGTTATAGTGGCCATACTGGAAAAACTATAATTCTGTCTTAGAATATATGCTTCAGTAATGCTGGTGGACATAGCCCTTCTTGCTTAAGAAGGGCTCTTGGCTGTCTTTTTGGAGGATTGTGGCTGTGGTGATGAACAACTCAACAATCATTTAAAATTCACACAGTATTTAAGAAACTCGATCTAAGTCCTGCTTTGGTGGAAGCCATTGAAGTTACAACAGTATCCCATTGTGGGTAGTTCATAGGACCAACATCTCCAACTACTGACCACTCCAGCTGATCATCTACAAAGAGCTGTAACTTTGCTTAGTGGGAGATCGTGTCCAGGCTTCTCCCATGAGTGTGCTTGGCTTATGTATGGTGAATCTGTATTCTCCTGGGCTTACGAGAACTACTGAGTTCTGTCGAACTGAAGTCTGTTGGATGTCCTCCTGTTGCACGATAGCAAGGGCTGCCATGCTCCCTTCCATAAATTCTAGTTAAAATGAAGGGGCCAGGGGCAGTGCTCTTGATCTTGATTGTTCCAGTTTTGAAGACCTTATCCTGTTCTTGGAGGATGCTGAAAGCTCTTGGTATTCTGGACTTGTACTTGCAGAGATTGGTCATGTGTTTCATCCTGACCTTAGGGTACTCAGTCTTGCAGTATGGGTACTGGGCATTTCTCTGATAGTGATCCTGTTCCTCTAAACTGATTCTTCCTGGTATCAGCATCTTTTCCACCAGTTGTATATTCTGTACATGAACCAGAATTTCCATGTACGATCTTATTTCTTTGCTTCTAAATATTTTGCGGTATGTTTTGGCAATGAAGTGGTGGTGGTTTTCTCACAACCAGATGAGCTTCGCTGAGCAATCTCCACTGCTTTCCAATTAATTGGGCTACGTTGTTCTCAACCTCTGTGGCTGATAGAAGTTTGAGGATGTGAATAAATGTCTGTGTCTGTGACTTATTACCTGACAGGATCCAAATCGCTTGCTTTCCATCGCCCTGAACTTAGTTTGTGCTCTTTGTGACAGGAAGCCTGTTGATTTGTCTTCATGGGATCAGGGTCTTATGGAAGTTTTAGACTGTCTCTTTGAGTGTGGGAGAAATCCTAAGGCTTTCCTGTCAGTGACTGAACAAATTTTTGTCCATGTATGGAGGGGTTATGGAACTGTTAGTATGGAACTTGTGAAAGAGCTTAGTAAGGCTATAGTGCATATTTACTATTTTGGACCTAAACAATGTGGCCACCTAGTGTTCAAGCACCTTGCCATTTTGGTACAATGCGTGACCATACAGATTGGTCAAGATGCCAGGTAATTTTAACTACTGTGAGAATTGTACACATTGACTTGGATGAAGAATATGAAAGGTTGCTGGCAGTAACTGATATACTATGTAATGTCCAGCATTTTGTGCGCTTTATTCCCTCAGTTGCTTTTTTCTGCCCTGTCTGTCCCAAAAATCTTTTGGAGTATATTCAGAGAGAACTGAAATGCAGTCAGGTGTGCCGTGCCATGTCATGTACCAAACAGAAGCGGACAAGCTAGTTACCCTTTTGTGTCTGGGTGGAATGGACTTAATTTTATTTTTAGCAGCCTGTATGGTACGGTACTGTATATTTGTGGCTAAAGCAGTGCCGACATCACAGCAATGTTTTGTCTATTGCCTGCACACAGGTAGAGGCTTCCCCTGCTCCAAGTAGGCTGAGGCAGGGCATGAGGCTGGGGAGCGATATGTGCTCAGCAATAAAAGCTCAGGGGGAGGAATGAGGGGATGCTGGTGCTCAAGCAAGCACTACGCGTGCTGAGACTCTGCTTTCTGGGAATTGGTGGGACACATGCCTGCCGGTGGGACACAGTGAATGAATTCCTCTTTTTGCTTTACTTATGCACGCAGCTTTTTCTTAAGCTTTTAAACTGTTGTTATCTTGACCCATGAGTCTTTTTACCTTCCTCTGTTTTCTCTGCTTCCCCTCTTTTGTACAGGAGAGTGAGAGACTGGGTGAGGGTTTGGTTTTTGGCCAGGGTCAACCCACCACACTGTTACAGATTTTGTAAAGAAAAAGCTCCAATGCTCTCATGTGGCAGAAAAGGAGTATTGATCAACTCTAAGACTCTGTGAAAGCTGTATGAAATTATGGTTGCTTCTTTCTGATACTTATTTCTTTTACCTAATTCAGGAGAAGAGCCTGAGGGCTTAGCAGGAGAGCGTGCATTGAAATTCATTTAACTTAACCTCTTCTCTGAGGGTCAGTCATTTGTGCCTGATGTTGGCATTACAAGGTGGTATGTTTAGAGATCTAGCATTGATACAAAAGCATTATTGGTGCAGGAGAGAACAGAGATAGGAATGTGTTATTGTTTAGGTCAACTTGTAAAGGAAACTGATATTCCTTAGTTTGAATTTGATACCTGAACTTTAGAAATTTGTATTGCTGAAAGTGACTACCATTGTGACATTCAGAAGAATGAAAAGCTCATGAATAGAGTAAATAATCATAACCGGTTTTAGGTCTTTATCATCCTGCTAAACCAATATGATATAATGAATAAAATCAATAAAATGTTGACTTTTACTGCTGTAGAGCTGCTTTTCTTTTTGGATATGGTATTTAAAATTTTGGGCAAGCTTCTGGTCATGTGTCTACTTCTATTCCCAAATTCCCCCAGATCCTCAGTACTGCTTATTCGTTTGGGCTTGGTAGTGATAAAAATCTGACCAACTTCAGCTGTTGTTAGTGACATCTAGGGAGAAGCCCAGCTGCTTGTGTTGGGAGCATGGGTGGGTAATTGATAATATCAGTGTTCAATGTCCATTTTTACTGACAAATCATTATGGAACACTAGTAAGCATAAAGAGTGCTGGATCATATCTAAGAAAAGAGGTGAAGGATGTGACTCTTCAAGTACACAATGTCTCATAGAATAGAAAAGGACTAGACTTTTTTCAGAATTTATGATACTCATCTTTTTCCCTCAGAAAAAGAGGTAGAGATTAAAGTAGAATAAAGGAGAAAGATGCAGTGATGCATTCATTTAACAAGAAGTACAGGTTTATTTTTATTACTTTTAGGAGCTTACTAAGAATATTTCAAGGAGACCAACATGTGGGCACAAATTTAGAAAGTACTGACTTCTCTTGGTCCATAATCACAAAGACTTATTGTTTCTTCAAACAGGACTGGTAACATGAGTGGGTTGTCTTATAATTGGATTAGTGGCTAATACAGTGAAAGTTTCTTGTGCGGCTAATTCATTAAGGGTATCTCGGGTTGGATTTTTTGTTTGTTTTGTTTGGGTTTTTTTAAATGTTTCTTCCCCCCCTCCATATTTCTGTCTGTGCAATTACACAGTTTAATGTTTAGTGTTCTCTCCACCCTTCCACTCCCCCTCCCTCCACACCCTCTGGGATTTCTTGCTCTGGATCTGTGTTGGTTACCTAGAGAAATTCAGAGGTGCTTGATATTTTTAATATTTTGTTGGTTTAAGCAAGAGTGGATGGGATGTGAATAATGGAGCTTGGACTAATGTGGGCTACAACAAAAATTAAAATTCTTAACTATGATGGAACAGATTTAAGAATTTGTATTGTAATTGACACTTACAAGCTGAAGCTCATCAAGAAAAAGAGATGTCATTTATTGCAGATTAAGAGGAGGAGGTTGTAGATGGCTTTCAGTAATGTCAGTCTGAATTTTAATTGGAAAAATTAGTCAAATGCAGACAATCGTGTTAATGGATTTACTATGAATGTTGCTAATAGTTAATATTATAGTATTTTCAGAAGAATTATGGTCTTTTGTGTAGTAATATGTTAGAGATTTCTTAATCTTTCACTTTTCTTGTGCTATTACTTTAAAGATTTTACAAATGCTTTTACTGTTCTGAGGGAGCTGAATTAAAAGGACATGGTGGCAAACTTTTCATCCTGGTTATGGTATTGAGTCAGATGGGAGAAATAGTTGGTTTTAAGCCTGTGGTGTTAGAGAACTCGACAGTGACATTGTGCTCTTATTTCTTGTTTGCATTTAAAGATGATGTTGAACTGATAAGAACGTCAAAGATGGTAGAAAAGATTGGTATTTTAAAGTGTCTTTATTACCAGAAAGAAGATTGAAATAATAAGGGTTGAATAACATTTAGTTGATATCAACTAATTTTAGCTACTCCCTTCTCAAAGAAATGTTGTAGCCAGTTGCTACTTTATTTTTTAAATTTTCTATAATAAGCTGAAGAAAACATCTATGAACAGTAAATCCATGCTAATTGCACAAATGGTAGCACACATTTCTAAAGTATATATTAAACTTCAAATGCTCTGTGTTGTATTAAACAAGTGTAATGCAGACTAGTGATAATAAAAATATACCAGAGAAGGCTTTGTTTTATTTGTGTTAGTGCTAATTTTAAATAAGAAAGATAACTTTCTGTTGTAACTCAGCTTTTTAAAGCATAGGCTTTGAATACAGGACCAGATCCTGTGCATCTCAGACCTTTGGTACTTCAACTGATCTTCTATAAAAACTTGTTTTCTGAAAACTTTTTTTTTCTTTTTTTTGGGTAACTAAATGTTTCTAAACACTATTTGGCTATTTGAGAGAACTGTAAACATGTGATTAGTTTTAGATTAGATTAGTTTTGTGGGTTTTGTGTTGTGCTTGAATTTGTGTAAGCTTGTACAGGAACATATCAGATTTCCTAATAGGATCAATAACCGGTACATGAGGGTTAAAAAGATTTATGTATCTCTGTATTTTTCATAAGGCTTTTTTGTTTTTTATCTCTGCGTTGTTTTGTGTTTTCACTGCCTTATTATTTTGTCTTCTCCCAACAGTAGTTAAGGTTTTTTTGTGCTGAGATATACATTCATATACAAGAAAAGTCTATTAATCTGTATTATGATGTTTCTAGAGGTGCGGAACTATATTGGTGCAAAAGCTGTGCAAGACAGGACTCTGGTTTGTGTGTGAGTTTGGGCTTTTAAATTAATTTCATTTATTTATTTTATTATTTTTTTTAAATGTGTTCGTTTTCCAGAGCAATGACAATGAAGAACGCCTACAGGTTGTAAAACTTCTAGCAAAAATGTTTGGGGCGAAGGATTCGGAGTTGGCGTCTCAAAACAAACCACTTTGGCAATGCTACCTGGGGAGGTATATGCTGGTTTAGTTCCCATCCTAAGACGGGAAAAACATTTAGTGACGTATAATTCAACTTTTTTTTTTTTAAGTGACACAACTAAGTATGAGTTTCCTTCTGCTGCTTTATCTGAAATCTGACAGATAATGCTAAGGACATTATTTTATACATGTCTTCTGCATCTTTGATTCTGCAGAGTGAACAAGCACAAATCATCTCTTCTTAGTTTGTTTTTTTCCCAAATATCTTTATTGGCATTGTCAAGAAAAAGGAATAGTTTATTTTAACTTCTTCACACGTGAAACTATTAAGTGATGGATTCGTTCTAAAACAGCATCAAATGACATTTGCAGTACCAGCTGATATTAGAACTGGCTTTGAGGCTTTTGTGTACAGTGTTTGTATACTGATTTCATTTTTTTTGGTGGTAGGAGTGCCTTAAAAGAGGTTTGGATTATTTACAATGCTCCAAAACTCCTAGTCTTTTGTTTTTGAAATATTCTGCCAGTTTGAGCTAGAAAATGTAGCTGGAGCTTGTAGTCAGGAGAAACTTGAGTACGGATACCATGATGAAAATGTTTTTGAGTAAATGAGGATAAATTGTATCAGTGGTTACATATGCGATAGTTTGGTTTTGATACAATTGAACGCTAAATTCTAGAGTTGTCAAAAAATTACTACTTTTAAAAATGTGGGAAACTCACTTGAGGAAAGGCTTTTTACTTGAAAATATGTAACTGCTTAAAACATTGTATCTCATAAAAAAAATCCAGATCTAATTGAGCCCAAAGGAAAATGTTTCATTAAGTTATAGTCTGAAGCAATGTGAATATGTGAAGTCTGTTGTTCACAGTTACTGACTCAATTAGTTGTGAATCACATACACGTATTTACTTTCCTTCAAGGATTTTAACTAAGTTACAATTGATGTGTAATTAAAAGAACCATTCTTAAATTTTCTTGATTTTTGAAAACATAACTTTTTTGGTAAAAAACAGGTATTCCTTAAAACCTCTTTATTTGATAAATAAGTATTCCAGTAACAATAATATCCTTAAATTTGGAGTTTTATTTAATTAACAGTTTGAGGATAGCTTGAAAATGCATTTAATTTTTCAAAAGTTGTTTGTAAGTCTCCTTACATCAATAGTTTTATTACAAAATTACTTACATCAAATTAAGCATGAGGAAAATACTTTTTTTTCAAGCATCAAACCTAATTCAGTCTTTCAAAAAGAAATCTTACAGAACTTGAAGTGATCCATTGCAGAAGGAATTTGTCCTAGGCTAGGTGCCCATGTTTTCTGTCGATCATACAGTTTAAAGAAGGGATTAATATCGCAATCTTATAAAACTTGTAGTCGCTGATATGTGGTTCATGGTTAAATATGTGGAGTATTACAGAAAAGATAGTTATAATATGTCACACATCTATCTAATAAATAGTTGTTGTCTGCCAGGGAGTTTTCCATGTGTACCAGAAGATATTTCTCTTCATATTCAAAACATGAGTATAGGAATGTTTTTTCTGAAGCTAAAGACAGTCTACTTGATGTTGGGAAATCAGAGATGTTTTATGTGTGTAAGTGCATGGAAAGCATAAAATTATTTTCAGAGGTAATTGAGATTGTGTAGAAAGAAATTAATTGGTTTTATAGAAGTGATATTTTTATTGTTGTTGTAATGCATTGTCTTGTTTCTGAACAGGTTTAATGATATCCATGTACCTATTCGTCTTGAATGTGTGAAATTTGCAAGTCACTGCCTTATGAACCATCCTGACCTAGCAAAAGACTTAACAGGTACCATATTTTTTGTAACAGGAGAATACAATTTTAAGTCTTCTGGGAAAATCAGGAAGTTTAGTTGTAATCCTGAGTAACATTGTCAGATGTGGAGGGTGTCACTGAGGCCTGAGTTCCAAGGGGATTGCACATAAGGAACGCCTTAACTAAAGAGATCCCTCTCCCTCTCTTACAGTAGCTGCATTCCCAACTACTCTTGAAATTAAGCACCATGGGATCAGGCAAAGACAGCCTGGCTAACCTAACGATCGTGGTATTCATTAATTAGGGCGCAAAGAGCGATGACTTCAGTACCATAAAGCTGAACTGTGCAAGTAGTACACAGCCACTGCCTAAAACATGGAAACAGTCCTTGTAGCTGTGACCAGCCATTGGTTCCTGCTCCTCCTCATCAAATACAGCCTATAGTTCAATACTGCTGTAGGAAGAAGGCAACTGGCATAGATAGAAGCGTTTAGTGTTTGTTGATCCTGAAGTCTGAATGAAAAAACTATAGTGAAAGAGAATGGCTTGGTTGTATGTTTTTGTTGGTGGCTTTGTTTTGGTTGATTTATTTGTTTGTTTCCAAATGTGCATATGGAGATTGTATCTCCCCCTGATTAATAAACTACTTCTTGTAGTTCTTTGGAGGTAATATCTGTCCATTTGCTTTAAGGAGGAAATTTAAAGGCCTGTTAAGTGCATGGGGTTGCCCTCCTGCTTGCTGAGCATTGGTAAAGTTAGACACGACTACAGGAAGGCTGGAGGTATCCCTTAGTAATTCATATTGTTAAACCAGCTTAAAAAAAAAAGTCCCAAACAAAAATCACACACGAAAACAAACAAAAACATTAAAAATGATTCTGGACCTTTCCTTAATGGAATGGTAAAGATGTTTCCTCTTTGATTATTAGAATCATATTTTCAAGGTGTGTGTGGATTTTTCTTTTTTTTTTTTTCTCTCTCTTTTTTTTTTTTTCTTTTCTCTCTCTCTTTTTTTTTTTTTTTTTTTTTTTTTAACATTGCAGAAGGACTTTGTGCCCCCTCTAATGGTATCCTCTGGGAAATGTAATTTTGCGTGCCCCTCCTCTCTCTCCCCACAGCGCTTATTGAAGTCAAATTGTTGAAAAATTTCTCTGACTCACTGGTGTTCGAGACCAGAGTTGTCTTGTGCTATGGCATTCTTCTTAGTTTGTTTTAGTTTATTATGTTTTCCTGTATAACAAAACTGGTTTTTGAGAGTCTTATTTGGATTTCAAATTTCATAACCTCCATAAGTGCAAAGCTTTATTTCTCGATGCGCTCTTTTGACACTTGTGCTGATAACCAGAAATGTTAATGGCCAATATTTCAGACGAGAATTGAAAATTGTCACTGCTCATTGAGCAGTAATAAGAAAACTATAACCTCTGGTTATTTCATTCAGGGTAAACTTTGGATTTAAAATATTTTCTAATCTCCTCAGTGTTTCACTGATATATGCTGTGTACAGTGATCTTAATCACTTTAGTGTGCGTTTTCCTACCCGTTTATGCTTCTAATGAATCTAAAATACATAGTTCTAAAATGATACATGAACTTTGCCATTTTATTCTTTGTCAGCTTTCTAAAATGACAATAGCTATTTAACGTTTTTGACACTTAAAAGCAGAAAACTTTGTTGATAGTACAAGATTATTGATGCTCTTAAATAAGTAGCAATGGGCCAAAACAATCTAGAAAAATTGTTTTAAGTTGAGTAAACTAGGATGTGTCTAAATAAGCATTTATGGCTTGGTCAAAGAGCATGCTTTTGAAGGATGGCTCTTGATTTGTCGCTGCTTACAGTGGTTACATGGCTCGCGCTGTGGGCAGTTCCTGTAGCGTGTGAACTAGATTCCTTGTGGATCATATAGAATTTGTGATCAGGAGTGCAACTAATGTGCTTCAGCAACCAAAAGGGATGGAGTCTGCAGGAATAGAGTAGTCTTTAGCCTGAAGTAATACTTGAACGTGTGTACAGTGTGGATATGAAGTTCTCATCTCTGTTCTGCTCTGCAGATCCAGTTCTGTTGGGCTATAATAGTTGCTAATGTAGACATAGCCTAACTATAATAAGAAGTCATAAAAATTGTAGCACATAATTCTTACTTCCATAATGCCTGAAATATTTATATAAAATTCTAAGCAAATAAAAAGTTTTACTGGGATTACAGTTAATGTTAGAGAAAACTATTGGTTTCTTACTGCTGGTCTTCAAAACAGTATGAAGTTGTATTTTAGGCTTTTGTCGGTTGAGTATTGTTTAGAGAAAGAAAAGTAGCTGAAGTTGTATACTTAAAATGCACTATTTACTCTGTTTTTTTTTTTTCCCAGAATATCTTAAAGTAAGGTCACATGACCCTGAAGAGGCTATAAGGCATGATGTTATAGTATCCATAGTTACTGCTGCTAAAAAAGATCTTCTGCTTGTCAATGACCATCTGCTTAATTTTGTCAGAGAACGAACACTGGACAAGCGGGTAAGGCATAACGAGTACTAATAATGTCTGTGTGTTATATTTCAAGACTGGAATTCAGCTTTTTAAAAAGCAACACTTCTAAAAAATGCTGAACTAATCCTAAAATGACTAATGAAAACCAATATAATGCAGAAAATTTTGAGGCATTCTATTTAATGAGGCATCTTTGGCCCCTCACTGGAATGGCACATTTTTCATTGGGTTGTATTTTTATTTAAGGTAGCGTGATTAAAAACAAAAGAAAACAAAAAACATACACACAAACCAACAAAAAAAGGCAAAAAAACCCCAAACAAACAAACAAAAATCCAAACCAAAACACAAAGAAAGACACAAAAAAATAGGCTGAAGTGCAACAATGTAGTTCTAGTTGTCTAGTTTTAGTAAAATTTTTAAGTAAAATGAGACCCTTGTAAAACATTCTAACTTTTTTCATAAGATGATTTGCAAGCAGGTTTCAGAATGTATTGTAGATTACTGATGATAAATGTTCCGCCATCAGAGGTAGCTAGTTTACCTGCTTTTAATTAGATCATTGGAAGACTGCAAATCAGTGTAGTAGCTTTCAAATTTGAACAGGCTGAAGGTTAGTTTAGCTATGTTTCATTTTTGGTAAAATTTGTGAGGTTTGCTGCTTATGTTAAAGCATGGTAAACAAGGCTGTTGATGGCAAACTTTGAAAATTAACATTATCACCTGATTTTTTTTCATTTGGCGACCTGCTTTCCCCTGTTGCACCTATAATACAATTATAAGTGTTCAGTATAGATCTATGAGAAAGGGTGTTGGCTTAAATTTGTAACAATTCTAAATTCAAAAGGCATACTTGCATAGTAGTTGCTAATGTTGAAAGGTTTAGCATAATACATAGGATGCAATATATGTCGTAATGAGAATGTGTTGCACTTAGAATTCAATTTAATTTATTTTGGTGTAGAAAAGGAAATACCTACCAGGTAATTCTTCAATCTTTTCAGTTTTGAGTTTTGAACTGCTAAACTGGGTACTATTTCTTTTTCTCAAGTGGAGAGTGAGGAAGGAAGCTATGATGGGACTTGCACAGATATACAAGAAATATTCATTACAATCAGAAGCAGGAAAAGAAGCTGCAAAACAGATATCATGGATCAAAGATAAACTTCTGCATATATATTATCAAAACAGTATTGATGACCGGTAAGTCAGTCAGAAAGCTAGGCAGTTGGGTGGATAAGTGTGATAACTTATTACTCAGATTTTTTTTCCTTTGTGCTTAAGTGCTGATCCTTTAGGTTTTGATCCAATGTATAATCTCATACAGTTGCAACCAAATGTTGTCTTGTGTTGATTTTTTTTCCTATTTTTAAGACCTAAAGTTATTCTAAAGGGAGATGTAGGTTGGAATATTTCAAAATTTTTAGCTGTACTTCACCACTGTTTCAGTAAAGGAGTTTTTTGCTTATATTTCAGTAGCTTGCTGATTTTTATGTTAGAACTTAGTAAGTAAAATTGCTTTAACATAGTTCCTTTAGATTTGCACATTGTTCCTGTATTCTTTGAAGCTAAGTCTAGTACATGTAGTGACAATGGTTAAGGCATCTCTCTCTGCAGAAGGTTGTTTTTTCTATATGACAATAGCCATGATTTAGAGCCTTGTCCTGTATTTGTGGTGAAAGCGATGCCTCTGACACACCAGCTATAGCCTCTTATATGGTTGTTTGTATTGAAAAATAAATGGTAGCACATGGGAGAACTAGGCCACCTTGACTAACAAAGGCCATCCTGATGGCTTTGAAAATGGCCTTCACAATATGGGATACAAATGGCATTGCAAACCTATACAAGCCTCATTCATCTCTAAAATAAGCATTTATTTCATGTTACTATGGAAGCAGACAGAGGTTTCTGGATTTTCAGATCTAATATCACGCACTTACCTTTTTCTTAAACTTTGGGATCTTCTTAAACCAACTGCGTTTGAGTTTTGACCGCCCCCTCCAATTGCATGTGAGGGTTTTCTTCTCAGTTCTAGCCTAAACATACCTGTTTGTTTCTCACGTATTTGCTCTGTTTTGTTATTGTTGACTTCAGTTTGCAAAAGTCTTGGGCCTGTTGGTATTTAAGATTGCAACATGGGTTTAGGGTTTGGTTTTTTTTGTGCGTGTTTTTTTTTTTCTTTTCAGTCTTCCCTATAAGTGGCAGACCCAAACCTTTAACCTTTGTCTCCTTCTGTTTCCATATAAGGAATTTCCTTGTTAGGGCAGAAGCTTTTTAATAATTTCTATATGAATACAGCTGTATTATTATTGCAGAAGCAAAAGAAATGAGTTAAAGTCAGCCCTTGGGAAAGGGACTGAGGAGGAGTGGAGGGATGTCAGCTCCTTCTGATTAGTATCTGAATTCTTTTTCTGGCTTCATCATTGTATGTGATATAATCAACATGGTATTTCTTTGGGGGTGGGGAATGACAGTTAATGAATTTACCCCAATACTGACCTGTAATGCAATTCACTGATACCATGTCTTTGGGCTGATGATTAAGAGACATTCTTCTCTAGAATCCTTTGGTTCCTATTTAGATTAAAACATCTGATGTTGATAATGTCCCCTCTTGATGTCCTACTGCTAATTTGAGCATTACCTCTTCCGTAATGATATATTTTTGATTAGTTTACACTGAGTTATATTGGAAGTTAAGTAACTTGACCTTTAGGTTTTTGAAAAACCCCATCTTTGTATGCAACAACTGATTTCTTGATAGGTCTGAGAATTTTCAAATGAATGTTTCAGCAGTTCAACACCACTTTCTTGCAGTAAGTTTCTTACTGTAAGTTTCATAATCCTGTCTTTCAGATTACTTGTTGAACGCATCTTTGCTCAGTACATGGTTCCTCACAACCTGGAAACGAATGAACGAATGAAATGTTTATATTACCTTTACGCAACACTGGATTCAAATGCTGTGAAGTATGTGTTATTTTTGATTTCTTGCAAAATTATTTTAATACAAATATTACTGTAAATTGTTATGAATAGCCTAAGCCAGTGGACAAAATTAGTTTACGAACTGTCAGAAAATAGAATGTAGCAATAGTATCTATATTTCAAGTGGGATTTTGGAAAAACAAAACAACAAACAAACAAAAACAAAAGAGCAAAAAACCCCAAACCACCTAATAGGGTGTTTTCTGACAAGGTGTGGTACCTCTTAACCGTAAGCAGCCAAAAAGCTACAGTCAAACATCTGGCAAGAAGCTTGAGTGCATGTCAGTCCTGTTATGTCTGAAAAGAGATAGCATAGATGGTAGTGTTCACCAGCCCCAAATCTCATATGACTACTTCTCAATTCATATACTTCTTGTTTTAGCAGCCAGGATGACGTAAGAGTGGGAAGGAATTACTTGTCTTTTGTCCTTCAGTGTGTTTTGCTTACAGTTACGTTATGTGCCATCTCCAGCTTAAAATGGGTACATGTGCATGAATTTGACTAATAACAGTTTTGCTACTATAATGTTCAGTTTGACTGAATTTAGTTAGTTTTACTTCATTTTTCATTGAGTGGCGTTCAATCACTGGAAAATTGAATATAGATTTTTCTCATGTGGAAGAATAGAAAAAGCTTTGTATATGAAACAACGGCTTAAAACAAAGCCTTGAGATGCTACAGAAACTGATCTTTGAATCCCCTATGTTTCTTGCATTACCTGCCTAAAGACATTACAACTGTAACAAACTAAAATTAAGAATATTAAAAAGAAAAAGTTAATGTTCTACGAAAAGTATAGGCTAAACAAAAATGTAGAATTGCTTATTTTAAGTACTTGTTACTTCAGTGAACTAGTGACTTCTGAATTCTAGTTTTCATATGCAGCAGTACTCATTTTAAAGACATGGTATCTTCAGTTAGTTATACAGAACTGACTTTTTTACTTGTGGATTCTGGAAGTTTTTTAAATTAAGCTTCGACTTTTTTTTTTTTTTCCCCTATATGGCTTTTTTTACCTGGAAAGTGTGCCGATTTAAATTTTGTCGAATCTCTAATGCATCTCTTACAAGTCTAATCATGTCCACTTTTCACAATTTTCTCATCTACTCGCTGCTTTCTGTGTGCAAGAAAAACATTGTTTTGATGATAAAAATCTTAAACATCTGCTTTAGCCTGTTTCTTGGAATGTTTTTAGAAGAGTGATTTCATGCTTGTACAAATGAGTTCTTTATGGGCCAGACATCAGTTACTTCCTACTTCTTTTAAAAGTGGCACAGTTAAGCATCTTAAATGAAACTTGTTTCAAAATCTAATATGTTGAATCAAAGTCTAATATGACAAATTAAATTTCCCATGTCCTGGCATGAGGAACCATTTAGCCTTTGCTCACGCTGCAGTGAAATCTCAGGTGATAAGCACATTCCCGAGTCTGAAGCTGAAAAGAATTTAAAGGTTCTCATTGGACACCTGTGTTATTTATTGATTAGATGACACTGACAACTTTTTTTTGTTTGTTTTTTAGAGCATTGAATGAAATGTGGAAATGTCAAAATCTCCTACGACATCAAGTAAAGGATTTAGTTGACCTAATAAAACAGCCTAAAGTGAGTTCCATTTATCTTTATCCTGCAGTGAATATGCAGTTTTACGTCAAAGAATAAACTATTTTTAATTTCATTTGTTTGACCATCTCAGGCTTATTTTTAATTACAGAAAATACTGTGAAATTAACTGATATTCCATTAGACTACACTTGCAGTAGGAGATGTGTATACATTTTGTCAGTAAAAGTGAAGAGGTAGGCCTGTGTTAGAAATTTTTATGATATTCTGCCAGTTTCTTGGTGCTAAAATATTTACTCCCAGTGTTTGATTTACATCTTGCCAGGATTTTAATGGCTCTTGAAAGAAGGGAAAAAACAGTATATTGTTTTTGACTGCCAAATTGAGTAATTAAGAAAAAGTACTTCTACACACTAACTTCTTATGTATAATTAGTAACATTCAAGAAATTGGAGTATTTTTATCCCAGCAGGTTACTTGTTTCTCTTCCCTCTTGGAAACTTCTTAGATGTCATATTGGAGATATTAGACTATAATTGAATTCTTCGTTTACAAATTCACTCAGAAGGAAAAAATAAATATTTATTGATCATTTAGGATATTCTCATGAAGTAAAATTTAGATTTTAGCTCAATGTGTGTGCATACTCATATTTGGGGGAAAAAGAATCGTAAGATGAAATTCTGGGTATAATTTGAAATATGATTAAAACTTGACTTTAATGTCAAAAGTTCAATCTGATGCTTTTTTAAAAGAAGTAATATGTAATAGTTGAGAAATCAGGTTTCCAATCCAGATTTTCCCAAAACAGGAGGAATGCGGGTCGTGTTCTGTCTAGCGTTTTTGTTTTGGATAGGAGGCTTTTGGTTAATGTCAGTCTTGGAGGAGGGGAAAGCTGTCAGATGCCAGAGGATTCCAAATGCTCTGTGTGTAGTGGCTACAGCCAAAGACACTGGAGTGTCAGGTTTCTGCTGAATTAGTGAGCGACTTCTTGATCATGTGATGGCAGCATCAGGGTTTCCTGGCAAAAAAAATGGGCTGTAAGCAAACCCAGTGTGTCTTAATAGGAACGCGCAGAAACAAATAACATTCCTAAGGTGCATGTAGATATCTAAAGTTACCCTGTGGCTGTCTTTCTGCTTCCATCCTCCAAATCCCTGCTACATTATTCTATAAGTCTCTGAACTTGCCAGTTCGCTCTTTTTCTCATCTTAGAAAACCTTTTTGCCATTTAGTGAAACTGTTCAGGCTTTCTCCCGTTTTCCTCTTCAGGCTCTCCCCAGTGTAAGCACTGTTGAGGAAACTGAAAATATGTTAAGAAACTTTCCATTTCTTTTGATCGTAATTTATCTTAATCTGAGACAGAACAGACATCAAATTTGCCTTTAAGATGAGTTACTTTTCTGAAGAGCAGAAGCACAAATCACAGGTCCTCTTGTTTTCTCCTATAGCAATGGTATTCAGTTAAATAAAATACACAGCTTGCCTGTTCACATGTGGACAAGTGGGTGAGCGCTGGTTTGTCTGTATTAGAGCGTAAGCATCATTTGGTGCACATAAGCAGCTGTTCTGACGCTTCCATATAATGAATGCAAGATAATGTAGATAAAAGTGCCACTGTGGATCTTCTTAAAAAAAAAAAAAAAGTTTATTGATCTTCTTCAATCTGTCATTTTTCTGTCCAGCTATACTACTAGAAGTTAAAAAGAATATTTCTGACTCGGGTTATTTCATGTTTGGATGAATTATTAGTAGTTTGCTCAATTTAAGGTCAGTTTTAATGAGACCTTCAGCCAGTACTTGAAGACTTAACCACTGTTAGAAGACCAGACCAGTCAGAACCAAAGAAAGTCCACAGTACAATTTTAGTATTTTTCTTCTGAGTTGCAAGAGGTGCAAATATGGAGATTCTGTATCTGTTGACATCATTATTTGCATCCTGTAAAACAGAATTGATTTCGTGTTTTTTCTGTCATTGTTTGAGCATTCCTGTTCAGCTGTGACAAGAGCCCTGAAGATCACAGTGTTCTTCTGACACTAAAAAGTCACAGAAAATTCTGCAGAAACACTTAATGGCTAGAATTATGTGCCAAGCGTCCATGTCACAAGATAAAGAGAACGTTCACTAAAAACCTTGCTTGTCTTAATCTCATGCTAAGTTTAAGATTCTTTTGCCCACCTTATAACACTACTCTGAAGGTGATTAGGGTGGTAACTTCACCGTACAGTTAAGGATTCCCTCTGTTGTTTTTACTGATAATTCCTTAATATTTCTAACTTCAGTGTAATTCTATAAAACTTCCTAGTCTGTAGAATACTGTAGATTACAACTAAAAATGGGGAAAAAGTGGTTTGGGAACTAGTTTGTCTGCCTTCAGTAGGAGGTAGTATGTTGTGGAAACATCACTTAATTGTTAGAAATGTGGTCTCATAAAGAAAATGTACTTGCTATGGAGTTTTACTTGTGACATTTGTTGTATTTTTTATTCCTCTTCCATTTATTCAGTGTCAGAACTAGTTCATAAGGGGGAATTTGAAATTCTATACTGACAAACTGAAAATAAATGAGGTTAAAAGTCTCTTTTGTGTAACTTACTTTGCTTGTAAGGTGCTGTTGAATGACTTCACATCAGCAAGTTTCTCTGAAATCCAAGCTTCACAGATATCTTGAAATGCTGTCAGGATTTTATTTATTTTTTTATTTTTTTTATTTTTTTTATCTTGCTGTCATTGTCCCTGATTGTTACTTTCACAATTACACTGCTGTCATCTGCCTTCCTGGTTCAGCTAAACAGTGGCAGCAGTTGTCTTATTGTTGACTTCTTTACAATAAGGTGGAACTACTGCTGAGACTACTTAGCATCTTGTTCAGACATTGATTCTAGAGTGAATTTAACGCTTGCTGTTCATTTTATATTTAAAAACAAAGAGGTTTTAGATGGAAAACAGTTAAAGAAATAACCCATTTGTGCTGGTCGTAAGTAATACAGTAGATTGAAAAGTAATAAAAATGTTTTACATAAGTATATGTGAGAGCGAGTGATACTGCAGGCACAATTACCTTTTGCTTCCTGTAGCTGTCCGGCATTAACTTTGCCATGGTGGGTTTGATTTCTAACACACTGTGTTATTGAAGTGATGGCTGCTGACTTGTTGATAATGCATTATGGAATTTTGCTCACTCAGTATTCAAAATGGAGATGTGTATCATGTAAAATTTCCACTTAATCCATTTTTCTTCTGTGACTTGCAGACAGATGCCAGCAGTAAAGCTATATTCTCAAAAGTGATGGTTATAACAAGTAAGTCAATTGAAGTATTTACACTGTCTAAAAATTACAGTTGAAATAAATTGCTTTCTTGCTTTAAAAATCATTTGAGGTAAGTTTACTTAAAAAGCTTTATAAGAGATAAAGCTTATAACAAATAATGATAAACATAATGTATCAATATGCTTTAAAGAATTAAGACAACTGTAAGCAGGATTACTTCCTTACTGAAAAAAGTCTCCGGTCATGTAGTTAACATGACATTTTGACTGCATCTGTTGCAGACGAACTCAAAATCTAGATAGGGTTTTAATGTCTGCTTTACCATTTGTTATAGAATGTGTGTTAACTGATGTAAACTAACCCACTAAACTGTCTACTAACTCACCTGTCTCTGAGGTGTTGGTATTGTAAGTGCTGCTGGGAGAATGCAAAAGAGTTTGGGTTTCAGTAGCAGGGAAGGCACTTTGGAAACTGAAGAACTTCCATGTAACCTGAACTCTCAGCAACGAAAAAACTGCCAATCCCACAGCAACACTTCTTGTACCCCCCAGACACCACCATGCCAATAGCAGTAAAACCATTATGAAGAAGCATTAAAACCAGTAATCTTACTTTACTATTCTGAAATTTTGTCTTTAAGTCAACTTCTTTTTAAAATAGCCAACTGTTTTGGCGAAAAAAGACACTAGTTCAGGATATGTACATTTTTGAAAAAAATGTGGAGGAAAACCTGCATCTTGCTACTTGGTTTGCCATGTTCCAAATCTCTTTTCCTTTTATTTATAATATAAAAGTTGATCAGTTTCTAATTTTTCTGATTGTTTTAGTTCTGGGTTGCTTTTTAAAATAATAAAGAAATCAATCTAGCAAAACAAATACTTAGTAGAACTTGTGTTGACCTAACTGTCCTGTAGTCCTATACCATCTTCTGTGCCAACTTTGCTTAACACCTCCTGTACCAAAACCATGAGCATCTTAAGTAGTATACTACTTTGCCAATAAATTGTCTTGCTATAATGTAAAATGTAAATAAATAGTATGTAGTTTAAGAAATGCATTTTAAAAGCCTTTTTAAAATGTTGCAAGCAGTTGTAAAGTTTACATTGAGTGAAGGAGTAATTTAGCAGAAATACCCTTGTGATGTTTACTTGTGATATCAGGTGATCTATATGTAGAGTATATTTTTTGTGGAGTGTAGGCTTTGTATTCTGAGGTCAACTGCAGCTGTTAATATTAACAGGAACAAGGAGACTTGCTGAAAAACGAGCGTGAAGGGTGAGAAAAGCAAATAACCAGGAGGTCTGTGGGTACACAAATCTTTAGAAATCAGTGTCCTCATAGATATGTCTGCACATGTTAAGGTGCTTTGTGGTTTTGTTTGTTTGTTTTTCCCCCACCCTTCTTGGTTAATGTTTCAAACTTGTGTAATTTATAATACTGACACTTAGGAAGATAAATAGTAACTTATTTTGCTTATTTAAAGGAAACCTTCCTGATCCAGGGAAAGCTCAAGATTTCATGAAAAAGTTCACACAAGTTCTAGAAGATGATGAAAAAATAAGAAGTCAGTTAGAAATGCTTGTTAGCCCAACATGTTCTTGCAAACAGGCTGAAGGATGTGTGGTAAGAATTGTTTCTAAGATATGCAAATGTTTCAGGAACTGAATGGATTATAAATTTCATTGAAACTTATATTGCAGAGGGAAATAACAAAGAAGTTGGGCAACCCAAAGCAACCAACAAATCCTTTCCTGGAGATGATAAAGTTTCTTCTTGAGAGGATTGCTCCTGTGCACATTGATACTGAATCCATCAGGTATTTGTGTCTGTGTGTTGATGGCTGCAGATCATGGCGTTTGAAATCGGGGTTTCTTATTTCACCTTTAAGCACAAGCAGTAATGGGTTGTGCAGGTGCATTTTAAGGCCTGGAGACCTGCAGTATTTTCTTCTGTTTTCCCTTGCTGAGGGTTTTTTGTGTCCTCTTCCACAATGTAGGCACACTAACAACTGATTTGTCATTCAGCACAGCTGGGACAACCTGTCGATAAAAATGGATCTATTGCTGATGGGGGAAGTTTGATTTGTGACTGCCTGACCGATTTTAAAATGAATTTCTGCCTATGGCTATTCATTGAAGCTTTCTACCCAGAATATTAGCTCATAATGACATAAACAGTGACTTAACTGAGGAAGTAAGGATTGTAGTGGTGAAGCATCAATACTTTAAGGAAGAGTTAGCCAGTGAAGTTATGGGACTGGGGGTGGAAAGTAATCACTGAAATGATTATTTAACAGCTGTATTTGAGGTAAATGGTACCTTAATAGAGAAAATTAGTTCTTAATACTGGTAAAATCTTATCTGTTAATTCCAACTGTAGTAACTGACTTTTAAATACTTGAGATTTCCAGTTTCTGCCTGTTACGTCTGCTACATAGTGGAGCCATTGAGATTTCACTTAAAAGGTTGTTTCTGATTTTGGATTACGTACAATGTGTAGCTGAATTTTTACTTAAAATTTGAAAGTAACTTTTTTCACATTCACATAAGCAATATAAAATGTATATTTAAAGTGATATTCACATGTGGCAATAAGCTGTAATATTTATTTCACAGTCTACCTACTGATTGATTGCCATACGGTAAACAAGAAAAAAAGAAAGGAAAAAAAAAAGTCAAAAAAAGCCACAGAACTGGTCTTCACTCATCTTTGTAAAATTTCACTAAACTTCTTCATTTTTGAGACTCAGACTGGTTTTTTTATTAGATGGCCATTTTTGTCCAGTTAGGGGCAGAAAAAAAATACAAGTCTGGGAAGTCTGACTAGGAATTCTGTTCCTTGGTTTGCTACTGTTTGGTTGTGTTTTGATTTGGGTTTTTGTTTTGGTTTTTGGTTTTGTGGGGTTTTTTTTTTTGGTTTGGAGATTTTTTCCTTTCCTCTAAATGTCATTTACAGGATGTACAGAAAGAATATTCTGAATATTGTTCAGTTATTGATAGGGAAGCTGCCTACAGCACTTGCTAATAGGGTCATTTGGATAATCACAATTTTCCTTTCTTGGATACAGTGTAAGAAAAAAAAAAAAAAAAAGCAGCGTTACTGTCAAGGTGAAATATGCAGGAGATAGGTCTCTTCAATTTTTCATCAACCCTTAACCGAGCTGTGTAATGGTTTAGTCTACAACTAAGAGGAAAAAAATAACATTATAAACAAGTTATTTTTCCATCAGTTATTAAGAATCCATAACAACTAGTAACCTCACCATAATTCTTACCTGGATTTGTTTCTTGTAATGCTCAAATTGTTTTCTTATTTTGGTTATCCTTCCACAGTAATTTGTATGTAGTTCTTAATTCATTAGGAATAAATATTTTTTGAATTACTGCTGCATAAGCTTTGATTTAGATAGGAGATGAGGACAACCAGTTTGCGTATGTAGTGGACATATTTGTTTTATAACAAGCTTATGTTTTAAATATGTTGCTTTAATAAGGTTATATCTTAGACTTATGGGAATGGTCACACATGGTGGAATTGCAGTAAATACGAAGCCATGTTTTGTTTTTTTTCAGTGCCCTTATCAAGCAAGTGAACAAGTCTATAGATGGAACAGCAGATGATGAAGATGAGGGTGTACCTACTGACCAGGCAATCAGAGCAGGCCTTGAATTGCTTAAGGCAAGTAAACTCCTGGTGGCCAGTGAGCATGTGAAACTGTCTGAAGCAATTTGGTTAAAATAAATTTTTAATTAACACTCAGTGTCATTAGTCATAAGCATATGGTGGCTATCTTGAAGAATATTGGTTTGGATTTTGTTGTCTTTGCTCATCTTATGTTTCACTTAAGTATGGTTATTGTATAAATCATTTGGAAGTTTTTCTGGAATCAAAAGTAGTTGTGTGTGTGACATCAGCAGCCGAGTTTTGATTATTCAGCGTCAATTCAGCAGTTCGTGAATACAGTTGTACTAATTCTGGAACTGTATTTGTGTATCAGTACAGTACTGTGGCTCCTCTGAGTTCCTTAAAATTGAAGTCTTATCTATTTCAACTATGTGTAATCTTTGAGACTCAGTTAACATAGCAAACCCCATCAAGATGCATTTCTGGGAACACTGTACAAAATTTTTTACTCTGTTCTTACTTTTTCCTAAGAGGAAAAGGGCCAATCACTGTGTTATTTAAAAATACTGCTAAAAGTGTGAAACTTTTAAAATGCAACTATATTTGCCTTTTTTGTTTCACTTAATCCCTCCCAAAGCCTTCAGGCTAACAGCACTGTGTAGTGTCAGCTGTGCGCAGAAAGGTACTTGTGCCATAGTACCCCCTCAGTTATATGGTAGGGTTGGGAATATTCCAGCTGTGGATTGACTGCAGAGGCCTCAAAATCTAAAGGACTCCCATGCTGATGTATTCAGAATATCTTAGATCAGCTAAGGGCCTAGTAGATTCATCTGAGAGCATGTGAGTCTATAGTGAGATGTACATGTTTAGATAAAAGTGCAAAAAGCCAGTAGCACAAAACTGAATAAGAATGAATTGTGTCATGAAGGACTGTATATGTGAAAGAAGGCTTCCAGGTCAGTATTTGCATATTCATATGAACTGTCATGACACCTTTAAAGAAGAGGAGTAAGATTCTCCTGAAGAAGGTGGTCTGTATATCATGAGAATAATCCAGAAAGGACAAACATAGGAGTCCAGAAAAGGGAATTCCATACAACGAAGTGAGAAGGAAGTTAACCTGGTGAAAACAGAAGATTGTGTGTGAAGACGTTTCTAGATTTTAAGGGTTGTTTCTTTGCCATGGGTCAGAATATCATATGGAAAGAGGCTAATAATCAACAGCCACTTAAAAATGAAGAGCAGGCAAACTTTTAGGCAGGATCAAATGAGGACTACTTTTTTTCTTTTTTAAACGTGAGAGAACTGTCATACTTGACAACAGAGTCTAAGACTCTGAAGGAGAGGTACAGGATCTGGAAAGCTGCTGTGGAAAGCTTGGGGAACTAGAGACCCTATGGGGTATGTCTCTATTACTGTTTTAGAGTTAGGAATTTCAGGGCACAACTCGTTGTTCCACTTAGCAAACAAGCATGAAGTCTGGGAGCACACAAGCTGGATTCCTTCTAGAGAAACAAAATTCTGGGCTTCGGAAGCGCATGTTGTGTTGCAGTGGCTAAAGCGGTTTCAGTCAGTCTAGAAATACTCTGAAGTAAACCCCCTGAAATGTGAATATTGCTTCCTTAGCATCACCTGTGTTTCTCTTAAGACCTGCTTCTGCTGTAACCCAGTGCTTGCTAATGTAGATGTAGCCACTGAGAAGTGCATGTTCACAATAACAGGAGGAGAAATTGACACTGGAAAAATAAGTTAAAACTGAGGAGATCATGTCTAAAGAAAGGGACATTTAGGAAGACTGAAAAAAAAAATCAGAAAAAGAGAAATGTGGATCATGTGACAAAACCAGGCAAAGTATTGAAGATTTTCCAGCATGGCAGTGGCCTTTAAAAAAATATTAACGTGGCTTTCATCTTATTTTGGCAGGTACTTTCATTTACGCACCCTATCTCATTTCATTCAGCTGAAACTTTTGAATCTCTGTTGGCTTGCTTGAAAATGGATGATGAAAAAGTGGCAGAAGCTGCATTACAAATTTTCAAAAATACAGGGAGTAAAATTGAAGAAGACTTTCCTCATATACGATCGTGAGTTCTATATCTTACTCTGTTTGAGCAGTGTTCTTTACTATATGGGATTTTGGAAGCTCTCATTCTTTCTTTTGCATGCTATAACATTATCCTGCATTCTTTTGGAAGGAGGTGTTACTTCAGGTAAAACAGCAAAGAGATTGTAAGGACTTTAAAATGCAGTGCTTTTTGAAGAACAGAAGTGAAGTGAATATATCTAAGGTAGTGACAGCTGATATGCCACTGATGCTATTACAATTTCTATCATTGCCCTTCAGAATTACTTATGTTTTTTCCTAAATTAAATACATGGCAATGTAAAAACATTCTTTGCAGTTCATTGAAGATGTGTAGACACAAATATTTCCAAAACAATGCTTAGTAACTTGTGCAAATAAAATCTTTGGTTTGCTACATTTTATTAACAAAAAGCAGGTTTGTTTGTTTGTTTTTACTTGCAAACCATGTAAATAACTTTTTTTTTCTTTCTTTGAAGAAATTGCCAAAACCAAAATAGTTAGCACTTTTGCAGAGGTGGTGTGTTCTGTATATGTATATCTGTATTTTTTTGCTAGCTTGATATTATGGTAGATCTTCGATTTGTGAAAAGGTACTTACCTCTTTCTTTTCTTGTTTTTTTTTTTTTGTAAGTGCTTTGCTTCCAGTGTTGCATCATAAAGCTAAAAAGGGACCTCCTCGTCAAGCCAAGTATGCTATTCACTGCATCCATGCAATATTTTCCAGTAAAGAAACACAGTTTGCACAGATATTTGAGGTAAAATTAAAATATTTAAGTTACTTTTTATTACTGTCATATATTGCATAAACTAAGGGATGTAGTGGCAATTTATATGGTAAGATCTACCAAATTTAGAAAACATATTTTTCTTCTTTCCCTTTGTTCTTGTACAGTTTGGCCTGAAAAATAGTAGCAAATAGTGATTTTTAATATCCCGTGATCTGTTGTGTTTAGGGTTAAGTATTTTAACAGACAATAGAGTAAAACAAAGTGTTGGACCATCAGCTAGAGCCATGAACTACTTATGGAAAGAGGAACTATACACCACTCCTCCCCTTTGTTGGATCTGGCATAAAATACTGAAATTGTTACAGAAATTGTGGAAAACTGAATTACGGTAGAGACTATTTAAGCAGTTTTTATAGTTATGACCACAAATGTACTTTTTAATTAGTGGCCATCAGCCTTTTATTTTGAAGGCTGAACCATAGTCCATTACTGAAGTTGCCACCTCGAGGTACAGTATGCCCACTTCTTCAACAAGAAAAAGTGCTTTATTTTTTTTCCCCAGACAGTTCTGCTTAAGCTGCCGCTTTTTGATGTGCTTGAATGTGCAAAAGGTTTTGTCTTTCTTGATTTTTTTTTCTTTTGATTTGTAGACTTGCAGGGTTGGTGAAATGTGTCTTTAAATCTAAATAGTTAATAGTTCTTTTAATATTGTATTTCTGAACTAGACATGGACAACTTGGTAGAGAACTCTCCTCAGGCTTCCCTCAATAAGACATAGATGATACCAGTAACACGTGAATTTGTTGCCTTTATTCTAGCCACTCCATAAAAGTCTGGATCCGAGCAATTTTGAGCATCTCATTACACCGTTGGTTACTATTGGCCATATAGCCATGCTAGCACCTGACCAGTTCGCTGCCCCTTTGAAATCTTTGGTTGCCACTTTTATTGTTAAAGATTTGCTAATGAATGATAGGGTAAGTATTTTTAAAACATTGTTTTAAGATTCTGCTTCTCCTGTGGGATGATACTCAGCAAGTACTTGGGAATATTTTTGGCTTGCTTCTTCTTCTTTTAGTATACGGCTGGCTTTGGATTTCCATGAGTACTGTTTGACTCAATTGAAAACCCACAGTACAGGAAAGGAGATAGTACTAATTGGGTAGTCCTTACAAAAGTGGCAAGCTGTGTAGCACAGCATTTGATCACTCATGACTTGCCTTTTGTTAAAAATGTGAAAACTATTACTTGACTTCACTCACTAAGTGTCTTGTCTTGAGCAAGCCAGTTGTTTTTACAAAGTATAAAGCATTTGAAACTAAAATGCATTGTTTAAATGGAAGAATGTGAATTTTAATTTTTCTAATAATTCTGTATTGATAGTGATGATAAAGTGAAAAAAAATAACTTGTGCGTTGTCAGCCACTGTTTAGGGAAAGATGTACTGTCTAAAGCTATGTGCCTGAGGTTTCAGTGTGTACTGGATATGGATAGTGGAACTTATTTTTGAAGCAATGGCTGTTACACTCTAAAGCAACAGTTCTCAGGTAATAACAGCAACAAAACCCCTTTACTGCTGTTAGATTTACTGATGCTTGAATGGTGAGGCAAGAACAGGATCTCACTTCTGTACTGGTTACTGCTATAAAATCCAGCAGGCACAAGGCAAACCAGTGAGTGCTGCTGTATTGTTTTCAGAAGAAAACAGAAAAGAGGAGATTACAGCAGGTTTCAGGGAAGAGTAACAAGCAGTGCTATAACTAAGTGTAACATTTGCTTTAGCTTCCAGGAAAAAAGACAACAAAACTTTGGGTCCCAGATGAAGAAGTGTCTCCTGAAACACTTGTTAAAGTAAGTAGCACTTACTACATTTTCATGTGGTTGTATGTATAATAAAGGAAGTTAAATATCTAAATTCCTAAAGGTGTCAACTGCTGTTTTCTGTTTCCTTGTCACCTTTCTAAAAGTAAAAAAGAAGTTACTATTTTTAAATTGAAGATCTTACCACAATATACATTTTTGGATTGCCAGAAGAAAATAATTTGCTTTTGGGAGCATCTACTTTTTTTACTTTTGTAGACAAATTTGTGTGTACACTTCATTGAATTTCTATGATACCTTATTATAGACTTAGGTTTGGTGTGCAACACTGAAGTATTCCAGATATTATCACAGTTACAGTCAAATAATTTTTTCCCTCCTGTTTACCATAGCAGTTAAGTACTCGAGACTTTTTTAAAGGGCTTCTCTTTTTCTTTTGATTTTTTTTTTTTTTTTTTTTTTTAGGACATTCTAATAAACTTGAAATGCCCTTTTGGAATAAAGAAAAAAAACTGTTCTTGGATTTGTCAGTTTCCTCAAATAAATGTGTTTCATTGCTTTTCACCCTGGACAATGTGTACTAGAGGAAAAAGCTAGTTTTAAACGAATCACATTAAAAATGTGGTGTATTGTGGTTTTGTTGTTCTTGTTTGTTTTTTGTTTTTCTTTCTTGTCATCTCAAGCTTTTCTTTTTTTTTTTGAGCAAGTTTGTTATTATTATTCCTGGACTTGGTAATAGATATTCTCAATCCGTTTTTCACTCAATCAGAAATACATTTACACTGTGGAAAATACACCCTGTGTCTCTGTTTGTTTTGAAATGCCCTTCAGAACAGGGCTAGGTTATGCTTTCACATTTTCTTTTAGAATTAGAGAGGTGCAGGTACTTTGTAGTATGCTGTTTCTAAATTAATTACAGTAGTCATTTAATTTCCAATGCCTTTTGAGTAAAGTTGCTCTGGTTTTCAGAAGTTCTTTGCCTTCCCTCTTGAAGTTGTTGAACTCTTTGTAATGTACCACCTTCTCTCTGCTGGTTTAGTGAGTGCTTTGGTTTCCAGATTAATACAGAACTCATTGCTGGACATTCTTAGTTGTGTTTGGAGTTGATTTGTTAGCTTTTAATTCGTTTGAGTATAGCAAGGGTATTTTTCATATTTGTGCAATTCCGTAGTTACATAGTACACTCCAAAAACTGTTAAAAAAATCCATGTCTGTTTTAATTTCATGAACTGCTAGTTTAAAATCAACGTGCTTTGACTACAATGATTATACACGTAACTTGAAGCCGTAAATACTAGTTGTCTTTTTTTTTTTTTTGTTTTGCAAAGCTATAATATCTCTCTAAAATGCACCTTTGTGTTAATAACTTTTCATACATTTGACTATTTGGAAGGGAATTGGCTGACAGAAAATCTTGAGGTAACTGAGAGTTGAAGCCAAGCCTGAAAGCTGTAAGAAGCATTTATTGGCAAGTGAAAACACATTATTGTGAAAATTGATCTGCAAATTTAATTAGCATTTATTACTACTGAGAAGCCTGTATTTAATGGATGCTTCAGGCCACACCATTGGTTTATAAACAAATCTTGCTGACAGCCTATTTTTCTTTATTCTGGTTTTAAAAGCCTTTTTTAAAAGGCTCCCTTTGTAACATAACTGTATAATATCTAATGGGGATCTTAAAACTAGGAAGGTTAAGTATGAAAGGGGGAGGGACTAATTAAGAAAAATTAAAGTATTGTTCAGCCTAACAGATGTAGACTGATACAGGCTCGCCTTATTTTTAGATGTTAAATCTGAAATTAAATTGTACTTCTAGAGAAAAGTTTCAGTGCAGTATTAAATATGACTTGGATTAATTATTGTGTGAGTTAGACTTGAATTCTTACAGCTGGCACTTGAGTGTCTTCTGTGAAGCCATAAGCTCTCTTGACAGTGGCCAGTACTGAATACTTGTATGCACCATGCAGTGGACTGAGACTTATGCAGCAGCAGTGATATTTCTTGTTTCCTTCTATGTACACTGCAATAGAAGGTTCCTCATCCTCTTTTTCTAACTGTGCGTTAAGTGGGCATTATTTCATTTTTCACTATTGCACAAACCTGCAGCATTGGTGGCTCTGAAAACTCAAGTAATAGAATCCTGAGCCAGCTGTTGTCATAATGTTGATGCAGTAGGAAGACAGTGTTTCTAGGATCACAGCATGGGATGGGTGCCCATGGGATGGTGATTCTACCACTTCCCTGGGCAGCCTGTTCCAATGCCTGACAACCCTTTCTGTGTAGAATTTTTTCCTAATATCCAATCTAGACCTCCCTGGCAAAACTTGAAGCCATTTACTATCACTTTTTACTTGGGAGAGGAGACCAACGCCCTCCATGCTACAACCCCATTTCAGGTAGTTGTAGACAGCGATAAGGTCTCCCCTCAGCCTCCTTTTCTCCCGGCTGAACAGCCCCAGTTCCCTCAGCCGCTCCTCATCAGACTTGTGCTCCAGGCCCCTCACCTGTCTCAGTGCCCTCCTCTGCACTCTCTCCAGTACCTCAATGTCCTTATGATGAGGGGTCCAAAACTGAACACAGTATTCAAAATGGGGCCTTGAATCATTATCATCATCATCATCATCATCATCATATTGTTTTTATTGCTCTTACAATCTTCTGGTGGATACTTACAGCTGTTTCAGTGGAAGACCCTTGGAAATCTGGGGCAAGACCATTTTATTTCTGTTCCACAAACTCTATTTACGTTTTGAGGTCTTGAGGGACAGACAACCTACCTCTTGCTGGTGTTACCCGATAGAACTAGAATTTTGTAGGTGGACTAAATGGGCTACAGTGCTAAAAGATGAAGTCATATCTAGAAGACAGTCCTAGAACTTAAATCTGAAGAGACTACTGTGATCAGGCTGTTATGTGGAATAGATAACTATATGCTTAATTACATTTGGTGATATTGTGTATGTTTATATCAAGTTTGAAGTTACTGTGTGACTGGGTTTTGGTGGTGTCTTTTTTTTCCCCCAAGGATGTCTAAGTGATTCAGATGGGCATTTTCATTTTGCTGTAAGAAGATACTCCTCTTTCTGCTTTCTTTGTCGCTCTGCTCTCCTATAGAATGAAAATGAAAGGACAAAGGGACTCAGACAAACAACCTTGATCTTGAAATTCATCCATTATTTTCACTAAAGAAATGTGTGAAATTATTCACTGTTTCATGATAGCTGGTGGATTCTGTATACTTTTAGAAGGTTGCCTCAAAGCACTTAATATTTCCATTGGCAAAAGACATATTATCCTAAGTAACAGGCTTTGAGGCTTTTCATTAAATACCCATGAAAGAAATATTCTTTTCCGGTTGTCTTAATACAAGTGGATACTCTTAACAGTCAAAATGTCTATGAACTGTTTTTTCCTTTACATGTCTTTAAACTCAAATATTACATATATAAATAAAGAATATAGAGGGATTGTTTAAGCACAGAAGTTATAGGAATATAAGAAAATGAAAATGTGTTCTGGCTTTTGATCCAGTAACATTTTCTTAATAATTATAAGTACTTCTACCTATTCCGCAGTGTTTAATGGATATAAGCTCAATTAAAATAATGTCTGCACAGGACAAAATGTATGATTGCTTAGTAGAAGAAAGAGTTTGAGCTTTAACTAAATATTGTATGATTTTTATTTACTATAATAAATGTTTGAGCTTTAAATGAAAAGTTGCTGTCAAGTGAGAATATATCTAGTTATCTTTCGGTACTTAAGTGATGTTTTGCAACCTTTGACAGGCTTGTGTTCATAACAACAAAAGTCACTTGGGGAAATGCAGTGTGATTAAATTAAGATAAAGGTTATTTTAAAAATGAGACTCATGGTGTGATTTGACTTCTGCATACCAAATTTTTTTTTCAGATTCAGGCCATCAAGATGATGGTTCGATGGTTGCTAGGAATGAAGAACAACCACAGCAAGTCAGGAACTTCTACTCTGCGGTTGCTAACAACAATATTACACAGTGATGGAGATTTAACAGAACAGGGGAAAATTAGGTATGTAACAAATTATAACATTTTAATGTCTGTGATCATGCGGTGGGGAGAGTTTCAGTCAAAGTAGTACTTAAACTATTCTGTTAGACTACTGAATACTTTGTACAGCTTATTTTGTAAGAACCGATGGTAAGCTTGGCTGGATTCTTACATAAATTTGCTGAGTACCAGGGTTTTTTTACACTGTGAATATAGCTGTATTTTAATGTTTTTATTATCTTTGTTTTATCTCTTTCTTCAAAGAGATTGCATTACTCGTATTGCAAGAATAAACTGTGTAACTTCCTTTTTTCCCATTTAAAATCGGTTTTAATTTTTTTTATACAGCTTACTCTTCCTGATGTACCAATTGTTACGTATGCCAAAGGCTGATAGGCAGACTTTCTAATAAAAAATAATAGCATGTTGCAGTAAACCAGGTGAGAATAGCTAGTACATAAGGCACTTCTGCCTGAAGGCAGACTTTAATCACTTAAGGCCTCTAAAAGTGAAAGGAAGAGGGAAATGTGTAAAGATGATTAAGTCTCAATAAATAATTTGCCTTTTAGATGATCATAAGACGAGTTATTTGTTTTTCTGGGTATCTTCTTAATCCTCTGTGATAAAAGTGACGAGTTGTCAGTCATTATTGCTCACCAAACACTGAAAATGTATGTCTACAGAAGCCACGAAAGGCATGGGTGAATTGTGCCAGTATGAGTAACAAGGTTTTAATTTTAGAGTTTAATATTATACAGTGATTATGCAGATAGAACCTATGTTGTGTGTGCAAAATTGCAAACCTGAGAATCGTCTAGTATGTTGTCTTTGTAGCAACTGTGTAGTCTTTCTTAAAGTTCTTTGCAAATAATAGGTTCATAGTTTTAAATTCTGTAACATGAACATTTGTGGAAGTTACTATGGAGTTAAGTAGCAGTAATTTAGCTTTTCAGAATAACTACTCAGAACATATTGTTGGCTTACCCAGTAGTTTCTGAATACATCAGTTCTGTAGGTCCTGTGTGTTTTCACGCTCGGAGTGTTGATTCCTTAATATGTACATTTTAGAAATTTAATTTTCCCACTCCTTTTGTGCTCGAAAATATAAATAATAATAGAAACTGTATATAATGATGTGGTCAGTTCTCCATTATTAGAGTTAGTGGTGGGCTGGGATGGAGATGGGATGGAGAAAGCAACGATGACATGTGAGGTTGCTCTGTGTTAAAGGCAACCCTTCAATTCCAGAGCTTGGCAGTCTTCCTAGGGATGGATGGTGAGCCAGCTGAGAGCCTATGGGTTAGGATTAAAGACCAGACTAGTATGGGTGACATGGTAGTGATTGTCTGCTGTAGGCCCCCTGACCAGGAGGAGGAAGTGGATGGGCCCTTCTATAAACAGCTAGAAACAACTTCATGTTTGCAGGCCTTGGCCCTCATGTGGGACTTCAGATCAGGTTAGAGAATACTTAAACTAGTCATGCATAAGTTCATGGTCCTTGATGTGATGCACCCATGAGTGTTGAGGGAGCTGGCAGCTGTCATTGTGAGGCCACTCTTGATCTTCCTTGAATGGTTGTGGTGATTGGTAGAGATACCTGAAGACTGTAGGAAAGCAAATGTCTCTCCTATCTTCAGAAAGGATAGGAAGAAGGACCCAGAGAACTACCTACAAGCCAGTCCCTGAGAAGGTAATGGAACACCAGCCCCTCCCAGTACAAGAGAAATGTGGAGCTACTGGAATGAGCCCACTGTAGGGCGTGAAGATGTTTAAGGGATTGGAGCATCTGGCGGGTGAGAAAAGGCTGAGAGAGCTGGGACTCTTCAGCCTAGGGAAGAAAAGGCTTAGTGGGGATCTCATCAGTGTGTATGAATAACTGAACCGAAGGTTTAAAGATGGTGGAGTCAGGCTTTTCTTAGTGGTGTGCAGTGACAGGTCCAGAGGCAACGGGCACAAACTGAAGTACAGAAGTCCTGTCTGAACACAAGGAAACACTTTTTCACTGTGAGGGTGACTTGAGCACTGGCACAGGTTGTCTAGAGAGGTGGTGGAGTTTCCATCCTTGGAGATACTAACAAGCCATCTGGACACTGTCATGTGTGGCCTGCTCTAGGTGACCCTGCTAGAGTGGAGGGGTTGGGCTAGATGACCACAAGAGGTCCCTTATGACTGTAACTACTCTGTGATTCCACATATTGCATTTTGGGAAAGCTCTAAGCTTCAAGGAGGGCAGGTCTCCATGTTTCTGTTTGTGTGAGCTATACCACCCACGCTAACAAGTCCTCTCAAAACCTGAAGCAGAGGAGATGATGCTTCAGGCACATTAGTTCTGCGTGGAGCTTGCTGGTGTCTCACTGACACTTCCTGATCTTTATTCTTCACCCTTTGGGAACGCAATGAAGATAGTGCTTACTGTGTCCCTACTGTGCAAATCTGTCACTGTTTCTTCCAAATAAAAATTGTCTGTTCAGTACAAAATGTAATCTTCTAAACTGTACTTGATCTGGTGTCATTCTACAAAAATTTTTGTGTTTGTGGTTTTCATTTGTCTTTTAAACAATATATAATTTGCTGAAGATAATTTGATTAACTGAAAGTGGCAAGGTTCGGGAGACATTTGACCTCATGTAGGCTGTTAGTTATGTTTTACACATCTTGATGTTATGGTCCTCCTCAGCTGTAAAAATGACTGTTCCCATGCCTTGTTAAATCTATACAGCTGTACTTTTCAGTGACAGTCTAAGAGAATGGTATTTTTTTAAATTTTAAAGCAGTGTTCAGCCTAGAGCATCAGGTGAAGGCAAGGTCCCCACTGGAAAACAAATAAACAAATCCCTATTTTTCTTCATCCTTCTCACTTTGAAGTAGTAGGATTGATGACTTAGTTGAGTTACTTTTAAGACAACCGATTGCTTTGAGATTTTAGCATATGTAGGTTAAACTCACCAGTGTTGGATTTTTTTAATGTTGAATTTTGTCAATAAACAATATCTCAGCCATTCTTTCCAGGTCTTTATTCTTCATTTTACAAAGTCATAAACAGTCCTAAAAATATAAAATTCAAGATCATACAAATTTTCTGTTTGTGGTTAGCTAAAACAGCTAAGTTGAATGCTGTGTGTCTTTCTAATAGGATTTTAATTTTAATCTGTACTAAGTAGAAGAGTATTTCAGTATCAGAGGACACTAGCTCTTGCTGAAAGTATTGATGCTAGATATGAGCCTGAATTGAGATTTTTTTAAATGCTATCTATATTTTCCTTAAGCTGAAACTTACCAAGAGATAAATGACTTAAAACTTTGGAGTTTAGAACTTCATAGTTCTGTGCTGTAGATAATTTGCTACACCATCTGATATGTGACATTTTCCGAAGTTGTATTCGAAAGACACTTTATTCTGTGGAACATGGAAAAGGCTTAGAAAATAGAATACTGGCATTTATCCTCTGGAGTAGAAGAAAAAAATGTTAACTGCTAGTTTGTAAAGTAAGAGATGATGATTATGCACCAGATATGTTTTCAAGATGCATGTATTTGGATTATCTTTGTGCAGCCCACCATCTTAATGAAGACTGTTTTGCACTCAATAACATCTGTCCGTGTAGTTGCGCTTTTGTTCTCATTTCAAACATCTGGTCTTCAGCAATAGGAATAGCACTCCAGAAAACAAATGTCTGGGTCCCTCTTGTGTCTTTTAGAGAATTTCTGATAGGACAAGGACATCCTTGGTACTAACTTTCAAAATCATTAGAAGTAATCAAAAACTGCAATTATATCATACAGAAGCTTGTATTTCGGCCCTAATAATTGTGTGGTTTGGCATAATGCAGTTCAGAAAACTTTTGGCTATAGTGATTTGATTAAAAATAAATCCTGAAGGATTTCTTCTAAGATAATCCTTCTGGGGAATAAGACAGATCTGATTTTCATCTTCAGCTGTAAGAATGATATTCACAACTGACACTGTCCTCTCCTTCCTTCCCACAGTGTGCACACATGCTTGTGCGTATTTCTGTGATAAATCTTTACTCTGCGCAAATCTTTACTCCGTAAAGATTTGGCCAACTTTTATATGAAGTACCTTTGATTCAATTTTCAGAATTAAATGTTATCACTACGAAAGCTGAGGAAGATTGAAAGTTCTTAATTTTATCCTTTCCTTTGCCTCAGTCACTCTGTACTTGTAAGCCATTATTGCTCAGTTGTCACTGAAGTGCAAAATTTCAATCTTTCTTGGGTTCACTTATCACAGTAGGTGTAATTTAAAGTGAAATTTAGCATTTAAGAACTAGATGTTGCTGTGTTAATCTTCATGCCTTGTTTGAAAGTTAGTGCAGCTTTTGTCCTGTCATTTGGTGTTTTTTTTGAAATGTTGTGGTTTCCATAAAATACTCAGGTGTTTATAAAGCCTGATTAGATAAATTTTAAGGCTTAAGCTCTTTAGTAGGTATTTCTAGCATGCACTCTATGTTTAATAATACTTTTAATCTCATTCTGTAAATGCTTTATACAGTTTTCATTATAATGGATTTAAGACTACAGTGTTTGCTCTTCCTAAGGATAATGGGCAAAATGTTAAGAAGTTGAACAATATTTGTCCTGGTTAAAGGAATAGTTATTTCTAAATAAGAATACACCTTGATTCCTGGTTCAAGTTATCAAAGGAAAAAGCTGTACTTACTACTCTGAATAGAATTAATTAGTGTTGTGAGAGATGTATAAAGCTTCTTAATTCTTTTGTGTTTGATATGAAGAAAGACAAAAGTAACATAGTTTACTGAAATAATTTTTCTAAGAACAATGAATCACAGAATGATGGCATGGTTGGAGTTGGAAGGAACCTCTGGAGATCATCTAGTCCAGCCCACCTGCTAATGCAGGTTCACCTAGAGTAGGTTGCACAGGATCACATGCAGACAGGTCTTGAATATCTTCAGAGCAGGAGATTCCACAAGCCCTCTGGGTAGCCTGTTCCAGTGCTCTAGCACCCGCATAGTAAAGAAGTTTCTCCTCATATTCAGATGGAACGTCCTGTGTTTCAGTCTGTGCCCATTGCCCCTCATCCTGTCATTGGGCACCAGTTAAAGGAATATGGTCCCATCCTCTTGACATCCACCTTTGGGATATGTGTAAGCATCGATGAGATCCCCTCTCAGCCTTCTCTTCTCCAGGCTGAACAGACCCAGCTCTCTCAGCCTTTCCTCATAAGAAAGATGCTCTAGGCCCCTGATCATCTTTGTAGCCCACTGCTGGACTCCCTCCAGTAATTCCTCGTCTTTCTTGAACTGGGGAGCCCAGAACTCGACAGAGTAATCCAGATGTGGCCTCACCAGGGCAAAGTAGAGGGGGAGGACAACATCGACCTGCTGCCCATACTGTTCCTCATGCACCCTAGGTACCATTTACCTTCTTGGCCACAAGGGCACATTGCTGGTTCATTATTAACTTCTTGTCTACCATGACTCCCAGGTTCTTCTCTGCAGACCTGCTTTCCAGCAAGTCAACCTCCAGCCTGTACTGGTGCATGGGATTATTTATCCCCAGGTGCAAGATGCTACACTTGCCTTTGTTGAACTTCATTAGGTTCCTCTCCACCCAGCTCTTCAGCCTGTCCAGATCTTGCTGAATGGCAGCACAGCCTTCTGGTGTGTCACCTACTCCTCCCAGTTTCGTATAATCAGAAAACTTGGTGACATGGAAATTACTTTTGATTTGAAGTTTTTCTGCTGTTGTTTTGGGGGAACTGGGGCAGTGAAATCCATGTAAACTTTTCCTTCTTTTTAAAGTGCCTGCTTTTCAACAATGCAAAGTCTTTGGGATTTGTTTAAGTCAAATAATTATGTAATATTTACTAATTAACCTTTGTATTCCATGTGCTTGTTTTTCAGTAAACCTGATATGTCTCGGTTGAGGCTGGCTGCAGGGAATGCTATTGTGAAGTTGGCACAAGAACCTTGTTACCATGAAATCATCACCTTAGAACAGTACCAGCTGTGTGCACTAGCCATAAATGTAAGGAAATTAGGTGGGATTTATGGGTTACCAGCAAACGTATGAATATATTTGTTTGTTCTGTATGTTGTGTATATTTCTGCTAATCTGCTGTTATGCAAAACATTCAGCCTTGGCATGAGTTTATTTTCCTGCTACACAGTCTTGAAAACTGATTTGGGTTGAGAATTAGATCTATAGTACTAGGCTTCCCAATGGGGGAATGCTAATTTAAAGTAGTGAAATACTAGAATATTGATAAACCAAATAATTCAGTATTGATTTAAAGTAATATCCCAGCTGCATTATGACATTATTAAAAGTTGAAATTAGATGATATAAAGTTTGTTGGACTATGATGACAGCAGTGACTGTGGCTTCTTGATACTTGGATGGAATATATTTGGAATGCAGAGGTCTGCAAAGAAATTTGAAATCATTTAAATATTAGAAGAGATAGGGAGAGAATTCTTAGTGGATGGTGGAATTTTCATCCTCACTTTCTGCATGTGAGCCCACAGTAGCAGAAAGGAAATAACTTTCAAATTGTAAGTAGACTATATATAGAAATCATCTGTGTTTCTGTCTTGCAGACTTTGCAAATTCTACAGAAATTGATTCCCACCCCAAGAGTAGGACAACTAATGTTGGTGTTACTTGTGTAACTGCTGATATTCTCCTGACTTTACAAAACTCAAGAAATCCTCTGGAAGGAATCCCTTCCAGAAGATATCTTCAGTAATAACGATATTCCGTTCTAGACCTTAATTCCTCTCACTGGCTAAAGCTTTAGAAGCTGCAACCCATTTTAAATGTCAGAAGATCTGAAAATGGCATTAAATATTAGAAAATACAAAGTATAGCTCCTGGTTTGATACTTAATTTTCAAATTAACAATATCGTTTTAAGTTCTTAAGTTGTTTGGAGTTGCTTGCAGTTGGGCTAGAAAAATCATTCATATACCAGAATAAGACAACCTGTATTAGTCTTCTATATTGTTTTAACAATGTTTATGAGGATTTGAAGCCTCTGTATTTCTATGGAAATGAGCCTTTACTCAGTTCCAAGATTCTATGAAGAACAAGAGAAGCAAAACAAAACTTAAAATTACTTAAGTGGGTGAAATCTAATAAAAATGCAGCAGAAATTCAGTGGTAATAACCAAAGATCTATACACCCAAAGTGAGGACTGATACTTTCCAGTTTTCCTATTCCAAGATGTGATGGAAATGTTAGTCTCATGTCAAAATGAGTTTTAAAGATTTTTACAATTCAGAACAAAATTCGTAGAGAGGAAGACAGCCACTTGCTGTAATGACAAATAAGGTCTGTCTCTCTTCCTGAAAGGATACTCGATCCAGATAATGTCATGCCAGATGAACCTTGCCAATATATTGTTTGTATTTTCTGATTTTTTTTCTGATACCAGTGATCAAAATCTGTTAATTTTTTGGGTCATTTTGCTCCTGTGGCTTTTTTTTTTATTGCTAAATGTTCACCTTGCAGTTCTTTATTCAGAATTTGCATTCAGTGTTTTAATGGCCTTTTCAGTATCCTGGGTGCAAGCTCATTGCCCTCTGTTTCATCACTATCACTCACTTTATTTTTGCTTCTTGTTTTGCAGCTGTATCAGTCTTAACTGTCTGTGGATATTGATAACAGATCTGTTGTCACCTATTTTTGCTGTCTTTGGGTCTTAATGCTTACATCTCTTCACTTTTTGAAAGGGAATTTTGAGAGATGAGAAATAAATTGGAAAAATATAATACAGTCATCAACATTTATAAACAAGTTAGTATAACATCTTACTATAGAGTAGTTTGTGTCAAAAGGGATCTCTCAAGATCATCTCACTCCAAACAACCCCACTGTAGGCAGGGACATCTTCTACTAGACCAGGTTATTCAAAGCCTCATCCAACCTGACCTTGAACACCTCCAATAATGGGGCATCCACAACTTTTCTGGGCAACCTGTTCCAGTGCCTTCCCACCCTTATTGTAAAAAATGTCTTTCTTTTGTCTATTCTGAATCTAAGCTCTTTCAATTTAAAAACATTACCCCTTGTCCTGTCAATACAGTCTTTCTGTCTTTCTTACAAGCTCCCTTTGTATACTGAAAGGCTGCAATAAGGTGTCCCTGGAGTCTTCTCCTCCAGGCTGAACAACCCCAACTCTCAGCCTTTACTCATAGGAGAGGTGTTCCAGCCCTTTGACCATTTTCATGGCCCTCCTCCGGACCTCTAGAGACAAGAGAGGTTCATGTCTGTCTTGTAATGGAGACCCCAGAGCTGGATTCTGTATTCCAGATAGGGGTCTCATGAGAGCAGATTAGAGGGGGAGAAGATCACCTTGCTCAGCCTGCTGGCCATGCTTCTTTATATGGAGCCCAAGATCTGGATCACTTTCTGGGCTGCAAGCGCACAGTGCTGCTGGCCATGCTTCTTTATATGGAGCCCAAGATCTGGATCACTTTCTGGGCTGCAAGTGCACAGTGCTGCTGGCCATGCTTCTTTATATGGAGCCCAAGATCTGGATCACTTTCTGGGCTGCAAGCGCACATTGCTAGCTCATGGCCAGTTTTTTAATCCCCAGTATTCCCAAGTCCTTCTCTGCAGTGCTGCTCTCAATCCCTTCATCCCCCAGCCTGCATTGATACCAGGAGTTGCCCTGACCCATGTGCAGGACCTTGCATTTGGCCTTGTTGAACCTTGTGAATTTCACATGGGCCCGCTCCTCCAACCTGTCAAGGTCCCTCTGGATGGCATCACTTCCCTCTGGTGTATCAACTGTACCACTTGGTGTCATCCACAAACTTGCTGAGCGTGCCTTCAGTACCACTACCTGTGTCTTTACTAAAGATATCGAACAGTACTGGTCCCAGTACAGACCTCTGAGAGATACCACTTGTTACTGATCTCCATTTGGACACTGAGCTGTTGACTGCAATTCTTTGAATGTGGCTGTCTGGCCAATTCCTTATCCATTGAATATTCTATCTATGAAAGACTTATCTCTCCAATTTAGAGACCAGAATGTTGTGTGGGACCGTGTCAAAGGCCTTACAGAACTCCAGGGAAATGCCATCAGTTGCTCATCCCTTATCCACCAACACAATCACTCCATTGTAAAAGGCCACTAATTATAAGGCACATTTTGTCCTTTGTGAAGCCATGTTTGTTGTCAGTAATCACATCACTGTCATCCATATGCCTTGACATAGCTTCCAGGAGAACCTGTTTCACTATAGCACCATTTTTGTCACTTTTTCTCCTCGTTTATCGAATTTTTTTTTTCCTCTTTTTTTTTTTTTTTCCCCCTCCCTTTTGTGAGCTTCTTACTTGTTTACTTAGATTGTAAGTACAGGACAGGTTTTTGAATACTTATAAATAACTTTTTTAGATCTCGAGGTTTTCTGCAGTTTCCATTCTTTCTGCCAAGCTTTTGAGTTCAGAATAGTTTCAGTGACTTTTGCACTTCTAAGTGGTACTGTATTAATCTCCTATGGAAACCGTCTGTATACTTGTTTTTGAGATATTTGCCTATATATATATGCACGCATGTATGGTTATGCTTAGACCATTTAGTATTAGAATCCATTTCTTGATGGTAGACACTTGTTATTCTAAAAGTTTATTTCTTTTTAACACTTACCAAGTCTAGCCATAAATCAGAACATTCAAGTGACATCAATGGCAACACCGGTATTATGCAATTTAATTTATGGCAATTTTTTTTAAGTAGACAGATCAGGAAGCAGATTAAACAAAAGGAAAAGTTTTTAATTTTTAAGGTCTATAATGGTTGCACAGGTTCTGCTGTGGTTCTGTGCTGGCTATTTTTTTTTCTGAGACTTCTCTTTTGTAATGTGTAATGACTAGAGTGCAAAATACATAATTAAGTGTTGCTAATTGCCATGTTAAGGTCACACTGGCAAACATAGACTTTATGATGATTAAATGCGTGTAGTTTTAGTAATTTTAAAATAAGTTATGTATATGTTTGGCCAAACCTGTAAGCTCACCAGCAGTTAAGTTCTTTGATCTGCAGAAAAAGTTTTGAAGTCAGCAGAATTTCATATTGCAATGGAACAGAAAACAGTTGAGTGTAGTGTTAAGTACTTCAGTGCTTAACAGGCTTTAAGACCAGATTTAAGATCTAATAAGCTTTGCTGTTGAAAATGCAATTTTAATTGTATTTAGAATAATCTTCTAGGTTGTTTAAGTTTCATTTGTTTAAAAACAACCCCAAAACTTCTTCAGTCTCCTTTCTCAACTATGAGGGTGCTTCAGTTGTTTAAGCAAGTCTTTGTCCATTTTCAAGAATCAGATTTTGTCTAAAGGGATACATGCTGCTTTGCAAATATAGTTTTCAAAATACTTTTAAATTGTGGATGTCTGATGAATTGGGATTAAATTCAGAGAAGCAGATCTGTAAAACTGGGCTAATGCATGGGGTTTAATTGTATGTTATAAAAAAAATGTAGAACTTGGTTTAGTCCTCTCTCTTCTCAGTGAGCTAGTGTAAGTGAACTGAATGTATGGTTACTCTCAATATTAAAAGATAAATAAAAATCCAGTTTGTTACACAACACCATCAGTAACAATGAATTATACCTTCCTTTGAGTCCAAGAGGACATATTTCCCTTTCAAAACACCAACTAGGCACAGGGCTCTTCAAAGCTTTGAAAAGGTTTTAGACTCCGGTGATGTTACTGAGCAGGACAAGAGGCCTCTGTCTTAGAGAGGCAATAGATTTTGAGTAGGCTTCACAGTTTGGGTTTGAGTCTCTGGTTATTTAACTCTGGCTCCAGCAGGCATTTCAGGGTTTCAGTCCATAGAGGAAGGATTGATTAATTTCTTCTGGGTTTAATTTTTGGGTGGAGGAAGAGGGAGGCTTGTTTTATCTAGTGCGTGATCTCTTTTGATGCCATGTGCGAACTGAGCACAGTCAGCGTTACCACTGACGAGGTGTTGTCTCTGCGCTGCCTGTTGGCTGGAAACCATCTACGGTCTGTCTTGTTTCCTAACTGTCGTTTGACTAAAATAGTTGTTTATTCCTCTTATTTTTTTTTCCTTCATATTTAGAGATAACAAATCTTTCCTCTGGACCTTTTTTTGGCAGGTTAAATTTATGCCAGGCTGTTTTGGTGGCCTCATTTACCATATGCTTTTCTGTATGTTTTCTTGTACCTGTTTTCCACACCTGCTTCTGCTAACTGTCCTTGGCCTGTGTTACTAAATAATTTGTGATATATTGAATGATGTCTTAAAATATGTAGGTTGTTATTTTCATACAGAGAATTTTAAAGGTCATGTATGCTCTGGAAAGATGTTGCTTAATAAATTGTAGAAGTACATTTACCACCTTCATATTATTTTAGTTTGTGTTTTTAGCAGCTACTAGACATAGGTTGTTCTGTGCTCAGTCATAGCTTATAATTTTCCACAGTATAATGGAGATGCTTGGTACTCTGTTAAGTGTTTGACCGTATCTGGTCATTCTGTTGAATTTTTTTCAGTTTCTAATATTAATGGCTTGATGAAAATATGTGAAATCACAGTAGTAAAATCAGCACAGTGGTTACTAGTGGCTAAACACTGTTTCAGTGCAGATCATTGACTTTGACGCCACAAAGCAAGTGGTCCTGTTGTAAACAATTTCATTAACTCCATGCCTCAGTACTATGGTGAATTACACCTTGAGTCCTGAGTGTGGTATCTTCTGTACAGTTTCTGAACCTTAACTCTTTTTCCGATCTTTAGGAAACCTTCAGCTGATTAATTGAATTAATTGCTCTGAATGGACATTAAAAAACATTCTCAAAATTGCTATTTTTCTGTGGCTGCAAGTCTTGAAAGAGATTTTGGAATATTTAGCCTGGCTTCCATGTTTAATTTCACAGTCTGCATTTCTTTTAGAAAAAGTTTACTGTTACTTTTTTTTGTTTTTTGCCTTTTGTTTTTTTTAATAGGATGAATGTTACCAAGTGAGACAAATATTTGCTCAGAAACTTCACAAAGGCCTTTCTAGACTACGGCTGCCACTAGAATATATGGCTATTTGTGCACTGTGTGCAAAAGATCCAGTGAAAGAGAGAAGAGCTCATGCTAGGCAGTGCCTTGTGAAGAACATAAATGTCAGAAGGGAATATCTGAAGCAACATGCAGCAGTCAGTGGTAAGAGAAGTCCCTTTTTGGTAAAAGTGCTATAGTTCAAATGTAAATGTGAGCAGGTTGTGAAAATATTGATGGTTTTCTGGTTTTATACATGGAATGGCTGTAAATTTCACTTAGAGGTATCTAATAAAAACTGAAAATAGAGTCCAGCTTTTCTTTTGATTTTAACAGGCACTTCTGAGATCTCTTCAGTTATGTTAAAAGCTGTGCAAATGTTTATGCCTAAGTATATTGGAAGTGAAGTAGTTTTTCAGGCAGTTACGTGTACTGTTTGAACTTAATGGTTAATTATGTTGTAAGTGAAGTGCCAGTGATTAATTTTACTTCAGTAATTAATAATATGCAACCTTAATGACATAAATGCTGTACTAAATTGACTGTCTTTGAGCTGCTATATTGAGTAGCTTCTTGTCTTACGCTGGCATATTTGTAGGCACTTCAGGATGAGTTTATGCAATTCTTTCTTCCCAGTGACAGCAGTCTGATTGTGGGAATGCTTTGTAATTTATTATGGACTAATGTTAGCTATTTTTCAGTTATAAAATCAGTTGTTTTCCCTTTTGACTTACTCAAAGCTACACACATACAGTATGACAACACTAGTATATGGTCAGATGAAAAAGTAGACCTTTATGAAGAGCTATGGGGATTTTTAATAAGTTTTGAAAGTTTTATTTCTTTGAAAGATTACTGGGGGTTTGGCCTTTGTGAAATTAAGGGGATTTTTTCATCCCGTTTTAGGATAGACCAGACCTGTTTTATGAATCTGATCTCACAGATTCTGTCAGATAACTCATTTCCTTCTGCATTTATGAATCATAGACTTTATATTAGCCATGTCAACCTGTGTGTGTGTGTGTTAGTCCCCTTACCCTTTGATGAGAGAATAAGTCTGCAGATAAATCCTTTTGCATATTGTTAATTAGACTTAAAAGAAAAAAAAGAGCAGTGCTTTTCTTCCTCCTCAATAACATGTAAAAAAGAAAAATCCGTTGAATAAATGCCTTTAAGTCATTCTTAGAGTATTCCTTTTGAAAGTTGAAAACTTTTTAGTTATGTAGGAGAAAAATATAACAGTTCTCATATGATTAAAAGTAATTGCTGATTTAATAACTTTATGAAGATAGATGCTGCAAAGTTCCTGCAGAAATGAGGAGGCGCGTAGATGTGCATTCTATGTTTTATCCAGTAGGACCTCAAAGGGTGCCTGATGAGGGGGAAGTTGGTGTGTTTTGGTTGGTTGGTTTTCCTAGCTGAAAGATTTACCTTGAGTGTTGCCATTGATTTGATATGTACTGTAATCTGTGAGGAGTCTGGATTAAATATAGATTACATGATTTTTTGAGGATTACATTTTTAACTTTGTGACATTCAGATTTACCAGTCTGAGCTTTTAACAAATAAAATATCTTGAACTATTTACATCTTATAAGATCATTATTGCAGTAGTACAGCTGAAGCTCTATCCTGGTAAGATCGTATGATTTACATGTGTTATGCGTCACCTTCTGTCATTCTCCCAGCTGGCCATGCAGTAACTCAGGGTAACAGCAATAGTACCTCCTTCAAAAAACTTTCACAAAAAACTGGAGCTGAGAATCTGCATCCTTGACTAATGCAGCTATTTTTCTGAACCTATAAGCGTGTGATTTTGTGTTTTGTTTTGTTTTGTTTTGTTTTTTTCCTTGAAAACTTAGTACAAGTGAGGAGGATATCTTTCAGATATTTTGGGCAATTTCAGCATTTGTTGAAAAGATGCTAAATTTTCGTGTACCTTGCCTAAGGAAAACTTATTAAGGATGGGTACCAGACAGTAAAATGCTCTTTTCCTCTACACTGACCTTTTACAGGCTGGCAGGAATTATTCTCAGGCCTCTTAAACTCCCTAAATGTTATTCAGAGTGTTGTGTATCTGTTACAAGTTTCATTTGGGTAGAGACTTGTGTCTTGCATAGGAATCTCTGTTTTCTAAGGCTGGGCTTATACTTGCAAGTCATTAAGTGGAAAAAATCCAAGAGTAAAGGTTAATTGTTTTAACCAGTTCATTCTCTAAATGCTCATAAAGGCCCCTCCTGAGGGTTCTTGGCACATTCTAGTTTGAAGTGCTGGTAGTTACTGTCTGTAAAGCCACCCCACATTTCGGATTGTGTCTTCGTTAGGGATGAAGAGAGAATGTTTAAATACTAATTTTTGTCATGACAGGGGTTGAATATAGTATGTGTCAGTATTTGTTCTTTTCCTGTTTTGTCTGGTTCTGGTTCACTTTGTTTTTCAGACCCAGTTGGAATTATTACTATAGTTATATTAGAAATTGTACAAGGCAGGAAGTTAATGAAACACTGAGTTCATGAGCTCATGATGAGCATTCTATTGAAGTTGCTAATTAATACAAATAATAGCGGGTTGGTTTGCCTGGGACATGTCTAAAGCAAGCCAATTTTGCTAGTGTTCTGAAATCATAATTACGTTCTTTTTCTTCCCTGCCATGTCTTTATTTTTTTATTTAGTTATGCAAACAGCTGCTGGCTAAAGTGCAGGACAGTGCTTGAAGAAACAGAGAATGTTTTTAAAGTTAAAAGTGGAATGTCAATTGAAACACATTAAAAACTGCTTTGCAAAATACACGGGATTTAAATTACATAAATATAACTTGAAATAGAAGTGGGGTGAATATGTTGTTTCTTTCGAACTTTATGATGGCTTACAGTCTACATAGTAGCGAGATTTCTCTTGATAATTAACTGCGTCAACTGCAGTGGCTGTCTGGAAGCATATCCTTGAGACTTGACAGCACTACCTTCTGTGAGCCTGTATTAATTTTGAATGCTTCCCCTGCTATTATGAATGAATCCAAATATTTTATGTAGGCTGTGCATTATCCCTATTTATGGAGACCTTTAAGAATGAGAGAGATTGGGTCAGACTTGATTTATGCATGGTAGTTGTATAGATGAGGTTCTTAGGGACATGATTTAGTGACAGTGTTAGGTTAATGGTTGGACTCAATGATCTCAAGGGTCTCTTCCAACCAAAATGATTCGATTCTATTATTTAGTCTTGTGAAACCTACAGTAATGAGCTATTTGATTTGATGTGCACAGTATTTGTCAAGCACATCTCATATTAATACATACAGCAGTGAAAAAAAGTCCATGTTCTAATGTATTTTAGAATGGTTTTCAAACATGATTATATATAATGATTTACAGATGTTTGGACTTCTTATTCATAACCTAATATGGTATAGTTAAAAGCTTACAGAAAGACGATTTTCCAGACTTGGTCATGGCTTTCATGACCACTCACTAGCTCAGATTTTTTTTTTTTTTCTTTTTTTCAAAAGCCAATCCAGGAATTTGCCTCCTTCCTTCATATGTCCATTCAGGTGGTCATCCACAGGCATGTTAACATTATGATTTTGCATTTGCCACAAGCACTCAATATCAGATGTTTGTACTGTAGTAACATACGTTGAATACTTGTGTGCCTTCCTTGCCTGTGACTCTGCCTGTTGCATGGGGACAGGTTTAATACTTTGTGTGCTGTGCACCCTCCAGTTCCTCAGTCATTAGGCTAAAGAAAACAGCGTGGACATTTTCTGCAAAATGCTTTTTGACTTTTGGTGTACGACTTGTCATTTTGTCCTTGCCCAACCATCATGATGTAGGAAAGATGTTCTCCCGCAGTCCTTGCTTAGGACTACTTACAAATCTCAAAGGATGCTAGAAAAGGTTTTGAATGTTTTGATGTCATAGCTGAGTTGTGTTGCTCTGTTCAGGTGGTACAGAGCCTTTCAAACTCAGTCCACTATTACTTTGTTATAGCTTTCATGTTACCTCCTATCCCTTCTTTAAACAGAAAAAGTAGGCTGTGGGTTTGGCGAGCATTGTGGCAATTTGACTGCAAAGCTTCTGCAAAGGGCAGTTTTTCTGTTCTGTTGACAGCAAGGCTGTACACCACAGTGTCCAAAGAAGGAATGGTAGCTGATCCTGCAATTGGGCTGGTCTCACATCTTGCAGTTAACATGGATTTTGTGATCTATCCTTACTTCTGTTTTTCAAAGTCTTTGAGTAGAGGCTTTGAAATGAGGAAAGGGTTTGGAGTGGGGGGGGATGGCTGTAGCTGTATTCTCAAGGTAGCTAGAAAATATGCAGCCCTGAGTGAAAGATACTTAAAATCTTAATTTTTTGCATGCAGGAAACATCTGCACAGCAACCATGAGATGCAACATCATAAAGAAGTGATAAGCTGATAGTGTGTGTGCCTATACTTAATGTACACTAACCTCAAATTTTGCTCTGTAGCAGAAAAGTGTATATCTTGATATGGCATCTTCTGACACATCTTTCTTCTGCTTTTCAGAGAAACTGTTGTCACTTCTACCAGAGTATGTTGTTCCTTATACTATCCATCTTCTAGCTCATGACCCTGATTATGTCAAAGTCCAGGACATCGAACAACTCAAGGACATAAAAGAGTAAGGCTGCTTTTAGTAGTGTTTCTTTCTAGGGTTAAAGCAACTTCAGTTTATTCTAAGTGAAATTTTAGTTCATTGCAGTACCCTGATACACTGTCCAGTGCGTGTACTAATGGCAGTTATTCCTGCAAAATATTGTGAGATATAGTATATATGCTTTTTTTAATACTCTGCGATATCTTACAGAGGAACCTTCACCTTCTGCTCATCCTACCTTCATTTCTTTTTTTCTAAAGAATTGGTTTCCCAGAGTTAGACTGGTTCACATCCATAAAACTAGTAAAACCTGGAGTAAAACACTTTCTCAAATGTGCTTTTTTAAAGAATTACTTTTTTATTCATGAGGAGTACTGCATTTCTCCTTTAGGTGCCTGTGGTTCATACTGGAAATATTGATGGCTAAAAATGAAAACAACAGTCATGCATTTATCAGAAAAATGGTAGAAAATATCAAACAGACTAAGGATGCTCAAGGACCAGATGATGCAAAAATGAATGAAGTAGGTGATACGTTTTGATTGGAAATTGCATTTAATTCTGGCCTGCTTCTGAAAATGAGTTGGTTTTTGTTTACACACCAGCTTTCAAATGTTTTTCAATAGGATTTTATGTGGGAGATGATACTGTTTATGCTCTGATGATTATATTTGTTCTAGTTTAGATGACAGTTATTTTCCCGTGCTTCAGTAGCTCTTGCACATTTGCAAGGAAGTTGTAATATCTGCAGTCCTTCTGTTTCTGCCTCAGTAAGATTATTAAATGCTAATTTTAATTATACGTAAGCTACAATTTTTAGTGTTTAAATCATGCACTAAAGTGCTTTGTAATATTTCCTTTTAAAAGTGCAAGAGTAAGCTTAGTATAGGAAGAAAAATAGATGCATTAGATGTCTGCAGTGTGTATTGTGTAGTGAATGTATTAAATCAATTCCTGAACTTGTTTTTGAGGTTTTTGCATCACATAATGTATAGATTTGTCACTTTTCTGCCTCTCCCACAGAAATTTTAGCTTTGTCTTGGAAAGCATGGCATACAGAATTCCACACTAAGTGTGGAGAGATCATGAAAACTCTCTCTCTTTAACTGCTGGGCTTGCAGCGCTTTTGTATTTTACTCCTATATTTTAGTACCCTGTGATACAGGGTGTAAGATGCAGGCTGATGTTAAATGTTTAAGATGATTGCTTTTAAACTGTGAGTTCTTGTAGTTCTCTGCTCAAAAGATACTGTCTTTTGTCAAGATTTGCGATGAGCTTCTGAAATGTTACTTGTTTGGGGTTTTTTTAATTTTATTATTTACAGAAACTCTACACAGTTTGTGATGTAGCAATGAATATCATTATGTCGAAGAGTACAACATACAGTTTGGAATCCCCTAAAGACCCTGTACTTCCAGCCAGATATTTCACTCAACCTGACAAGGTATACCTTGGCATTTGTGGGGGTTTTTTTTGAGATGTCTGTTTCAGTCTTTGTTAGTTGTAATTCAAGGGGTTTTTTCAGTAGTTCTTGTAACTTCAGACTCCTCCCTATTACAATGTAGTTGACAATGTATGTATATGTTTTAGTAAATATTTAGATATGTGTACACACACTGATTTCTCCCCCTCCCCAACCCTACCACAAGACATTGCTTTTCAGGTTTAAAATTTCAAAACCAAAAATGATGTACAGAAAATACATATCTTGTTCATTGATCATTGTTCTGATTTCCTGCCACCTGCCTCCTTTCTTTCCAGAATTTCAGTAACACCAAAAATTATCTTCCTCCAGAAATGAAGTCTTTTTTCACTCCTGGAAAGGTGTGTATGCTGAGGGGGTTTGGCGCTTTTGGTGTTGTGCTTGTGGCTTTGATTGTGGTTTTGGGGCTTTTGTTGTGGTTTTTGTTCATTTTTTATTTGGGGGGGGTTGGGGGTATTTGTTTTTTAAGAAAACTAACATGTAGTTAATGAAACACTTCAAGTTTAAGAAATACATAGTTTCTGCCCAAAGGGTTTATATGCCAAAGGTTAGTAAACAAGTGGACAGAAAGAGACAGGTAGAAGGGGAAACTGCTCCTGTTTGTGCTGGGTTGGTGGTAATACTGGGCAAATCTGTTGTCTTTAAAAAGAGAGAGTCCAAAAAAAAAACCCATAATATTTGACAAGCTTGCAAAGTGCTTCACCTTTTTTTCCCGTAGAAGACTACACTTTTGTATATGAAGTGACAGCTATGGAAAATTCTTAATATAAATTATTTTTTAAATCATATAAGTTAATCTTTGGCAAAGCTGAATACCATTTTACAGTATCTTAGATAACTGACTGTTCTATGGTTATGTTAATTTATCTTTCTAATACGCTTTGTATTGAACGGCAATGTTTTTTCTTCACTAAAACTGAAGTCAGGTGCTCTTTAGAATTAAGTTAAAATCTAGTAAAGGGAAAAGACAAATTGTGGTTTTAATCTGGATGAATGTGTCCTGTTCTAGATTACAGGAGAACATTCATTTGCTACGTTGCAAAATAAATAAAAGCGCAGCATCTTTATTACTCTTATTTTTGCTAATGAAGCATTGGCCATGAGCTAGCAATTTATTAATGGAGGAGGAATGCAAGTTAGGAAAATACACATACATACAGGAGCATCTTTTTGATTAGAAGTTGAAAGCCAACATTTATTGATTTGAATATATCGTGGTTTTGTGCATTTGAGTATTTGAACTCTGGATTAGAGATTCACTTCTTACTAAGGACATGGGTGTTACTGCGTAGAGGTTTATTCTCTTTAGGAATAACTGAACTCTTCCAGCTCTCTCAAAAGTTAGTATGAGCTGGTGGAGGTATTTGGCATGTCTGAAAGATAATCCACTTAAATGAATAACCTAAAGCTCACCAGTATCTGGAAATTGTGGCATCTATTGAAAGCCTAACGTTTTTAAATCTCTGTGTGAAGCATCAGAATCTTCTCCTCAATATTTGGTTTTTGAGGCTCTTACTCATTCATTCCCAGTTGAAACCAGTTTGCCCTTACAGCTAAGCCAGTTTAATGGCTTCTTTGCTTAAAGGGCTGTCCTACTGCTATTTCAGGTTTGCCAGATGTTTATCTGATCCAAATGGTGAGCTGGTTCAGGCAGCTAGATCAGCAGAAAGCAAACTGCACAAGAAGTCCTGAAGTGGCTTAGTGCAAGGTCAGGTGAGCACCCAATACAACCAGTGAGAAGGGAAATTAATATAAGGATAGAGAGAAGAATACTGTAGGCAGCAAGCGATTTGATTACAGCTTTGTCAGCTTCCTTCTGGTGTCTGTTGTAATTTTCAGATGAAAATGTTTATATCTTTGTGTTAAGATATTGATTGCAGAAAGTGGAATCTGTGAATATATTAAGCATAGTACATGTTAACAATATCTAAACGTGTAGCTTAAAATAAAGGAAATGTATTTTTGGTTTCAGCCCAAAGCAGCCAATGTTCTTGGAGCAGTTAATAAGCCTCTTTCGTCAGCAGGCAAGCAGTCTCAATCCAAATCTTCACGAATGGAAACTGTAAGCAATGCCAGCAGCAGTTCAAATCCAAGCTCTCCAGGAAGGATCAAAGGGAGGTTGGTAGACAACAAAGGAGCTTTGATATTTCAAGTATTTGTAATGGAAACTTTGAATATTTCTGTAATGTTTTCTAAGTGAGTAACAGAATTCTAATATCTTATTTTGAACTAAATTTATAGTACTGTGATGGTATAACTGAAACCATGAATTTGACTTTCTAACCCCAGAAATAAATTTACTTAAAAAACCCAACCAAACAAACAACCCACAAAAACCCAAAACAACAACAACAAAAACACAAAAAAACCCAGAATCAAATAATCTTTGTCCTGAGGCTTAGATTTTCTGGTTTGTAATATGTGATGGCTACAGTAGCCAGAATGAAAGGTTCTTTCTGCCAGATTGCTCATGGTTTACGAATAGATTTCTTCTGAAGATTGTCATTCTTTATATATTTTTATTTATATATACGTATATATACATATATATATATATTAAAAATTGCTTGCTGTATTATAGTAAGGAGGAGAACAAATGTTTATTCTTTCTAGGCTTGACAGTACTGAAATGGACCACAGTGAAAATGAAGAATTCACGCTGACTTCACCTTTACCAGGGAAGAAAACTGACAAAAGGGACGACTCTGATCTTGTAAGGGTGAGCTGCTTGGTTGCATTGCAGATGTTTCATTTTAAGTCACCTTTAAAATAAAAATTAATGTGATCGTACTTCATATCATTCAAGAAAATAGCTGAAACGTGAAACTCAGTTGATGTTATAAACTACTGGAAAGTGTGTTTAGAGTTGGATATGAAAATGCAATGAAAAAAGGTTCCGTTTGTCTGGTTTTCATGTGTACAGCACATGCATAGGTATCTTTGCTTCATACTGACAGCTCCTGTAAGCTCTCAAGATTACCAGTGATTTGCAGGACATTGATACTACTGACAGGGGTAGATTCTGCTAGAGCTATGTTGATGAGAATTACTCTGCAATTTGTCTCATTCTCAGGATTTGTTGATGAAGCGTTCAGGTCATTGTTCAAGTTGATAGCTTCCTTGGACTTCTGTTCCCCAATATACCGTAGAGATCTTATTTTTGTATTCTTGATGTTTGCCTGAAATACAGACTTGGGAGAAATAATTTGATTAGTTTTGATAATGATCAACTATACTGGAGTTTTGGGGGAGCAGTTTAACCTGTCTGAAATTTTAGATTGCCTTCTGAGATGGTAAAATCTGTATCATACATGGTTTCTTGCTTGTATTTAGCGAAGTGGTAACACCTCATTACAGAGTTCGTGCATCATATTTCTTGCTTTTTTTCATACTGTCCCATCACTGGTGCTAAAGCATGCTCTCCTTTTCCAGCCAGATGTGTTTGTCTTTCAGCAGCTGTAGGGAATAGCAACTGCGTGTTCTCTGGTTAACTAGAATACCAAGAGGGCTTCACAGTTTGACATTGAATTTAGAAGTTCAAGGGAGAGTTGTCTGAATAGCCACATGGATTCTTGCACACAACTTGCACTGCATTGAAGGCAGGAAAATACTTGGTTCTGAATGCCGCGTGTCACAAGTGGAAGTTGCAGCATGATTTTAAAGTTGTTTGATTGTGCGTAACATGATCTTCGACAGGCTTTTAGGACAGAGTGAGCTACCTGATACAAATACAATCCAATATGATGTAAAAGAGTCGTAATGATTAACAATCACATTGTCTGTGTTGTAAGCTAAACAGACTGTTGTGTGCGAACAGTGAACCCCAAGGGGTAGCAGAATGGTGTCATTGCTGTGCTCTTTTACAATGTTGGGATCATTTGGGTGAAATTACATGTGTCTGGCTCAGGGAGAGGTTTTAGTGAATGACCACTAACCAAGGCCTTGTGAGCGTGGTAGGCCTTTGAAAACAGTAGCCATGTCCCTACTAATTCTTAGTAATGGATTTATGTATTTCTGTAGATCAGTAATGCTAAAGGTTCCTAATGAAGATATAAAAATTATTTGAATACTCAGATGTGGTGCTTTAATATGTTAATGAAATTATAAACAGGCTAAATTTTGTCTCAAGCAGTATTTACACGTGTCAAAATACAGAAAAATAAACCACCAAAGAAAATTATAATTGGATTGTAATTCTAAGAACAGCTCAGATAATAAGAGTTTCACATACCACTAGCAAATTTTGGTTCCTTGTGCCTTAACAGTTGGCAATCTATAAATTTAATAGTATTTGGGATATGCATGAAAAAGTAGTAATACAAATAAGATCGAACTTGTTATGGTTGGATTTTATAGAATGCATTAAGGATGTCCTATATCTGATGTCACTGCTGCTTTATGTTTTGACTGTCTCTGATATTTCTCTATTCTCCCATTATGTCAGTCTGTTGCATTTTTTCTGGGTTGCTTGGGACATAAGCTGCTGACTAGTAAAAATGCCCCCAAATTTTTGCTTGCCTTGAAGTGTGAATAACCATCTTATGCTGTGATATCTTGTGGGAAAAGCAAACCGGCTTGTTACAAAACTAGAAAAATCCAGAATCTCCTGTCAAAAACCAACCAAACAAAAAAAGCCCACTTCTGATGCTTCCTGGATTGATATGCCATTTCAGCTAAAAACCTTGACAAGCCTGGGAGTCCAAACCAGCTGCTGGCATGCAATTCATGTTTAGGAGCATTGGGTTGAATTGGTAACCAAGAAAGCTAAGTGATAAAGCAAATACAGTTCAGTATTTTGAGTACTTTTGAGGGCATTTGTATTTCACTTTGAATATGTAAGCAAGCTGCTTAAGGTCATTGATTCAGAATTTCTTTTTTTGGATCTGAGGAGCAAACATTATCTGAGAAGCAGAATTTTAATTGGGAAGCAGAAAGTCCATGTTTTAAAGATGTCACTATTCAGTATATTTGTCTAGTTTATATCCTAGAGTAACATGTTAATTCTAAGGCTGGGGGATACAGTTTAACCTGAGGGATAAACTTTACTTTGAAACTTGCCTACAACTACTTACCTGGTAAAAGCAGCTGCAATGACAGATGCCCACAGTCACTGCAAAAAACAAACAAAACTGGGAATAACAAGGATGTTGCTGATCTAGATCAACAGTTTTGTCACTGGAGTCATGAACTAGCAGGAGATAGCATAATTGTTGAAACATTTTTTTAAATTTTCTTCTGGTGTAATTCTTTGTCCTTCGATTTCTTTTGCCTTTTTCCTCATATCCTTTGTAGCTTTTCTTTCTGCTATTCTTAACCAGGGGTTATGGATAAAGTGTAAGCTGATTTCCATCTTATGTCACAAGGTAGATCTGAAGGAAAAAAAAATTAAATCTGGTTTTAAATGGCATAACTCATTACGTAGATCAAATTTCAATGTAGCAAATCCTAGTGAGTGAGTGTTTATATGTGTTGAAATACAATGATGTTAGTTTGAAAACTAACTAATGTTAGTATGGAACTTAAATACTGTTAATATTTGGACTTGTGGACCAGTTATGGTCTCCATGAAATCATAGAATGTCCTGAGTTGGAAGGACCCACAAGGATCATCATGTCCAACTCTTGTCCCTGCACATGACAACCCCACAGTTCACACCATGTGTCTGAGGGTGCTGTCCAGTCTCCTCTTGAACACTGTCAGGCTTGGGGCCGTGACACCTCCCTGGGAGCCTGTTCCAGTGCTCCACCACCCTCTGGGGGAAGAACCTTTTCTAAATGTCCAGCCTAAACCTCCCCTGGCACATCTTCCTGCCATTCCCTCAGATGGGAAGTGGGTGCATTTTTGTTTTTTTCCCCAGGGGTAGGGGTTTGTTAGAGCCATCCTTCGGGCTTTAATAGCTGCCTTTTGAAATATTTTCACTATTTATGGCTCTTTACTGTGCAGTTTAGACAACTAGAGAATGGAGAGGTCAAGGAATAGTTTATGTTCTAAAAGCTTGTGATTTCAGAAAAGACAATAGTTTTTAAATGAAAGAGGCTAGGTTTAGAATGGACATAAGGAAGACATTTTTTACAGTGAGGATGGGAAGACACTGGAACAGGCTGCCTAGAGAAGCTGTCAATGCCCCATCACTAGAGGTGTTCAAGGTCAGGTTGGATGAGGCTTTGAATATCCTGGTCTAGTGGAAGGTGTTCCTGCCCACAGCAGGCTGTTTGGAATGAGAGGATCTTTAGAAATCTCTTCTGACCCAAACTGGCTTTTTTTACTGCACAGAGCAAATGTTGAGTCTTAGTGCAGCTCTGACAACAGTGCTATGGTAGCTACCACTAATTCCTGTGCTTCCTTCTGCAGTTATAAACACAGGTTGCCCACCATCTTCTGTATTAGTACCTTGCTGCTGCCAGCATAGGAGCCAGGCATGACCACCCTGCAGCTGACAACAGAGCTGAAGCCACAACTTCACAATTCCCATGCTCTTTATTCCATTTTCCGATTGATAAAAATGCAGTTATAGATATTCTAGCCAATTGTGTTAGACACAGCTGAAGATACAAATGAGGCAGACCTTATATGCTTTATATTTTAAATGCTCACCCTTGAAATAATCTTTCTGTCTTGTCTGGAATTTTATATGAATGCATGTGTTCACACTTCTGCAAAGGTTTTTGAAATGGATGTGGTAGACAATCTTGGTAGACAATCTTAGTAGACCACTTGCATAACTCGAAGACTCGTTGTCTTGTTGGGGGAAGTTTCTGTAGCTTTTTTGTATGTGACAGTTTAATATTGCAGTTTATTTTTTTAATTTAAAGACGTAATCTTACATTTTCAGTCAGAGATGGAGAAGCCTAGAGGAAGGAAGAAAGCAGCTATCACAGATTCAGAAGAGAAACTAAGCATAGATGACCTGAATAAACTAGGTCAAGAGCAGAAACTTAGAGGTAGTCAACGGGGAAGGAAGAGACCTGCAGTTGTTACAGAATCTGATGAAACACAATGGCAAGAGGAAAAAAGGCTAAAAGAAGACGTAATAGAAAGTGAGGATGAACAGAATAGTCCACCAAAGAAAGGGAGAAGAGGACGCCCTCCCAAAGCAAATAATGGGGGAACACCAAAGGAAGAACCAGTAGCAAAGTCATCAAAAAGGAACAAAAAAAAACAACCACCAGCAGCTGCAGCAGAAGAGGAGGAGGAGGAGGAAGAAAGGCAAACTGAAAACATTGAACAAAAGCCCAAAGGCGGCAGACAAAACAGGACACAGAAAAGAACACAGCAGAGGTGAGTCTGTCTTCATGTAAGCTGCATTTTTTTTAATCCTTGGACATCAGTTATAATTTGATACTTTGCAATTTGGGTCTTCCTCAAAACAGCGCAGAATCATCTGAAACTAGTACAGTTGAATCAGCACAGTCTACGCCACAGAACAGACGAGGAAGGTCATCAAAAACACCACCATCACAGCAAAAAAAAGTGTAAGTGGTGAATATTTTCTGAATTTGTGTTTAGTGAAAATTAAAAACATGCCTCTGTGCCCCCAAACAATCAGTTACTGAAAATATTTCAGAATACTTTAATTGACAGTTAAGAAAATAAAATGTCATTGCTGTTTCTAAAATGCTTTCCCTAGCTGCTTCTCCTAGAGCATCTCAAACCAGAGTGAGAAGCTGCGAGTAAGCTGAATGTGCCCAGGTAGCATATATGTAGCTTTGCTCTTCTAGGAGTACAATCAGTAAAGTACCTGAGTGCCTTGAAGACAGGGCTTGTTAGGACTTCAAGGGGCAAACAGTGCTCCCATTTGTTTTGAATAGAGAGGAATAATCTGGTGAAACAGTATTGTAGAGAATTAAATTTATTCTGATTCTCCTTAAATTGACATTCACTTTCTAATTTGTGGCTTTCTTATTACCTACTTGAATCATATCCAAAGGAATAAAATGTGCTGCAATCTATGAGGGCTAGTAGCTCTTGACAATTCTGAGGTATATCAAGCTCTAAAATAAAGGTCAGCTCTGCAACCAGTTTCGTTTTCTTGTGCCTAATGTGGGAAACTTCAGGTATCTCTACTTTTTCTGTACATGTATATGCAATATATGTAAAGCAGAGGTGTACAAGTGGACAGGACTTATTGGCCCACTGCTATCAAACTGCAGCTCATGAAACAGATACTTTTCCAGAACTTGGTGATAAATTCCTTAGGGCAATATTTACACGCATCTTCAGGCTCTCCTATTACTCTGTTTTTCTAGCTTCCGAGCTTAGTTAGCATCGTGTTGATCTTCTGGCAGCTTAATGTACCAGTTTGCCTGTCCCCAGAGATCTTTGCCTGAACAAACTTGTGTCCTCAATTCAAATTCTAGTTTCACACCATATCACATGTTCTGGCATTTTGCAGGCACAGTATCCCAGCCTTTCCAGTGTTCTGTTTTCCTGCCCCAGGTCAGACCTCTCCGTAACCAGAAACACAGCTCCCAACACTATGTTGGTCACTACAGAAGTTACTGCTACTTACACAGTGAAACAGGAGCTGGAAACCGCTACTGCCGTTCAGGGGAGACTTGCCAACAAGTTCTTGTTGGGTGATGTGCCATGTGGCATTTGTCAAAGTTGCACTTTAGGAAATACTTAAGTAGCTTCTGATTCACTTCTCAGGGAAATCGGTGAACTCAGTGCGTTTCTTTACCCCATTTTAAACAAAGTAAACTGTATCAGTACACATGATCAATAACAGGCATAGCTCTCATTTGTGTGTACGTGCATTGTTCCTGCCATGAGGAGCCCAAGTGAGTTTTTTCAGGGTTCAGATTTGTTGTACGTTCTAGATATCATACAAAACAAAAAAAAAGTGTGGGTTTTTTTTTATTTTTTTTGTGGTCAGACCACCCAAATTTTGACTGCCCTTTTTGCAAATCTGCAAGTAAAATATGAGACCGCAGTAATTCCTCAGTCTTTAACGTGCGTTGTGGTCCGACCTTTCTCACTTTTCTACATATACATGTACAGCAGTTTGAACTGAAGGGAACTGATGGACTAAGCAGTGCTGTGTGCCACAAAATAGAATATATTTAATGCAAATGCTTAAAGCTCTCTGAGCTCCTTGGAGATGAATTTGGCATAAGAATTTGGGATTTCACCTATGAGGTGATAACGTATAACCTATTTGTGATAGCTAATTGGATTACCAGTTAGCACATGTGAACTGGCTTATTTGTGTAAAATGTGAAGGAGATAAACCTAGCTTGTGAATAATTCCTCTATTTCCTTTTCACTTCTCTTGCTTCTGTCAGTCTTGGAAGGCTTGACTTGGGCTCATCTCTATTATTTCTCAGAAGGATGTCATGTTGGTTGGTTGGTGCTGAAATCCCCGCTATAGTATAATTAGTATATGCAATTCAGAGATTTTATTTTGTACGGATTTTAGTGTGGTACTCAGGACTGAAAATTCTCACCACACGTATGGTTTACTGTCAGAGGACAGTTGTTTTGGAGCTGTATGCCCCCACTGGGGATTGAAGTGTGTTAGTTATCTACCAGGAACAGAGTTTCTGGTTTAATTTCATCCAAAAAGTCACCCAGTCTGGGTGCACCAAGACTTGCATCAGCAGTAAGCAGGATGATTCAGTTGTTTGATTCTGAACTGTGCCAATGACTCAAACCAAAATGGCAATGTGGATACAGCTGGGTAGTTTTTGATACATACCTAGTTGGCTTTTTTTTTGTTTAAGGTATGGGGGTGACTAGTTCTTATTTTAAACAAGCAAGTGCTTTTTGATTGTGGTTCAGCTCCCATGACTAACACAGACAATTATAGATATTGTTGAGTGATTATTCTTGGTTATCCTGATTAAGGTGTTGTTATCCTGGTTATCCCTCACTCTTAGTATCAGCTAGCTTGGAAAATTTGCATTGACGTTCAATATAGTGTTACTTTCATAAATAGCAAGATGGGTTCTTCTAGGTATGTAAAAATACAGATGCAGTTATTCAAATTTTCTTGTGTATTAACTCCTATAGGAGTAAAGTACACCTATTCATGTAATTGAATAGAAGGGAGAAAAAAAAGTATTCAGTCTCTGGCTCTTTGGCTTTTCCTGTTCACTGGTTACTGTTGTGTCTACCTTCTTTGGCCAGTATTCTCATGTCTGTAGAGGTGAAAATTATACTCCTAACACTCTGTTCTGGAAGAATTTGGTCTTCAATTCTGTTGTCCAGCCTCCTTGTCCCACTTCGGTGTAGGAGTATAAGACAGTATAATATAACACTAAATTTTAATACTGCTGTTCTTGTAAAATAGAATACTTGCTCTCATATGTTTTATATGTGTGCAGATCTATACACTGTGAAACTGATCTTTATTTTTCTTCTGATTTTAGCCGGGCGGGACGTTCCAAACAAGCAGCCAGTAAAGAGAATGAATCTAGCGAAGAGATGGACGTATTTCAGAGTAGTTCACCTGTCAGTGATGACATTCCCCAGGAAGAAGTAATGGAAGAAGAGGAAGTTTCCACAATCAACGTAAGTGAAATGCCTGAGATTTCCTTTGAGTGTCTTTGTGGTGTCCTCTGTGTATTCGCGTTCAGAGAATGACTTCTTATCTCAGAACTTAACCTTCCTCCTTTAAAATGAACGAGGTGGTTGTCACCTCCACTGTTGTGTAGTGATGCTGCACTGGAGCTTCCCAGAGAAGCTGCTTTTCTTAGACAATGTCAGTTTTTGTCAAGCATCTTAAATGTTCTGTTCTGTATAGCCTTTGTATCTGTCTGCCTGAGTTGTGTAGTACCTCATAGGAATTATTTTCCAAGTAACTGATGCCCCTTCTTCTCAGCTAGATTATAATAGTGAATAATGTTTCCTTACACAAAACAGGAGCACAGAATGAATAGTACTGGAAAATAAGTATGGAATCTTGGAGCGGAATCCTAAACCAATTTATTCCTCTTGCCAGCTTATGCAAATATGTTAAAATTAATTTATTTTTCTATTTGTTCCATACAAATACATTAGTAATGTTAGTAGTGATACTAAAAATGTAACTGTGAATGCCTTCACACTTTTGGACACATCTGACACTGTATACAGTTACTCAAACATTATTGTGAGACTAAGCATTGTTTCCGTTATAAAATGTATCTATTATTGATTTTATTTTCACAATTTTAATGTAAAAACATTTTTCTTTAAACAGGTTCGTCGCAGAACTTCCAAAAGGGAAAGGCGATGAGTGAGCAAGTAGTTATCAGCCTTCCAGCTGAAAGCTTTGAAGAATGCTTTTAATGTAAAGCTTGAGACTGAATGAAGCTGTTAGTGCACAAATGGGGTTGCTGAAAAAAAGACACAACCTATTGTACTTTTACTGCCCCTGCATTTGCAGTCCCTAGGTCACAAGCTTTAGCCACACACATGTTGATATCATTAACTGTGGATTTTTGTGAAGTGTAATGTGCGCTGGCTTTGTAGACATATGAACTAAAGAAGAAAACTGTAAATAGTTCTTTTTTTAATGTTTCTGACTTCTAAAGTGCTTGTATAGCTTTTATCTGCGGCTTTAAACTGACAGTACCCTACTGTTTATTTGATCTATTGATTTAAATAAGAACAGAGTTTGTTGAAAATTGATCTCAAGCAATATCTGTCAGTGTTCGTATTTGTACTCTTGTTGACATTTAACTGTGAAAAAGAAATCAGTTGAACAAATAGTGCCACTTTCTTTTGCCACTATTTGTTGAGAAGCAGAAGAAAAAAATAGCCTTTGTTTCCTTCTTGAATCTAACCTAGTGTTTACCTTTAGGCACTCACCTATCATCAGAGGTGCCTCATTACTTTCTTTTACAGTTGAACAATGTTGGATAGAATAATACAAGAGATGCAAATTGTGAAAGAAGTTGTTTGACTTGTTTTACACCTCAGTATTGATGCCAGGCTTTTCTGGACTTCTAGTGGCATTGAAAATTCAAAAAGGATTTAAAATATTTTAATTTTAAAAGTGTGTTGTTAAATAATGTACTGAATACCCTACCCATTTTATCTTCCCCTATCAGTTTTTATTAATCTACTGTATCAATAAAATTCTGTAACTGAGTTTTTAATAGTCTAGTATGTTAATGTGTATAGATATTTCCTTCTGAACATGATGTTCACAAAGAGCAAATTATTACTACATTATAATATGAAATCTGATATATAAACATTAGTGAAAATACAGTTCTTATTACAATGTAAAGTTAATCACAAAGAAAAATTTTATTGATGCAGTGTGTCTTTATAAAGCTGTTCTTGAGAGCCAAGTGTTTTGTATTTTATAGTGAAGTTGCATGTTTATGACAAATGTGCTGAAAATGGGATGTAATGTTTTTTTGGAAACTCGTATCTAGCAGTAGTATATGGTAGGTCGCCTCATGAGAGAACCTTCTATTGAGAGTTTATTGTACCTTTTTTGTTTGGTTTTGGTACTTGAGCCAAATTTTTTTGGTATGAAGAGCTACGTTTTGGTTGAATAACGAGCTGTTGATTATCGCGGTCAAAGTATTCAAGATTTGAATGGAGCTCCATTTTTATTTTGTGCTACCACAGAGAAGTTGGGGTTTTTTGTTGTTTTGTTTTGGGTTTTTTTTTTGTATAATCTGCAAAAAAAAAAAAAAAAAAAAAAGAAACAAAATACTTAAAGCAGTATCCTGTATGCAGTTTTACAGTTTACACACTGTGTCTTTGAACCAAAATGTGTAGGTTACTACACTATGCTTAGCCAAGCACATACTAATAACTTGAGGTGCTGTTCTCCCTCTGGTGCCCTACAGTTGACAATATGTGAAAAAATCAGTTTCTCACTTGGGAAAAAATTATTTCATTGAATAACTGAGCATTTTCATATAATACTTCAATAATTAAGTTATAGTTACAAGGTGGCCTGTAAAGATTAGAGGAAAGGATAATAGTAAAACATGGATTTACCTATTTCCAAACTATAAGATGCCTAGTAAAGAAACCTTTAAAATGTTTTCATTATGCATTTTTTTTGGTACCAGTGAAAAAAGTTATTATAAAAATCAGATTATTCTGACTCAGCTGAACTTCTACCCCCTCCAGTACTCAGCTTTTCAACATTTATACCTATATATATGGGAGAAATGCTGCCTAAAAAGGCAATTGTGGGTGATTTTAATTGACTTGGAAATAGTTGGCACAATGGAACTGGCTTACTTATGCTTCAGCAGTGCAAATACAAGTTGTTGGGATTTTTTTATGGTATAAAATGATTGAAAGCTAGCTTTATATTTTCCTCTTTGACAGAATTGCACTGAAAACATTTATGGTTGATGTACCTTTAAATCCATTTTATACAAAAAATATGAAAAATTGATGCTGAAACTGCTGCAGACTCTTGAGGCTTTTTGTGCATAAACATGGCTAGGTTAAACTTCATCGAATATTGATGCACATTACTGATCATAATGTTTAATGTAAATTTAAACTATAGTTTTGCAATTTATATGTTGATTTCTTGGGTTATAATGTGTAATTCATTATTTCTTGAGAAACAGGCACAGCAAATACTTCATTCTTATATTCAAACCTCTGCTGAGTTCATTCTCATCTCATATAAAGAAAATGATTATTTTATGTACTAACATTTTGAGATCTGCGTACAGTAGCTACAGTAGAGTATAATTATGTATAAAAGATAAATTGCTAACATTCAGTTAGCATGCTCTTCTGCAATGATAATGTTAAGTTTATAAAGATGTACTGTATTACATTAAAAGATCAAATTGAACCCACTGTAACAAGTTCCAGTATGAAATTTTTGTGAGATTACCGAAGTATCTTGCTGTACTGAGCAGCAAATTAAGCTTATTTGTGTTACATTTCCTTTTCTTGCTGCAGTGCAACAGGAAACTTTCAGTGATCTGTAGTTGAAATGCAAACAGTTATTCTAATCTTGATACTAGTGTTGAGGATTAATTCATTTTGGTTCCAGAAGCACGGGGTTTTTCACTTGCCAGCAACTGATGCAGTTAGTATTTAGGGCTGGCTAATCAGCTAATAGGAAGGAAACGTGAAATTGCTCCAAAGTTCTAGCATGAGTACACCTCTTCCACCTGGGATAATTAGATTCCTGTGTTAACTACACTTGGCTCTGCCAATTGACTTCATTTTCTAACAGAATTGAACCCTTTTCCAGATATTTTGACACTTTCTGTTTTGACATTTCAATCTATGTAAGAAAAGACCAACACATTAGAGTTTACAAAAAAGCATTTGCATTAAGACATTTCCAATGAAAATGAATATGCTCAACTTGTGAGTAAATTGCAAAAAACTTGAAGATTAAATACTTCATTCTGAAATAGTGTTTGTCATCTGATATTCTAAAAAATACCCCATCGCACTTCACATAGAGGTGTGTGTGCAGGGTTTTTTGGTTGGTTGGTTTGGTTTGTTTTGGTTTTGTCTGTTCTGGGTTTGGATGTTTGTTGTTGTTTTTGTTTTTTGTTTTTTGCTTGTGCAGGTTTTGACAGATTGTCGAACTCTGCTTCTGTGAACACACGCAATAGGTTTTGGATCCTGCAAGTTTACATTGCTGTGGTTTTGTGGAGGTAGTTCTTAAATGCATTCATCCTATGTAAATACAGGTACAAAACCAAGTACATTGTGTTTGAATATTCTAACACTTGTGTCTTAAAACATGCGTACCCCACACATACAAAATTCTGAGTTTGTGAACAGAAGTATTTTTTAAACTTTTCTCTTGTTTAAATATGTAAGTGTGTATATATATTGTAGAGATGGATACATCTGTACCGTATCAAGGTAGGTGCAGTACATATTTTACAAACACCTTTTAAAGAAACACATTCAGGTATTCCACCATGTTTGTCCAAGGCAGCATGTCCACAAACACATGTTTAAGATGAGTTCTAGGTCTAGTCTGTTGGCTCCATGAGGACCAAAATGATAAAATTCACCTGACCAAGACCCTCTGTCCAGTCATCCATCTGGAGGAGCAGAAGGACCCGAGTGCATTCTTGTTTCCCGTTATGCTCACAGATTGCCATTCCAGTCTTTGCATCTTGGTTGGATGTTGCCTTTACAAAAGATGTTTACTAATTCAGGTGCAATTTCCTGACACTGACAGAAGTGACTTGTATTCCACAGATAGAAGTTGACTTCCTGCTGTGTCAGTAGATTTGTCCTACGGACTTGGGACACCTGCTTTATTACCTACAGTGCAGCTTCTGGTATTTTGTTGCTAGTGGAAAAAATAAGAAGCTGAATGTTGGCAACTGGGATAGAAATACAGGAAAAAAAACCAAAACACCACCCAGCTTCCTTTGAAGTTCTTCATATTCTGCTGTCTGAAAGATCCAACCTCTGCACAGAGCTGACCAAGTGCCATTGTATTTCTATAGGCAGGATATATGCAGCATCATGCAGTGTGTATATGCTGTAAGGAAAAGGTTTCGCACTTGTATTTTTTTTCAGTGCCTCACTACAGTCACGTTGTGGTTTTTAGTGCCCTTTCATTTCTGTTATGAAGATGTACGTTGTATATTCTTTTGAGGTAGCAGCACTGTATCCTATCTACGAAAAAGGAAGAAAGTCTCAAATACAGATTTGTACCCCTGCCAATCAGTATTTAGCAATCATGTGGTATGTTGGAATTAGATTTAACATATCATTTCTTTGGAGGATGGATATCGTAAGGTGTTTTATTTGGCTAGCTGTGTTTCTCATGCCTCTGTCCTACCTCATGTCTGTACATACAAAGGAATGCAGTATTTTGAAAATCGAAGTAGTAGTATTGAATATGCTTCCTGCTTTCTTGGGAGTAATTTTATTATTAAAAAAAAATGCAGTTCCCGAATTTATTACATGGTTCTGAACAGATCCAGAGAGCTGAAGGTGTTAGATCCTGTAAGACTATGTCAGTATTGTTGCATTTCATTAATTTTCTAACGATAGAAGACACTTTCTCAAATGATGATATGCCATATAAGAGAACACGTGAACTTAGTAACGATCTAAGTAGTAGTAACTTCTGTTGGTATTATAATGTAAAAGAATGCATTAGAATGAGACATTCTTGCCCTAAAAATCTTTTTCTTTATTATGTTGAGAAGACATGCTGATAATGTAAAACGGCTTTCTTCTAAAGTCACAGCACCTTGAAATAGTCTGGTTTGGAACAGCTGGTTTTTTTTGGTAGATATATTTTAAGCTTATAGGTTTCTATGTTCTTTGTAGTATGTTTATATTCAGCAAAATTAAATTCTTGTAAATTAAAGATATTTTGAAGGACAGAAGAGTTTCTAATCCACATTTAATAAAACAATGAGGTGTTCATTTTAAGCAGCGAGGCTTTTTTTTTATGGCCATATCTATAGATGCACTAACATGTTACATGAATCTGATGTACACCACCATTTCTCCAGAGCCCTTTGACTTACAACAAACTGAAGGGTAGTATGGACTGCCTTTGTTTTCCCCAAAAAGCAGTTGCTGTTATCCTTCCGTAAACACTTCAAAAGATAAGAGCTGGAGGAGGAAGGGAGCGAAAAATCATGGGTTTATTTACCTTCTCTTTATATTATTCTATATGGTTTAGCTGATGGAAAAACAATGCTGTGTGGAGGTGTGTTGGGTGAAAAGTGAGATGTTAGAAATTAGTTATTAATTTGAAAGGTGCAAGAGACATGAGTAAAGGATATGGAATAAACAGGTAAATGAGATGGGAAAGCAGTTATTCGATACCAGATGACCAGTGATACAGGTCTTCTATTAAAGATGAAGGCCTAGATGAGGGAAGCTAAGTTAGTGATTATGATAGTATTATTATTATTTAAGAAAGGAGAACTAAGGATATTTTGCTTTCTTTGATTTGGAGGAAGAGGTTGGAGTGTTGAAATATGTGTAAAAACACACATGGAATTGAGACTGGTACCCAGAGTGTGTTTGCGGAAAGAGGGCGATAGCTGCTGCCGAGGTCAAATATGAGGGATTTGGAATAGTTGGGCAAAAGAGGATTCTAACCTTCATGGGTAGGAAGATGAAGTTCAGGCAGCATCCATTTAAGTGCAACACTAAAAATGAGGCAAAAGAGGCCAAGATACAAGCCATTTGGAAACGAGCTCTCAAAGCTGCCTGATAGCAACAGTCTTTAGAGGTGCACACTGCAGACAGCAATATATAACCATCGGTAATGATGCCTCCTGCTGTGCCACTCATTAAATCTTTCAATGTGACCTGTTTTCATAACAACTTTTTGTGAAACCTTGACAACCCAGTCTTTCCTACAAATTTCAGTGTACCCTCTTATGAGCCTAGGATGGTTCTTGCCTTCCATATGCGTGTGTCCTCTCCTAGGAGACAATGTGTGTCTTATGCCCAGTCATTGCTGCTTTTCCATTCCCTTCAGCAGGCCCCAACCAGCCACGTTTCCAAATCTTTCTCGTTTGTGACATCAGCTCTTCCTGAGAGGGTGGTCAGTCACGGGAACAAGCTCCTCGGGACGTGGTCACAGCACCAAATCTGCCAGAGTTCAAGGAGTGTCCGCATGACGCCCTTAGTCATATGGTTTAGTTTTAGGTCATCCTGTGAGGAGCAGGGAGTTGGACTTGATGGTCCTTATGGATCCTTTCACAGAATCACAGAATGTTAGGGATTGGAAGGGTCCTCAAAACATCATCCAGTCCAATCCCCCTGCTGGAGCAGGAACACCTAGATGAGGTTACACAGGAAGGCCGGAGAGATTGTGTGATTCTAAATGCATCCCTTGTGCTGCTTGTTTCACAGCCACCAAGTTGCGAAACAAAATGAGTCATCAGCCCACCCCGCTGCAGTGCGTGCTGGAAAAGGTGTGTACAATTCTGTAGCTAAACTAGAGAACAAGTAGTTGAGTTGAACTGCTGCTACATTTTGACATCTAAGTTTCTCAGTATCTAGTGAACCAAGCTCCTTCCATGGTTATAGTACCTCTCCAAAATGTTGGTGCTGCCTTCGAATAAATGGCCTGCATTACCCATGAGATGGCAAGCAAGGACTCCTTGAAACATAAGTAGCCATCTCTGTGCTCCCAAACACAAAAGAGGGTGTAAACCAAAAGGAGGAGTAATTTGGAGAGATTTGGGCTGAATTTCAGTTCAGTTCTTGCTGTTTGTATTAGGCAAGAAGCAAGTCTTTGGTAGGAACTTGAAAAAAAAGTGAAGATTTTTGCAGTAGGGGAGATCAAGTTTTGCCAAACCATTTTCTTGTATTAATGGAAGGAACAGGACGAGTTACTCATAAAATATGTATCACTTTAGCAACTTCTAATAATTATGTGTTTGGGCACTGTCCTGACAAACGTGTGACAATGGGCTATGGGGTGTTACATTTAATTCTGCATGGCATAGTATTTTAATCTCTGCAAACGTCTAAAAATGGATTGTGTTTTCTTCTTCCTAAGCTGCTCTGCTACTTCTGTTGTTTTGTTTTTTTAATAACTCTGCTATTTAATCAGCAGCATCCATTGCCTGCTTTCCATTTTTTTTTATTTATCCAAAATAAGGAAGCGAGAGATGGTCATAACACAGAACTAGTGTCCCTTAGTGAAATCATATTTAGTTTTGATAAAATACTTAATGTATCAGGAGAACACTTTAAATCTGTACTTAATCCATTAATTTGTTCAGAACTTGTGACTCTACCTTCTTAGTTTCTTTGCTCCTATTTGATGTTGAATTTGGAACATAGGTTTGGGGTTTTCTAAATTGTTTTCTGTTAATGCAAGTTGAGTTAAAAGAGTCAGTTATGATCTACCTCAAAAAAAGAGAAAGTATTAATAGTATAGAGTATGTGGTGTGTTGCTGCTACATACCAGAGCCTTCACAGAAAAACCTCACATGTTGTTTAGCCTCAAATACTTGTTTTCAGTGTAAATCAGTTGTTTCTCTTGGAGCCTGTGGAGTTGCAAAACAGCTTTCCACAGTCAGGGCCTTCCTTCTGTTTGATACACATACACTTACACGTATGTTGTTTATATATATAAATACTTGGCATTAAGCAGCAAAATTAAGGTGGAGCTTTGAAATAATGTCTATATAGTCTACATAGAACTGCAAAACTTTTGTCTCCAACTATATATATGAACTTTTACTGAAAGAACTTCCTGCTTAAGGCTGGAGAATGCTTTTGCAGTGTTCAGGGAACCATACGCCTCTGTCCTCCCTTATGTGCTGTGTAGGTTCGTACGCATAATGTGCCTAATGCCATGTTTGTTTATTTAAATTTCCCGGTGAGGTAGCTATTTGTGTGCCATTTTTCTACGGTGTGGTCTGTTTGACTCTGAAGGCTGATTTGATGGGCTTTACTGAAGAAGGTCTTCTGTGTGTTGTCCTGACCCTACAGGGGCTCTTGTTTGACTGGGGCATAGTTTTGGGGTGAAGTTCAGTCTTTTTACCTCCATACTAATAGAGAAAGTGACATGTGGTGGCAACCAATGATAGGACAAGGGGTAATGGGATCAAGCTGGAACACAAGAGGTTCCACTTAAATTTGAGAAGAAACTTCTTCTCAGTGAGGGTGACAGAGCACTGGAACAGGCTGCCCAGGGAGGTTGTGGAGTCTCCTTCCCTGGAGACATTCAAAACCCGCCTGGACATGTTCCTCCGTGACCTCATCTAGGTGTTCAATCTAGGGGATTGAACTAGATGATCTTCTGAGGTCCCTTACAATCCCAAACATACTGTGATACTGTGATGTTTCAAAAATGGCTCTAGAAAAGACTGACTTTTTTGGCTCCTTTTGCATATCTAGATGGGCCTGGGCACATTGCAGTTCTCAGAAGAAACAACTTTCTCCCTTGTTGGTACTAAAGACACAGAACATTCTTCTGAAGATATCTCACCATATCTCAACACATTTCATTGTTAGGCCAATATGCCCTGAGATCTCTCATCCCAAGTGGGGCAATAGAGGCCCAGTAGACTACAAAAAACTGTTTTTTGGAGCTGATGTGGCTTTGGCCTTCCCAAACAAGGACCACATGGGTGGTCTGGAGGTCACTGGTGGCTTTGTTTCTTGTACCCAAGGAAACAATGCCAGCTTTATAGTTCCTATTCTCAACAAGAAAAAGTAGTCCTTAGTACTGAAGCCATCCCTGCTTAGGACCATCCTATTTAAATTCAAGACTGATGAGGACTTTCAGGTTGTTAAGTAGCTGGGTCATCCCATTTTATTATAAAGGAACTAAAAAAAAAAAAATATCCAAAGTGTTCCTCAGTTTAAATTCCTGGGATGAATGACTCAGGTAACTGGGGGGCTTGTAAAGGTGGACCCCCTATTTGAACCTCTGGTTACCATATTCTTGGCAATGAAATGCGATGTTCCTGATAGCCATTACCTCTGCTAGACGCAGGGAGATGCTCGCCCTCACGTCCCTTTCTGTTGTCTTTGAGCCACATTTCTCCCTTCCTCTGTCATGTTCATTTCAGAAGCAGTGGGAGTTTCATCTCGGCCAGGAAATTGCTTCACATCTTTTTCTCGTGCTCGTAGAGCTAATTTGTCTGTCACAGTCTTGATATCAGAAGGCATTTTATTTTTTTGTTCAGCTGTGTACATTCAGACCTTCAAACACTTTTTGAGGTGTTCATTTCCCCTGTAGGCGTTCTGTCCAGGTGTTCCCTATTTCTAAGCAGTGACTATACAACAGGATAGTAGTCTTTGTCCAGGCCTTCTGTGAAACAGTTTCAGGAGGTCAGTGATCAAGGTGGGTTCTGCCAGAACTCAGATGACTCTCATAGCAGTGCTTGAAGATTTGTTGCATTCTGCTTGTCCCTTGTGCATCTGCGTGCAGCCTCATCCGCGCTTTCACAAATCTAAAATCAGATCTCACCACACAGATTTCATCACTAGAGCCGATGGGGGTCATCTGATACGATACACAGTGTGATACTACACACAGTGTGGTGGTGGGTTATTTGGGGTTTTTTTGAGAACCTTCTCCTGTGTCTGATAGCTACTGGCTGCTAAACTACTAACTGTGCTAAAAATGGTGTAATGTTTTTATGGAGTGCACACCAACTCGCATGAAGAAGTAGGAAGTGTGTTTGTAGTGACTGGTCTTTGAGAGACATTAGCATCCTGCTTGTTTTTCCTGCCCCTTAAGCATCTACTATGGATACATTCCTGCAGCTGAGAGGTCCTGAAAGGCTGAGTATGAGAGGAGAGACAATCTAGACCATGCAAGGGAAAACTTGCACATGGCAAGGGAAAACTCCTGTCTCACATGGCGGAAAGAAATAAAACCAGGTAAGAACTGTGGTTATTAAAGTAAAATGCACGTGTGTGCATTTACTTCCTTTCTGGCATTTCTGTTGTTACTCTTCTGAAGCAGCTGATGTTTTAATTTTGTACAGAGAAGGAACTGAAACGGAGCAGTTTTGTCACGTGTATGTTCATGGGAGAGGGCAGACCCTGAGTATGTGCTGAAAAACCCTGGTGTTCTTGCATTCTGTGCACACCTGTGAAAATGTTAATTGGTAAGAACTCAAATGCCTGTTGGGTTGTGCCTCTTATTTTCACTCTTACACATCTATATTTTTAATGTGCTGAAGCAGACTGCCTGAAATAGTCCTGAAAACAAGGTTGCCATACTTAAGCATATTGTAGTTTTCCTAATTTGGAACGTGGTTCTTACTTCTCTTCATATGGCATAGGTTGCTGTAGAAATGCTCTTAGTGGCTATGAAGGGGGGAGATACCAAACTAGGGAGAAAGTTCAAGTCCTCATGGGAGAATAGAGTGCACTGTTGTTCTACATAGCAAGCAGCATCTGAGTTCAATAAAAGATTGGCAGTAGCCATGGAAAACTCCTTAGAACATAAGTATGATTTGCTAAAAACAAAGTGCATATGCTGTATCCATTTGCGGTTTTTGTATCTTCTCAATTTCTTCTTATGTTTCTGCCATGGGTTCCCATCTGCTCTGAACTGTTCCTTCTTTCTTTTGTCTAATAGCACAAATACAAATGAGGAAACACAAGTTCATCTCAAGAAAAAGCCTGAAACTCTTAAGGTTCTGCCTGTTTTGTCAACAGCAGATGCACTGTGCTATATGCTGTACGTTCATTGGCCCGTGAGGCTTTGGTGAGCAGCAGTGATTTAAAACAGCCCTTGAGGAGGAAAGTTCATCTCCTACCATCTCTGGAATATGCACCTGTTTGCACAGATCTGCTGTGGCTGAGAGCCAGAACTATACAAGAGGAAAACAGATAAGAAATGAAAAATGGTGGAATGGAGCCAGGGAATAAATGCACTTTTCAAACCCTGAGGATATCCTAGGAAAACAGGGGTCCAGAAGAAATGCATTAAAAAAATGCTAACTTGCAGATTCTTGTAGATGGCCTTTTTAAGTGATGCATTGCATTTGAGGTGTTGGTGGCATTTGGGTGATTTATTGAGAAAATGTCTCTATGAATAAAAATTAAAAGTATTTCAACCCTCTGCAAAGAGGAGTAACTTCACTGAACACTGCATGACCCGTCACGTGGTGACCGAGTCACACCTCACTTTCTCTCCCGAAGGGAAGCAGTATAAATTCACATTGCTGAAAGGAGATGGGTATTGGGTTTAGATTCTAGCAATGTGGTATCACTTCATCCCCTCAGCTGAGTGAGCTTGTGTCCAAGGGAGCACTTTGGCCACTTGGGATGAAAGGTTTGGTGATGCTGAGGTGGAGCAAGAGGTCAAGGCAGAAACAAGCAGCTACAGGTAGAACAGGCATGGATCAAGGTTAGCTTGCCAGTCACAGGTTTAAATGTGCCATAGTGATTCCTGGGGTGGAAAGAAGCTGCCAGCTAAACTCTCATCTGGCCAGGTGATAATCCATAGAACATCTTGATTCAGGCTGCATTTTAATTAGATTAGATAGGGAATGGGTCTTCTGGCTGCTCATGCCAAAACATGAAGTTCTTCTCTTGCACCTGTCAATAGCCTCGTTCTAGGCTTAGGCGAGATATCAATGGTGGTTGGATGACTGGACTCAGAGGGCATTGGTTTGGGGCTACTCTGCCTCAAGGCCAGTAACAACTGGGGTACCAAGTGATCTGCCCTGGGATGGGTGATGTGTAACATCTTTATCCATGGCCTGGAGGTGACGGCAGAGTGCTTGCACATGTCCCAGGGGACACAAAATGGGGGCAGAGGGACAGTCAATATGCTGCCATACAGACGCACCTATAATCCTGGAAGGAATGGGACCACCTCATGAAATTCAGTAAGGGCAAATGTGAAATCCAGCCCCTGCACAAGAAGAGCCCTTGGCAATGAGACAGAGTAGGGGACTGACTGGTTGAGGCAGCGGCACTGCTGAAAATCACCTGGGGGAGCTGGTAGACAGCACTGTGGGATGTATGAACAAGAGAAAGCCAGCAGGTGATTAGGAGGTGATGATTATCCCCTCTACTCAGTACTTACTAGATCACATCTGGATGCTGTGCTCAGTTCTGGCACCTCCAGAACACGAAAGACTGATAAATTCCTGTGAGTTTGGTGGAGGGGCCGCCAAGATGGTCAGAGCCTGGAGCACAGACCCTGTGAGGGGAGGCTGACGGAGCTGGTTTTGGGGGACCTAAGAAGCAGCCTTGATGATACTTGAAGGGAGGCTACCAAGAAGATGGACCCAGGCTTTTCACAGCAATGCATGGTGGGAGGAAGGGAGACGAAGTCAGAAGCTGAGCCTGGGTGTAAGGCTGGACATAAGGAGAAATGCAGGAAGACAAACTGACCACAGTGGGATCAGTCCAGCAGCAGAACAGGTTGCCTGGCGAGATTATACAGTCTCCCTCCCTGGAGATTTTCAAGAACCAGCTACATAAAGCCCTAAGCAACCTGGCCTGACCTCAGGGCTGACACTACTTTGAACTGGATTTTGGACTAGAGACCTCCTGAGGTCCATTGCAGCCTGAATTATCCCATGATCCCATTCCTGTGGCAGCATAGCTTATGAAGTGGGAATCATGAAACAGGGAAACTTTCCCTGACTTCACAAATGTAGGTCACTCTAGCATTCAGTTTTTTATTCCACCATTCAGCATTGCAGTGGATGAGTGTTAGCATAGTTTAGAAGGTAACAAATACAAAGCAAATAGATTGGTTCATATTAAATTTTTCTGACTTGTAATTATATTTATCATGGGTTCAAAATAGCTTATCATATATGTGTGTGTATATGCCTATATATATAGATATATGTTTGCCTGCACACATGCAGGCAACTTGAAATTGGATTTTTACTTCTGACTTCTAGATACTATTACCAGGAATGTATGTTTTGTGGTGTTAATGCAGTACATATAGTTATTATAAGTCATGTAGTATATTCAGTGCCCTGTATGACCATGGGCTTAATTCATGTTTCTCTTAACTCAATGAGTACTGAATTCCAGTCTCAAGATACTGTGGTGGATGTGGGATCTGAATAAGTGAAGAACCACTCTAGCAAAATCAGGTTTGCTTAAAGAATTTTAAAATCATTTGATATAGCAAGATAGATGTTCCTCAATAGATGATTGACAGCAGCTGAAGGCAGACTCTGGTTGCTGGAGACACACATTTGAGGAACTGCACATCTTTAGAGATGGCCAACAGACACAACAGTTTCTGGGCTCCTCCCTGCAGTCTGGATGTTCTGTTTCCCCTGGGGCTGGTGGGTGACTTCCAGAGCCCTTTGGGGAACATCAGTGTGCTGCTGCAGGTCAGGATACTGCCAACATGAACAGGTCCAGCCTGTTGCTGAAGAAAGGGGGCTCTGGGCTCCTGTTGCAGCTGGTTCCTCGCCAAGGCAGACACACACCTTTCCAGCAGGTGTGGGGAAGCCCTGTACAAGCACTGGCTGGCCAAGGGCATGTGCCCTGCTGTGGTGAGGATGTGCCACAGGGCACAGACTGGGGCAACTGTCCTTGTGGTGTCAGTAGCCTCAGCCCAAGTTCAGCTCTGTAGGGCTGGGGCTCAGGGATGCTGGGGCCCTCCACCAGGCCTGGGGAGATGGGCTTTTGCCCACAGGAGCTGTGTGCCTGGGACAGTCTGTGCTGCCAAACAGCAGAGCTGTGGGAGGAAGGCAGTGGCTGCACAGCATCAGGGATGACAAGAAAGGCCAACTGGACCTTCTCCAGGAGTCTGCAGGTGCAAAAGTCTGAACCTCCCAAAAGCTGCACTGAAGGAGGTATGGGGGAATCTGTTGAGTGGGAAAGCAGGACTCCCACTATGATACACGCCAGGAGCTGGTGGCTTCTGGCCCCAGAAACATGGCTTCTGTTTCCCCTGCAGATCTGCTACTAGGGATGTGATTCGGTGTCTGGTAGCACACCAGGGGCTGGAAGCTCCCCCAGTACCTCAGCTGGTAGCACTGGGAGAAAGCAGTGAATGGCAGCAGTGGGAGACTCCACCCGCTGACAGTTATGGAGGCACACCAAAAGTAAACTACACAGGTGGTAATCTTAAACCAAACTTTATTATAATAAAAAATCATTCAACAGGAAACCAACTGGAAATGGGGTTTATCCAAATTCATTCAATGCTCTGATAATATTTAGCAAACCACAGGTTCAGGATACCAGTTGAGATCTTATTACTACACATCAACACACAGGAAAGATGATCCAGAGTGTGCACTTGCTCACAAAAATGAGAACTCTCAAGGGCAGCCCAGAATACTTGGTCACTCACCCATAAGGTGAGTGGATAATCCAGAATATGTGATCACTCATCAAGGTGAGGGCACTCAGTCCTCAAGGCAGTTTCCTTGGGCAGTGTCCCAACCCAAGGGGAGAGTCTCTGACTGCAAACTCGCTGCTCCAAGGAGGACTGACTCAAATGGGGTGTCTGACAGGGCCTCATTTATACCCTAGTTGAATCTGAACTGTGGTCTAGGAGCTTCTGTTGACTGAGGCATTCCATTGGCTAAGGGCCCTGTCTGTCAGCCAAGGGGTCCTGCCTTTCCTGTCCCCCAAGTGGGTACCTGTGTTGGTACATGATGGTTGGCACCCAACCAAAGTGTGTCTGTGTGTGATCAGAGTCACTGTGCAGGGTCTATTGGTTAAGAAGGTCTAGAAGTTTCTGGCATTGGAGGAGTGTGGGGGGCAGCACACCTGCCACACTGACCCAACCTGGCATCTAGGGAGGCTTCTGAGAGCTTGGATCCTGCTTTTCCATGTGGTCACCAACAGTGTACCTGGGGAGCCAAGGAATGACAGGGGAGGGAAATGGTGACCCACCACCAAGTGATGGATCAGGTTGGCAAGCAAAGTGCATCAACAAAAAAAGGGCTGAAAGGGGCCAGTTTGGAGAGCATACACACAGGAAAGGAAGTACCTCCAGCAGAGCTTTAGGGGGGAAGGCGTCATGCCTCTTCTGGGAGGCAGAACTGCATGGCTCTCTAAGTGCAGGTGCACTAATGCACATGTCATGGTGAGCAAACTGGAGAAACGAGAGGTGTGCGTGCAGTTGTGGGGCTCAGATCCAATTTAGATCACAGAGATTTGGTGAGCTAGCTCACATACATGCTCTTAAGAAAGGTTAGAACAGGCAGGAGAGGAGGGGGAGTTGCCCTATTTGTGAGTGCAGCAGGGGTGCATGGGGGTCTGTGGGGGATGGATGAGGAACCAGTTGAGTTTATGGGCCAGGATTAGCAGGCAGACCTGTGCGGGTGACACTGTGGGTGTCTGCTACAGGCTGCCTGATCAGGAAGAAGTAGTAGCTGAGGCTTTCTTCTGACAACTGGAAGAAGCCTCATGTTTGCAGACCCTGGTCCTTGTGGGGCACTTCAGCCATCAGAGGTTCTTTCCAGCCTCAAGCATTCTGTGATTCTGTATTACACTCTTCCTTCTAGGAAACCTGCAATGAAAATACCAGTCATGGGAGTGAAGCACTAGAGAATTATGTAAGGAGTTGAGTATTTGCTGTAGTT